>NW_022900928.1:71899313-71948028 GCF_012274545.1 Fukomys damarensis
CGCAGGCCGGGAGCTCGCACGCACAAAGCCGGGTGATTGCAGGCAGGCAGGCAGCTGAAGAAACCCCCTCCGGGGTCTTTGGGGCCTTCCTGGTCTGTTGTCATGCAGGCCGGGAGCTCCCGCGCAGGCCGGGAGCTCGTGCGCACGCCGCCGGGTGATCGCAGACAGGCAGGCAGCCTCAGGAAATATCTTTACGAATAATTATTACCATCTACATTTATGTTTTTACCTTTATTATATAAGTCAATATAAATCAAGGATTCACACATTTTAATTCATTGTTTTGCATAGTTTTAAAAATATTTTAATAATACTTGTTTGCAGCACACATTCATTGTGGGGAGTTGGGTCATGTGCATAATAAATCTTCATTCTTTTTTTTTTCCCCTAGCCCTCTCATCCTCCCTAATCCCTCCAACTCTTAATACCCTTCCCAGTTGCAAAAACTCTGTTTCCAATTTTTAAAAGAAAATGTGTTACTTTCATAATGGAGTACTACTGTGTCATAAAATGAGATAAACGAGGTATTCATAGATAAATGAATGTACTTTGAGATCAGAATATTAAGTGAAATAGGTCAACCAATGCAAGCTTAAGTATCACATGGTCTCTCTTATATGAGCAACTCAAATAGATGTATGTAGAGGTCTCAGCTTGGACAATGGCAGGTGGAAATATGGTAGAGGAGAAGCCTGAGAAATTGAAGTGAGCTGGAGCCACCAGAGGATCTGAAGAAGAAGCAGAAAAACATGTGAAAAGTAAAACTGTTTCTTCCAGTAATGGAGGGGAAAGTTCCAGTCTTTCAGTTGCAGTGCTGAGAAGCTATCACCTGAAGAAGCTGCACACCTTCCAACAAAGCCTACAAAGATCTCCAAGTTTGGATTTGACATAGGTGGTCAGACAACAAAGAAAGTATCAGCTATAACCATCAAACTTGGATCAAGTAAGCCTAAAGAAACTGTTCCAACTCTTGCTCCAAAATCATTTCAGTGGCAGTAGCTTTAAATGCAGATGAAGATAGTTAACCAGAGGAAATACTTCCAGAAGCAAAGGTGAATATGAAGAATATTGGTAGGGGTACACCAACATCAGCGAGACCACTCTTTCAATAAAGGAAAGCCTGCCTGTGTTTTCTGATGACCAGAAGCTATGGGAATGAAATATAAAATCTCATCTTGGAAATGCCCAAGACAAGGCAATTAAGTGATGTGTTTTGAATTGGGATGTGAGGTGGTTGGTTGTAAAGTTAAAAGAAACAGTTTCCTTTTTAAAAGAATGGTATAAGACTATCTTTGGAGCTGTGTGTTTGTTTTGCTTTTTCTTTTTTTTAAGATTGAGTGGTACACTAATAAGCAAGAGTTTGAAATTAGACATAATTTAATTTTATATACAGATGTCAAGACATTTGCTAACTTTACAGTTCCATGTGATTAGTTTCCCAAGGCTACAAATAATAAATCAGAAATAGTACCTTTTTAAGAATTGCATATATTTTTAGAACCAACTAATAGCACACTAAGAGAGAAGCAAAAAATTATGTCTATTTAAAACTGTAAGCAGTTACTCCTAAATTAACGCCCTTATTACCTAAACTATCTGGCTCCCAGGAACAGCCTTATAGAGAAAGGGGGAGAGTTGTTATTGAAAGGAAGATGTTGCTGGACTATTAACTAAAAGTAAATTTAGATAAAAATAAAATATTTTTTCTTATGTGCATTTGTTTTGTTATCATATTATTAGGTATCACATTGCTATCAGTGGATACAGATTCTTAGTTCTTCTACAAAAAGTAACTTTTAAAAAAATTTCTACATGAAGGGTTGATTGTTTGAAATAGCCCATTTCACTTTAATCATCTTGTCTACCTAAAGTAGTCTTCAAAGAACAGCCCATTTGCTACAAAAGTAAATCAGTGTTTTGAATGTATTCACTTGGTTTTTGTTTGTTTATAGCTAGGTCCTTGTAAGCATTTCCATCAGAACTTAAGGCAAATCATAAGGAAGCTATTTCTTTTAAAATACAAACCACCATGAAAAATTTAAATGTACATACTGTTTATGTATTTGGCTGGTTTTTATTTTTTAAAGGTATAAACACCAAAAAAAATTAACATTGTAGAAAATGGAAAACAGTAAGATGCATTTGCTGTAAATTTGTCTACACATTTACATCACTAAGTTGTAAAATCCAATTTGAATTGAACTCACTACAGGTTTTCTTATTAGAACAATTACATGATTTATTTTGTGTCTACTCACTGACCAGTGGCCTCTCAAATGCATATTGTAGGTACTGAAATGAAAGAAACTGTATCTTCAAACACATTTTATGGAGTTCTTCATCATATATACTGTTAGATTGGTGCACTGTAGGGTGTTTTTTGTACATTTTTGTATTGTAAATGGACTTTTAAAAATGTGACAGTTAAACACATCTTTGAAAGCATAGTCACAGACAAAAGAAAAATGATAAAATGATGTCCTTTAGAATTCCTGAAATGTTAAACTTGGAGGCAGCTTTAAACTATTTTATTGGTAGTAATCACTTGCTGCTATATTTTGATATCGGTACATGGGTAGTAACTCCAGAGAAGAAACCTGCACCTATGCCTAATAAGTTGTTCTTTTACATTAAAGTTTAGATTAAGCCCTAAGTAAAACAATGGAAGTGTATATAAAACTATTAGTTCTTACACTAATTATATTAAGATACATGAATTTAACCTTAATTTTCATTTAGGTAAACTATTCATTTTTGTTCATTTTACTGTTTATTAAAATAACATCCCTCTCCTACATACTCTTTTTCTTGACCCAAATGAAATCCTACTCTAAGGTCAAGATGAGGAAAGAAAAGACTGAGATGAATGTCTTTATGAAAATATCCAAGGCTGGGGATTTAGCTCAGTGGTTCCAGAGCCTGACTGCATGTGCAAGGACCCAAGTTGGATCCCCAGTACCAAAAATAAACAAACAAAAAACAAAACAAAACAAAAAGCCCAATAAATTTTGTTAAACTCAATATATGTATACATATACATGTATAAATAAAAAACAAAATAAAGGATAAACAGCAAAAGCAGAGAGCTCTTCAAATGGATGGGGGAAACATTCAGGGAGATGGAGAAAGGGAAGGGAAGGAGCTGTTTCACTTATTTAAAAAAATGCAATCAGTAAAATCATGTTTAAAATTTACAGGTTTAAAAGATCAGGTCCTAGGGCCGTCTTTGTAAATGGTGATTTGGAACAACCCTTGAACATCCCTATCAGGTCCATCATCTATGAAATAGGATCTAATATCCTCTGCCCCACTGATGCTCTAGTTTTTAACTTAGGAAGACAGAGACTGACAGATGGGACCATGCAGGAGACTCTGTGAGCACAGCTTCCTGCCTCTTAGTAATCACAGCACCTACATGCTTCTATATATTGGATTAATCGAATTTCTTGTCAGAGGGAGACTTGAAACAGTACAAAAGATTCCACTAGATTCCTATTCCCTGAGGATGTTGGAGGCGGTGCCTCAGAAGTAGTACTTCATGACAATGACTGACACTTTCATGCTTAATACTACTTATTTTGTACAACTTAACACTGCACGTAAAGCACTATATCTATTCTTCACTTAATTAATAGTGAAATACCCCATTGCCAAAGAAAATAACATACTGTGTCAGACTTAAGGAAAATTATTGCTGTTAACATGAACATTATGCTAACATAATCAATTTTTAAGAATAATTTTGTATATGTAAGAATGGGTTTACAATCTATCCACATTTAGGATGCTACCTACATTTATAACTTTTATGATCTTATTGTAATTTTGTTTGTGACATAGAGTGCATTACCATAAATTATTATCCCAAATATTTAGTGTATGTCTGTATTTCTGTGTGTGTGTCTTCCATCATGTAAAGAACCAGTGACTACAGTAATAACTATTTCTTCCTGCTGGACTTAGTAAAACCTTGCTCAGCCATGTCACTGGGGAGATGGAAGTATGAATCATATTCCTGAATGAGCTTGCAGAAATTAAAAATTGAGAATTGTGCCATGCTGTGTAAGTAAAACACCTTCTTTGATTCCCCTCCAGTAGCATAAAACCCAAACAGATACATAATGCTCACAGTGCTAAACAAAAAGCTATCAGATAATGCTCTTTTTATTACTTGACATCTCTTAAATATTACATACTTTAAATTGAAAATAATATGAAAGCTTTAGTCTTACTTTGTTTCTCTGAAAATAAAACTGTTTTCATTCACACTGATGATCATGAAATGAAAGATAATGAAGCAGGTTTACTCACCTGTCTGTGACACTCAGATGGTGATGAAATAGATATTGGTCTGAAAAACCTCTTGCTTCCAGGGAAAAAAGACTCATCGAACTGATTTTCTGAACAAACAATGAAATCAAAAGTCACTACCTATTCTAAAATAAATTTTAAGTTTATTTTCAGAATAAAATACAGTTAACCTGAAAATGATAATTGGAAGCTAATGTTCAGTGTTTACTGAAAGAAAGGCAAAAGTGGAACATAAATAAGAGAATGAAATAGAAATAGAACAGAATCTAGACAAAATGGTAGACTTGAAATCTGAAGCCTGAATTTAGTCTTGTTTTTCTTTAAGAAGCTACATGACTATTGGGTGTGAGAGCTCATACCATAATACCAGTTCTTTGGGAGGCTAACATAAGAGAGTTACTGGAGTCCAGCAGCAAGACCCAATGTCAAAATTTTATAAAAAATAAATGTCTGAGCAATTAACTCAGTGCTAAGTCCCTGAGTTCAATGCTAAGACCACAACAAAAACAAAAACAAGCAAACAAAAAGGAAATTATGGAAGCTGTGTGACTTTAAGTAGATTTATAACAACTCTGATCATTATTTCCCCACCCATACAATAAATATGTACTGATACTCTCTTACAGTTTGTCTTTATTTTACAGAGTAATAAAAAAAATTATGTGTTAAGAGGAATTTAATACATAGGGTTTATACATATAAAGTAGATATAATTTAGAGACTTTATAGGCCTTCTGTCTTCTGGAATTTAAAAGAGATATCTTTACACAGTGGAGGCTGTTAATATGTGAAAAAAAAACATGATTGAAGGGGTAAATGTTAAGTAAATCCAACATGCAATGACAAGATGTCAATCTAGTATTATTTCAATTGATTACTATGAAATTATGGATCTTTTTCCAGAGGGAAAAGTAAAATTGAATTGAAAATTTAAAAAATTTTCTAAATTTATTCCCTAAATTTACTAATATATGGGGAATAAAAAGGATAGGGAAGAAACTTTGAGTGTGGTGAGGAATGGAAAAGATACTCTGTAAAAAGTAATAACAGGTTATTTTAAAAGGACTCTAATTTTTCTTAACACAGTAAAAGAAAAATGGGCCAGAAGTATTGAATTACATGTGCTTAACTTCCTTGTTTTTGACACACAGAGAAAGCTAATATTTCTGATTAAAACTTTCTCCTGCTCAGGATTTTTCTCAGGGCAAGTTTAACATCACTGTTCCTCAAACTGTATATTAAAGGGTTCAGTAAAGGAACTGTGTTGGTATAAAACACAGAAGAGATTTTTCCTTCATCCATAGATTCTGCAGAGGATGGCTTCAGATACATGAATGCACCTGATCCAAAGAAGAGAGAAACAGCAATTATGTGGGAACTGCAGGTGCTGAAGGCTTTGGACCTGCCCTCAGTGGAGCTGATGTGGAAGATGCTGTAGAGGATAAAACCATACGAGATGAAGATGGTGAGACAGGGCACAAAGACGTTGATCCCCACCACAATGAAAACCTCCAATTCGTTGACATAGGTGCTGCTGCAGGAGAGCTGCATCACGGGTAGAATGTCACAGAAATAGTGGTTGATGGTGTTGGCATCACAGAAGGTCAGTCTCAGCATGCATCCAGTGTGGGCCATGGCACCAGAAAATGCCATTAGGTATGAACCAAGCATTAGGTTGGAGCACATTCTAGGGGACATGGTACTGTTATACAACAGTGGATTACAGATGGCTACATAGCGATCATAAGCCATTGATGTCAGTACATAGCATTCAGCAATGGAAAAAAAACTGAAAAAGTACAGCTGGGTCATACATCCTCTATATGAGATAACATTGTTAGATATGAAGTTCACCAACATTTTGGGTGAAAACACAGAAGAGTAGCAGAGGTCAATGAAGGATAAATTACACAGGAAAAAGTACATGGGAGTATGAAGGTGTGAATTTAATCCAATTAGAGTTATTAAGCCCAAATTTCCCAACAAAGTTGCCAAATACATTACTAGAAACAGGAAGAACAGGGGGAGTTGGAGATCCGGCTGGTCTGTTAATCCCACAAGAATAAATTCAGTCACAGAAGAGCTGTTCCCAGATTCCATTCTTCTGTGAGAGAAATGGTAGACACAGGAAAAAGTCTTAGTGTTAAAGGACACACAGCTCTTTTCCTAACATATTTCAATAACATGGGATATCACCAGTATAACTGAGACTACCCCCACCTGGGTCCACAGAATCTGCTTTTACTCCTACTTTGATGAGAGATTAATTCCTCAATAGATATGTAACATAGGGTGTATTGTGAAGCACATCCCCAAATCTACCCACATGGGATGCCTGTGCTGACAAATGAAAACATGACAGTTGGAAAACCAAGCGATAAGGAAGAAGACAGATGTAGCAAGGGACAATAATCTTTCTCTCATTTTATCATTTCTTTCTTCATCTGAGCCTTAATCTTACCAATAAAATTGGAGGCAGAGGTGTTCACAACCTGGTGATTGACTGTAAAACAAATTAGACAGGGTGGGTGATAGCTAAATCATTGTTTCTAAGAGAAAATGAAAGAACTAGTATCCAGGAATGGATTAATCACTTCCTATTCCCAGAGAGTTATCAATGAATACAGAAGAGTGAGAGTTCCATCTACAATGAGGAAACTATTGACAGAGATAACACATTCCTGGGCTCCCTAAGTTCTCTCAACTCTCTGTCACCTCTTTCACTTGAGTCTCAGGAATTCACAGTATAGAAAGTATAGAGCAGTGTTGGCAAACCTTTCAGAGACAGACAAGTGCCCAAACTACAAACCAAAACACATTTATTTATTGCAAAGTGCCAATACTGCAAATTAATCCAGAACACCAAGGTTTTACATTAGAAAAAATAATTCACACATTTAAAAGAATAACAAATAACACTCATGCCATAGGTTTGCCACCTGTGGAAGAGAGCAACATCATAGATCCCTGAACTTTAATCTCAAAGGAAGACATTTCTTTTTTTGGTACCTGGGATTGAACTTGGGTCCTTGCACTTGCAATACAGGCCACTGAACCACTGAGCTAAATCCCCAGCCCTTGGAAGACATTTCTAACAAGTAGAATTTAGAAACTCAAATTTATTAGGCCACAACACCTTGGTTCTTCTTTATTGCTTACTTACCTCTTGAGGCTTAAAAGATCAATTTTTGCACTTTATTTTCAGTATGTTCTGGAGACCTTTCAGAAAACTACAGATAATAATTTATTACTATTACATTAAATCTCTAAAGCCACAGAGAAAACAGTTATGATTAATACTTTCACCCTTTTGTGAGACACAGATTTAATGTAAATGTTAAGTTGCAATGTACTTGCTTTAATCAAGAAACAAGGTTGTTCAGTGTTATCTCTAGAGAATGGAGTCTAGATGTAATAGGAAATAAGTAATTGTATTTACAGCTTGAAGCATAATATGTCTGTGGTTCATTTCAGATTTATTATTGTGCTCTCTCTTTCTGTTTTCTATAGGGACTATATATACCCCAGGGAAGACCCACAAATAAACTCTCATTTTTCAGTCATCCAGGCAGTAAAACAGGAGATCCTACATGACCCTTCCCCCATGAGCAAAGAAATTCAACAATATTCGTGGACAGATTTCACTTGTGAGAATTCACCAAACTTGTGTTGGTACTCATGGAGTCTGGTCTAGCATGAAATCAGTTACACTGAATCAGGTAGGAACACATGAGTTGCCCTCTTACCATGGCCCTTATTCCTTTCATAACACCATAAAATTGGGACAGAAATTTTGCATAGGAAAAGACTGAGGTACACCATGCATCCAGTTCCCCATCTTTTTCATAGGTTATTCAGAATATGGAGCTTCTATCCCCTGTTTTCATTACACTGAGTGTTACAGGACAGGATACCCTGATTAGCAGGTGACACTTAAAATACATACAGCAATTTAGCCTATCATGCAGCATAGCCAAATCTCCTCAACTCAGTGTGGTGATAGGAGTTGAAGACCCTACACCACATCTCTACTTAAACTAGGCAAGAAGTACCTTGCACTTTCAATGCCCCAGAATTTCTGAGAACTCCTAAGAAGACTGGCTCTGTAGCCTGTCTCAAAGTACTAACATGACACAGGACATAATGTATTTCTACTTCTCATCCAGTGAGAATAAAACTGACTAGTGATCCCCAATGCTTCTCCCAGAGATTCATCAAAGATCAGCAAATAAAAATCCCAGTGGAACAGATACTTTCTCAAAGCAGTCCTTCTTGCTTTTGGACTCTGTGTTGGCTTCACAACTTTGTGTTGGAAGATGGCAAAGCTCCCACAAGATTGCTTTTAAAAAATATTGAGTTTATTGGTACATTTTAGCTATATAGTACAGCTACACTCATTATTGGGATCTTGTACCTTTACATGACAGGTCTTGGTTCTCATTTTTTACCCTTGTTCTGCCCACCTCTTCAACCTCTCCTCCCCTCACCATTTACAAACATTTTATTTCCATTTTTTTCATTTTCTCATGTTTTTCCCTTATTACCTTTCCCCTACCTTCACACTTTCCCCACACTGTTGCCCTTTTCTTCCTATTCCACATTGTCAATTATCTCATTAGGATCTTATGTACTATTATAGTTTTTCACACCCAAGAAACTATTTGGTATTTACACATGTGTGACTCATTTATTTCACTTAGGAGTATATCCTCAATATGTATCGATTTTCCTATGAATGAAGCTAATTTCTCATTCTTTATGGCTGAGTAGTATTCCATTTTGTAGAAAAACCACATCTTCTTTGTACAGTTTCCAACTGATGGGCATATGAGCTGTTTCCAACACATGATTGCTTTTGTCCATGGATGTTAAATCATTCTTTTCAGAGAGATTTATGGTTCAGGCATCTTATTTTCCAACACTCTTTTGCTTTCCTCTATGGTTTTAAACTGTAAGTCAATCACATGCCTTGGAATATTCTCTATTTTATAAATATGTATGTCTCTATATTTAAAAAATAATCATATACAAGTATATATTTATACATAAAAGAAACTTACATATAATAGCAACTTCATTCTATACTTATATAGGTAGATTTAATAATATTAAATAAGCAAGATACTTATTGTCTTCAAACTGCTCATAATAGAGACTCTTCAAACATAAAACTATAAACTGTACTAACACAGGTATGAAATATTTCTGAGAACATGAGACAGCAAACGACATCTTGTAAGATAGAAAGATGAAAGAGACTACATAGGCATTGAATTTATTATGTATTAAATTAACATTATGCCTTTTGTATCTTCAATATTAGCTTTCTGTATATCGTGTCCTTTGTCTTATGTAGAATTTTCACCAGTGTGTTGCCTCTGACTTTAAAACTGCTATGTTCAGTAAAAGAGGTAAGAAATGGGAAACTTTCTGTCCAGTGTTAAGAATAAGGATCCAAGATTAACAGATAATTACTACTTATGTGAGTTGAAATCATATACCCCATAGTAAAAAGAACTACAATTGATATTATTAAAAAGATAATAGCTCCCTTCCATGGCATTCTTTTACTAACCTTGGTTCTTCATCTTGAAAAAAGTCTATGTGTTTGATCATAAAAGATCAGTAGAAGTTATGATGTATTATAAGCCAATTATTTGATGATTTATTCTTGCTTAAACTCTAAATAAAAATGGAGAGGCAGAAAATGTTCATGTCATCCATGATACATGCAATGAGTATTTTCATTTTGCATGTCTTGGACAAGAAAAAAAACAAAAAAAGACCTGCGTAAGGCTCTTTTATCTTCCTCAAGCCTTGGTATAATTTGCAATTTCTGCAAAGATCAATTGCAAAACAATTTTGTTTGAGAAATTAATAAACAATTATACTTGTGAACATTAAGACACAAAGTGTGCTTGGTAAATCTCACAATGTGACAATAGAGGTACCATTTCTGGATTTAACTGAAGTATTGTTCATGCTATCAATGACCTACGCATGGGAGAAATATGTTGCCTCTAATCAATTTATGTCATCGTTCTGTAGATGTTTTAAAATATAACTTGTGACAAAGGATAAAGGAATATTGAGTCTTATGAGGAAATTCTCTTACAAATTCTAATTTCCATAAAATATGAATTATCTTCTATACTAAAACTGCCACAGTAAGAAAAGTACATATATGTTAACATCTCTATGAACTAAGAAGTATACTTCTGTGGTCTAAAGAGATCCCTATAACAGAAAGAAAATTTTCTCATTTGAAAATGAAGATTTCAGTGGCAATCTAGGTAAATAGTTCCTTCTGATGGTAATTTTTTATTTAGACAAGATTTAAATTAATTAAAATATGAAAGTTATTCTAGGGAATATATCAAAAGAAGATTAATCAGAACTTTGCAACAGGAAATTGAGGTCTTCAAAAATATGTCTAGTCGTAAAATGCTCAAAAAATTATAATGCACCACCTTGTGTTTGACAAAGGGGCCAGACAATTTCACTGGAAGAAAGATAGCCTCTTTAATAAATGGTGCTGGAGAAATTTGCTTTGCATATCATGAAGATTAAAACTAGACCCATGTCTCTCACTGTGCACTAAATTAAAGTTGAAATGGATCAAAAATCTAAATACTACAATAGAAATGCTAAATCTGCTGGAAGATAGAATAGGAAAAACACATGAAGAGATGTAGGCAAGGACTTTATGAGCAAAACCCCTGTCATTCGAGAATTATTAAAGATAATCAAATGGCCCTCCCAGCAGTGTTCCCTCCATCTTTAGCACCGGAGGGTCTTCTCGGCCAAGCCCTCCCCTGCTGGTGCAATTTTCACCAGTGTGTTGGCTGTGTGCAATTTTCAGCCGCCATCTTTTGTGCTAGAAAGGTAGCCATGCGGGCACCCCCGAACACCCTGCAACCTTCTCCCTCGTGCTTTTAGACCTCCTGATTGTACCAGTCTTTGGACCTTCTCTGTAGAGGCAGAGGTGGTCATAAAGAGTATTTTCTGGCACTTTCAACTTTGAACATCTTTAAAGAAGTGGTGGGGGAAACTTATAGTAGAACTGAGTGGAGTTCAACCCTTTAGGAGGTTGGGGAACTCAGTTTGGGCTTGCAGCCCGAGCTCAGTCTGCTTTGTGGGGTTCTGCCACCAGATAGCTGAGATCAGGGGACTCAGCTCTGCAAATGGCAACACATATTGTATATTATGACAGCAGTGACATAGTCTGAAAGAGGCCCTTCAAACTCATCTTTTTTTCTTTCTTTTTTTCATCCTACTCTGCAAATTCTTTTTTTTTCTTTTCTTTTTTTTTGTTTTCTTTCTCTAACTCAGTCTCTTACTCCACTATGGTATCCCTCATCTCTCTTTTTGTTTCTGCTCTTGGGCTAATTCAGATTTCTTCTTTTATTATTTTTTTCTCTTTTCTTTATGTTTTTTTCTTATGTTATTCTACTTCACTCAAGGATTACTATATTTCTATTTTGTTTATTCTTTTTGAATTTAAATTTCCTGATGATTGTATGGTCATTCTACATCTTTTGGCTTCATATGAAACCTTTTCTAATTCTTATACTTATCTACTCCTCTTGTCTTAGCTTTGTTTTAAGCCCCCATTGTAAATGATATATATCCTTGTTGAAAAGTTTATTTACTGTAAGCATATTTTGGATTGATTCTTGATCTTAATTAAATTTACATGGTTTGAAAATGATAGATTGATGACTACCATAAGTGGTCAATTTGCAAATTGTGCTTCATTGTATTGTGGTGCTGATTGTATCAATTAGGATAAAGGATTGTGATTGATTCAATGAGCTGTTTTCTTCAGTATGATGAAAATGAGAATGTCTATGAGTCATTACAGACCCATGGGCTAACTATATCAGGAAGATTTAAGCAATAATCTAAAGGTTAAACTGAGCATAACCCAACAACAATAGTAAAAATGAGAAAACACTTAAGCAGATACAGTGACAGACTTCCAGTTCACCAATGGCAAATAGTGGGGCAAATGAGGATGAAAAGTCTGATAGTGAATCATCAGGACACCCTGAACTCAAAGCACAGGAAATAACAAAACTCATCAATCAGGCTCTAGGGAAATATAAAAGAGAAGTAATTTCCCAGATAATCATAGATATGACAAGCAAAATGAAAGTTATAATTCGTGACTCTAGAACAGAGACTGAGAGGAAAATAGATGAGCTCAGGACCATGATAGAAGCCATGCATGCCCAGCATGAGAAAGAATTGAAAACAATAAACGCCCAATACAAGAAAGAAATGGAATCAATAGGACAGATTCAAACAGATTTCCAGGAGATTAAAAACTTCATTGAGAGTGTTCACAAAAGAATAAAAGAGTCCAAAGATAGAATCTCAGACATAGAAAATAAAATTGCAGTCGGTGACTGTGAAAAAAGAGGTCTCTTAAAAACAGTAGGTGATCATGAGAAATTGATACAACAACTCTTAGATGATACTAAGAAGAATAACATAAGATTGATAGGAATTCAAGAAGCAGTAGGAGAAAATGTAAATGACTTAAAAAACTGTTCACAGAATTAATTATAGAAAACTTCCCAAATAGAGGGGAAGAATTTGACATACAGATAAGTGAGGTATATAGGACTCCAACTAGGCATGATAAAAAAAATCTACACCTAGACATATAATAATCAAGATCTCAGAAACCCAACAGAAGAACAAAATACTACAAGCAGTAAGAGACAAGAAACAAATTACATGCAAAGGAAAGCCTATCAGAATTACAGCAAACTTTTCAATGTAAACCCTTAGGTTAAGGAAGCCTAGAATCAGATATTTCAAGTACTAAAAGAAAACTCCAACCTAGACTGATGTATCCTGCAAAACTTTCTTTCAAAATGGATGTGGAAATAAGATATTTCCAGGATAAAGAACACCTGAGAAACTTTATGAATACCAAACCAGCACTACAATGAATTCTAAACAATCTCCTAGAAAAAGACAATGAAGGTAACAACACAATGAGACCCAACAGAGCAAATCAAATAGGCAAGCCAAGAAACTAAAAGGAGAAGGCAAAAAAAAAAATGATAATAATAAGTTAGTACATATTGGTTATAACCATCAATATTAATGGCCTCAATTCACCAATCAAGAGAAATAGACCAGCAGAATGGATTAAGAAGCAAGATTCAATAATATGTTGTACACAAGACATGTCTAGTGTAAAAAGAAGCCCATAGACTGAAAGTTTTGAAAGGACAGAAAACTTCTTCATGTAACAGGAACTCCCCCCCACACACACACAAAAAGCAGGGAAAGCAATCTTATTCACAGACAAAGTAAGTTTCAAACTTAAACTCATTGAAAGAGACAAAGAAGCTCACGACATTATTGTGAAGGGAATAGTTAAAGAGGAAGAGACAATAAATAATTTATTTTTAATTTATTGAGTATGTCAGAAAGTATATATGCTTTTTTCCCTCTTTTCTTCTTTTTTTCCTTTTTCTTTTTTTTTCCTCTGATGCTGGGGATTAAACTTGGCACATTGTTCTGGCTAGGCAGGTGCAGCATTATTGAGCTAAATCTCAGGCTTTACATTTCATATTTTTAGAATTTATCAATACATTAATCCTTGTTTCTATATGTTGGTCTACCAAATTGATGAGTTATTTTGTTCTCATTTTCTTCGCTTTTTTATTTGAGAATTTATGAAATCTGTATATATGAGTAGTATGAAAAGTATTAAGGCCTATCTGTCATTTTCCTCTTTCATCTCTGCTTTCTACAAACTTTCTTTTCTGTCACTATAGCTTGTTTGGTTGGAAATTTGTTAAGATAAATGTTGTTATGTTATCAATATATCTTTGTACCTATTTTCTACTGCTGATAAATATTAATTTTAAAGTAAATTTTATAACTATACTTAATCATTAACATCATTTAGTATCTGATACATATTACAAATTCTCCAACTCCTTAAAAGATGATATTTGTTTTTTTCTCAAATTATACAGATCACCAACATTCCACACATCACTGCACTTTTATTATACCTGAGTATATATTGTATTGTAGAGAATATGCATTGTGTATATGTGGGGGGTTGAGTTTTTACATATATGTGTGCACTATTAAATGAGAAACATGGGCATGAATGTGGTAGGATTGTGCACATTTGGCATATTGATAGTTTCTCTGGCAACCTTATGGTTTCTTTAAATTACATGCTTGACTAAATTCATAGTCATTCATTTTGGAAGAATATTACATATCTATTGGTGTTAAATTCTATCATTATGTTTATAAAAACATAATAAAACTAAGTATGGGATATAATAAAATAGAAACAGAAAAATCTGATCTTAAAAATATGAATTTTTTAGTTGCTTTTGGATTTCAAATATAAGTATATTTTTTTCCTATGGGCAGTTTTGTTAGAAATTGTAAGTGGTACAATCAACAAGTATATTATATTTATCAATTAATTAAACCAAGGAGTTTATAAATCATAAAATTTTGAGGATAGTTTCTCTAATATGTAACTTTGTTTTATTTATAATTACATTATTTCAAAAATATTATAAGAAAATGAGAAATAACATAATGTTTGAAGATCATATCAAACTAATGTATTTTGATTAGTCTGTTATATAAATTCTTGTTTATTCATATCCTTTTTTGCTGTCATATATATGTATATTTGAAATTTTTATTTAGTATTTTCATTTCTTGTTATCATGTATCTTTGCAATCTTTAATAAAAAATAATCAACTGGGATCTCCTCTTATTAAAAAGCTTTTACACAGCCAAATAAATCACCATAGAGTGAAGAGATAACTCACAAAGTTAGAAAAAAATTTTGTTTCTCAGACAAAGGACTAATATCTACAATATACAGTGGATCTTTGACTTATGAATTCTATTCATAAGGGCTGCTTGTAACTCATGCTTGTAGTAAGACAAGACTATTTTTCCCACAAGAAGTAATGGAAATACCCATAATGTGTTCTGAACCTCCCAAGCACTCCTTAACTAACCTTTTAATAGTTTGAAAAAGGTTTGTATAATGTGCATACTTTACCAAAAATAACAATAATTTTCTGAGTATTCACTCAAAAGTTATAAAATGTGCCTAGTTTACCAGAAAAAATAATTTCATACTGTACTCACCATTCAAGTTGACACTTTGGCTTTCAGGAAGGGAGGATAAAATGGAAGGTGGTTATTGTTTGGATGTAGAGTCCCCTTCCATAAGAACATCAGGAGTCTGGCTCTCTGCTGTTCTTTTTCTTCTTGACAGAGACCACCAGGTATCAATCTTTTCAGAACTAAAAACTGGCCTATAGTTGTCTCTTTCTGTCTTTTGTTCTATAGTATGATATGATATTGTCTTTAAGCAAGTGAATGTAATGATTTTTTTTTCTCTGTCTGGGTGGGTCTTCTCTACAAATGGTTGCAGTTCTGTGTATTTTTTCAGGATTTATTTTATTTCAGAATAAGTACTTTGCTGCACTGATGTTGATGCTCTCCCTCCTCTTCAGGAGGCTCCTCGGCTGCCATTTTCTCAGCCAGAAGTTGCTGACTCCCCTTAGTGTTTCTCCATGAGTTTCTCAACATCAGCACTGTCTACCTACAAGCCTATGGACTCTGATATAGTGACAATGTCATCGACCACAGAGGCAAGTGAAGGCTCAGGCTCCTCTACACAGCCTTCAAACTCTCTCCTGTCTAATTTTAGGAAACACTTTCTTCCAGACAGATCTGTGACCTTAGGTAGACATTGGCTCTGGCTTTCTTAATTAACCCCAAAGAGGAAAGAATACTGTAAGTTTCCTTCCAGAAATCTTTAATGGTTAAATTTGTATCTGAAAGCATTTGGAAGCACTTCAAGAACAGTTTCTTGGTGTATAGCTTCTTAAAGTTAGCTATAACCTGCTGGTTCATAAGCTGCAGTAGAGAAATTTTATTAGGTGGGAAGAATTCAAGTGAGAGCCATACGAATTCTTCAGCCAATTCTTCCAAATCTTTTGGGTGAGCAGGAGCATTGTCCATGATGAGAAGAGCCTTCAGTGGTAAAAATTTGTCCTCTAGATATTTCTTAACAGTAGAACAGTAAGCCTCCCTGATACACTGAAGAAAAGGTACTCTTGTTATCCAGGCTTTTGCCTTAGAGTCCAGTAGTAGTGAGACTAAGAGTAGCATATGCTTCTTGCTTTCTGTAATTTGGCTATATTGCTTTATTTCAGGAATCAGACTAAAGTCTTATGTGACTCAAATGGGCATGTCAGGTAGCACAATTTGGCTATCATTGTTCCTTTGCTAATGGCTGTCACCAAGGCCTAAGTTCTTGTCTGTGAAGTGGCAGGGCCCTGATGAGTTATACGCAGCTGAGGTCAGCATAGCTCCAATTAAAATCCTTTCCTATGAATTATTGCTTCTAGCTGACCTTGTGGGTTACTTGCTAATTGCACCTTGTCCCAGTACTGGTTTCTTCTATCCTAGAGAGCTAAGCAATGCCTATTCCCTGACAGCCTTGGCTGGCACATCATGCCAGGTGTTCAGCAATAATTTACTAGATGACTTCTAAGCTCCCTAACTCCCTATTCCTTCACACAATTATATTCAATAAATAATGGATATACTTCAGGGTTTTTGTCTTTGTTATCATCAGCAGCACAGATTAGGTCCTAAGACCCAGCCTCTTTACTCTAAGTGTCTGTTGTTAATTTGCCTTGTGCTGTGGTGGCTCTAAGGCCAGGACCCACAATAGAGGTACTGACAATGTCCCTTTCCCTGCTCCCTATAGATTTCCATTTGACTCCTAGCCTATTCTTTATGATTTTATGTTTTCTGAATTCTCTAGTGGTCTCAGAGTGATAAACCAAGAGAGGCTTTATCTTGAGATCATCATTCATGGTGGTTCATAGTAATAAGTTTAGTCTATCCTTCATAGGCTTCTGGCCTGACATTTTATTCTCTTCCTGGCCAATGTATGTTCTCCTGGGCATTTTCTTCCAGAAAAGGCCATTCTCATCACAGTTAAAAACTTGATGAGAGCAAAAGACATTTTTCTGTGTCATCATTTTAAAGTGGTGTATGTAATTTTCAGCAGCCCTTTTACAAGCACTGGCTGCTTCACCATGCCTATTTACACTATGACCCCCAGTTCTTGCTTTAAAAGTATGAAACCACTCATTACTGACATAAAGTGTTTCACCATTATCACTCATTGATGGATTATCCTTTACATGATCTGCATTTATAGCCCTAAGTTTTTCAAAAATTATAGACACACATAGGCCATACAGTGCAATCTGCCAGGGAGATCAGATGTGAATAATGAGGCCTAACTGGCCTCCTTGGTAGGCATGGGGAAAAAAGAGGGCACGCAAGCATACTAACACACTTCAGGAAAAAGCAAAAACACTTGAGGTTAAGTTGTTTACTTGAAGAAATTCCATGGTGGGAAACAGATAAATCTTATGGAACTCAAATTGCTCTTGCCCATGTCTAAGTGAATAAAGCCAAGTTGTGCCAGTCATTTGGTGCTCTATATCAAAGAAGGACATGACCACTTTGGCACCCCAGGTTTTAATTTGTTTCTATGTCTCTTTATTTATAACCTTCTTCATCCTATTGGTCAAATTCAAGCTCAGCTTGTAGGCTGGATTCTACAATATGTCTTTCATTTACCCACCCTAATTGTAGCCTTTCTAACTCATCTAACACTGTTACCCTCTCCCCACCAGTTACCCTCCTCTCCCTATGTACCAAAGCTTTGATTCTACTTTTCTCTCTTTTTTCACTTTTTTCCTTAAAGCTATTCTTATAAATCAATGTACTAAAACTTTTTTAAAACCATGAAATATTTGTATAAACAAAAAAAAAATTGAGGGTGCACCTCAGTGGTAGAGTATGTGCTAGAATGTGTGGTCTTAGTTTCAAACACCCCCCCACACACACAAAGTAATCATGAACCATTTCCACTTGATTAGGAGAATCTGCCCTAGACTCATTCAAAGGATAGTCAACTGTTAATGGATAGTAAGGGTTAACTGTAATGATAGTTAAAATGTGAACAGTTTAACTTCTGTGTAACATACACAATCAGAACATTTTAAACAGCATGATTTTATGATGAATAACTCATAGTGACTCCAAATGGGTGCATCATATGTAATAGTTGTATAAAAATATGTCACCAGAAAGGTCTGACCCATGCTTCTCATTTTTACCATTCCAGAAAAATTATAGCAATTGTTAAAGGATCAGGATAAAATGCTTCTACAGAGCTTATCCTGTTTAACTTCTTTTAAAGTCAGACTTCTGCAGGGCTATGTGCATTTTTCTAGTTGGGTAACAAAAACTTTGTTATATCCTTCTTTGGAGACTAAGTCCATTAATAAAGGGTTTGTGGGTATGTTGCAAATACTAGCCAAATTCAAAGGACAAATACCCTAATCTACCAGCAGGTTGGCCATATCATACTTGGGAATATGGACATCCCATCTAAGGATCTGGGTTTTTCATAATGATAATGTTGAGGAAAGAAAACATAAATCACTTACATTAAACCCACATTGGCAATAGACAATAGTATCAGGATAGTGTGAAGTTGGCAAAATCCTGTATTACAGAGAGAAGCATAAAGAGAAGTTGTTGCTAGTTCTTGGTTGATGGGTTATAAAAGCAGAATGGCTGCCACTCTGATGGTTAAATCTTCAATGTACAAAAAAGGAAATTTGGCGCATGTATGGGGCAGTTGGTATTTTGTTTTTCCTTATCTTGTTGATTTAGCTTGAAGCTGACAGTTAAGATAAACTCCTATTATCTTTTTCCTCCATCCATTCTCCAGTTTGTAACTTAATTTAGGGCATCTCAGCATTTATCTCTAACCATCCAATAGATCATCTCTGTGATAATCATCTTGATTTTGGGCATGATTGCAAGAGAAACCCCATTTTCAGGCTCATGTTGAAGGAATTCTCCAGAAGTTCTCTCTTCTTCACAATTCTTCTTTCCTTTTCCCATTGTTCATATGCCGCACAATTGGTTCAAAGACTGGACTTTGCATCACTACCTGTGTAGCGTTAAGCAAGCAACATAAGCATTCTGGCATCACATGAACAGAATAAAAGACATTGTTAACTGAAACTTTAAAGAATGTGACACACAGTATAGCCCCCTGAGTCAAGTAAACACTCTAAGAGGCAAAGGCAAGAAGAGAAATTTATGTATTCAAAAAGTAAGTCCCACCTGGGCAACATTCATTCCATATATTTTTATGTGTGTGTTTATAAAGGATGAAAATAGACTTTGTTTTACATGACAAAAATCCTTGTTATGTAGCAAAAGAAATAAAGAATCTTAACACTACATATTGCATAATGCTCATGAGCCAGAGATACCCTTGTATAGTTTTGAAAGGCAGACAAAAACCACAGATACATGAAAAAATGGATAATTTCAGTTTGATTTATTACAAAATTTCAGTTGGCCAACACATTATCTTTACTGGTGGGATTTGAAAAATTTGGACACAGTTATCGGTGTCTTCCATCCTCAAATACCCACAAGCATAAAACACTTAGTCCAAAAAGTATTTAATTTCATTAACAGATGTGAGGCTAAAAGTCTCAGAATAAGAACAACTAATGGAAAAAATTTAGACATTTGTACTATGTCCACAATTTTATCATCTATTTTGCTCTTGTTTTATACCAGGGATTCAACTCCAGACCTTGTGCTTGAAAGGCAGACAGCAGTAATCCATTTTGTTTTAATAGAGTTATAAGTATTAGAATATATGAAACAGGAAAAATTTAGTATACCTGTTTCTTTGAAAGAAAGAGGCATACATTAAAGCAGGGTATGTTACCTTTAGAAAGAAAAAGTTTTCAACTCAGTGTCTTCCTCTTCTGTGGGAAATACAAACCATGTTGGAATCACCTTGGAACTCCTGTTGAGTCTCAACTCCAAGAACAGGCAGTTTTATGGTCAGATTGCATAGAGGGCAGATAGAGAAGAGACAGTACTGTAAAACTGCTGCCATGACTGTTAGATGGGCTGGAAAGATGAAGACAAGGAAGAAAAGAATCGAAGAGAGTTGATGAAGAAGATTAGGAAGTGAAAATTTACCAAGAAATGTAGGCCGGGACTGAGGTAGCTTCTCTTGTTTGTTCAGCTTGTGTTTCTCCTCAGGCTTCTCTTCAGAGCAAGTTTGACATCCTTATTCCTGAGGCTATAAATGAGGGGGTTCAGCATGGGCACCACAAATGTATAAAACACTGAGAAAAACTTTCCCTGGCCCACTGACTTGGCAGATGATGGCTTGACATAAGTGAGTATCCCGGACCCATAGAACAGACCAACAGTTATTATGTGAGAACCACAGGTGCTGATGGCTTTGGATGAACCTCTTGCTGAGGACATATGACTGATATTAAAGAGTATCAAAGCATATGAGATAAAAATAATGAGGCTGGAAATAATGATAACTGTGCCCACAGCAACAGAACTCACAAGCTCATTGACATGGGTGCTGCTGCAGGAGAGTTGGAGGAGGGGGAGGATGTCACACATGTAGTGATTGATGATGTTGGAATCACAAAAGATGAGCCTGACCATACACCCTGTGTGGAGCATGGCACCAGCAAATGCCATCAAGTAGCATCCAAACATCAGCAGGGAACAGATTCTAGGGGACATGATGGCTGTGTACAGAAGGGGCTGACAGATGGCCACATAGCGATCATAGGCCATAGCTGTCAGCACGTAGCACTCAGAGTTGACAAAAAAGCAGAAGAAGAATAGCTGAGTCATACACCCTGTAAAAGAGATGATGTTCCTCTCTGAGACAAACCCCATCAGCAGTTTGGGGGTACAGACAAATGAGTAACATAAATCAATGGAAGAAAAATTGAAGAGAAAAAAGTACATGGGTGTGTGAAGGTGTGAATTCAGACAAATTAGGTAAATTAAGCTCAAGTTTCCCACCACAGTGACTATATTGTTGACTAAGAACAAGAGAAACAGGGGCAGTTGTAGCTCAGGTTGGTCTGTCAGTCCCATTAGAACAAACTCCATTACTGAAGCGTTGTTTTCCATATTCATTTCCTTCATGGTGGGATCTGCAGAAACAGGGGGAGACAGTGATATTAACAATGAACCACCTGAGCCAGAGCTACCTCTGCTGGTTTGCAAGGAAAAGTCTGAAAACATACAGCAAGGCCTCCAAAGAGTAATAATTCCTTTGTTGATTTCCAAGGAATCCCAATTTCCTCCTTGCCCCCCTAGGTGGTGTTTCTGGCCAGGAAGCAAGCTGTTAGATTTCACAGTGCCTCTGAATATTATTGCCTCACTTCAGTTTTCACTGCAGGTTAGGACTGTGAAGAGCAATAAATAAGTGGCATTTCCACAAAGCCATGATTTATGCAGTTTGAGATTTGAGCATAAAAATGGTTTGGTGCCACCTTTACCCTAGAGGCCTCTCAGTTCTGAAATCTGAAGGGCCCTTCTTCTCCAGCATCCTAAGGTGTAGTCAAATGTTGTGATGATGCAGGAGGTAATGTCCATCTGTACATATCTGTCATATTAGAGATGTATTTTGGTCTGTACACCATGGTTTTTCTAAGATTCTCTAGGAAGTTCTCTGGGAAGAAAATAGCAATTTTACATGAGTCCTCAAAAATTACCTCACTCACACGAGAAACTATTTTATAACTCATAGTTCTGTTAAAAATGATTAGATGCACAGAAAATTATTCTCTCCTTTATGATTTCTTCTGGAGTTGGATGAGCCCCCTGAGGGTAGAAATTACTGAACACCTGTTTACATCCTAGGTTATAAACCTAACATTGTGTCTTTTGAGACACATTATTCTACCTAACTTAAAATTTCCTATCAGGAATACCTTGTCCCCTGGGCAGAGTAGTGTATGGCCCATTTTAAATTCACTTTGTCATGCCCTGAGGAGCTCTAGAAGATTCCAGGCATAGTCACTTACTATTTCTAGTATGCTACTACAAGCTGCTGGGATTGCATTAATAAATATTAAACTTCATTGTAGCTTTAACACTGTGTGTTGTGAAGTTCACCCCAATAATGGGATGATGATGCAAAAAAACTTAAAAGAAAAGGTGTGGTTGGCCAGTCAATCTGAGTGTAAATCTAGACTTCTGAGCTCCCCAAAATGAAACTATCAGAATCATGTAACTACTCTGATCCTTTTTATTTATATTTAGATCTACATATACTTGTGGCTATTATAAAATGATGTTCCTATAAATGTTTCTCATTGGGATGTTGCAAGAATTAAATGAGATAAATCACATAAAGTGTTGGGATTTTGACATACACAAAGAGCCTGGTAGCTATTACTTCACTCCTTGCCCTGTTACACACATATATTCATATAACAAACCTTGGCATTATGGGAATTTGGGTGAGATAAGCTTTTATTTTGGGGGTGTTCTACGTGCAGAATTTACAGATCCATACCCTCTGCCCATTGGATAGTAAGATAAATATAATTAACAACATTGAAGTTTGCTAATTATAATTATTGGTATGGTACTTTATTGGTTTTTATAAAACTTTATGTGTAATTTAGTAAAGTGTTGTGTTTTGCTGATTTTCAATATTCTACATGCCTTTAAACAATCAATATTTGAACAATGTATTTTTTTAAGAGTAGGAATATTTGTTGAGAGAAAGATAGCTTCTGACTAAAAGAGACAGAAGAGAGACAAAAATGTGGGTTCCCCAACTGCCTCACTTTTCAAAGATGTTTTATACAGCAAATCCATGTGGTGGTGAGGTGGGTACAAAGTGGGACAAAACTCTATGACCCAATGGATATTTACAAGGTGGGCATGAGTGACACAAAACCATGACCAACCAAAAAGAGCACAAGTACAGTCACCCAGGTAATATTGATTAAATGGGGATGAATGGGAAAACAACTCACATGCAAGGAATTTTCCATTTGAAATATCAACCACTGCTATCTGTCTCTAGGGAAAGTAGTGCCTCTTCTTTTTATAATGCTAACCAGGGAATGTGCCTCAAGCATTCTCCATGTTGGTTTCTTGCTGTGTGGGCTCCAGGAGGGCTGGCATCTTGAGGACTGGGGCCTTGAATGAGGCCCTGTCTAACTATCTACAAGATATCTAATTAATTTATTTTATTCACCTATCTATAATAATCTCCTCTCTGTAGTAGTACCCATAACTGCCATGAGGGGGCAAGGGGTGCTATTCTACTTCAGGCTGAAGAGGGTCATAATTATGATCAATAGTTAGAGTTACTATACAGAGGGTCTATCTAGAGGACCTGATAAACACCAGGTATTTTCATCTTGGGTAGCCTTATAGCTTTAAGTCTGGAGGAGACAAAATCCAAAGGAAGAGTTACAAATATATGGGATAAATAATAAGATCACCAGAATTGTTATGAATATAGCCAGCAAGTGTTTTCACAAGAAGAATTAGTAATAGCTTTCCACAAAGAGGACAAGAAGGTTCAGGGAACTTTAGAATCCAGCATAGAAGTAGTATTGTAGCTTAGCAGTTATAAAGTATTTACAAGATCAATCTGTTGGATCCCAGTAAAAGAAGTTTAGCATATTTGTCTTTGGTTCCATTTATATGACCATTTAGAGTTTAATAGTCTTTCATTAAAAATATACTTTATTCCCATTACATTTTAATTTTAAGCAGTTGTGAGTAATAAAAAAATTCCTTTATTTCATGGTAATTTAATTTCCTTGGGTTCTTCTGACTCAATAAATTTTCCCCCATAGTATACTAAAATTAAATTATAAGAAAAAATACGTCACTCATCATGGGATACCATTTCAAGAAAAAATAATTTATAATTCCCTTGTGTACATGACTATGCATTTGTGCTTATAACAAAGCATCTATTTTTAATTTTTAAAGATTCATACAAAATCAAAGAAGTTCGCTTATCAACATACAAATTCAAATCATCTCTTCACCCAACTTCTATCCATAGTGTCATCTTTCAACTCTTTAGGAAAATAACAATACTTAAAAAATGGACTTTGGAACAGTAATGTTAAATAGACCAACTATTAACCACTAACCACAGAAGACGCATAGTGTGTGCCTATGTGGATCTACACATAAATCTTTGCAATTCAAGCCTATGTGTATATTTGAACTCAGGCAAAGTTTTCAACCATCAGGACAAAGCTGTGTTCCACCACCAGGAATGAACTCTGATATCCAATCTCTGCATAGTCATAGCTAGCCTTTCCCATTCTTATCTCTGTCTTTTGTCTAATAACAACCTGCTGTCCTCCTCAGTTTGGTCATTTCTGAGGATGATGAATGGACACGCATAATATGTAACCTTGAGAATATTTCTCACTCAACATGAGGCTCCTCAGATCCATCCAAGTTGTGTATAACAACAATTTACATTTAACCACTGAGCAGTTTTCCACTTATAACAATCCAAGTTTATTGAATCTTCAATAGTAATTTTAAGAATAACAAGTCCTTGTTTTGATATCTGGATTCTTTGTGGAAAATATTTCAAGACCAAAGGCTTGAGGATCACAATTGAGGCTGATTTTCTAGAAAGTTCCTTGTTAATCAAGAGGGTCTCCTCCAATTTTTCCTTCAAGAATAAAGACCAAACACTCAGATTTGCTAAGTCTTGTGATCTGACAAAGGCAAGTGAACACAGAGTATGTCCCATTATTACTCTTTGTGAACATGTACGACATCCTCATGATCAGTCAGGAAAAGGCACTTGAGAATAAAAAGTAGATATACACAATGGGAATATGTGGCTATTTTTAGTAGACCACTCCACTCAACAACCATCTCCTCCACACAGCTTGGGTGCCACAGAAGTCATGCAAAACAGCATGAAGCCAATTACACATTAATTAAAAAAATAAAACTGAGGTTTTATTTGATTTATGTAAACAAATAAATGTATTTGGTTGAACAAGTTCTTAAGGGACAGGTACTGCTAAACAAGAGTGAAAGAAGAAAAATTAAAAATCTACCTTCAAGAAGTTTCAAAAGTTTTCAGAAAAAAAAAAACATGGAGGAAAGCAATCTTAATTATTGTGGATTTTCCAGACTGCCATTTTACATTTTTAAAAATTTTGCACAAAATTTAAATATTCCTAAATTTTTAGTCATTTTACAAGAAATTGTCTCAGCCTCACAAGAGGCATAGCTTCCTTGATACGCACATACATAATTAGCTGAGAACAAATTAAAGCTTCAGTCTCTCTTAAATATCACATTCCTTTAACAACACTCATCTCTGGGACAAAGAAATATGAATATTATTGAGAGACAATGACAGTTTTTGAAATGGATACTTTCTTTTCCTTTTTAAACTTGTGTTCAATACTCCTTGAAATGTTACTGAAAATATTTTCTAGAAAATATCGTTATGTTTTGAGTATCAATAATTATTTATAGTACCCAGAAAGAAAATATAAGGTTTATGAATCAATACACGTTTTATTATTTTAATCAGTAATTCTTTCCTTTTGCCTTGCCCTGATCCTTCCAGGGTGATCTGCTAATAACCAGATGGAGAGGTCTTCCTACATGGGTAGGGGTGAATCATGGGAGAAGAGCCCTGGAATTATGAACCTGGCACTTTATGTAAGATGCTTCCTCAGCATCTCCTCTCTCTCCCAGAAAGAGAGAGGAACAGAAGTGTAATCTCACAAAGGTAAACACATATATGTAACCTAGAGAAAACCTAAATAAACTCTCTATTTTCACTTCCTTTTAGTCAACTGTACAATCCATTAATTTTGGAGATTCATGGGATAGGAATATATCATCAGTCCTCCACTAGCTTAGCTGCAGATACACTTCTGACATGTGTCATATGAGTAATAATAGTTACAAAGTTTGCTTTTTAGGGACTTTTAAGGCCACTTTTTTCAAAAGCACTGACTCTTTATATATGATTGTATATGTTCAACAGGCAAAAAAGCCTGGCATCTCTGCATTCGTATTGCACCTGTCTTATTTCCTACTTTGACTTCAAGGTCAGATTTTTTTCTGCTCAGTGTTGTGTACAGATGTGCTAGACCCTTAAGAAATGTCTCTTGAGAACAGATACAACAATCATCTATAGGACTGAGAGGAAAACCGCCAAATTTGATGTTACCATATTTGTCATTATATGAAAATTAGACTATTCATACAGCTTTTTTCTCCTAACTCTGGACTATATGATAGAATATGATACATTCTAAATATATAAAATAGTTATATCTCTTGAATGAAGTAATATTTTCATTAAAGGAAGTATTAAAAATTATCCCTTTTTCTTAGGGATATTAGAATATTGAGCTGCTTTATTAATCATTTTCTTATAATTAATACATAAATTGTTTTAAAATTCACAAAAGCTTCTCATCTTCCAAAGAAAAGTCTTTTTGTCAGCTTAACATCTGAGTAGATGCTTCAGAAATTTCTTTTCTTTTAAAGGATTGGGAGACTTCATAATTGTCTCAATCCTCCAAGGGGATCAAATTCTCTCAAATGAAAGACTTGCTCATAAAAACGTGACTTTTTACTAGAAGAGAAAAGTTCAAAGGCTTCCAACACAAAGGGCCATTTTTCAGGAGATAGGAAAAGCACTTATCCAGATATGATTAGTACTTTGATTGCATTGACAAAGAAATTAAAATGTCATAAGAAAGAATTCACAAAATTATTCTGTACACAGGAAACATGAGACAGGAGACCACTGTCACATAGGTCATTCTGGGATCCCACAGTAGGATTCGGGAAACTTCTTGATGCATCAATATAATAAATAACCACAACACAAGCACTGTCCTACTTAATCATAATTGTGACATGGTGTGTATAAGATAAATGACAAGTGAACAATAAACATCCCATTATATTCTTGTTGACTGCTGCAATTGTGATCATTTTGTGGTAACACACTTGCTCCATGTTTCATCTATAGAAACAGATCAATTGGATTCATTTCAAGAGAACTTATTATAAACAATTATAAATTGTGTTTAGTCCCTAGGTGGAAAAATCTCATTTTGACTCAAATAATACCTTTGTTCTTACACTTGGTAAGTCAACTTACTTTTCAGGTTAATGAATGATTGTCCAAGTGGCTTTCAATTCTCCAGCAACTCCACATCCTAAAAGTTGAACCCATTTTGTTCTACAATTTGGTGGCTCCTCCCAATGTCCACTATGTCTTCTCCAAGATCCCAAATCTTTTTTTTGGGGGGGGTATTTTTGAGACAGGGTCTTATTATGCAGATAAGATTGACTTGGAACTCACTATGTCACCCAGGCTGGTCTTGAACTCACAGCAAACCTCCTGCCTCAGCCTCCCAAGTGCTGCCACCACTCCTGGTTTAAGATCCCAAATCTTTGATTGAGACAAGTCTCTTATTCAAGCTGTTTTCTAGACACTCTCTGTATGATGAGTACTGTTTCAACCTTCCTTGGCAGAATGTTTGGTCTTGTTATTAAGTCAGGGTTGCTTACTGATAAGTGTCCTAAAGTTTTTTGTTCTTAAAGGTTTCATATAAGTGTCTTGTAGACTGAAATGGCTTTTCTGTGTTAACAGATTGAGCTTTCTTTTTGATAAACCTTCTTTACTCTCTTACCAAGTGGGATTTAAACAGATGCCCCAAAGAAGAAATGGGAACCTCAAGTGAGTTTACCATGTAGGATCTTGATTAACAACATGAGGGGAAAAAATTTCAGGATGTGCCAGGATGAGGCAGGAACAGTATGATTAGGCAGAGCTAGAGAGTAGGGAGAAAAGGAAAAGTACTCTCACTTGAGCAAGCAGAGTGACTGCACACCCAGGTGGGGACTCAGACTGGCACACTCACAAATTCAGGAGGCTGAGATGAAGCTAATCATTATCTAAGTTCTGGTTTTGTAGTTTCAAAGAATCCTTATGGTCTGAGGGCAAGTTTGGTTCTCTTGAGAAGATTGTTCTTCCTTGGGAGAGTGAGCTGCCTCAGCATCCATCCTGAAGTAAATGTACTTCTTCAGTGGGAGATGATCTTATCATAGGTTTGTCTGCAAGGCTCTTTTTTTTCTAAAATCTGAATGACTTTAAGCTTGGAGACTTCTAAGTAGATATGAAATGTTTTAAAAGTTAACAATTCAATGTGCCTGAAAACCCTAAAAGCTGCTTTAGTTAATCTTATTTGGCCACCTTAAATCTTGAAGAGGAAAATAGATAAACAAAAAAAATTAGGACCAATAAATCTTGCAACACAGACACTGCTTAAGCAATTACCACTCCTGCATGCAGAACTGAGCAAGGATCTGGCCCAGGTTTTAAAGTAATAAAGGAGACAAAAAAAAAGTTGAATGCCCTTGTCTATTCTCCACTTATCTTTATTTCTTCTATCCTAACTCATGAGTCCTGAATTCAAATAAATAAGAATAAATCTCACTCCAAATAATAAAAAAAGAAAGCACTCCTTATGTTCCCCCAAAAAATATGTATTCTAAGGCAACTAGAGCTCTGGGGAGAGTGTTAAGAACATTTGCCTGACATATAGCAGTCTCACAGGAACTGTGATGGTGGTGGCACAGGCAGTGGAGGGCATGGCTCCATGGTCCCGCAGATTGGGCCCAAGCAGGCCAGAAGGAGAGCAGATCTCAGAGCGGCCTTCCCAAATCTCACCTTCCTCACTCTATTCTTAGTCTTATAAATGTAGATTCTCACATGTAATTTTGAAGATACTTTTTCAGTGCAGTAAGATTTCTGCCTACTTCCTGGGTAACCATACTTATATTGAACACTATTCTCACATTTGGTATTTCTCTGTTTACCATTCAGGTTGACAATACATATCAAAATGTTATACTGTACCCCACAAACATATGCAATTAGTATGTGCCAATTTTTTAAAAAGGAAAATCTATTTCATTAAAATCTATCTCTTCCAAAGTTATAGATTTTAGTTTCTGTTTTCATTTTGTTTTGTTTGTTTGTTTGTTTGGTGGTTTTGTTTTCTTACTTTCACAATCTGAGGTGCTGTGCCTAGGTTACCAACAATATTTTACAGGAATGCAAGCAACCCTTACCAACCACTCTTCACCAAAAAGGCAAAGATAAAATGGAATTGCACTGAAACATCAGTGTCAAAATTTGTAAGACATGATATCATGTTTTGTGTCCCTAAGAGAAGAGGCAGTCAACTACAGAAACATGACAGACAGTTGTTGCTTAGAATTTCTGTTTTATACTTAATAAAAGAACTCTTTAGATACATAATTCTCATATTATAGAACTCTCAACAATTCATCTTCATTCCAAGTACATGCCTTTTACCATAATAGTTAATTTTCATATGTGTCTTAGGCAAAATGTACAGCTACCTTCAGCTACGTACAAATATCTTGCTTCCTGACATATTGTTCTTTTCCATTGAATGAATGATTGAATGCATGCATGAATTAATGAATGAATACAATTATAGATATTCCCCTAACAATGCACATTTTCTCAGGGGATATAACTCAGTAATAGAGGCTTCCCTAGCATGGGTGAGGCCCTTAATTTGGCCCCCAATACCCCCAAAATACATATTTCCTTCTTTATTTTAAAATTTATACTCACTGATCTTTTCTGCATTTTACTTGGTATATATGATAACTTTATATTTCATTGCTGTTATACTTTCAGCCATAGTTATACTGCCAGGTCTGGTGGCACATGACTGTAATCCCAGCACTCAGGAGGCTGAGGCAGGAGGATTGCTGTGAGTTTGAGACCAGCCTGGGCTACATAGTGAGTTCCACATCAGTCTTAACTACATAGTGAGAACCTGTCTCAGAAAAACAAAACAAAAAAACTATACCTACAAAAGTGTAAAATTAAATCGTATATATTAGATCATATGTATGTTTACTCTGAGTAACATTTTGGTCATTCTTTTAAAGTGGTGATGCAAAGTGTATTAACTATTACTATTCCCTAGTTGTTTCAGTATGAAATTTTGTTTTGTTTTTATAAAAGTAGGAAGAGCACTTTTTTATATTTTTTAATTGACATTTACTCATAGTGGTTCACATGTAAATTCATATGTATTAAATAATAATATATTTATATATATATATGATACTTAATATCCTGATATGATCTGTAAAACATCAAAACTATACAGCACTTTTTAAACATGTGTCATTTCACGTCCTCTGCACCACAGCACTTTGAAAAATATTAGTCATGCAGAAACTGAGAAAACACAAAATAAAAGTCTTCAGAATTTGGAACCCAACCAGATCATAAAATTCTAAATCTAATTGTCTCACCACTTTTGGGCATTTTTATTAAAGGCATGTAGACAAAATCCATTTATGTTCCTGTTTCACCTGTAGCCTGACTCACCACCCAGATAGGAAATATTTTAAAAGAAACATCATCCCTCTTGCAGGATGTGCCAAGTTATTGTTATTTAAAGTACATTGTTTCACCAGGGATTTAGCTCAGTGGTGCTGTTGCCTGCCTTGCAAATACAAGGACTAAGTTCGATCCCAAGTAATAAAAGAATAAAAGTACATTGTTTCATAAGTTTCACTACAGATTATTTACAGAACCCTCAGAATTTCTCATAGATCAGTTACAAATGGGCATAAATAGGGTTTCAATATAAAAACTGGAAAAGAAAACTAAGACTTTTGTATGATTAATGTAGGAACCAAGTTTTCTGATCAAGGTGGGCTCCCTCTTTGCCTTTTGCCCATCTCTTTATTTTGGGCAGAAAATAACATTTGTGTAATAACCTCCTCTTGTTTCTCTGTTCCTCTTGTTCTGACCCAGAGTGAACTTATCTCATCCCTGATAGTTGCTTGAGTTTGCAGAATAAGATAAGTCAGAGATAAGTTAAGCAAGGAAACCACATGCTTTGTTAAGCATAAAGAGTTTGTCTAACTGTTTAACCATATAGGATGTTCTTTGGAAAAAGAACATATCAACCCCCAACTGAACTACCCCTCCCATAAGTATTAGTAATTTCCTGCTTCTACCCTCCAATTCCTGTAAGTACCTACTCAAGATGTTCTCTGTAAGAAAGAATATCCTAACCTCTCTCAGAATTAGCACCCTCCCCTGCCTAAAATAATTATCTTCCCAGCCTCCAAACCCTATATAATCATGCTCTGAAAGTGAGTCAGGGCTCTCATTTCTGATCTGCTTGTTTGGTGAGGTACGGGGGCCCAGGCTCAAGTTTGCCAGGCTCGAGCCTTCAATAAACTCCTCATGTAATTACATCAGAATCCACTCCTTGGTGGTCTCTGGGGATATTGCGATCTGGGTACAACATTTGGGGGCTCGCCCAGGATCCCCAAGACCCCAGGACTCACTCCAGAGGAGACTGGCGGCTGTTCGTGCAAATGTAAGTGTTGAGTTTCTTTTTCTTCTTTCTTTTTTCTCTGGGTAGGGGATTCAAGTCCCCTGGAGGGTTCAAGTCCCTTTTCCCCAGGCTTGTGAAAAAATCATAAATGCCAACTAGGACCATGATGGATGTGTTAGACCATGCCTGACAGGCTGGGGTCATGGAAGACTTTCCAGTCCCTTCTGAGTAGTGGGGTTTGAGTCCCCTGGAGGGCTGGAGTCTCTCTAAATAAGGGGTTCAAGTCCCTGGAGGCAGAGTGGGTCATTCCCATGGTTTGGTGCTGAGCCATTGCCTTAATTCTGGTTTTTGTTTTCAGATCTGGTTGGTGTCTTTTGTTTTGCTCTGTTTTGTTGGTGTCTTTTGTTTTGTTCCATTTCATGTGGACAAAGACGGGCGTAACTGAAAATGGGACAAACCCAAACTACTCCCCTTTTCCTGATGGTGAAATATTTTAAAGACTTGAAAGTGCCAGCTTATGACTTGTCTGTGGAGGTAAAGAAAGGGAGGTATCAAACTATGTGTGATTCTAAATGGCCTGCTTTTGGAGTTGGATGGCCATTAGGTGGTACTCTAGATTTAAAGATCATTCAGAAGGTGAAGAAGATTGTTTTTCAGAGCCATCCGGATCAAATCCCTTACACTGTTATTTGGGAAGATTTGATAAATAACCCCCCTCCCTGGTTAAAACCTCTTTTGTCCTCAAAGCCACCGGAGTCAATATTGCTTACCAAAGAGAAGGATAATTCTGAAGATCTGGCTCCAAGAACACCCCACTAGATTGCTCTCTCACTAATTTTAAATTGATTTTTTCCCTGGGCAAAAAGATGAATATAGGGTAAAATTCCCCAGCGGGAAAGAAGAGACTAACTGACAACCTGTATTGGACCCTAAACCCAAGTCCACCGAAAAATGCGACTACCCACCTCCTTGTAAGGGAAAAGGCATGCCCCTGGGATTTCCTGGGTTCCTTTTCTAGGACTCAGAGACCAGCTCAATAGTAGCAGAACAGAAAGAAGGCGAATGAATAAAATCCTCTGTCCAAATGGTGAGATCCCCTGGGATGCTCCCTAGTTTGTCTTTGGAAGGGGCCCCAGGGATGAAATGTATTAACCTCTTGTGTGACTGTGTGTATGAAAGAGACTTGCTTAGGAGAGTGAATGGAATGAGCTACGACAGCCATTGGTAGCCTTGTCTGTGCACCAAAACAAAGGGAGGGGGTGCTTGTGCTTTAAGAGCCCTCCTAGCATTGTGGAACTTTTATGGGTCAGTCCTGCGAGTCTGTGGCCATGCTTAAAAAGACATAATGGAGACTCTTGCAATGAGAAACTCTCCTTTAATTTGAGCAGGCCAAAAAGAACTGAAAGGTGGGGAACCAGGTTGATGAATGAGACACTCCACCCTTTGTTTGTCTTGTGTCACTGGACAATGGAATATCTAATGGTCATGGAAAATGTTAATACTAAGCCAACTGTTTTTAAGTGTATAATTTAGAATTTTAATAAAAATTTTATGGGGGACTATAAGATAAAACTGCAATCAAAGATGCTTAAGAAACTTTGTGGGGCCAGGGATTTAGCTCAACGGTTTGGTGGCCTGCCTGGCAAGCGTAAGGACCTGAGTTCAATCTCTGGTACCACAGGAAAAAAAAAAAAAGAAAAAAAAAGAAACTTTGTGAATTATCAAGATCTTAGCTAAGTCAGACTTTCCCCTAGGATAACTCTAGACAAAAGGGAAGTTATCTGCCTTTGTTTCGCTTATCTGAGACTTTAATAATTTGGAGCCTAATGTATTCTAAGAGCTGCTCAAGCTTCTGTTCCATGGTAATCAGCTATTAGTGAGAACTATTTAGTTTTGGTCTTAAAACAATGCTTGCCAAATCTGCTGTTTTCCTGTGGTGAATTTGCCTCTCAGAAAATGTGACATCATTGCAGGCAAATCCCAGTGTTTCCCCTTTTGGGGGAGTTTAAGCTGCCTTCCCCTCCCAGAGTTGCTAAGATTGAAGGTGTGGAGGAAATAGAAAGCAAGAACAAAATTGTTGAGCTCTATTGCAACAGAGGGAACAAATGAAAAAATATGTTAGAAAATTTAATTATTTGATAAATGTATCTTTATTTCAATTTGAATTCAGTTTAATTGGTGTATTTAAAATATTTCTTGTTTTTGCAAATTCTTGAAAAACAACTATTGGGTTAATTTGCTCTTTTATATTTTGTTGATAAAAATTCAAGGTTAATAAGTCAATCAAATTTTAAGATGTAACAATTTGAAAATAAAAAATATTTTAAGATTTTAATAGTTGAAGTTTGTTATAGAGAAGCAATTGGAAAGTTATGGGTAAAAGAGATATATTTTTAATATAAAAGGATTTTGCATGCTTATCTTGTTAAAAAGATATAAAGAAGGATATATAAGATAAGAAGGCCTAAATATGTAGAGAAGGTGTATGAAAATTATTTATGTATGTGTGCTTGTTGGTTTTAAGTTTGTTATAGAAGATTTATTTTTATAGTAATAAAGACTTTTCATTCCTTTTGATTAAAACTTTATAAGAGATTTCTGTTAAATGATCTGTAAATGTTTTGATTAGTCTTATTTAAAAGAGATTTTAGGGCTGGAGATTTAGCTCAGTGGTGCTGTTCCTGCTTTGCAGGCACAAGGACCCAATTTCAATCCCCAGTACCAAAAATAAAGAAATAATAAATAAGATTTTATAATTCAATTGGCCAAATATTTGAGTATATTATAGTTTTATATATTGTCTTATGTTTGTCTATGCCCGATTGTTTAAAAGGTATTTGTCCAATTATATTTTGATTTAAAATGATAAAAAGAATATTAATAATTTGTTAATTTCTATAATCTGGTTTTATAAGTTAAAATTTTGTTAAGATAATTAAGTATAAATTCATGTCTAAATAGATTCCTGTTAATAGTAAAAGGATAGTTTCTCAGAAAAATATATTTTGGTCATTATTCACTAATGACCTTCTGAGAAGATATCCCCCCAAAACGGGGCTAAATATGTTGCTATAAAAAGTTTATATTGGTTATCATAAAAAAATTAGATTCTAAATATGTTATTGCTCTGTATTTATAGTGCTTATTTTAAAAATAAGATTTCTGTAAAAAAATAGACTGAGGTTCTATTAAAATGTTTTGATATCTGATTAGAATAAAGGGTATAAAATTTCATATGTGAAATTATGATTATTGTTAATTTTCTGGTGTACTAAATAAAGAAATAGGGTACTGAGAGGTTTAATGTTGCTTCAAGAGACAGGCTATAAAATTTATGCTGCTTGGAGATAAAAGGATTTAAAGTAGATGAAAAAAATTTTGGGGATAAAGTGTTTTTACAAGATCTAGATTCTCTCATATATATCTTTAAGAGCCTGGAAAGACAGTGATTATTATAGGATAAAGAACAAGAGTCAGCATTTAAATAGCTAAAACTAACTCTTTCTGCTGCCCCCTGTATCAGGGATCCTAAATGTGACCCAGCATTTTAGTTTTTTATTTTTTTTATTTTTTATTTTTTGTCCTGGGGATTGAACTTGGGTCCTTGTACTTGCAAGGCAGGCCACTGAACCGCTGAGCTAAATTCCCAGCCCCAGCCTTTTAGATTATATCTGATTGAAAGAAATCATATTGCTTTAGGGGTGCTCATTAAAAGAGTAGGCCCATAAAATTAGCCAATGATGTATTTATCTTAAAAATAGATCCAGCTGTAAAGTGATAGTTCCCTTGTTTTATAAGCCCTGGCAGCTACAATAATGCTAATTAAGGAAGTTGACCAGGTAACCTTAAGAAAAAGTAAATTATTTGGTTTCTCCATGCCTTTTAGAACTATTGAGTAATAGGACATTGATGGCTCTCAAATAATAGAGTCACATAATATCAGGCCCTCATCTGTGAGAATCCCTGCCTATATTTTGTTCCAGTTAAAACCTTAAACCCTGCTACTTTTTGCCCTCGGAACCTGGCCCCCTGATCATAATTGCCTAGGGGTCACTGATGAATTGTTCTCCAGTCATCCAGTTACAGAAAGACCTGCTGCCTGAGGCCGACTTTGTCCTGTTCAAGGATGGGGACAGCTTCATGGAAAATGGGGTACACTATACTGGCTATGCAGAGATGACTCAAAATAAAGTGGTCCAAACCGGACCCCTCCCCACTGGATTGGTCAGCTCAATGAGTGTAAGTGTGGGCACTCTGATGGGTTAAAAAAAAAAAAGAAGGTAAATGTTTATACAGATTCCTGATTGCCACTTGGTATATCTATGGCACAGTCTATATGGGTGTGGTCTTCTCACAGCAGAGGACAAATTTATTAAAAATAAATAGAATACAATATAGTTATTTAAGACAATGTAGAAATCTGACAAAATAGCTATAGTAATTCAAGAAAGAAAAAATACAGTAGCAAATGGCAATGCTAAAATAGGCATATAAGCCAAAAAGACAACTAAATAGAAACTTTAGATGATTATACCCACCCCCTATAAAGGTTATAAATACATGTTAATATGGTTTTGTATTTTTGTATGGCCTGAGGCCTTCCCTATAAAAACAAAGAGGGCCTCAGAGATATGCAAGATCTTATTAAAAATTCCAAGGTTTGGTCTGCCTCCCTCCATAGGCAGTGACAATGGGCCAGTATTTATAACAGAGGTTATACAAGATCTAGCTAAACTGTTATACTGCTTATTGTTCTAAAATTCTTATAAGGTTAAAAATGATAAATTATAATGTAAATACTGTCAGATAACACTGGGTTATAAATTGATCTGCCTTTGGCCTTCTTTAAATTAAGAGATAACCAAGACATATTGGGTTCTTCCCATATGAGGTCTTGTTTAAAAGGCCACCCTATATCTAGAGACTTTATAAAATTACCTTAACTGGGCTTATCTAATATGAAATTATAATTGTTAAAATTGGGCAAATATGTTAAATATTCAAAGATAAATTAAAAATAAAAAGAACCCCTTTCTGATCTATATAGAAGAGTCATTTATGGTTACTCTGATGGCTGTCAAGATAGCTAAAGTTCAGTTACCACCATTCTAAAGTAAAACAGGTCTATCCAGAAAATTTCATGGATTTTGACTCCAGGAGACAATGCACTCCAAGCCCTGCTCTCACTCACTGGCAGCTGGACAAGATGATATTGGATTGTTATTTTCCTGGAATCATTAGAATTAAGTCCCTTAAATCCAAGAGTTCTAAGATTTTATGATAATCTATTAAGAGACCTGAATCCCAAGTATCTGGGAGGGACTGAAAATTATTAGAAATGCTGCCCATGTAACAAAAATGTTCCACTTACCTCCCCTAGATCCCTCAAGGAGCTAGCCATGCAGGAGCTACTAAAGGATGCCAGATATAAGGTCAAAGAATAGCTTGAAGCACAACAAAACTACTTCTGGCACAGATGACACCGTACTTGACTCCTAGGTGGTCTTTGGGGATATCACGATCTGGGTACAACAATTAATATCATAAAATTTTATTTATTGTGCTTTAATAACATCCACTCATTTCCCTTATAAAATTTTAATATGTAAGGCTGATTTCATAATACTTTAACTACATACCACATGCACCTCCTAATGCTTACCCTCCTTCCATTGCACTGTAGACACAATGACTTGTTTTCCACTCCTCATTAGGATATTTAACTGATTGTGTCAATGTGAGTAAGAAATACCCAACTAAATGGGATCAGCACAGTTCCGAGTGTGAAGACCTGCCCTAGGGAGGATTTTTACCAAAATGGTATTAAAGAGAAACAAAGAAGGAAAGCTTGCATCTGTTTCTTCATAGCTCAGTCTTCATCCTCACCTTGCATATTCTCTCCTGGCTTCCAGTGCAGACTCTTCAGCCTTTGGGCTTCACCCTTCAGCCTTCTTCCGCACACCCATCAGGCTTCTCATAAGGACTTACAAAGGACATGATAGAGAGCTCCGGGCATTTAACTAGATACTCCATTATCTCCATTGCTCATGCAGACCTTGTGCACTCTTCTACACCTGACTCTGTGGGCAGCCACGGTAAGCACATCTTGTAAATTCTATATATTTGTATAACTTTCATTAAACTCTCTTCTAATAAGCATTTACTGATGCACTTTTAATCAACAAGACTGTTCTCCCTTTGGCACTCTCTCCCAGCTCTTCCCTCTGTCTAAAATGCTTGCATGTAGCTCTCTTCCCTTGAAATCAAAAAGAAAGTGAGCACACACTTATTCTCTTACGACTTTCCAAAGGATTTTTCTGGAATATATGTTTATGGCTTATTCACTAGTTTCTCTCTTCCTCGTGCCCACCTGAATCTCACTGTCAAATTTCTTTAACCAATGAATTATCTGAGAATAAAGAATTTTTCTGTCTTCATCATTATATTTTTGTAAATTAAGAGAACCTAAATATTTTGAAGTCTAAATCATTGAATTTACTAATTAAATAAACTCTATTATTTACTATGTAAACCTCTGAGTCAAACAAGAGTGAACATTTTAAATGGAAAGAGAAATTGAGGAATTAAGACTGTATGATATATTTGTAAAAAGGACAAAAATGTTTCTGCTTAATTGGCAATATAGATTTCAAATAAACTTCTTCCCAGTGAAGATGTGAAATGTCCTTATACCACATTCCTTCCCTCAAATCCAAGTAATTAACTCAGTGGACGCTCCCTTTATCCTGGGCACTCTAAATGATTATTTTATTTTCTATCCTTAGAAATCAAGATCATAAAAATAAAAATCAGTCTCATTTTATTTCATTTTCTTGAGATTGCCAAGAAGGGACAAAAGATCAGAGTTAGAAGAGCATCTACCATAGGAACACAAAAGAAAATCCCCAAAAGCACTAAAAATAGGATTGTTAAATGAATAAATAAATTAAGAACCCTAAGACTATCAAAAGCAATATGTCCATTGAAGTTTCACTGGAACTCTACATGTGTCCTACTCAAAAATCTCATGGTTGGTCTGATAAAGGATAGCTCAGTAGTATACAAATTGTTCAAAAAACACAATGGCTAAATCATCATAACTACAAAAATAGATGTTGATAGATTATTAATGATAATATATATTAGATAGATAGATAGGCAAAGCTCACAAATTTACCACTTTTGTATTTATTTATCATTCAATTTTCTGCTAAAGCCTAATAATTATTAGGACTGATATACAGCATAGTAGTAGAAGAATCAGGTTTAATCTTCAGCACCACAGAAACAAACATAAAATAAGCCTATATTTTATGAAAAATAAACTTGAAAGGATGACATGATTAACTATGCTGCTATTGCTCTCTGAAAGAATATGATCTGATCCTCCTTCATATGTCTTTTGCCTCAGAAATGATATCTATAACTAATTTAGTTTTGTTTAGTATGGAGTCCTTGTTATTTCAGTTTCATAACTTACTATGTTTGTGGTACTTCTGCTGATTTATTGTTGCTGCTGCTACTATTGTGCTATTTTATAGTGCTAGAAAAGTATCCCAAGCCTTGTGCATTTTAGGCAAACCTTCTTGTACTGAATTACAACCTTAGCCCATTCCACAGTTTTACAAATCACATTCCTGAAGTAAGATTTGTTATCAATAACACAGTACCTATTTAGCAGAGCACCTTTTCCTTCAAAGTCTTTCTCAGTGCACTATGGACATCTTTATTCCTCAGACTGTAAATAAAAGGGTTCATCATCGGCCCCACAATAGTATAAAAAACTGTGGATACTTTATCTTGATCCAGAGATCCAGTAGAAGGCTTAAGGTACATGAATGCTAAAGCTCCAAAAAAAAGAGAAACAGCAATTATGTGAGAGCTACATGTACTGAAGGCTTTGGACCTGGCCCCAGTAGATTGGATGGAGGAGATGTTGAAAAGTATCAAGGTATAGGAAATGAAGATGGTAAGACTAGGCACTATTACATTGACACCCACTATAATGAACATCACCATCTCATTGATGGAAGTACTTGTACAGGAGAGCGCCAGGAGAGGATGTATGTCACACATGTAATGGTTGATGAAATTGCTATCACAGAATGTAAGTCTCAGCATGCTCACAGTGTGGGCCATGGCACCCAAGAAGCCCATTGCATACACACCCACTGTCATCATGAGGCAGACCTGATGGGACATGATGACCTTGTACAGCAGGGGCTTACAGATGGCCACATATCTGTCATAGGCCATTGATGTCAAAATATAACATTCATTAATACCAAAGAAGCAAAAGAAAAAGAGCTGAGCCATGCACTCAGCATAAGAGATGATGTTCTGCTTCACAAAACCCATCATCATCCTAGGAGTTATGACAGTAGAGTAGCAGAGATCAATGAAGGAAAGATGGAAGAGAAAGTAGTACATGGGGGTGTGCAGGTGAGAATTCAGACCAATCAGACCAATCAAGGCCAGGTTCCCCAGCATGGAGACCACATAGATTCCCAAGAAGAGGAAGAAAAGAGGCAGCTGGAGCTCTGGCTGTTGTGTCAAACCCAGCAGTACAAACTCGGTCACTGAAGAGCCATTACCTGAGGCTATTCTTCCCTGGGGCAGTTCTGTGGGAACAAGAGAAGCAGTAACATGAGAAGGAAACTAAAAAATATGAGAAAAGGAAAAAATGGAAACAAAATTTTTGTAAATGGGGGGGTGGAGGTATTAAAGGGAGGGAAGCGGAATGGAGTAAAAATAAGAAACAAGATATGTCATGTAAAAATAGAAGTTCCCAATGATACTGTAACTCTATAACTAAAATTTACCAATAAACTTAATGAAAAAATAAAATGAGACACCCAGTTTCTCTACTTTGGGTTACACAACCCCAGGATAAAATGTTTGAGATGAAGACTAGGATGAAAGCAAGCCCACCTTTTCTTTTGCCTTTGTTTTCACCATTTTAGAAGACCAAGGGAAGGTATAAAGATGACTACTGCGAATATAGAAAGAAATTTCTGGAAGGATTGATTTTTAGGAAGCCAAGGAGTGCTGATGGCTCTGCAGCATCTCTGCTTCACTTCTGCCTCAACAGTCCCCTTCGCTCCTGAGGGTCAGGGGTGATCTCAGTGCCCAGGAGGTGAAGCACTTCAAGGGCTCACTGAACCCTTGGGTTTGCAAGAAGAATAGCAGAAGAGATGCAATCCAGCACTCACCCTTTGCCCACATGGCTTCAGGATAGGACTGTGTTAATTCTCCTCTATTTTCAGAGAGCCTGGAGAATCTGATGAGCTTTAGAATACAGAGCCCAGAAAAAGAAATTCTGGGTTTTTTGTGGTTGTTGTTGTTGTTTTGTTTTGTTTTGTATTTTGTCCCAGGGATGGAACTCAGGTCATTCTGCTTGCAAGGCAGGTGACAGAATCACTGAGCTAAATCCCTGCACCTCTGTTTTTCTTTTAATTGCTATAGCCTGGGAAGAATATTGGGCTTAGAGAGTTCGAACCAGTCACCAGTCCCATCCTCAGAGCTGCCATGAATTACCTCTCATGATTTCTGATGCTGACTTTTCTCAGTCTCTTCTCCAGCTGAGGAAGTGGTAAACAACATCCACTAATGACAAAGAACCACCTGACACTATGAGCTAAGGTTGTTTTTTATGAGTTCAGAATCTCTAGGGTCCTGATTAAAATTTGAAAGGCCTATTTTCCTCAGTATTTTCTCCATAGTTGAAGTTTAATAGCTAAAATAAATTACACATGCTGCATTCACAGACAAATTAATTACAAGTGCATTAAATTATTGAAACTATGCCATTACATACATTTTGCTTTCTTCTCACATAGGAGCATCTCTGTGTAGTAAGGCAAGAAAGTCTGCCCTGTGTCCTCAATGGATTTTCACTAGCACCTGACACCAGCTAGGATACTAATGACCAAAACTGTACCATTGGAATGCACAGAATTTCTAGAACTTTTCTTCATTCAGATCTTGTACCTTTACATGACAGGTCTTGGTTCTCATTTTTTCCCCTTTTCTCTGCCCTCCCTTCACCCCCTCCTCCATTTCCTATTTACAAATACTTTATTTCCATTTTTTCATTTTCTCATGTTTTTTCATTTCCCTTATACTTTTCCCCTACCCTTACCATTTCCCCTACATATTTAGCCCTTTTCTTCCTATTTCACATTGTCAATTATATCATTAGGATCTTATGTACCATTATAGTTTTTCACACCAGAGAAACTATTCAGTGTTTATACATGTGTGACTTGTTTCTTTCACTTAGAAGTATATCCTCAATATGTATCCATTTTCCTATGAATGAATCTAATGTCTCATTCTTCATGGCTGAATAGTATTCCATTTTATAGAAAAACCACACCCTCTTTATCCAGTCTCCAACTGATGGGAAAATGGGCTGTTTTAAAGTTTTAGCTACTACAAACTGTGCTGTTATAAACATAGGTGTGCATATATCACTGTGATATGATTATATAATGTTTTATTATATGATTGTCCTCAATCTCCCTCAACTTTGCACTTCATCTTTAGATATTATCACATAGGTATTTTTGTATAAACATCAATATTAAATAGTCTCACCCCTCTGTTCTAATGAAATCTCATTAAATCCACCTTTATCAGTAGCTAGAAGCACATATCTGGACAACATAGAAGACACTTAAAAGACACCTGAGGACACTTAAAAGTAAACAATGCTTGCACCAAAATGTACTCAAAATGTATGATATGCCTAACTGTATAACCAAAAATTATAAAATTTTTAAGGAACAATGCAGAATAATAGTTTGATAACTTTCAACTATGTAAATGATTTTTTTTCCTTTTTTTGGGTTTATTGGTACATTTTAGGTATACAGTACAATTGCATTCATTATTAGGATCTTGTACCTTTACATGACAGGCCTTGGTTCTCATTTTTAAAAAATGTAAATGATTTTTTAGAGGAATCCATACATAATTTAAACATGAGAAATTGAAGCAAAAATTAAATAAACCTATTCTTCAAAAGACACCATTGACAGCAAGTCATAATTTGGGGTAAAAGATCCACTGAACTCTTATCTGATAGAGTTGTTGCACTTAGAAATGGAATATATCCATGTTAAATATTTATGTACAGTTCAATAATAAAAATTAAAACAACAAATAAGAAAATGGTTAAAACAATTTAACCAGACATTTCAAAAGAAGATAAATAAATGAATGAGATTGGAATCTATATGACTAGTTTATTATTAACAAAAATGCAAATAAATGCCATTATGTACTAATATATACAGATTAGAATTTATAAAATTAAAACAAAGAAATAAAATCAAGTATTGGCTGTGATATAAACCAGCTGTACCTCTCACACATACCTGATGAAATTTAAAAATTTGCCTTGTTAACCACTCATGGCAGTTCATATGTATAATCCCAGCCCTTGGCAGGCTGAGGAAAAAGGTTGACCCTGACTTCAAGTTAAGTTTAGGCTAAAAGTATGTTTAAGGTCAGCCAAACCTGACTATTCATTCACCTCTTGAACCCACCCCTCCCACACACACACAAAGGAAGAAAGACAGAGAAAATAGAAACAATTCAAATCCATTATTGCCTATGCACATAGGTGAAAAGAACAGAGACTGAATGAAATGTTTGTTATGCTAATTGTGGTGAAGGGTTTGAAAGTTTATACACGTCAGGACTCATGAAATTGGGCCTTTTGTGTAAATGCAGTTTCAAGTAATTCAGCTGTACTTCATTAATCCATACATACTGATCCTCCAATAAAGTTGAAAATATTTTCTAAAACAAACAGAAAAATATTTTGGTGCTTTTGTTGGATTTGCATGAATTTCTTTTTTTTTCAGCTTTAATTGAGTTTATTGGTACATTTTAGGGATACAGTACAGTTACATTTATTGTTGGGATCTTGTACCTCTACATGACAAGAAAAAAATGTGAGATAATGAAAAGATAAAAATAAAGTGTTTGTAGATGGGGAGGGGTGGAGGGGGTGAAGGGAGGGCAGGGGTAAAGGGAAAAAATGAGAGGATTTGCAGGAATTTCATAAAATAATTAAAATGAACTGGCACCTTTAAATGTTGAGTTGTTTTGTCTAAAAAAAAAGGAGACCTATCTTTAGTTCAAGTTCTGGCTTATATTTTTCAAAGTATTTGAATGTTTCACTCATATGGAATTTTCATATTTCTAAAATACAATCACATGTATTTTATCATTTTGCTGCAATTGTAAAAAAAGTTTACATGTTGTAACTAGTTTTATATTTGGGTATTGACTTCTGAGTATTAGTTTAATTTCTGTCACCTTACTGAATTCTCCTTATTAGTTTTACCATTAAATCTCTATAAATTTAGAAGTAAGCTATTATGTCACCTATAATTAGGGTATATTTTTTTTAATTCTCATGTTCCCAATTGGTTTTTCCCAAATGTATTGACTAGCAGTCACAATGGGCTGGAGCACAGACTTTCTTTCTTCCATAATTGAGAAAGACATCGGGGTCCCATGAGAGTAAATAAAGACATGCAAATAGAGATTTTAATATAAAAAATAAACTAAGTAAAACTATATTAAAGTGTGATGAATAAAATTATCATTCTTGTTCTGTAAATATTTTTCTTGCATTTTCTATTTTTGCAGAATGCATTTGTTTTTTCCCTCAAGAATTAATGAATGATATTGAGGACTAGGTTACATGTCTCCTAGCATTCATGCCAGTAGAAAATTCAGTAACTTCCTCATTGCAGGTATTCAGCAATCAAGACAGGATCATAATGAAGAAAAGAAGAACTCTGAAAATAATCTAATTTCCCATCCCTTTTCTATCATACTAACAAAATTAGAAACCTAAACTTCACTTTTGCTGTCAAAATATAAGAACATTAATATTTACAAAATTATTTTTCATTTTATTGATAACATGGAATCCACTGTAGATTAGAAAGCATTTTAAGAAATTTATATTTTTCGTATGGGCATAGCTCAGTAATTCAGTAATAGAGCACTTGCCTAGCATATAAGAGGCCCTGCTTTGGATTTTCAGAGAGGCACAAATATCTTAGATATAACAAAGATTGTATTTCAATTAAAACTATTGATCTTTCCCATCTATCTGTCTTCAAAAGCAAGATTGATCTTCCCATCCAGACCCTCCTCACTGCTGTCTTCACGTCCTGGTTCCAGACAGTATGTCAATGGGTTCAGCATGGGAATCACTGTGGGTGACATCTTCCCCTGGTCCAGAATGTTACTTGAAGGAGTCTTTAAATACATGTAGGGCCAAGATTTTCACAGCCATGAGATAAGATCTACATTTTCCAAAAGCTTTGGAGCATCCCTCTGAGGACTGGATGAGAAGGATGTTGAAGAAGATGAAGGTGTAGGAGACAACAACAGAAAGTGGGCACTAGTGTTTTGAACCCAGAAATGATAAAAAGTAAAAGCTTATTGTGGTGTGCATTGGAGCAGGAGAGATTGAGGAGGGGAAGAACATCATAGAAGTAAAGAATGACGATGTGAGATTTGCAGAAGTTCAGTTTCATTGTGGCACTTGTATGGACCACAGCACACAGAACACCCAGGATGAAGGAAACCAGCACTCTTAGAGAGCAAGTCAAGGTGATATGATCACATTGTACAGCAGTTGGTTACAGATGGCAGTGTAAAGATCATATGCTATGGCAGTCAGAAGGTAAACCTCAGCTACTGCAAAGATCACAAAAAAAAAGTGGTGGGCCATGCACTCAGAATAAAGGACTGTATTCTTCTCCCCAAGGAAATTCACCAGAATTTTGAGGGTAATGACAGAGGACTAACAGAGATCAATGAAGGACATGGAACCAAAGAAAAAGTACATGGGTGTGTGAGGCAGAGGACTGAGAGCAATCAGGAGAATCATGCTCATGTTCTCCACCAGTATCTCCTCATAGACCCCCCAGGAACAGGAGGAAGAGGTGCAGCTGGAGCTCTGGTTTCTAATTCAACCCTGCTAAGATCAACATGTTTACTATAGAAGGATTTCTGGTGGCCATTATTCACTGGAGATTTCTGTGTAAATGGAAAATATGAATGACTTTAAAATGGACTTTCAGTACTCTTCCCCAACCCTAACTAATCATAGCAAACCTGCAGAAGTGAGGTTGGTAAAACAAGAAGATGCAGTTATATTTAAATGTTGAGTTGTTTTGTCTAAAAAAAAAGGAGACCTATCTTTAGTTCAAGTTCTGGCTTATATTTTTCAAAGTATTTGAATGTTTCACTCATATGGAATTTTCATATTTCTAAAATACAATCACATGTATTTTATCATTTTGCTGCAATTGTAAAAAAAGTTTACATGTTGTAACTAGTTTTATATTTGGGTATTGACTTCTGAGTATTAGTTTAATTTCTGTCACCTTACTGAATTCTCCTTATTAGTTTTACCATTAAATCTCTATAAATTTAGAAGTAAGCTATTATGTCACCTATAATTAGGGTATATTTTTTTTAATTCTCATGTTCCCAATTGGTTTTTCCCAAATGTATTGACTAGCAGTCACAATGGGCTGGAGCACAGACTTTCTTTCTTCCATAATTGAGAAAGACATCGGGGTCCCATGAGAGTAAATAAAGACATGCAAATAGAGATTTTAATATAAAAAATAAACTAAGTAAAACTATATTAAAGTGTGATGAATAAAATTATCATTCTTGTTCTGTAAATATTTTTCTTGCATTTTCTATTTTTGCAGAATGCATTTGTTTTTTCCCTCAAGAATTAATGAATGATATTGAGGACTAGGTTACATGTCTCCTAGCATTCATGCCAGTAGAAAATTCAGTAACTTCCTCATTGCAGGTATTCAGCAATCAAGACAGGATCATAATGAAGAAAAGAAGAACTCTGAAAATAATCTAATTTCCCATCCCTTTTCTATCATACTAACAAAATTAGAAACCTAAACTTCACTTTTGCTGTCAAAATATAAGAACATTAATATTTACAAAATTATTTTTCATTTTATTGATAACATGGAATCCACTGTAGATTAGAAAGCATTTTAAGAAATTTATATTTTTCGTATGGGCATAGCTCAGTAATTCAGTAATAGAGCACTTGCCTAGCATATAAGAGGCCCTGCTTTGGATTTTCAGAGAGGCACAAATATCTTAGATATAACAAAGATTGTATTTCAATTAAAACTATTGATCTTTCCCATCTATCTGTCTTCAAAAGCAAGATTGATCTTCCCATCCAGACCCTCCTCACTGCTGTCTTCACGTCCTGGTTCCAGACAGTATGTCAATGGGTTCAGCATGGGAATCACTGTGGGTGACATCTTCCCCTGGTCCAGAATGTTACTTGAAGGAGTCTTTAAATACATGTAGGGCCAAGATTTTCACAGCCATGAGATGAGATCTACATTTTCCAAAAGCTTTGGAGCATCCCTCTGAGGACTGGATGAGAAGGATGTTGAAGAAGATGAAGGTGTAGGAGACAACAACAGAAAGTGGGCACTAGTGTTTTGAACCCAGAAATGATAAAAAGTAAAAGCTTATTGTGGTGTGCATTGGAGCAGGAGAGATTGAGGAGGGGAAGAACATCATAGAAGTAAAGAATGACGATGTGAGATTTGCAGAAGTTCAGTTTCATTGTGGCACTTGTATGGACCACAGCACACAGAACACCCAGGATGAAGGAAACCAGCACTCTTAGAGAGCAAGTCAAGGTGATATGATCACATTGTACAGCAGTTGGTTACAGATGGCAGTGTAAAGATCATATGCTATGGCAGTCAGAAGGTAAACCTCAGCTACTGCAAAGATCACAAAAAAAAAGTGGTGGGCCATGCACTCAGAATAAAGGACTGTATTCTTCTCCCCAAGGAAATTCACCAGAATTTTGAGGGTAATGACAGAGGACTAACAGAGATCAATGAAGGACATGGAACCAAGGAAAAAGTACATGGGTGTGTGAGGCAGAGGACTGAGAGCAATCAGGAGAATCATGCTCATGTTCTCCACCAGTATCTCCTCATAGACCCCCCAGGAACAGGAGGAAGAGGTGCAGCTGGAGCTCTGGTTTCTAATTCAACCCTGCTAAGATCAACATGTTTACTATAGAAGGATTTCTGGTGGCCATTATTCACTGGAGATTTCTGTGTAAATGGAAAATATGAATGACTTTAAAATGGACTTTCAGTACTCTTCCCCAACCCTAACTAATCATAGCAAACCTGCAGAAGTGAGGTTGGTAAAACAAGAAGATGCAGTTATAGTTTTCCTCATCTGTTATCCTCATGGATCTTCCCCTTCTTCTGAAATCAACTGGAACTTCTCTCAATCTTAGACAACAAAATTGTTCCCTGACTGTCTTAGAAGCCTCTATCATGAAATCTGTGGGAAAAATAAACTTTTTTATGTGATAAGAAGTACTATTAGCCATTTGTTGAAAATTAAATAGGATAAATTATTGACAAATTATTCTAATCACTATCAATCCCCTGCAAGCATCTCCCACAACATGAGGAACCACAGAGGGAGTGAAGTAGCAGCCACAGACCATTGAAAACCGTCTCTCAATTGTAGTTGTAGTCAAGGTGGCCAAGAGAATAGGTTTGAGTCATCTAATTACTACACTGAATGAAAAGGTCTAACAATCCACAGTCAGAGCACTGTGAAGGACTCCTCTGACATATTTATCCTCTGAATTAAGTTGGCATGTTGGAGCTTTAACTCTGTGATCTCTAATGAAGTACAGGCTCCTATAACTAAAGTAGTCAACAATAAAATTCATAATGCAAATCTCCTTAGTCTTCCTTCCTAGAAAATTTGCCTGGCTTGAACACTGGCAGTGAGACAGTATGCCTTTATCAATGAAAGCCCATGTCCATTAAACATCCTGAACCTGGCAGTAGACAATGCTTCTGAGGGGGCATGAAAGAATCTTATTAATACAAACCTTGAACTGTTCCCATGCTTGTTGTTCATGATAGTTTTTGTCCTGTGTCTGAAGATATATATATATATATAT
>NW_022900928.1:71948084-71953699 GCF_012274545.1 Fukomys damarensis
CAGCTCCAGGAGGGTGAGTTTTGCCACAGCAGCCCCTTCTTGGACTTCTTCAGAATTTCCTCTGCTGTGCTGCCCAGCCTGATCTAGGGGCCTCCCCCAGAGCTGCACCTTTCCCAGTGGGCACCATGGATTGCCCAGAACCAGCACCAGGAGGGTAGCCAAGCAGGCACCGCTGAGCACACCCCACTCTCAGATCCCCTGATTGTGCCAGTCCTTGGATGCACTCTGCAGAGGCATGGCTGGCTATAAAGTGTGGTGATTGATCCTACTGTGTTCCTGATTGTATTGATTGGGATAAAGGATAGGGATTTATTTGATGAGGTGTTTTCTCAATTATGAAAATGAGAATGTCTATAAGTCATTAGAAAATCAAAGGCTGGGATGCAAATACATCAGGAAGATTTAATGATCCAGAAATTGAATCAAGGGCAACCCAACAGTAAAAATAAAGATGAGAAAACACTTAAGCAAGACACAAAGACAGACTTCCAGTCCACCAATGGCAAACAGTAGGGCAAAGGAAAATGAAAAGTCTGATAGTGAAACTCCAAGACACTCAGAATTCACAGCACAGGAAGTAACAAAACTGATCAATCAAGCTCTAGAAAAATTCAAAACAGAAATAATTTCCCAGATAACCATAGAGATGGTGAGCAAAATGAAAGATATGATTTGAGACTCCAGAACAGAAACTGACAAAAAATAGATGAGCTTAGGAACGTAATAGAAACCATGAAGGCCCAGAATAAGAAAGAAATGGAAACAATGAACACCCAACATAGGAAAGAAATTGAATCCATAAAAAGATTCAGATATCCAGATTAAAAACTCTATTGAAAGCATACGCAACAGAATAAAAGATTGAAAAGATAGAATCTCAGATAGGATTACAGACAATGACTGTGAAAAGAGAGGTCTCTTAAAAACAGTAAGGGAGCATGAGAAATCGATCCAACAACTCCTAGATGTTGCAAAGAAGAATAATATAAGACTGATAGGAATCCATGAAGTAGCAGGAGAAAATGCAAATGACTTTAAAAAGCTGTTCACAGAATTAATGACAGAAAACTTGCCAAACAGAGGGGAAGAATTTGACATACAGATAAGCGAGGCATATAGGACTCCAACTAGCCATGATAAAAAAAAATCTACACCTATACATATAATAATCAAGATCCCAGAAACCCAACAGAAGAACAAAATACTACAAGCACTAAGAGAAAAGAAACAAATCACATGCAAAGGAAAGTCCATCAAAACCACAGCAGACTTTTCAAAGCAAAACCTCAGGTCAAGGAGAGCCTGGAATGAGGTATCTCAAGTCCTAAATGAAAACAACCTACAACCAAGGCTGTTGTATCCAGCAAAACACTCTTTCAACATGGATGGAGAAATAAGATACTTCCATGACAAAGAACACTTGAGAAACTTCATGAATACTAAACAAGTACTACAAAATTTTTAAACAATATCCAAAAAAAAAAAAAAAAAAGACAATGAAGATCAAAACACTAGGAGGCCCAGCAGAGCAACTCAAATAGCCAAGGCAAGAAACTAAAAGGACAGGACAAAAAAATTAAAAGAGTCAACAAAAGGACAACAACATGGCAATAATAAGTCAGTACATATCAGTCATAACCATCAGTGTCAATGGTCTCAATTCACCAATCAAGAGAAATAGACTGGCAGAATGGATTAAGAAGCAAAACCCAACAATATGTTGTATACAAGAAACACACCTAGTGCAAAAAGAAGCCCATAGACTGAAAGTCAAGGGATGGAAAACAATTCTCCACATGACAGGAGCTCAGAAAAAAGCAGGGGTAGCAATCTTATTCACAAACAAAGTAAATTCCAAACCAAAACTGATTAAGAGAGACAAAGAAGGCCACTACATCCTTGTAAGGGAAACAAACCAAGAGGAAGAAATGACAATCATAAACATAAATGCACCAAATATAAATGCCCCCAACTATATAAAACAAATACTAAGTACCATGAAAAGCCAAATAAGCACTAATACAATGGTAGTGGGGGAACTAAATACCCCACTATCACAAATAGACACATCATCTAGGTGAAAAATTAACAATGGAGTACTAGAACTGAACCAAGCTTTTGAATACATGGACTTACTAGATGTCTATAGAGTGTCCCACCCCACAAAATCAGAATACACATTCTTTTCAGCTGCACATGGGTCATTCTCCAAGTTACATCACATATTAGCTCACAAAACAGGTTTGAATAAATGCAAAAGAATCAAAGTTATTCCCTGTATGTTGTCAGATCACAGTACAATAAAGCTGGAGATCAATAGCATAAGAAACCATAGGAATTTCACAAACACATGGAAATTGAACAACACTCTCCTAAACAATCAATGGCTCACAGAGGAAATTAAAGAAGAAATCAGACAGTTTTTACAAATAAACAAAAATGCCAATACAACATACAGGAATCTATGGGACACAATGAAAGCAGTTCTCCATGGAAAATTTATAGCTCTGAATGCCCACATTAGGAAAACAGAGCAAGCTGAAATAAACAACCTAATTATGGCTCTTAGACTCCTAGAAAAACAAGAGCAAGAAAAACCCAAAGCTCAAACAAGAGAAGAAATTATAAAGATTAGAGCAGAAATCAATGCAATGGAAACTAAAAAAATGATACAAAAAATAAATGAATCTAAGAGTTGGATTTTTGAAAGAATAAATAAAATTGATAAACCCATAGCAAACCTCATCAAAAAAAGGAAAGAAAAGGCTCAGATTCATGCAATCAGGAATGAAAACGGCAGTCACAACAGATCCCATAGAAATCCAGAGGATCGTTAATACCTACTATAAGAACCTGTACTCTAATAAAATGGAAAACACAGAAGAAATGGACAGATTTCTACATACTTATGAATTACCAAAGTTGAACAAAGAAGATAAAAACATTTTAAACACCCCAATTATAATCAGTGAAATTGAAAATGCAATTAAATCTTACCAACAAAGAAAAGCCCAGGCCCTGATAGATTCACTGCAGAATTTTACTAGAGATTTCGAGAAGAACTGCTGCTATTACTCTTCAGACTCTTCAATGAAACTGAAAGGAAAGCAGTACTTCCAAAATCATTCCTGGAAGCAAGTATCACTTGATTCCCAAACCAGGGAAAGATGTAACTAAAAAAGAAAACTACAGGTCAATTTCTTTAATGAATATAGATGAAAAAAAGATACTAACAAACAGAATACAGAGGATCATCAAGAAGATCATACATCCTGACCAAGTCAGATTTAATCCAGGGATGCAAGGATGGTTCAACATATGTAAATCAATAAATGTAATACACTATATTAACAAAGTCAAGGACAAAAACAACATGATCCTCTCGATAGATACAGAAAAAGTATTTGACAACATTCAACACACATTCATGATAAAAACCCTGCCAAAAGTTGGAATAGATGGTCTATATCTCAACTTAATAAAGGCTATCTATGAAAAACTAACAGCCAACATCATATTAAATGGCCAAAACTGAAAACCTTCACGTTAAAATCAGGAACAAGACAAGGATGCCCATATCACCACTCCTCTTCGATGTAGCTCTGGAAACATTAACCATAGCAATTAGACAAGAGAAAGAAATTAAAGCAATAAAGATAGGAAAGGAAGAAGAAACTGTCATTATTTGCTGACAAAATGATACTCTACATTGAAAACCCAAAAAACTCCACCAAAAGACTTCTCGACTTAATTGACACTTTTAGCAGAGTAGCTGGATACAAGGTCAATACCCAAAAATCAAGAGCCTTCTTGTACACAAATAGCACACTCACTGAACGAGAAATTAGGGAAACAATTCCTTTCACAATAGTATCCAAAAAAATGAAGTATCTGGGAATCAATCTAACAAAAGAAGCAAAAGACCTCTACACTGAAAACTACAGCACTCTGAAAAAAGAGATCAAAGAGGATATAAGAAAATGGAAAAATATCCCCTGCTCCTGGGTAGGAAGAATAAACATAGTGAAAATGGCCATACTACCAAAACTGTTATACAGATTCAATGCAATACCAATTGAAATTCCAACACTGTACAGAACTAGAAAGAAGAATCCAAAATATTCATTTGGAACCATAAGAGACCTAGAATAGCAAAAGCCATCCTAGGCAACAGACACATGGCAGTCGGTATAACAATTCCCAATTTGAAACTATACTACAAAATCGCTGTGATAAAAACAACATGATACTGGCAAAGAAACAGACCTGAGGATCAGTGGAAAAGACTGGAAGATACAGAAACAACTCCAGATGTACTCAGCTACCTCATCTTTGACAAAGGAGCTGACCATCCCCACTGGAGGAAAGATAGCCTCTTTAATAAATGGTGTTGGAAAAACTGGATCTCAACTTGCCAAAGATTAAAACTAGACCCTTATCTTTCACCATGAACTAAATTAAAATCCAAATGGATTAAAATCTAAATATTAAAATAGAAATACAAAACCTGCTGATAGATAAATTAGGCAGAACTCTTGAAGACATTGGCATAGAAAAAGACTTTATGAACAAGTCCTCAGTAGCACAGAAACTAGCAGAAAGAATCAACAACTGGGATCTCATCTTATTAAAAAGCTTCTGCACTGCAAAAGAAACTATCAACAGAACTAAGAGACAACCTACAATGTGGGAAAAAAATTATTACCAGCTGCTCCTCGGACAAAGACTATTATCTAGAATATATAAAGAACTCAAAACAATCAGCCCCCTCAAATATAAAGACCCAATTCAAAAATGGGCATCTGAAATGAGCAGACATTTCTCAGACTAAGAAGTCAAAGCCGCAAGTAAATATATGAAAAAATGTTCCACATCACTGGTCACTCAAGAGATGCAGATGAAAACAATACTGAGATTCCACCTCACCCCACAAAGAAGGGCTGCTATCAAGAAATCACACAATAACAAATGTTGGCAGGGTTGTGGAGAGAAAGGAACCCTGCTCCATTGTTGGTGGGAGTGCAGACTGGTGCAACCACTATGGAAATCAATATGGAGTTACCACAAAAAGCTCAGTCTAGAGGTTCATTTGACCCAGCCCTCCCTCTGCTGGGTATCTTTCTAAAAGCTTTAAAAGAATCATACCAAAGTGATACATGTGCACCAACGTTTATAGTGGCACAGTTTGCAATAGCTAAAACTTGGAAACAGCCCATTTGCCCATCTGTTGGAAACTGGATAAAGAAGATGTGGTTTTTCTATAAAATGGAATACTACTCAGCCATAAAGAATGAGAAATTAGAGTCATTCATAGGAAAATGGACACATATTGAGGATATACTCCTAAGTGAAATAAGTCACACATGTGTAAATACCAAATAGTTTTTCTGCTGTGAAATATTATAATAGTACACAATATCCTAATGGTATAATTAAGACTGTGAAATAGGAAGAAAAGTGCTAAAGATGTAGGGAAAGGAGGAAGGGTGGGGCAGGGAAATAAGGGAAAAGAAAAAATATGAGAAAATGAAAAAATGGAAATAGTTTATTAATGGGGAGGGGAGGAGGGAGTGAAGGGAGGGCAGGGACAAGGGGAAAAAATGAGAACCAAGAAC
>NW_022900928.1:71953882-71970968 GCF_012274545.1 Fukomys damarensis
CAATATCTAGGTAGATAGATAGACATAGATAGATAGATGATAGATAGATAGATAGATAGATAGATAGATAGATAGATAGATAGATATTCCTTTAAAAAGCACTGGAATCTAGTTGTTCCACACTTTTCACCATGAACAAGTTCCCTGATGGAGCTATTTGAGAGCATGTATGTGTTATCAGGGTCCAAACTATTCTATTCTTTCATCTAGAAGATGATAGCGATTCTCCCACTCATCATCCCCACCCTCTTCTTCCTCCCCTTCTTTGAATCTCTCCTCCTGATTGCACATTACTTGCATATTTTACATACATTAAATTGTTTATTTGTTGAACAATGCTTGAAGTCATAAGCATTATATATATATGTATATATATACATATATACGTATATATGTATGTGTGTGTGTGTGTGTGTATAATTCTTGTATATAAAATTCCTGTTTACAGGTGAAGAACTTGTGGTTCAGAAACATTCGGGATTTCACTCCGGGGAGTATAGTGCCAGAATTCCACCTGCCTCACAAGTGCAAGGTCCAGAGTTTGATCTCTGAGTTTGAGCTCTGGGACAGAAAAAAAAAATGTTCATTGATCATGATGAGATTAAGACAAACTTTTAAAATAGAAATAGGAAAAAAACCAATATCTATAAAGTTAATAATTCACTTTTATACAATCACAACACAGTGAAAAATAAAGCACAAATTATGGAATATTTTAAACGGAATGATATTGTAAGTTTATCATGTGGAGGATAAAGTAAGCAATATAAGTAAATATACCATATTGCTCATCATTCCAGTTTAATCTGCACTGAAGTTTGCTTGTTGTATGCCATAGTTAATTCATCTATTCAATTTTTAATAGAATAGGGGGGCCAAATTTATGATTCCAATCATTTCATTAAATATATAGTTATAATATAATAACTTCCTAAATGTGTGCCTCCACCTTATGTCCCTTTTAATTCACAAAGCAAAAGAAAGAAAAAATTGGAATACTAAGACTTTTCTTTTTGTAATTTGAAATCAGTGATTACCACTTAATTTTCAATTGATATCATATCTGTTAACACCATAACAATTATTCTTACTTTCTGATTGATAAATCTCTCATCAATTATATTATAAGATAGATAATATTGTTTTCTTACAGATTTAAAAATTATGGTGTAAACAAGTTATTTTACTTGTCCTGGGGTGTCAATTAATAAATGATATGGTCGCCATGTAAACACAGCAATTTTGACTTGAAGAACTAAATATTAAATGAGTGTTTATTCTGATTCCTTCAAAGGAAATCAAGGATACTTGGTACTTGAACCACAAATAGCTAAGTGTGGGCTACTGCAGCCTGTAATGTTTGAACAATGATTATTGTAGGTGTTGCTTCATTTTAATAATAATATTTGAATATTTCATGCAGAAATTCTTATTTCCTGATATTATATGAAAAAATGAAAAATTTCACCTTTACCAGAAATTAGTTTCTAGCTGTTCAAGGTTATTACTTACAGGTCTTGCTTTCATCAGTTCTCAGTCACTTTCATTAATGTATGGACTTCTCTAAGTATTTGTTTGTAAATCTTGAGTCAGATATATTGTCTTGAAATCATTGAAGTGTTCAAACCATAATAAAGACATAAGAAGGTTTTAAATAATTATAAATATAAATAGTGTTTTATATAAAATTATTACTATATATGAAAATAAAACTTAATAAATACTAAATTGAGACCAATTCTTCTTAAATAAATTGATCCAGACTGAAATGATCATACAAAAACCAATAGGTTACCTTATTCCTAAAGGGGTATAGCAATCACATCACTCCAAAAACCATGTCTTTTTCTCTACCGTTCAGAAACTGCGCAGAGGACTTGACAGCAGGAAAGGATTGCACTACAGTCCCTGAATTTATCCTGGCTGGGATCTTAGAGCAGCCAGAGCTCCAGCTGCCCCTCTCTTCCTCTTCCTGGGAATCTATGTGCTCACAGTGTTGGGGAACCCGGGCATGATCACCCTGAGCAGGCTAAATTTTCACTTGCACACCCCCCTGTACTATCTCCTGAGCAGTCTGTCCTTCATTGACCTTTGCCATTTCACTGTCATTATCCCCAAAATGTTGATGAACTTTGTGATGAAGAGGAACATCATCTCCTACCCTGAGTGCAAGACTGAACTCGGCTTCTCCTCTGTTTGCTATTGCAGAGTGTCACATGCTGGCTGCAATGGCGTATGACCACTATGTTGTCATCTGTAGCCCCTTGCTTTACAATGTCATCATGTCTCATCAGATGTGCTTTTCCCTGATTTTAGGGGTGTATATAATAGGTGTGGTGTTTGCATTGGCTCACACAGGCTGCATCATTAGGGTTCATTTGTGAAACTTGAATGTAGTCGATCATTTCTTCTGTGATCTTATCTCCATCCTAAAGCTCTCTTGTTTTGGTACTTACATCAATGAATTATTGATACTGGTCTTTAGTGGAATTAATATCCTCATCCCTAGTCTGACCATTCTCAGTTCTCACATCTCAATCATAGCCAGCATCCTCCACATTTGCTCCACTGAGGGCAGGTCCAAAGCCTTCAACACTTGTAGCTCCCACATCTCAGCTGCCACTGTCCTCTTTGGTTCTCCTGCATTTATGTATCTGAATCCATCATCAGTCAGCTCCACAGACCAGGGGAAAGTGTCCTCTGTGTTTTATACTATTGTTGCCCCCATGCTGATCCCCTGATATAAAGCCTGAAAGACACAGATGTTAATGTTGCTCTGAAGAGAGAAGAGCATTCTGTGAACAAAAGTATTATGGAAGATATTTCTCGTATACATCATGAAATCCAAATCTTTGACTATTCTATTGTATGAATTGTTTATGTGTCGTTTTAGTCTGTTAAATTTTTCTTCATTTGTGGGATTCTATTAGCATTATTTCTTATTATCATGGCCCCTTTCATGCTGTTTCTCTCTAGGTTATCTCTTAAGTGTAACTGAGATGCAACTAAGAGAAATAACAGAAGATGATCTGGATGCAGATACCCACTAATGCCATCTCCATCACTTTCTCCATTTTTGTACATATATTTCTTGTCTATTCCTTAGTACAGTGAAAATACCATCTTCCAGAAGTGCTTAGCACTCATACTTTCTCTATCCACTGAAAAAATAACATGGATCACATTAATATTGTGCCTATAATCATTAGCTTTGTCTGTTTCAAGTATTTTCCTCAACACAACCCATCCCATACCTTATTTAAGGTTATTTCCCCTATCTCTGACCTAACACAAACTAAGCACGCTTTAAAATCTGTTACTGACCTGTGTACAGATTATGGTATCTAATATGTCCCAGTTTTCCTTTTATTCTTTTTTTTACATTTTAAACTTTCTTTTTCAGGATTCTCTCTCTCTCTCTCTCTCTCTCTCTCTCTCTCTCTCTCTCTCTCTCCCTCTCTCTCTGTCTTGCTCTCTTTCTTTTGTGGTACAGGGGAGTACAGGGGATTGAACTCGGGTCCTTGCTCTTTCAAGGCAGGCGGCAGAACCACTGAGCTAATATCCCGGCCCTTTATTATTCTATTTTTGTAATAACTGCCTGGTTATTGCTCAGGTCTGCATGGACTATAATCTCACATTAGTCACACATATGTGGCTCAGTGTCACAGCTTGAGTTCCTGAGGAGGACCATTGCATAGTAGGCCCTTAATAATTTTTTATTTGAGTTTATTGGTACATTTTAGGTATACAGTACAGTTACATTCATTATTGGGATCTTGTACCTTTACATGACAGATCTTGGTTCTCATTTTTCCCCTTGTCCCTTCCCTCACTTCACCCCCTCTTCTCCTCCCCATTTACACAGTTTTTTTTACATTTATTTGCCCTGTAAAGTAATGATATGAAACCAGTATATGAACGATGTAGTTGTCACTCATTAATGCATTCAAATACTACACACAACTTTTTTTGTTTTTAGGTCAAATAAATTATGTCTGTGTTTGGAGAATTCTTTAAGAATCAGAATTATAATTTACTTTTAACTTTTTTACACACATATTTGAAATATTTGCATGGCATTATTCCTATAGTAAAGCAAAGCCCACGTGTGATAACTTTTGAATAGGAAATTTATGAAGTCTTTATATATCAACAAAACCCATGGATTCCCTGAAGCAAGTCAAATCTATTCTTGAAACCAAGCATGTGCATGAGAGATAAAATTTGTTCAACATATTTAAAATCTAATGAGTCAATGTGACAAAACATGTGGCAGAGTTATGACTGGGATCCAGATAGAGCAGTCTAGCCTAACACACCCAGAGTAGAAAATAACTCCCACTCATGCAAGCAAAGAGCAAATTTCTTTCATATTAGGCTTCAGTAAAGAAAGGGTAAAATATCAGCCTAAAAGCCATGATTACTACTTTTAGTGGATGCTCTTATTCATTTTTTGTTTGTTTGCTCATCTTCTTTCTTCTTCTTTTTTGGTGGTCCTGATGATGGTAGTGTGGTGGTTACATTTTTCTGCTTGATTTTCAGTTTATGCAGACTGATTTTTCTAGACTTTATTGAGCAGCACTTTGCTTATCCAGTTTGTATTTCATTCAAGCCTTCAAGGGAGGGAAGATGGGAAAATGAGGATAACAGAAGATAGGAGAACAGCTCCAAATGGCTGATCCTAGGAAAGGTTTTCCATCAACTGATTATTGTTCTGAGCCACCAGAAGTTGTAGCTGAATATTTTTATTTCACTTACAGTTAATTGATTTCTGGCTTGTTATTATAAGCATATCTCTGGATAACCAGTCTAAAACATGCCAGAATCTCACCTATAGAAACACATTTTAAAAGCTACAAGAATTTACTTGTCATTTCCTCAGAAAACTTGTCTTTAAAATTACAACTGAGTAACTTCCTACACCATCTTTCACACACTGCTTTTTTTCTTAGCCGTTACTACAGGAATGATATGATTGTTTGAATGTTTGTATTTTAATCTTGAGTTGAGTTGAGTTGATTTAAGCTGAAGTAGGCACAGAGTTTGTTTTCAAGTAATATTGATTGACAAGTGTACCAGCCATCTTCCAAATTCCACTCCATATCCTGTCTCACATTGCTGTCTCACAGGTATTATTTAGTTCAAACCCACCTTGCATTAGCAGCATTCCACTTTAAATACGCGCTATTATTTTTCATATTTTTAATTTAAATTACTTTTAGAAAAGTTTTAGATTTATTTTTTAAATTTGATGATCCAAGAGTTCCCATTTACCTATATTATTTGACCTATTACTTCTATCTTATGCTATATTTGTTACAACAAATGAATAGGTATAGGATGAATTGGTATAGGATCATTAACTACAATCCAATTTATTCCTTAGATTTTGTTTATTGTAATTAACAAAAATTGTATGTATTTATGATATATATTATATTGTTTTGATAATAAAGGCCAAACCATGCTAATTAATATTTCAATTGCCTTCAGATACTTATCATTTTTTGTGATGAAAACATTTATTTTTTTCTCATTGAGTTAATTGGTACATTTTAGATATACAGTACAGTTACATTCATCATTAGGATCTTGTACCTTTACATGACAGGTCTTGGTTCTTGATGAAAACATTTAAAATCTACTCTCAGAAGTTTTCATATATGCAATACGTTGCTATCAACTATACTCTTCCTGTTGTATAATCACTTGAATTTATTTATCTTGTGTAACTGAGATTTTGTAGTCTCTGGTCAATGTCAAATGACTCTGCATTATAATAACCCTTGATAATCATAACCTTATTCTCTACTTTGATAAATTTGAGTTTTTTAAGATTTCACATATAATAAAATAGCAGTATTTATCTTTTTATGTTTATCTCATCTCACTTTGCATAATGCTCTCTATTCATCCATATGACTGCAAATAGCAAAATTTTCTCTTTCTTAAAATGTGGGATTGCATTCCATTGCATATATATGTGTGTGTGTGTGTGTGTGTGTGTATACATATATATATATATATATGTGTGTGTGTGTATGTGTGTGTGTGCGCATGTGTGTATACATACATATACATATATTACATTTCCTTTATTCATTCATCTACTAATGAACACTTAGGTTGATGCCATATGTTGACTATTTTTAAAACAGCCACAGTAAGCATGGTAGTGATGGTAGCTCTTCAATTAACTGATTTCAGGACCTTTAGATACTGATCCAGAAGGGGAATTGTTGAATAATGTAGAAATTTTACTTTATCGCCTGTGATGTGTAATAGGATATCTTTGCCTTGACCCCAATATTAAGGAGAAAGTGTATTACTTTTTATACTTATCCTGAAACTTTTTCTACCATTTTTGATGCCAATCAAGAATTTAGGGATGACTCTTTCCTTTCAGACAGCCCTTGCCAAATGGAAACAGGAATCTGTGTATAGATACTCCATATTCTAGTCCTTCGGATTAACCATACTGGAAACTTTGAACTCACTCTTGGGAAGTGTTCACAAATTTCAGCTCCCATTCCCCACAATTGACATCTCAGTAACACAAGTCTACATGTTGTTGTCTTCACATCTTACAGGTATATGAAAAGTCAAGTGCATTTTTTTATCAAATCCTATCATGGGAATCAAAATTAAATTCAAACACAACTGTGAAATATAATCTTCAGTTTAAAAAGAAACACAAATATTCTCTTCACAAAATTAGCACTTTCACCATTTCATATACTTATGTAACCTCTTTTAAATATATTCTTGAATAAAGTGGAATTGAGAGCCATTCATTGCATTTATTAAGTGGAAAATGGGACATAATATCCAGAAACTAAGGAACAAAAATTATGATACATGCACAAAGGGACTATCAGAGGAAAGACAAAGAAAATAATAAAATAATAATAACAGAATTTCAGTGATTCTGTATTTGTTAACAAAGTCTGATGTTAGAAGAAACTAATTATCTAGATCTAATCTTCTAAGGTTTTGTCAGAGCCTAACTGATCTGAGGGAGCTCCAGCTGCCTCATGGGATAAGGGTAATGTTAACTCTCCCCTACGTTAGCTATTCTTTCTCCAAACACATCTATGTAGGATGTGAATACTTATTTTATGTAAATACGTTTATGTTACTATAAATGCAAAGAATTAAAAAAGTACAATTTTACCACTCATTTAAAGAGATCTACCTTCATAGGTAAAATCATTTCACACTAGTTATATGGAGCAAGAAGGTCTGTAAGCTTAATAAATATTGAGACTCAGAAGTAGGAGTTAAACAAGGGTACAGGCTGCTATTTTGGAATAGAATAAATATGATAGAAATTGTATTTATGTTATGCTATAATCTTTACACACTTGAGAATCATATTCAGATCATGAAATTTTCCTGTATCTCTGGGGTCCAATATAATATGCTCTTAAGAGATTTGCATCCCTCTCCTAAGCTGTAACTTGGTGTCAGAATTACTCAGGGAATAGTAGGTAAAAAACATTAATGGCTGCAAGCATACCTGGAAGACTTCTCCAATCTGCAGACTATATTGGAGTGATTTTCTTTCTCATCCAGGGGCAAATGCTCTCTGTATCAATTCTTTGGAGGTAATACTGGTGTAGTGAAAAGAATACTAAACCTGGAGTCAGGTGATTTGGGTATGAATTGCTCTTCATCTTTTACTTTTAGAAAAGTTTAAATTTCAGTGTCCTTATCTGCAAATTGACATTCACCACCATAGCTTTAAAGTGATTTTGAGGGAATTAATCAGAGGAGCACAAATTGAACTACAAAAAGGAAGTATCATTTAAAGTTATCATTATTTATTAGTGAATTTTAGGAAGTCGGGATTAGCAACTACTCTAAAAGGCATTCCCCCTGTTCTATGTGTACAAACCAACTCTTATCATTTACAGATATAGAAATTTGGTCAATTTACTTAACTTCTTCTTGCTTCAATTTTCTTAATGGATAGGATTGGATGTTACTTGTCTCTTAGATTAACACTAGGTACTAAAAGAGCTATGTAACCTAAAGCATTTGCTACAGTGCCGGGGCATACGTTTTTCAATGTAACTCAGATTTTCAGTTTGTCTTTTAATTATGGCCCATACACAAAAGCATCTCCATGAGCTGCTAAATCTTAAGAAACTCAGCTTCACCACTATTGTACTCTTGCATGGGCTTCTCTCTTTTTTAGAATGCATCAAAATGGCATTAAACTGTTATTATTGTTACTACTACCAATATAGTTATAATAGTAATTCTTATTTTAGAGGCGGATAAGATCTATCAGACTTATGTCAAAACATTGTATCTACTCACATATATTGAAAAAATGGATTCTGCAATAAAAGTCAAGGAATCCCCAAGTTATAAGATACAAAAGTTGAATATAAGAGATGATCTCACATTCTAATCAGAAGTCTCCTTCATAATGTCCATGAAAGAATATCTTTTAATCCATACCTAGATGCATATAGTGATGGAAAATTTATGCCTTCAGAAGGGAATTTGTTTCACTAAAGAATTCTCATTTATTTTTTTCTTTCCATGCTAGATTAGATTGAACTCTAAGGTTTTACTAGTTTCATGGTATTTTACTGTCTTTCAATATGGAAACGTATACAATATGCTTACATAGCATCAAACCAGCACAGAAAAGTAGAACTTTAAATGTTAGACTCCATCTTGTAGAGATAAGCACTTTTTTTCAAACCTCCTCCTGCTGAACACTTAATCAAAACCCCATCCTCTCCTCAGCCTCCCCAAAGTGAAAGAATGAGATGTCTGCCCCAGAAGGTCAGAGCTCAAGTTTCTTCCAAAAAGAAAGAGGAATGAATCAAAAAGGCTGGAAGTGCTAAAGCAGGGATGGAGATCTACATTATCTCTCTGTGCTCCTACCATAAAGGACCCTTACCTACTTGTATGAAGGGAGATGGAAATTTGAAAGAGTTAAGCTCCTCCATCTCAGAGGTATCTTTGAATAATTTTTTTCCTTTTAACAAAAAAAAATATGGCTTCCTTTGATTTGTTCAGTGCTGACTAAATGAACCTAAGCCTATAAACCTGAGTTGCCTTAGAGACAGCTATCATGTCTGCTCCACTAAACAAAAGGCAGCACGAGAGTTCTCATAGCAGATATCTTACAAACATTGACTCAAGAGTCAGACCTAGTCTTTAAGTTTAATTAAGTTATTTTCCCCTTGCATGATCAACTTATTGATCATGATCCAACCACAACCAAACCTCTTGTTGCTTAACTTTTCTTTCCTACTTAACAAGGTTGATTTTAGATTTTAAAAGGAGCTAGTGAGCATAAAGAAAAGAAAGCAATACAACACAATCCCAGTATCTTGTAAATGATCCATCAATATTAACTGTTATCCATACAAATAATTTACAAATGAGTTTTTTATAGCCACTTTACCAATTTATCATCATTTTAAATCTACTTAGTTTATTAGCATTGCTTTTAAGATGTATTTGTTAGAAGCACAAAAAGATGATTTAGTAGTTGTTCAATTTTTATTAAATGTCTTAAATAGTTATACTTATTTTAGATATCTTTGTAACCGCTGAAATGTGTACAAAATTGAAGTGTGGTGATGGAGCAATATTACCATATGCAAGGACTTAAGCATGTAAGAGACAGACAAGAAAAGAAATAGCGTAAAGTCCATCCTACAAGTGCAAAGACTAGAAAGGGATGTAGGCATTTTCCTTTTCAAAGCATCTCACTATTGTTGTATTTGGATGGTAAATTGGTTAAGTTTAATTATTCCCTCTTAGCTACCAATGACTGAGTAATGAGAAAGTCCAAAAGCAGATTTGAAAGAGGTGACCCAAAGTGAACAAATCTGTTCAATTTCCCATAGCAGGTGCCTATGACACCTAACACAAACACTGAATCTCAGTTTCCGAAGCTGGGGTGCTGTAGTCTTCTGAAAACTGGAGAATATGACTTAGGTTACCATTCACAGCACTGTAGGAATTACGGCTATTGTTCTAGTGGACAATATACATTGTACGTAAATATTTTTTCCTCGCCTTTCTTTGACATATTTTGACTAGCATCCATATTTTTACTAGAGCTTTTATTCTTTGAAGTTAATTCTTGAAAAAGACTTAGAAATGAAGAGAATTGTAGGTTTACTGCCTTATAGGCAAGTTTCTCTGCAATGATGTTTTCCATTTCTCTTGAGTAAATAGATGGAAGAAGAAGAACAGTTGCCCTGTATTCTCATGACAATGGATTTTGTTAGTTTTCATCCCTGCTCATCTTAATAGATGCAGAAGTGTGGTATCTCTTATGATTTAATCTGCATTTCTGTTGATCATTGATGTTGACTATCTTTTTATGTGGGTTTTCTTTTTTTGCAATTGTTCCTTTTTAAATGAAATTTCTGCTTACATAATTTGTCCATTTTTCTTCAGGGAGAGAAATTGTTTATAAAAATACTCAGGATACTATGTCTTTGTTTAGTGTGTAGTTTCTAATAATTTCCTCAGTTTGGGCTATTTTTTACTTTTCCCATAAGTTACTCTTACAGAAGTTTAAAGTTTTTTTTTTTTTCTGTTGTTGTTGTCTATTTGTACCAGGGTTAAAACTCAGGACCTTGCACTTGTAAAGCAGGCAGCAGAACCACTGAGCTAAATCACTGGCCCAAAATTTTCAAGTTTAACTTTTTATTCTGAATCAGCCAGAAATAATTAGTTATTCCATATATGTGTTACCCAGCATCCCTTAATGGTAACATCTTATATGAATTCAATATTTTTATCACAGTGATGAAATTTATACTACTATGGTTATTAAAGAGCTTATTTTAAATTAACCAGTATCATCACCACTATTATTACTAGTTTTGGCAATAGGGTCCTACTGTGGATTTTTCATTGCCTTCTATTTTTTTAGTCTATTTCAGTTGATAAAAGTTCTTCATTGTTTATCTATTTTTCATGCCTCAATACAAAATGTTTTAATTTTCAGTTTATTTTTCGGTATTTTTTAAAAATATGGATTGCTTTTCAATGTGTGGGACATCTTTGCCTAAACACTGGTTACAAACATATTCTTCTATTTGTTTCCAGAGGTATTATAGTTTCATATTTTGCATGTCAATCTATGGTCATATAAGTATATTTTTGTATAAAACTATTTAATTTGTTGATTTTGACTTTATTTTGTTTTCTTATAGAAGGTTCAATTGTTCCATAAATTATTCCAGGATTAACAATGAAAAGACTGTATTTATTCATCTTTAAATAGTTTGTTAGGGCCAGGGATTTAGCTCAGTGGTTCTGGTGACTTCTGCTCAAGTGCAAGGACCTGAGTACAAAGGAAAAAAAATGATAAATAAATAAAAAGAATAGTTTGTTAAAAATCAATTCACTATATATTGGTTGACCTTTACTTGGGTTTTCTATTGGGTTCTAATGAGCTATGTATGAATCTTTCACAAATTTGTGATCTTGATTAATGTAGCATTATATTAGACTTAAAATCTAGTGATATAAGCTTTCCAACTTTGTTGATTTTCAAAACTGTTTTACAACTATGTACTTTATTTTCAATATAAACTTTATAATCAGTGCACTAATACCTAGAGAATAGTGATTAAGTTTCAAGTTGGGATTACATTGATTTTATGGGTTAGTTTGGGACTACTTCATAAACATTGAGTCTTCCAATTAATAAATACAGGCTGTTTCTTTACTGAAATATGCTTTTAATAATGTTTTTATTAATGACTTACAATATCTGTGTATTTTGATATTATTATAGGTGCACTCTTTGTTTAAATTTTAGTTTCTAGCATTAGTGGTGAACCTATGGCACACTAGATATTTTTCTATTAAGACAGAGGATGTTAACAATTAGTTGTTTTTTTCTAAACTTAAACCTCAGTATTCAGGTTTAATTGCAGTGTTGACACTTTGAAATAAATAAGTGGGTTTTGATTTGCAGTTAGGACACTCATTTCTTTGGCTTCTTCTTCTTCTTCTTCTTCTTCTTCTTCTTCTTCTTCTTCTTCTTATTATTATTATTATTATTATTATTATTATTATTATTTGGTACCAGGCATCAAACTCAGGTCCTTGTGCTTTCACTGCAGGCATTGAAACTACTGAGTTAAATTCCCCACCCTGGAAACTAATTTCTTAAAGGCTTACCATCATTGGTACAAAAAAATGCCTCATAGTTTTGTATTCAGTTACTTGATAAATTGCTTATTAGTTTCAGAAGCATTTACTGAAGTTCTTGAGATTTATTTTGAAAATAAATACTTTTTTTGAAAAGAAAAGTCTTTATTCTTTTCTTTTCATCATCTTACCTTTTTGTTTTTCTTGTTGCATTAGTTAGGACTTACAATATAGTATTAAAGTTTCCCACTATTTTATTTATCAACTATAATTTTCAGCTCTAAAATTTCTCTCTGCATGATTTTTTTATCCTTCATATGTTTCTGCAGAGAATGACTACCTTTCCATTCATTTCTCGTATACTTACCTATTCTTCCTGGAGAATTTATTTTTTTGATAATTGCAACATCTGGATCATCTCAGACTTAACATCTGTTGATCATCTTTTCTCTTGAGAATTGGTTACACTTTCTTGTTTGCTTGTTCATTTTGTATGCTGAATAATTTCAGGTTGCATTCCGGAAAATTTTCTATTATGTTACCTACACTCAATTATATTAAAAAACCTTACGAACAAACAAATAATTATTTGTTTGCTTACTGTTTAATCAATCATCATTCTAGTTAGAATCACACAAGTATTCCCTCTGCAAGCAATGCATCCAACATAACTTTAGCTGTGTAAACCTCTAATATTTTGGATTGTCTTTGCCCTTAAAATGTATTGCTGACTAGTTAGTATTAGAATTTTGTCCTTCAAGGTTAATATTAGACCTCAATTTAGGTGAAATTTTAAATTGTTCAATTGCTGGGGATGGTGGTATATGCCTTTAATCTAAGGATTTGGGAGGCTGAGCCAGAAGGATTGTCACAAGTTTAAGGCCAGCCTGGGATACATAGTTAGTTCAAGGCTATCTTGAACTGCAAAGCAAGACTATCTAAAAAAATGAATAAGAAAAAAGAAAATTTAAAAAAATGAAATGTTGTTTAATGCTCTGAGTCTTTGTAGTACTTCTTAGGAAAGATGTTTGCAGTTTAGAGTGAATTCTGTATTTGTGCTCTTCTACAATCCCCTTGTCTACAGAAATATATACCCCACATCAATACATACACACACACACACACACATGCACACACGCACGCATGCACACACACACGCACACACACTCCTTAAAGTATCTGTTTAAAAATTGAAGTTTCTCTGCAAGTTTGGAGTCTTGCACTGTTGGCATATTGTTCCCAACCTGATAATACTTCTTGGGGCACAAATGGAGATAAGAGGATGGAGCCACCAGAAAAAGAAAGAGGGGGAAGGGAAAAAAGGCGGACAGAAATAACAGGGATTCCTTCACACACTTTGATGACAGAGACCCCTTTTTGTCAAATGCTCCTTCAAGAAGATCAGTAAATTATTGGAGTTTCATAATCTTGGATAGCCACAAGGCAATTCTGTAATTGTGTTCAAATTCTGCTCAAAACAAAGAGTTAAATAGGAAAGAATACAAACTCACATTTGCTCAGATTTCTGTTCCAGATTTTATTCCTTTCCAATTTTTTCTCTTTCTGATTACTTTTCAGAGTTCTTAGGAATGTTATTTTTATTATTTAAGTGTTGATTGTAATTAGTGAGAAATGTAAACTGTAATGATCTTAGTCCAAGTTTACCAAAACAAAAAGTCCCAAATTCCAGTCAGGAGATTTTACTGGTCTTCTACTTTCATGTCCATCTGGCCCAGTATCAGAAAGTTGACGATAATAATGAAACCAGCACATCCATCAGAGAGCTTCTTTGTTTGATTTCAGGGTTTATACTTTGAAGTCTGGTGGTCTGCTTGGAAGTCCAATATTTTAAGGAGGATGAGGAATGAATCCATGGTGATTGAATTTATCCTGCTGGGTATCCCCCACACAGAGGGTCTGGAGACCATGCTATTTGCCTTGTTTCTGTCCTTCTATATCTTCACCCTTATAGGGAACCTGCTCATACTTCTGGCAATCGTCTCCTCCACTCGGCTTCACACCCCCATGTACTTCTTTCTGTGCAAGCTATCTGTATGTGACATATTTTTCCCTTCTGTGAGTTGCCCCAAGATGCTGTTCTACCTCTCAGGGAACAGCCGAGCCATCTCCTATGGAGGATGTGTGTCCCAGCTCTTCTTCTACCATTTCCTGGGCTGCACAGAGTGCTTCCTGTACACAGTGATGGCCTATGACCGCTTTGTTGCCATCTGTCACCCTCTGCGCTACAAAATAATCATGAGCCACAGAGTATGCGCCATCTTGGCCACAGGGACCTCATTTTTTGGCTGTATTCAGGCCACCTTTCTCACTACTCTCACATTCCAGTTGCCATTCTGTGGCCCGAGGGAGGTGGACTATTACTTCTGTGATATCCCAGTGATGCTGAAGCTGGCCTGTGCAGACACCACAGCCCTGGAGATGGTGGGGTTCATCAGTGTGGGTCTCATGCCCCTCAGCTGCTTCCTGCTCATCCTCACCTCCTACAGCTGCATTGTCTGCTCCATTCTGCAGATCCGTTCCTCTGAAGGGCGACGCCGTGCCTTCTCCACCTGCAGTGCCCACCTCACTGCCATCCTCCTCTCCTTTATGCCAGTGGTCCTCATCTATCTGCAGCCTACTCCAAACCCATGGCTTAATGCAACTGTTCAGGTTCTGAACAACCTGGTCACCCCCATGCTGAATCCCTTGATCTACAGTTTGAGAAACAAGGAAGTAAAATCTTCCCTGACTAAGGTGCTTCAGCAAGTGGCTTTCCTTCCTGAGAAGTGATAGATATAACTAAGACTTTAATAATATCAAACTGTTACTGTGTGTGATAGTGTCCTGGACAGATTTTCAGGTTGTTGTGCACAATGAACAAATTAGATGCTACACACAATGATACAAAAAATCAGCTAAGTTTGATAAAGTTTAAAAAGTGAAGGAATACTCAGAGTCACTGAGGTCAGGTCTCATGTCCTATAAAGAACAATGGCAAGAGGGGAAAGGAAAATGGCATGGCTTCTGAATATACTGGATTCAAATGATTTAAAATGGGTCCCTGGACTATTGTGCCTCCTAGTGAGTCTTTCAGAGAATGATGGACAGTGATATTGACAAGGTGTTGAGTCAGATGTTTGGCTCTGGGGTGTCGCCATGGTTCGGGTGAATGGCCCCATTGGCCCCCCAAAATCTTTAAGAGTTGCAGAGGGTGGAATATTCATTTCCTACAGTTCTTTCTAGCTAAACAAGGACATTGGTCTCACCTAGGTGGAGAACAAGGGACTCTTGTCCTACCTGATTTAAGGGGCCAAAGGAGTTTCTCAAGATTTATTGATTAGTTCTAGATGCAGAGGGGACCGTTGTTACTTGATTTGGGTCCTCATCAGTACTTAAGGCTGTTAATTTAAAAGAAACATATTTGACTAAGAGATTAAATATGTGTGATCTAAATACTAAGGCTATGAAAAACATTAATAAGTAAGGGATATTGATCTCTGATGCCAGATAAGCAAGGGTGTAAGTTTCTGTCTTCTTTACTGGAAGACATAAATAGGAATTAAAGTGAAACAGGAAAAAAGGCTCTGAGTCTCAGGACAGATATTATTTTAACAGTAAATATAAGGGTGACATAGCAAACTAGCTACAGAAGAGAGACAGAAAGGTACCCTATTTCTAGGATAGAGCTAAGTTTTGTTGGGAGGGAAAATTTTTACTTGGTCAATGAACTTTTTTAGAGAAGCTTGGGGCCGTCCAAGGTTTGGCAGGTGTCTGAAGTTTTGGGTCTATTTCTTTGTTCCTCATGAAGCTTGAGTTTTACTTCCCACAGGTGAATCTAACAAGTATTGAGGACTGGGGTTAATGGGAAGAGAAAAGGCATCCTTGAGATAAGAGACAGAGAACCAATTATTGTCTCCAGGGATTTGTGCAAGAAGGGTGTATGAGCCTGTCACTGGGGTGAGAGAAATGACTGCCTCATTGAAAATTTTGAAATCCTGCACTAGGCAATATTTTTTAATTGAGTTTATTGGTACAATCTAGGTCTACAATAAAGTTACATTCATTATTGGGATCCTGTACCTTTACATGACAGGTCTTGATTCTCATTTTTTCCCCTTGTCCCTGCCCTCCCTTCACCCTCTCCTCCCCTCCCCATTTACAAACACTTTATTTCCATTTTTTTTATTTTCTCATATTTTTTCCTCTCCCTTATTACCTTTCCCCCACCCTTCCCACTTCCCCTACATCTTTAGCCCTTTACTTCCTATTTCACATTATTAATTATCTCATTAATTAATATCTTGTGTCCTATTACAGTTTTTCACACCAGAGAAACTATTCAGTATTTACACGTGTGGCTTATTTATTTCACTTAAGAGTATATCCTCAATATGTATCCATTTTCCTATAATGACTCTAATTTCTCATTCTTTATGGCTGAGTAGTATTCTGTTTTATAGAAAAACCACATCTTCTTTATCCAGTTTCCAACAGATGGGCAAATGGGCTGTTTCTAAGTTTTAGCTATTACAAACTGTGCCGCTATAAACTTTGGTGTGCATATATCACTGTGGTATGATTCTTTTAATTCTTTTGGAAAGATACCCAGCAGAGGGATGGCTGGGTCAAATGGAGCCTCTAGTCCCAGCTCTTTGAGGTATCTCCATATGTCCTTTCTTTTCTAACTCTGCCTTATTTGTACAAAATTAAAAAAAAAACAATAAACTGGAAATTTTCTGATAGACTAATCCAAAAACAGTAAGTAGAATCAATAATTTAGAACTCTAAGATTCAGCAAAATATGTAATTTGTGACTTTATGCTTAATTACAATGATCAGTTAAAGAAATCTCTGTATGAACATTAAAAATAGGGAATCCTAAAATAAAACTAAAAAGGAAAGTAAAAGAGAAAAGGCAATGATGTAAAATTATAATATA
>NW_022900928.1:71971237-72039154 GCF_012274545.1 Fukomys damarensis
TATTAAAAATATAGATAGATAGATAGATATTTATATTAAAAAGATCAATAATAGCAGTATGCTATGCATCAATAGCAGCAACAGCTTTTCCAGGTTCTGCAGTCATCTGAACAAAATTATAGACATTCAGCATTTTTATGGAGTGTGCTAGGCAATATTTCATAAAAGGCTTCAATCTAGGCAAAATGGATGTGTTGCAGAGGAGCTGGCAAGGCATCTGCAACCCTGTAGCCTAAAGATTTCTAAAAAATTGGCTTTAGCTACTGTCTAACTTATCCTTTAAGGTAATACTGTCTCCTGTGAGGGTATTGATTATAGTTTTCAGCTGAATAATTACTGGAGTGGGCATGACAACCATTCTTGGGGTGCCATTACACCATACTTGGGGATCAACCCAATGGGAGTGAAAATGGCCCCAATGTAGCTAAGTTGGACAGGTTCCCAGTAATTAGGACATGGGCTGTCAGAAGTTTGAATGACAGAGTGTCCCTGAACAGGAAGAGTACATCACTTCCACTCCTTTGGGCTATATTAGTATTACATGAAAGCTTAGAAAAGGTGATCTCCCAACCAGCAGTTCAGATGGGAGTAAGAAAATGGACTGATTAAGTACTTCAAGGACCACAGCAACTAAGGAATTGGATGACTCACATCACTAGGAGGTTAGAATTGAATAAAATGATCCAATATTGAGAAAACTTACCGGCTACTTTCAGAATTACCCAACGTTTCTGTGAGTTAATGAGGATATCCTCGTGCAGGAACCACACAGGCTGCCTTGTTCACCTTCATTCACTGTCCAGGAATTCTTTCCAAGCCACCACGGTGGTGGATGAAGTCATCCCCTTCTGGGAAGGAGGTCAGCGCCAAGAGTCCTCTTTCATGTTGAAATAGGCTTAGCAAGGACTTCACAGCTGTTGAGGATATTCCTTTGCTCAGTGTCCTGATCACTTATACTTGAAGCACTCAGACTTGCTTCTGTAGCTCTTGGGATTATCTTAGCTCCCCTTGAGGTTGTGGGTTTTATCATGAGCCTCGTCCCTTAGGACCTGCATGGCTCTAGCCTGCTTCTTTTCCTTACTCTCCTTTTGGTTGTCCTATACTTCAACATGTAGGCTGCGTAGGCCACATCAACCAATTAACTTATTCCAGTTCATGCACCCAGTTGGAATTTTTGGAGTTTCTTCCTAATGTCTGGATCTTACTGTCTAGTAAGATATGGTCCCAGTATAATTTGGACCTATCTAGACTCCAGGTTTAAATTAGTGTTTTTATGGAGTACCTTCAAGCTGGTTCTGAAAGCTGTTGGATTTTTATCAGAATCCCAACTAGGAGTCCTGAGCTCATCACAATTTACAGGCTTGAACATGACTTTGCATATACCTGCTAAAATGGGCTGGAAGTACAACCCCAGCATTGTAATCTCACCTAGGCAGTTCTTGGATTCCAAATAATGCCTCAGTTGTCTGATTAAAGACCTCATCATTGGCCTGTCTTAAAGCTCTTACAATCATTTCTTTTTATATTTCTTTTTTTTTTTCTGGTACCAGGGATATAACTTGGGTCCTTGCACTTGCAAGGCATTTATTTTTGTAATTTCTTTACAGCAAGAAACCAGGATGAACTGAACATCTTGCTAAGTTGGATCAAAAGCCATTGTCAGGGTATGGTATCTGTCAGCAAACTTTTCATGGTGCTCAAAAAATTTGCTCAGCTACTCTTTGCATTTCTGAATATCCATGACTGAAAAGGGAACCTGCACTTGGATGTTACCATCTATGCCTACCATTTCATAAAGTAATGATAGCACAGTAGCAGGTTTACATGTTAAGTTCCTTGAGTCTGAAGCTTTATGGTAGGCAGATCCAGACCCAGTATGGCATGCGCTCAGGAGGTTGTCTTTATCTCCTGGGGGCCATTGATTATGCAGGTTGGTAAAGAGCAATCTTATGTGGGGTTAATTTAACTCAGTGTCTGAGAAGGATTAAGAAGGCAGTCAGGAGGAAAGGTTGAGGTATACACCAAGATATGGGCCTGTGGGCAGGAAGAGTAAGAATTAGGTCATGGGAATCTGAGAAACAACCCCTGAGTCAGCCCCTGCATGTGAAACATACAGGGCACCCTATGGATCAGTCCCTGACCCTTTCTATCTCAGAGTGACCTCTAGTGAAGATGAACTCCTTGGAATTCAGCCGGCTTTTGAGGGTACCATTTCCTTCAGATATTTGTATCTTCCTGTTTTGCCATAGCTCATCTCCTGGATAGGAGGTCTGGAGCCATCTCCTGGATAGGAGATCTGGAGCTAAGGTGCCCTCTTGGCTGGATGCCTCTAGCCAATTATAAAATCATCTAATGTCGTGGTATGCCTATCTAAGGAGAACTAGTAAGTGTTTCCCTCAATAAAATCCTGATACACTTTCCTGCATAGTTGTTTCTTGGGAACCCTGACTGACAGAGGTGATTTGACAACTGATCATTAATTGTGTCTGGGTGAGCAGGACTCTGGGACCCAATAAGTATTTCCCCAACCACAGCAAGTAGGGCAGGTAGAGCTTGCTTGCTTGCAAAGAGCTGAGGAAAGTATAATTGATGAGGGATATGGTAGGTTTAAGAACTAGGGATGGGACACATCCCTAGGATAAAAGGTGAAACAAACTAGAAAAGCAACCTGTGCTGCTGTTAACCTAGCAGAGGTAGAATTTTGGATTCCATGACCATCAGGTGCTTAGGCAGGAACTACCTTTAAATTTGAGTCCTTATATAGTACCTTTCCCTCTCCCTAACCCCTTCCTCTGACTCCCAAATCGCCTGCATTTTCACTATCATATGCCAAAAAATTAGACAGGTTTCCTCGCAAATGAAAACTTCATAATGAAAAGTTAGTTAGCAACCATGAAAATCAACTTGAGGTCAAAGTGGTTATAATAATAGCAGAACCAAGTATGATGAAGGGAGGAAGAGGGCTAGCATTAGAGGAGCAACCCAGAGAGGCTCCAAGAAGAAATATCTCTAGGCAAGAATTAAGATCCAGCAAGGTTGTGGCACATAGCTGAGAATGGCTTCTTGCAGACCTGTGGGCCTTTAACACAGAGGTTGCGTGATTCCACTCATGGGTTGAGCACACTAAGCTCTTCTACCCTCCAGTTCACTGCTTCTCCTGAATAATTAATGCCAGATAAAAAGTTACATAATTTGAGATAGGAAGAGACAAGAAAATAAAAAGTAAAGAGGCTTTAGTCTGAGTTTACAAAAGTTTCAATATCCACAGTTTCCTCTTTTTACTTTCTGGCTTGCTCTTCAAAGACATTACCATGAGTGACTGGGTCCCAGATGGGTCTCCAGGTTTTTGTGTGTAATGAAAACAATTTGAACATTGCATGCAACAGTACAGTAAAAGCAACTAAGTTTAATGAAGTTTAAAGAGTGAAGTTTTGCTCAGAGTGATCAGGCTCATGCTGGCAGAAAGGAGAACAACAAAAGTGGAAAGAAAAATGGCATAAGCAATGAATGGGTTGTGCTAAAGGATTTGAAAAGCGTCCTAGCTATAGGCTACCTTCCATTGTTCCATTGTTTTTGTTGTTGTTTGTTTGTTTTTTGTTTTTGTTTTGTTTTGTGTTTTGTACCAGGGATCAAACTCAGGTCCTTGCTCTTGAAAGGCCAGTGGCAGAACCACAGAACTAAATTCCCAGGCCATCCATTGGGTCTTTTTTCAGAGCATGATTGATAGTGTTGTTGACAGGATGCTACATCAGGGGGTTTCACTTTGAGTATTGCCCAAATTCAAGTGGGAAGACTCAGGAGGGAAGAGTCTGGAGGGTAAGGAGCTCTATTGATTTTCATTGCTAGGATATTTGAATTTGTAATCCTTGGCACAGCCAATGGTGACTGCCAAATCTAAACTATTATTATCTAAGAGCTTTAGATATTCTCCTTAAAAGCAGCTTTAATTTGAGTGGCTTCCCCTTTACATTTCTTTGTCCTTTTGCCTACTGGGCTTAGAATGAGAAATATGCTATCTCAATGCAGACAGCAAAGTGAAAGAAAAGACAGTGAGGAGAAGGAATGAGCTGCAAAGGAGTTATAAGAAGGGCCAAAGATAGAATCAAATATTCTTTCCTTTGGGTTTTTCTCAACCTCAAAGATTAGTCAAGGAATTTACCAGTTGGAATTAGCCACAGCTTTATGTTTGCTCTTCATGTCAGGGTGGGAAGCCAATGTGTGCTTTTAAAGGGTGAAATTATTTTTCCTGCTCAATCATCTCAGGCTCTATGCCCTTTTTCTTTCTGTTCTTTTAAGAGTTTTCAGCTGAGACAACACATTCTTAGCATTCAATGTATAGTTCCTGTATAATTTGCTATGTGAAACCATCTGCATATCAAGCATGATCAGATTCTCATTTCTCTGTGCTTTTAATCAGATGTGACAAAGTCCTCACTCCATTGACTTATAATGCGTGTTGGTAAGGAATTTTTTAAGAGTGAAGTAAGATAGGTAAAGAATGAAAGGAAAAATTCAGTTGGTAACTGGCAGTACAGAAATGAGAGCTTCTTTGATGAAAGCCTGAATCTCAGATGACGTTTTTAGTGGCTAGTGAAACCAAAAGCTCAGTGTTCTTGTATCTGTCATACCTATCAAATATCTCAAGAGTGCTGAAAGCAGACTTTCCTTCTATCTATGGATGACAATCACAGTCCAGTGCTTAAAACAGCTTTTATTAATTAGAAAAAGGTGATGTCTTCTTTTCATTTGACGCATAAATACTATGGATCTTTTATTTAAACCAAGTGCAGGAGAGTAGTCAGGAAACCAGAGAAGGAATCAGTGAAATAGAGCAAGTCAACAAACAAAATCATCCAAAAGATAGTGGGGATACCAAGACCCTCTTTCTAAACCTTCTTCTCAGTGTTCAATCCAAACTTAAATGAGTTATTAGGGTGAGGGAATCTTCATTTAAAAAAAAAACTTTAAATTACAACCAGGGTATCACAGTACACTGTTGTAATCCCAACATGCTGGGAGGCAAGGCAGTGGAATTGCAAGTTTGAATCCAGTCTGCACAATTTACCATCTTTGTGAGACCTTATCTCAAAATTTTAGGGGGGTGGTGCAGGGATGTATCTCAGTGTGAAAGTCATTGGTTCAATCCTAGTACTAACAACAACAAAAATTTTTAAATCATCATTTGGAGGAAGGAAGCACATTCATTAGGTAGAGTAGAGGGACAAATTAATCTAATTTTATTTTTTCTGTCATAAGTTATAAGCCTCACGTTTTCCTTAGCAACATTGAAATGATAATAATTCACTAAGAGACACAAACTAAATCTAAGTGACACAAAAGCAAAATATTCATTCAATTGATTGCAGGCACACTGAAAACTTAGTAATGTTACTTTTTGCTTTTCCTCAATATTTTCTTTTTGTAGATCATTTGCTGTATTAGTATATGTGTGTAGTACATAATGTTTATATTTTCTGTGAGGAGTTGGTACCTATACATAATTCATCTTTAGATTTGATGCCTGACTGATATGAAATATTAACCTCAAAGATTCTCACTCATATATCATGTAGACCTCACACTCTGGCCTCATGAAATTTTATTCTCTTAACTCTTAATGTTTGTTCCCCTTGAAAGCTTTTCATGGGACAAAGCAATTGTTTATTCTGTGGACTAAAGCAATTTAGATGTCTTTCTTAAAATTATCATGGTGTCAGACTCTTCTTGTGGTATTCTAAAGCAAAATTGATCGACAGTATCACTTACATACACTGTAGTGCACCTGTATGCTATTCACACTGATTTCTTGTATAGGGAACTAAGTTTTCATAAAAGACCATGCCCACTGAGTAGTGTAATTATCAGTCTACTATCATTTTTTTTGGCATGGGAACTGAATCCTGAGTCCTAAGAATGTTAAGTACATGTTCTACTATTGAATTATACTTCCATCCCTAACCACAGCCATACTGATAGTCTGTGGCCTATTAAGAACCAAGTCACATAGCAGGAAGTGATGGGGTGGACAGGCAAGGGAAGCTTCATTTGTATTTATAGCCCCTTCCCATCATTCACATTACCACTTGAGCTCAACCTCCTATCTGAGGAGCAAAGGCATTGGAATCAGCAAGGCATTGGAAGAGCATAAGTTCATTGGAGCCAGAACGCTATGGTGAACTGCTTGTGGGAGGGATCTTGGTTGCAATCTCTTTATGATAATCTAATGCCTGAATATCTGAAGTGGAGCTGAGGCTGTGATGTGACCTCTGAGGAGTAGCTGCAAATGCAGATTAGCATTAGCAAGAAAGTTTGACTCCACAGAGACAATTATAAATCAATTGCTTGCAGATTCATATCAAGACCTTATTATTGAGTGGCAAGAGATAGTTAAGCTACATGTGGTAATAGACTTAAAGTCAGAATTGAACACTTATTTTAGTCTATACATGGGCCACTCATTAAGCTATTTACCACTTCCATCCTCATCTTTTTTCACACTGTGAACTTGTCTCAGTCACATTTTTTGTAAATCCACATGCTAAATGTAGCCAAAATGTAGAAAAGCACATGTCACTGGAGAGCTTCTTTGAAAAGGGGAAAAGACCTCACAAAATACCTTTCTACCCATCCATGAAAAATTGTCTTCCATCAAATAAATCTTTCATGCCAAAAAATGTTAGGAGACTACTGAGTAGATAACTGCCTTATAATTGAATATTGTCATTAGATTTAAGTGCTTACATTTGGTTTTGTATTGAAAAAAAATTGATCAAGCTGAGCAACACAAATCACTTCTAATAATCATGTGTTTAAAAGATATGTGGTAGTATAGGATTGTCACTTTCAAAGAATCTATGCTAATTCATTAATTAAACAGTTAAAATTTTCAGAATTCACCACCATATTAATAAACTTTAAATATTTTGAAATATTGATATATAATGGAGTTTTATTAAGTATTGCAAATTAATTGTTATTACAAGTGTTTATATACAATCAAGTTAATCATTTACTTTAGAAATCATAGTGAAGTAAAGTATTGGTTTATCACACTAAAATATTGTTTTATCACAAATGAAGAGAATAGTGCTCACTTTAGCATCACATATACAAATGAAGAGAATAGAGAATAAACAATGGAACAAATAAGACTTATATAAAATGAATTGCAAAATGTTGGAGAGGAACCAAATCATGTCAGTAACTACAACAGATGTGAGTGACTAGGTATAACAGTCAATTCTCCCCAGATGAAAGTGCATATATATTATTTTCCACAAAAGAGTAGATTAATTTTAAAGAATTTGTTTAGTCAATACTTCAGAATCCCCATTCTAGAACTTCTAATACAATTGTTATGGAAGGAATTGGTAAGTGACACACATAGAGACACAGAATGGAAGTAAAATAATAAAAGGTTTATTTTGTTGACAAAAGGTCAGAACCAAAAACAGAGTGCACAGGCTCCAAGTTGTCAACGTCTCAGTTTAAAAAAAATGCGATAACTTCTCTTTTGTCTAGAGCTCCCTATGGGGGCCAAGACTGACTTAGCTGAGGCCATGATAACTCACAAAGCTTCCTGCGCATCTTTGGTCTTAATTTTACTGCATAGTCCCCCACAAAGCCTTTATCTAAGTTTTGAATCATACATTCAAGAACACTTGGTTTAGCATTTGCATTTCCATGATCACTTGATATTGCCTTGTCCAGTGACACAGGACAAAGGGTGGGTATCACTCAAAGAAGGAATCATCATTCACCCACCTGTCTGGCCACTAGGCCTCTCAGTCCCAATTAAGGCTCCTCTGAGCTAAGGAATGCTGTTGCATTAGTGTTCCATTTTGCTCAGATGTTAGCCATGGAATAGTGGATCCAGGACACACTCAAACCCCATGACTTGGGGAGGGATCTTTAAGCATAAACACCCCCTCCTTTTGTCTTGGTGCACAGATGAGGCTACCAATTGCTTTTGTAGCTTATTCCACTCACTCTTCTAACTGAGTCTCTTTCACATACACAGTCGCACAAGGGGTTAACACATACCTTCCCTGGGGCCCCTTACAAAGCACAATAACAAATTGAGGGGATTGAAACCCTCCCAAATGGCAGAGTGCAGTGTAATTAGCCCTGCACTCTATATTTTTCCCAAATTGAATATATAGATCCTCACAAGTGGCAGAGAAGGGAGGGTAATCAGTCTCCAATCTGTAATATTCCCAAAAGTTCAATTAAGAGCCAAAACAAAAGCAAAACAAACTAGAGGTTGCCTAAGGAATCTCATCATTCAGATGGATGATTTTACTCACTCGCCTTTCTTCTGCTGTCTCTTATCCAGGTTCAAGCAATCTGCTGCCAGTGAGCTGGTCTCTGAGTCCTAGAAAGGTAACCTAGGAAAATCTGAGGGGAGCACCTCTTCCCTTTCAAGAAGGCGAACAGCTGCTCCCAACATGGGCCATGTCAGTTAACCCTTTTTTTCCCAGCCAATGCACCAAAATTTTGTGGAAGGAATTGGTAAGTGACACACACTGAGAGATGCAGAATGGAAGTAAAATAATAAAAGGTTTATTTTGCCAGCAAAAGGTCAATCACATTAAGAGTAGTACCAGTGATCAACCTTTTACTAGCAAAATAAACCTTTTATTATTTTAATCCCATTCTGTTTCTCTATGTGTGTGTCACTTACTAATTCCTTCCACAATACAATATTTCTAAAACCTGAATTCCAATCCTATATTATTGGTGACTATTGGTAAATACTTTTCTTTTGGTTTTAATGTTTTCATTCATAACATCAAAACATCAAAAAAAAAACCCAAAACATAAAAATACATCAATAAAGATGTTAAGTGAAACTATTTCATATCTAATTATCAGTAAATTATTTAATTGTGGAAAGACAACATAAAAATGATTTACTTTCTAGTACATCTAAAGAAGTTTCTTAGTCAAACTTGCACTTGTCAATCATGACAATAGACAGGGTTCTTTCCATTCCTCCATTGTACTTATTACTGATCCAGATGTTTTTCTCTGTATTCCATGATACATGCCTGTTATCATTGATTATGCTATACATTATGGATGAAGCTACACTAAACAGTAAGAACTAAATTTTCACTCTAATAGAATTCAATCTTTAGCTTTATTAAGGCTCCTTATTTAACTTTAGATATCTGACTCTAAAGCAATGCCTTCTTGTGTTGAAATCTGTTACAATTACATCATAATCTTCCTGTAGCTCCTCAAAAAAATGTACATCTTGTGTAGGTATTGAAAGCTATGCCCAAGTGTCCAAGACTACTGTCATTCCAGATCTGAGTCAGTATAATAAAACAGGGTAAAAAAGAAATGAGAGACATAAATAGTAAAAGAAAAAATAAAACTAACTTTGCAGATTATATCATCATCATTGTTGATGGAAAAGTCAATTCATTAAAATAAATGGAAATTCATTATTAATGTTAATAAACAAGACAAGCTCAACAGTATTGTTTCAGGGCATATGCTGATCAAATATATTTCTATATTCTAGTAGTGCAAATTAGAAAATAAAATGTAGTATGATACTTTTTGCAATGTCAAAAGCATGAAAACAGCATATGAAAATAGAAATAAATTTGATAAAAGGTACATAAATGTTCTGCACTGAAAATTGCAAATCATTGTTAAAAAAGATGATTTTAAGAATTGCTACAAAGTTGTAGTGTGATTTTGCAAAAAAGTAGTTACATAGATCAATGTAATAAATTGATATCCTGTAAATATGCCATTGTTTAAATTCAAAAAAACTTTAAACATCTATTAATTAGACATTCAAATGGTTTAGTGTGATATTTCCCCTCTGTGCATATAGCACACATTGTTTAAATCCAGCCATCCATTTTACACCCTCCCATAACTCTTCCCAATCTCTGTCAATTACTATACTAACTTCTGGTCTACTTTTTCTAATTTCCACTTATGAAAGAGAACAGTGGTACTTATCTTTCTATATCTTTCTAATTTTACTTAATATAATATCCTCCACTTCCTTTCAATTTGCTATAAAAGACAGGATTTCATTCTTTATGGCTGAATAATTCATATATATATATTGTATATAATAATTCATATATATGTATATATATTATGTATCTCTTCATTCATTCATTCATTCATCTGTTAGTGGGCACCTAGATTAACCCAAATATCTTTTCACAATTGTGCCAAAATAATTCAAGGGAAAAGGAAAATTTCTTTTGAGAAATGATGGTGGGAAAACTGGATATATGTGTATAAGATTGAAGATGGGTATTTATTTATTATTCACCCCTCCACTGCTAGGAGCATTATATCTTTCCTTGAATCTGGATGCAATGTATGGGTAATGCAGCCAACAGAATACAGTGGAATGACACCATCTTGATTTCCAGGACCATACCTTGGCAGCTAACACTTCCTTTCCTTTGAAAAGATTACTCTGGGGAATTAAAATTCTATGCAAGTTAGCTATTTGAGTTAATGTGGAAAATCAGAACAAGAGTTGATTTAGGGTGTTGGGAAAGGACTGAGAAAAGTTTCTGCAGGAAATTTTGGGGAATTGTAAATATCTATACTCTAGTAGGGTTGTAATTTATAGTGGTGCTAACATTTGTACAGCCAAATACTTGTGTATTTTGTCATATGTACATTAACTTCTAAAAAGTTCATTTTAAAATAACATATTAAATTGTAAAAATAATGAAGTGGGAAGATGTAGAATGTGTGATGGTAGAGATGAAACAATAACGCTAGAATGTTCCATGCTGTGGTAATCCCCTCTCAGTAATCTTGGCCCAGCATAGTACACAATCTCTTCCTCAGCAATAGCTTGAGAATAGTTGTTTTTATCCCACTTTTTTCCATTTTCTAACCTAATTAATTATACCTACTAGGTTATATTCAGTTTCTTCAGAGAAAGAACAAGTCATGTGGATTGCATTATGCAATATACTGCAACAGATTTCTTTTTAAAAATTAATGTGTCATCCTTTATATTGTAAATCAATCTTACACGTAGCTTAACTACATTAGAGCATGAATAATCCCTTCAAATATTCTAATTTTGTTGTGATTTTTAAATAGCACTCTATTTGTGCATATCAGTTTACTGGGCTTTGCTATTGTCAGTTCCATGCTCAAAAGCACAAATTCCTATATATGTGGACCAATTAGGTTTCCAAGGTTGCAGAACTGAGAACAGATTCTACAGTATGATTAAGATACTAAAGTTTTGATTGTCAGTCTATAGAGTCTTTTGGAAAAGCCTTCCAGACTTCTCCACATGAAGCAATTATGTATACTGTATTACCACATCTTGATGCAATTATCTTTGTAGAAATGTGGGAAACAGACTAAATGTTTTGTGGTGAAACCTAGCTTTCAGTGAAACTTTTCTAAGTACTTGTTCCATGCCCTTTTGATGACTCTTAGATTTTTTCATTAAAGTAACTATCAAGGCAGATAATGAGAAAATTTTTGTGACAGGACGTGAAAAAAAGGATTGCAGTTAAATACCAAATAGTTTCTCTGATGTGAGAAAGTGAATGTATAAAAGATCAAAAGTCCAGGGATTTAGCTCAGTGGTTCCACCACCTGTCTCACAAGCACAAGGTACCAACTTCAATCCCTGGTACAAAAATAATGCATAATAGATAATGTAAAATAGGAAGAAAAATCCAAAGGGGAAGGAGAAGGGGGAAGTTTTGGGGAAAAGAAAGAAAGGAATGGAATTAACATGAGAAAAGAAAAATGGAAACAAAATCTTTGTAAATAGGGAGGAGTGGAGGGGTTATAGAGAGGGTAGGGAAATGGGAAAAAATAAGAACTAAAACATATTATATAAAGGTACAAATTTCCAATGATGAATATCATTAAATTGTATAGCTAAAACGTATCAATGAAATCAATTTAAAAAGTCTTTCCTTTTATATTGTATATCCCAATAGATTTGTAATTTTCTTAAAGTTTTATATTTCAAAATTTTTAATTTTATTCATTTTTACTGGTATAGAAACATAAAATTATATATAATAATGAAATGCCATGTGATAGTTTGATACATGAATACATTTTACTATTTTTAAGTCAGGTTAAACACATCTATATTTTCAATCATCTCATTTCTTTCTAGTCAAACATTCAAAATATACTCTCCTAATTTTTTGAGATATACAGTGCACAGCTGTTACCTACATCCTCTGATAAAAAAAAATATTCCACTCTCAACTATTATGAGAAGTTGAGGTAAGGAAGCCAAAGTAAAAGTACTTAACTTCTAACTATTGCTAAGTCAGAGACTATCTGTATTCTGTGTGTGGTTTACTTGACTGAACATAATCTCAACAATATTTATCTTTCTTGTTGCATTCAGCAATATATTGTTCTTTTTTGTTATAAGTAGTGTTCCATGTGTTATAATATTATAAATACTATAATTTCTTATAGTATTTTAAATACTATATATGAAATACTGTTATTTATAATTTCCTGGTTCAATATATGAAGAACATTTCCTTTCATTGTTTTGCTATTCTACCAGGGACTCCTCCTAAAGATTCTGATCTGCTTGGTCCTACAACACAAGGCAAGAATAAAGATTCAGAGACAGAATCAAGATGAAAGGAGGATCTGGAATGGTCAATGCTGAGCTAGCAAAGACCCTAAAACACCCATAACCATTATTGGTGACACAGTCATTGTTAGATTGGGGTGAGGGAGGTAGTGTGGCTGCTAGAGATAAGTTGCTGATCCAGGCAAGGCTTGCAAAAGAAGGGACAGGCACTCTTCCACTAGTAACAGAACAGATCAGATACAGGTTATGGTTAATGATTAACTTGTCTTTACAGTTAAGCAGGTTTCATTTCTGGGAAAAGAATTTGGGTAAGAATCATTTTTACCTTGGCTGTGTGTCATATCAGAGTCCCACAGTTTCATGGACTGTTTCTCTGGCCCTGCTTTGGCAGTTGGAGGGGGATAGTCTTTTAATACATGCACCACCACAATGCCCCTATAAGTCACTATAGCCCTATAGGCTTTGGTCTGACTCACTTTTTAAAACAAGCTCATTGTGGGTTTTATCTATTTTCAACCTGCAGTGCTCACAGGTTTCTTTGGGCATAATCAAGAGGGCAGTCTCCTGCACTTTTCTAAATAAAGTTGTATTAAATATTTTTGAATATTTTTATTTTCATAATGTTTGTAAGGTTTTACACTCCAATATCTAATCCTAGAGAGATGCCATTGATCTGAATTTTTATAACACTTAGCATTTTTACTTCTTCTTAATTTTAACTATTTTGTGAGTGCGTAATGATATCTCCTTGTGGCTATAATTTAACATCATCTGATGATTATTTATCCTGACAATGCTTTAATGTTGTGGTTAGTCCTGGTATACCCTTCATTATAAAATATCTGTCTTTTTTATTAGTAAAAGTACTTTATTTTCTCTTGTGTTTGTTTTATATCTTGCTGTACAAAGTTTTGAAGATCACAAATTTATGTAAAATGTAAAATTTATGTAAAAATGTAAGAAGGCTAGGCTATTTGCTTATAAACTTTTTCAGTCAAGTGTCATCCAATCTTATTCTTCTAAACCATATTCAATGTTTAAAAAAAAAACAACAGAAACCTAGGGTGTTGGAGCCACTCTAGGGTGTGTATTTCTCTTTGACAGAAGAAAGATGTTCCACAGCTTTTCTTCCTTGACCCCCTCGAGCTCCAATTTATTTAGGCTACCGCCTTGAATTCAGAGAAACTCTGGGAAACTTTAGTCACCAAGTGACCAGGTAGGGCCCCATATCTGGCCCCATGGCTGGAGGTGAAGGCAGAGGCTACTATTGATCAGTATCAGGTTTGGTTTATATGAGTCTGTAATCCACTCTGCTACAGAACTCCTCCATAACAGCTTCTTTTCTGTCTGACTACTACTCTTAAATCCCAAGAGTCCTAAAGATGCAGTGCAGGGTTGAAACCACCACCTTATAAATGTGTCAGGCATGACTTTAATAATAATCCTAAGAGCTCTCTTTTAAGTGAGAAGAACAAAATTTATACACCAGTGTATGGAAACTGAACTTATTAGAGCAAAACAGAGAATATGTGCTAACCAGCTACCTACCTCATCACTATAATTGTCCACTGTATAATCTACCTGAAAAAAATGTTCAAACAAAACCTTCATCAGGAAAATACTTAAAAAGCAATTGTCATGCCTGTAAATTATATGTAAGTCATAAGCTAAACATTCAACTACTAACTCTTCTGAGGAAGAAAACATTGCCCCATGAAAGCAAGAAGGGTGGTAAGAAATGACTTCCCCTCAAACTCCAGTAATAGGTCAAGATGATACTTTAGTCTTCTTTGCATTGTATTTGTCTTATAACTGAGTAAAAGAGTATGCCAAAATATATTTTCACCATAATTAAAAACTTTTTTGTAAAATTTGAAGTAACTGATATTTCATCAGAACAAAGGGCACTAAAACACTAGAGAAATACCTTTCTTTTACTCAATGTTACTGAGTTATTGCCTGTGGGGTTGATTATAGGAATTATTTTCTAGAGTTTGGTATAACAAATTTGTTGTACACTAGTGTGTATATGCACACATGTGTGCAAATAACTTTCTTGTTGCTTGTGATGTGCCATTTTTTTGGTTAAAAATGATGCCATTTGATAATAATCAATTTTATATTTAATAACTATAATGGTGTTTATCATTTTTCATGGTTTCCATCTCAGAATTTTTTGTATTTCTATAGTCACAAGGATATCATTTTCTACTTCTTCTGCAACTGATCTCTACTTAGAGAATATCATAGTCACATTCCTTGTCATTGTAATAAACTATGTGACATCCTCAAATTAAATGAAAATATGTTTATTTTCAGGGACTGGGATTTAGCTCAGTGGTGCCACTGCCTTCCTTGCAAGTGCGAAGTCCTGAGTTTTATTCCCAGTCAAAACAGAAATAGCATGGTGGAAAGGAATGTTGCAGGAGAAGCCTGCTCACATCATGGCAACTAGGAAATACAGAGAAGAAAAAAGCAAAGCAAAATGATGTACCCTTCCAGGTCACATCCCCAGTAAAATGCCTTTTCTGACCAGGACTCATCTCCCAAAGCAAGTCAGCTATAGCATCACAATAATTTGTGTTCCCAAAGCCCCACCTATGAGTGAATAAGGTCTTTGGAGAGTAGTCTCAATCTAAATTGTGATGATATTCCACTTCTGGCCCCCAAAAGACTCATGTGTACATCTTTATGCAAAATGCACTTATTCATCTCTTAGAGTCACCAAAATTTTAACAGCTGAAATGTCAGAGTCCTAAGTCTCTTCTGAAACTCAAGACACTTTACTGTGAGCCTCTGTGAAAATTAAAAATAAATTAAATTCTGATTGCATAAATAGCACAGTGTAAGCATTCACACTGCAAAATAGAAAATGTAATCAAAAGGAATAGAAGCAAACAAGAATAAACCGAGCAGGGAAAACATTAAATCCAGTTTAACACCAGGGATAAGTTGTGGTGAGATGTGCTCCTAAATGATTTGGTTGTCCTTGTCCCTACGATAATGTTGTTTTCGTTTTTGATTCTCAATTCTTGGGTTTCTTGTGCTCACTCTCTGCCATCAGCAGACATTTTATATTCACAGCGTCTCTAAATTTTTCAGGTCTCCTGTACACTTTCAGCTCCCGTCTTAGAACTTCACATACTGGTATCATGGGCTTACATTGCTTTTCCTCCTTGGCCTTTTTCTGCAATCTGGCTGAAAGTCTCCCTGACCCCATAGCTCTTGCATACTTCATGTATATAAATCAAGCACCACATGGATGATGCCAAGATTAACTATTATCCAGGCTTTTTTGCATCATAGCTACAAAGACCTCTGAGGGTCTGGATGGTTGAGCTTATGAATTGAATCCTAGGTAGTCAACACATTAGGCAGCCCTTATCTAACAGGATACCAAGATTCTCTTCTCATTTCACTTTTGCATCTCATAGCCAGTGAAAGTGAAGTTATGCTAAGTCCTGCAGATGTTTACCTCTGATCTAAAGTACTTGGCTTCTTTTCAGTCCTAATCTGTTCAGCAATGAAGCTCTCCTCAGCCCATACTTTACAGTTCTTAACTTTACAAGAGCTTCCTTTCTATTCACTAGTTCAAATTTTCAAATTTTTTCAGCTATGCAATTTGATCCTGCTTCTCATAGTACATACAGTTAATAGTTACCAGCAGTACCCAGGCCACAGCCTCAACAATTGGTTGCATTGAAATTTCCTTTGTGAGATTAATTAGTCTAACACTCGTAGCCTCAGTTTCTTGCACCATCTCAGGTCATGAGCAAAATGTGAACAAATTTTCTGTTAGATTTTAACACACATGGTTTCAAGTACAATTGCCAATAAAGCCTTTGTTCCCACCTGAAATCTGCTGAGTCTTGTCTTCATTGTCTGCATTTCTAAGAACTGTGTTTTTTTGTGGTCTGACCAAAATCACCCATCAAGCATGGCTTACAGCATGTTAGGGTTCCTCTAGCCAGCATCTCCAAACTTTTCCAAACTCCTCCCACAAACCAGTTCCAAAGGCTTCTCAACCACATGGCCAAGCACTGCCACAGCAACAAGTCTAATTCTGGTATCAAAGTCTGTAAAATTAGTGTTCACTAAAGAAACAGAAACAATGTAAAATATGTGTATAACTATAAAAGGGATTGATTTAGTAGGCTTACATAACCAAAGGGGGAAAATTCCAATGGCTGTTTGTAGATTCAGAGATGAAAGAATCCAAAATGGCCATCTGGATACTGGTGGACTGGAGAATCCATTAGCAATTAATGGTCAAAGATCTGGAGGCTTGCTGTACTCACTGGTAGGGGTCAGACTTCTGACAAGTCTGCACTGAAAAACTGAAGAGTCTCCACTAGAAGGCTGAAAAGTCTCCACAAAACAAACATACAAAGGCAAATGGCAAACCAGAGCTCTTCTGATAAAATAACAGACTTCTTTTTTTTCCCTTTTTATTCTTCCCTGTGTACAAAGCCATTTGTTGATCCCACCCACATCCAGGATGCATTTTCCTCCTCAGTTAGCAGCCTCCATGTCAATCATCCACAGATATATCCAGAGCTTTACTACTAGGTAGTTCTTACATCAAGTAGATATATAATAATTAAAGAAGACAGTGTGTACATTTTGAGGGGTATATAAACAGGTTTTGGTTTTACATGCAGATATTCATTTATTCAAACAGCACAATATGTTACAAAGATTTTCTTGTCCCCATTGAATCTCATTGGTATTTATGTCAAAAATTACTTTTCTGAGCACCTCAGTCTATTTATACACATTGTATTTTGTTGAACTGATGTATTTATTTGTTCTTACTAGAGTACAACATTGTCATGAACATGCTAGTAAATCATAAATTAATGTCAATCTAAATTTTCTGACTTTTCATTCTTTAAAAATGTTTTAGCTGTTTCTTTATATGTTTTTAAAACTTGTTTCCATTGAGGATATACTCAAGTGAAATAAATAAGTCACAAGTCACACATGTGTAAATATCAAATAGTTTCTCTGGTGTGAAAAACTATAACTGTACATAAGATCCTAATGGTATAATTGACAATGTGAAATAGGAAAAAAAGGGCTAAAAGTGTAGGGGAAGTGGGAAGGGTAGGGGAAAGGAAATAAGAGAAAAGAAAAAATATGAGAAAATGAAAGAAAATGGAAATAAAGTATTGGTAAATAGGGAAGGGAGGAGGGGGTAAAGGGAGGGCAGGGGTAAGAGGAAAAAGTGAGAACCAAGACCTGTCATGTAAAGGTACACGATCCCAATGATGAATGCAACTGTACTGTATATCTAAAATGTACAAATAAACTCAATGAGAAAAAAAATGTTTCTAGGTTTCTTATTGTACTGATGTTATGATGTTGAGATTTAGTTTTATTTTACCACTATTTGCAGAAAATATATAAAAAATCAGTTACATTTTCATATTGTTTTTTAAACTAGGGTTTTCATGAACGCATTCATTAGGCTAAAAATGTTTGGAGAGATATACTTCAGATTTGACATATACATTTAAGACAGATGGAAAAATGGTAATTTTATCTTTTACTTTCTGGTATATATGCCTGTTATTTCTTTCCTTTTTATTTCATGAATTAAGAACACCAGTACATTATTTAGTATGAGTTACAATAATAACAGACCTTTTCTTGTTCTTGATTTTCATGGGAATATATGCAGTGTTTCCACATTAAGTATAATACTAGTACTTGGCTTTTTATGTAATTCATTTTCAAAAATTTATACATTTGTTATATATTTTTATCACCTCATGAATATCATATTTTTATATTGCTGGATTCAGTTCACTGACATTTTATTAAAGATTTTCACATCTAAACTTGTAATATTCTTTTTGTTGCACTAGCTTTGTCTAGTTTTGGATCTGGTAGTGTTTCCTCACAAAGTGAAGTGAGAAGAGTTTGTTAACTTACTCTTTCTTAAATCGTTAGCTGAAGACTTGGTATCGCTGTTCTTTTTTTTTAATATTTGAAAGAATGTGCAAAAAATTGGTGGTAGAATATTTATTTGTAATTACAAATTCAAATTATTTATTAGACTAAAGCTACAAATCTCACTACATATTATTATATGTATTTAACACATTGTTTCAATATGGAAAGTTGAAGCAACAATGGCAATAGCTATCAGTCACTTGTAATGTGGAAGCCTGGGATGGGAGATGGACCAACCAAATTTCAGGCCAGCTTTCTTAACCCCATGGTTAGGCACAGATCTGCTTAACACAGGGAAGAATCTAAATGATCACACATTTTGGTTGTGAGATGTAGGACAGGGCTTCTATAGTCTGAGAAAATAGAGCAAAGCAGAAATATTCCCCAGTCTCCACTATTGTTCTATAGAATATCTGACCTACTCTGAAGAAATTATAAATTGCATATGTATGTACATGTCTGTTTGCCATATTAAAATGCAAGAAAATGCTGCATTCAAGGAAAAGCAGGTCAGTTGTTTGTTCCTGTGGAAAGGGCTCACTGAAATGTTGTATATCAGAACTAACAGAAAAAATACATTAAAATATATTTTATGAATATGTTAAAAAATTCATAACATAGAAAAAATAGATGAAGAATACAGAAATCTCAAAAAATATGCCTAACTTTTCTTCTTAAGACTTGTCTTTCCTTGAATTTTGCAAAAATATCATCATCTATGCCTTTCAATATAGTGTTGATTTTCAGATATCTGTCCATTCTCTTCTGAAATATTGGTTAGATTAAAAGCGGAGACCAACAGTGCACAATGGCATACACCTTCAATTCCAACTATTCAGGAAACTGAGGCAGAAGGCTCACAACTTTGATACAAGCCTAGAAAACTTGCTGTAACCCTAACCCAATTTTTTAAAAAAGGTTCTCAACGTATCTTTCCTGTCTCTAAAATGCTTGGTCATTGTTTAAATTTTGTTTTCTTCTGTTGCTATATTCTGTGTTAAACATTAGAACTTTTTTCTAAATCATCAATTCCTCAATGAGTTCAGTTGACTTCTACTTCACTAATCATGTCTTAAACTAAGCCTAGTTGACTTTAACATAAATATTAATTTATATTTAATTTCAATACTTATATTTTCTCCTTTAAACATATTGCTGACTTTTGTTTTATTTTTTCTATATCTCATTTCTTTTTTTACTTTTTAAATGGAAATTTTATCTTTATACATTTAATAGCTAATATATTTACACTAAAATCTTGCTCAAAATAAATAAAACCAAATTCTAAAATATATTCAAATGTCCCATGGAAATTCCAGGAACAGAATAAGTGGAAACATAAATAAAATAACAAACACAGGACAAATAATAAAATAATAGATATAATCTATAAGATACCAATAATTACTTTAATTGTGAGTGCTCTAAATTCATCAATGAGATTAGTCAAAAAAGAGAGAAAAACAACCCAACTACAGGCTACACACAGAAATTCTTTAAAATATAGTGTAATAAATAGATAGAAGCAGAGGGGTAAAAAAGATATACACCATGAAAATATCAATTAGAAATATATACATTAATAGCAAATAAAGTGGATTTCAGAGCAATAAGTCCAAATAAGAACAACAAACTTATAAAGGATGTCTAGTTTGGAAAGGAAGAAGTAAATTTTTAAATTTACATGCAACTTGGGATGGGGATTTAGCTCAGTGGTCCTGATGCCTGCCTTGCAAGCATCAGGTCCCAAATTCGATCCTCAGTACCAAAAAAAAAAAAAAAAAATTTACATGTAACTTCATTTGTCTGTGTAAAAAGTCTGTGGAATCTACAAAAAGTTGCTATCAAAAATAGATTTAGACCAGAGAAACTATTCTGTATTTACACATGTGTGACTTACGTATTTCACTTAGGAGTATACCCTCAAAATGTATCCATTTTCCTATGAATGAATCTACTTTCTCATTCCTTATGGCTGAGTAGAATTCCATTTTATAGAAAAACCACATCTTCTTTATCCAGTTTCCAAATTATGGGCAAATGGGCTGTTTCCAAGTTTTAGCTATTACAAACTGTGCTGTTATAAACATAGGTGTGAATAAACTATAATAGTCCATAAGATCATAATGATATAATAGACAATGTGAAATAGGAAAAAAAGGGGCTAAAGGTGTAGGGAAAGTGGGAAGGGTAGGGGAAAGCTAATAAGGCAAAAGAAAAAAATATGAGAAAAAATGGAAATGAAGTGTTTGTAAAGGGAAAGGGGTGGAGGGGTGAAGGGAGGACAGGGACAAGGGGAAAAAATGAGAACCACAACATGTCATGTAAAGGTACAAGATCCCAATAATGAATGTAACTGTTCCATATACCTAAAATGTACCAATAAACTCAATCAGGAAAAAAAATAGAATACTACAGGACAGGAGGGGAGGAGGAAGAGGTTAAGCAAAAATGAAATCAGGTTGTATATATATTCACTCCCCAAAATGATTGCAAACTTCATGTACTACAACATGTACTATAAAAAGTTAGCAGTATCATATCATTAAAACAGATAAAATTAAATGATATTTATGAGTGGATAAAAATAGATTTAGAAGATTGAGGATATAACAGTGATATTTAAAAATTTACTCTTTTGAATACACACTGATGAAAAATAAGGCACTGAAAATTTAAAATCCTAGTTGCAAAGATATCAATTATATAAAATTCTTACTTGGTGAAAGATATATAAGGGCCTGATAAGCACAACAACAAAACCTTGCAGAGGGAAGTTTTTTTTTTAAAAAAAATAGAATATATTGTGTTCCTGTATCAGAAAACTTGGTATTATTAACCACTTACTTACAAGTCTATTTAAATGTAGGATGACCAACAATTTTATATTTTTTCACTAATTTTTATAAGATAACATAATAGAAAACATAAAAATGACAATTATACCAAATTTATTCAGTACAAGGACTGGTTGAAATGACATCTGCCTGAGTGATGCTATTAACTGATCAAGATGCTAATATTCTTCCAATTTATGTATAGATTCAATATAATTCCAATAAAAATCTTATCAGGCATTTTATAAAATTTGATAAGCTAAAACCAAATTTTATAAAGAAATTTAAAGGGTGTAGAATAGAAAAGATAATATTGATAAACTTTACTGAAGGACTTGGATAATAAAATTCAAAAGACATATGAAGCTACAGTCAACAAGACAGTATGGTACAGGCATCAAGATACATAGAAATAGGCCCACATAGGTGTGGCCAGTCAATCACAACAAAGATACACGTCAGCACCATCAGATCATGCAAAGCCATGGGTGGCACTCATAGTAATTATGCTACATAAAAGGAGCCAAGCAGAGAGTATATTCTGTCTGATTCCCCAACTATAAATTGTTCAAAGTATATGCAAATCTACAATGACAAAAGTGGATTTATAATTGACAGTGGATGGGTAGAAAAAGATTGACAAGAATTGAAAAGCTTTTTTGGAGGGTAAGTATATTCATTTTCTTAATTTGAAGGATAATTTCTTGGGAAAATGTGTATGTCAAATTTATCTAAAATTATGCTGCTTATATGTGTTGTTTATTGTGTCAACTATACCCTAATAAAGCCATTAAATTTTTGATAAATAAAGAGATAGTTCATAATCAGTGATTTAATTTGGTAAAAAAGTCCTATATTTGAAAGTAGGTCTGAGGCCTCTTGGAGCTACTTGCTCTGGAAATGCCATCTGGCCAGACTAATAAAGTTCTGTCTCCCAACTAAAAAAACAATAACAACAAAAAAGAAAGTAGGTCTGAGCTAGAATGTGTACGTATTTACTATCCACAGATAACATTTTAAGAAAATGACTCCAAACCCTGGTTCTGTCTTTTGATATTACAGAATGGAAAAAGGTCCATTGTTCTTTTTTTCATACTTAATATTCTCCAAAACCCTGAATTCATTGAAAATAAAGAAAAATTCTTCCATATTTAGTGATCATGAACTAAATTCAGTCTAATTTATAGAAAATTGAAATACCAAAGAAAAAATTAATTTTCGGTTTTCATAAAGCAGTTTAATTTTCATGTGGTATCAAAAGTTTGATATTTACTTTGAAAGCATTATTAGTCTTCTTTAATGCTTTGTTTAAATACTCCGGAGATTAATAAAAATGTTAATGTGTCACTAGCAAATGTGAACTTTGTTTCTTCCCTACTACTGGGAAGACAAGCCCCAAGGGAAATATTTGCTCATAACCATCTCAGGTCCAGAGAGATTCGAATAAATTTTCCTTTAGCAATAAAAAATTAAACATGTGTAGGATTACTTTTCTTGCTCTGCTTGGTTGGCTTTAAAATTGTTATTCTTCAATATTTCCTAAGTTCTTATGCATATTCAACTCCACTGTTTTTCCTGGATCTGAAAGATTCAGAACTGTTAGTATTTGACAATAAATTTATTTGGTAATTGTGTGTGCATGTATATGACTGTGTTCATATACATCTAATAAATAAAACTAAAAGTAAAATTACATCTGACACCAGCATCATTTTCCCTGGAAATAATATTAAGGTAAGTCACAGTGTTCTGCCTTTCTTTGATTAGATATTGTAGTTATAATTAAAATTTAGGATATTGTTGAAAATCCTTACTATGTATTCCAATAGAGCTATTGTTTTGTACATGACAGATAAGACATCAGGGTATAGTGTCTGCTTCAAGTCAGAGTGCAATGCATCGAAATAATGTCTTCTTTCACTTCTGCCATATCAATACTGCTCTCTAACTCTTCATACTCTTTCCCATTACCAGTCCCCTCATATTAATACCCCTCATTTGTATTAAACTTTGAAGTTCACAGAATATTCTCAGATGCATTAAATAATATATCACAATGCATAGTCACTCAAAATTTCCTTTCACTAAAAAGACACTAACATTAACCTACTTATCCAATGTCTCTCAGTAAGAAATTTTTCAATCTGTGAATAAAATCTGAAACTTCTATCTTCTAGCCCAACTCATATTTAAAGCATAAAATTGTGTCTCTCCCTACTTTATGTTTTTGCAGAAGTTAATTCAGAGGCATCCTTAAGTGTAGCCTTGAAAATGAAAGGAAGATCCCTGGCATTGTCTCTGACTTATTAATTCCAGGTCATTTTTATGCCTGTTCCTTGCTCCTCTGTTTATAATCATGGTATGAGAAAACTATTCTATGACATTCATGAAATCAGATGTTTCCAACAAAAATTATTCCCAACAAAAACACTACTTCTCCAAACACCCATACTTCTCACCCAGGTGTCCTTTTGTATTAGGAAGTATTAAAGAATCTTCTTATCTAATATCTTGTTAAGCAGAAAATGGTCAAATCAGGTTAACTGCATGATCCACACAGGAATGTATATTTAATATTTATGAGAAGTATATCATAGTGGGATCATGGTACTTAATTCAAAGTTGACTTTAATTGGAGGACTCATTATTTAAATCTGTCTAAGGGAAGATAAATGTGAAGAATGTTAAAGCAAAGCAAAGACAAATATATGTAGGAAAATATGAGACAATTTTGTATATCTCTAGTTTGTTAATACTTGTACATTAAAGAACACTGAGTCAAAAAGTACACAGAAGTCATTTTGGTGGTAGAAATTAAAGAGAGAAAAGAGAACAAAAATATTCAGGATCTCCACCAGGTCCCAGATTTGGTGCTAGATACTTCTGATTTATGATGGCTGATGCTCAGTTCATGGATCATTCTTCATACACAACACTGAGGAATAATTTAAGAAGATAAAGAAGTAAAAGGGACCAGAAAAAAGAAAGGACAAAAAGCTCTAAAATTCCCTACCATCCAGTATAATGAGTGGTAATAATGTTACTAATGCCAACAATATTGATGACCTTCCTTGTGCCACCACTGTGGTGAAGTCTTTGCACATCTTTTACTTTGAAGATCTCATCTAGTCTCCCTTTCTTAAAAACTGTGTACCTGATGACTCAGATAATCATCCTAGCTAGACATTTATCCTAAATCCCAGACTCATACATCCTATTTTTCCATTCAATATATCTATTGGCCATAAAACACACTTACTATGTGCAAAACATAAAAAAGTTCTTCCCAAACCTGGCCTTACTATCGTCACTCACCCATATGAAATTCACTTCCTTGATTCCAAAAATGCTGCATTTCTCAGGCACTGTATTCAACAGGTGCTGTCCAAACAAAATACTCAGACTTCATTTTGCCACCTCTGTCCTTACCAATGTAGCCTGCCCACTTTTCTCAACTGAAGTACATTCTGTTTATGTGGCTCTATGAATATGCTTCTGTTTAACTTCTTCATTAATATTTCTGACAGAATAACCTTGTCCTGAGTGATCCTTCTAAAAATATATGTCCAAATACATAACACTCTACATACTGCAGACTGTCCAACAGTGTCTCCTCACACTACAAATATCTCAGTTTTTCATCAACACATGACCAGCATCTAGTTCCACCTATTACTACCACTACTATCGTTTTGTCTTGTCCTCTGTTCCTGGATGTCCCTTAAAGATGCCAGACTCTCTCTCTCCCTTTAAACTTTATATTCCTCTGTCATCTGAAATGATCTTTCATCCAGATACTCCACTGCTTCCTCTTTTACTGCAGTCAGTACTCAGCTCAAACGTCAGGTCTTCAGAAAGTCATCCCTAATTGCTAACCTGTGCCCTTCATATTGATTTATTTCTTTCAAAATAGTTCTCACTGATGGACTCCAAATTCCCTTTTTGTTTATTGATCTTTTCCACTAGAATGATGACTTTAAGAGAGTAAAAATTTGTCTCGTTCAGTATTGTACTTTCAGGACAGAGAAAACTCTCAATAGAATAATGGGAGAATAAAAAATAGCACCGGTGTAATAGCTACCTGTGATAGAAGATGTTGTGCTTTTAGGTGTGAAAAAACTGCAGTTTATACAGGAGCAGTAACCTCTTCAGGGTCTCACAGTTGTTAGGTACCTTACCTGAAAATGCATTTAGTTTTGTTTCCCTTTAAACCCTGAGGTCTTTATCACCTCATGATGACTAAAGCAAAAAAGAAATTATAAGATATATGCTATTTAAAAGTTGAAAGTGGCTTTTGGTGAAAGAAGAAGTCAAAAGGAAAAGAAATTCCATGGACTCAGATAATTTACTAGGAGAGTAAGACTTTGGAAATAGCCCTATGGTCTGGGCTCTACCATGTTTCATCACATTCCTTTTAACTACAGGTTTATTTTCTTATAGAAAGAGTTGCTTGTTCACTTCCTTTGTAGTCATTTGAAAATAAGCTTATATGTAGATATTCAGGGTCACGTTTTTCACAGGACCTTCTGTGTATTTAAGTGTGCATAGGTGTATTTTCCAATTCTGTTTTTTCTTTCATGAGGCCATTGAAGGGACAAGAATACCACTTCAAAGTAAGGCCAAAATGGTTTCATTCATTATCAAAGTGTACAAAAGACTACCCCAGAATTCTCTAACCAACTAAAGGAAGAAAATATTAAAGAAAATTATTTAGAAGTGAAATTATGAAGGGCCAGGGATTTAGCTCAGTGGTTCTGCTGCTTTCCTCACAAGTGCAAGGTCCGGAGTTCAATCCCTGTCACAAAAACAAAAACAAAAACAAAAAAAAAGGAAAATTATGAGTAACATAGTAATTAGAGATCTGCAGAAATTACCACAATTTTCAGGGTTTTGGGGAAATGTTGGTTTAAAGGAAACACTGGTTGGTGTCTTAAAAAATTGGTAAGTCCTGGCTTTAGCAATTACTAGAAAATCTTGAAAACTTTTCATAAACTCAGTTGTAAAATTGTGAAAAAATATTACCTCCAAGCTTTGTGACTTAGAGGAAATAATGTTTCTTAGTCCTTCTCTATAATGCAGAAAACAACTCTTTCATAGGTATTATGAAAATTAAGGACACCATAGATACAATGCTTTTTATACTGTGCCATTTATTTTTCTTTCTTCTCAGTTTCCTTCAGTACATGACAGCAGTTTCCTTCCAGCATCCTAGCATTACTTTCCTTCTTCCCCTTCCAACATGACTCCATGCCCCTCAGGTCCATATGATAACAGAGTAGAAGAAGGAAAGGCAGACTCAAGACCAGAAACTCTCAGTGGGGTGTAGAAATCCTGGATGTGGGCAAAGCCCTTTGTGATTGCAGTCAGGGTCTCAATAAGCTCAATAAATACACTGAAGCCAGAGGGAAGATTTAAGGTCAGCAAGGAAGGAGTTGAATTCCAGGACATCAGAGAAAAGTATAGATTGTTGCACACAGAAAGCCAATTAAAGAAGAGTAACTCTGGGCAAAATTATCTGAAGATGATCAAGTAACATAAAGGTCATTTCTCTTTTGTAGGTAAAACTGAACTTGGATTTGTGAAAGAAAAATGAGTTTCAATTCTAAATGTGAGTAAAAACAAAAACTAAATGAAGTATTACCACCTTGCTAAACAGATTTTATTCTGTTGATTTTATACTCTGAAATTCTGAGTAAGTTGAAAATTATGTCATTCTTCAGATCTCAAGACACTAAATCCTACTGGATGACAATGTTTGTCTAATGAGATGCTTTCACTTCATCCACTTATCACACAACTAGGAGAGGTATGGACACCGGAAATCATTCATCAGTAACTGCATTTGTCCTTGAGGCATTAACAAACCACCCTGGGCTCCAGCTTCCGCTCTTCTTCCTGTTCCTACTGATCTATGTAGTCTCCATTATGGGAAACTTGGGTCTTCTCTTTTTAATCAGGGTCAGCAATCAGCTTCACACTCCTATGTATTATTTGCTCAGTCACTTATCTTTCATTGATCTCTGCTACTCCTCTGTAATAATCCCCAAGATGTTGGAGAGCTTTGTGTTAGAGAAGAACCCTACATCCTTTCTGGAGTGCATGGCTCAACTCTTTTTGTTCTGCTTCTTCGGTATTGATGACTCTTATATGCTGACAGCCATGGCATATGATCGCTATGTTGCTATCTGCAATCCCTTGCTCTACCATGTCACCATGTCCCACAGAGTCTGTTTGCTGCTAGTCACTGGTGTGTATGCAGTGGGAGTTTTGGGGGCATTCATTCATACCAGCTACATATCCACTCGCTCCTTCTGCGGAACTGTCATCCACCATTACTTCTGCGACATTCTTCCTCTTCTGAATATATCTTGTTTGAGGGACTACACCAAGGAGATTTTTGTTATGATTGTGGTTGGATTTAATGTGTTTGCTTGTGCGATAGCCATATTCATCTCTTATATCTTCATCCTTTCCAGCATTCTGCATATACGCTCAGCTGGTGGCAGGTCCAAAGCCTTCAGTACCTGCAGCTCCCATCTTGCAGCTGTTGGGGTTTTCTATGGTTCCATCACCTTCATGTATTTTAAACCATCCACCAATGACACAACCCAGGAGAAGGTGGCTTCTGTGTTTTATACCACAGTGATTCCCATGCTTAACCCCCTGATCTATAGCCTTAGAAACAAGGAAGTCAAAGAAGCCCTAAAAATAGCTCTGAATGGTAGAATACTCTCCAGGCCTGCATAGAAAATGACTATCAAAAAATGAAATCAATTTTAAACATACATTTATCTTCTATTTTTGTTTGTAAGAGTAACTAGTTTCATATTCAAGGACCATATTAAATTAAAATGTCTGAGTGGTTTAGCTTTGATGACCCATACATCCCCTTTCAGTTGCCTTACTACCACAACCCTGTTGTCTTTCGATCTCCCTAGCCTATTATCTTATTAGTTTAGGGCCACAATATATCATATTAACCACAAAGCAAACAAAACTTAGAAGTAAACTGTAAAAAAGGTGACCATGTTTTTGTTTTAAATATAAAAGACAGAAAAAGATGGAAGAATAATTCTACATTAATGTATACTATAAGAAAATGACAACTGTCATACTACATCTGAGATTTAAAAAACCAAATATTTATAATAAATGTCTATAAAAGATCTATTAAACATCTGTAAAACATCTATAAAACATCTATTAAAATCTATAATAAAAATTATTGGAGCAATTGGTAACATTTAAATGTGGATTACATATTTAGTTATATTGAATTATACAATCACATTAATGTCAAATTTCCTGAGTATGAGAGCTGTACTGTGATTACATAGGAAACTGTCTCTATTCTTAGGTGCTGCAGAAATATTTACAGGTGAATTACATGTAATCATTTATCAAATGACACAGAATGTAAGTATGTAAGAATGTGTGTGAGTGTGTGTGTGTGTGTGTGCCCACATGTGTGTGTAAAATGTGACCTGGAGAAAGAGAACACTGAAATCAATGTGGCAAAATATTAACTCATGAATCTAGATGAGGAATATGCAATTATATTCTTTCTTCTAGGTTATGCATTGTTCAAAATGAGAAACACAGAAAATAATCACCCTATCTGCTCTTTAACCAATAAAACATGGTAGGATATAAATGGAAGCAGGAAGATCAATTAGCAGCCTATTACATGAATGAATCAATCAAAAGTAATGTCAACCAGGATGGATTAGAAAAGGCAGGGGGAGAATTCTGGATATATCTTGAGGATCAAGCCTTGATGTGTAATGATGGTTTGGATAGGTATTGTAAAAATAAAAAATAATAAAGAATGTGATAAGAGAGTAGTCCAATATTTTGGCCCCAGTAACTAGAAGGATAGGGTTGAAATTTCCGAACCCTAGAAAATTGTGGGAGGAACCAGTTTGGACAAGGATATATTTAATCTACATACAATGGTCATCTCTTCTTTACTAAAAGTCTCTTTGATGCACAACAGATGTTGTAATTTTATTTACATACCAGAATACATCACTGAAAAAATATTTGTCCAAAAATAGAGCAAAAAGATTTTAGATTTCAATAAGAAATCAAATACCACTAAGGAAACTAAAAAAAAAAAAAGTGAATGTATCATAGCTGAGGACAATCCCAATTGTACTCATATTCACGTATTTCTGAATGTTCAGTAGTTTTCATAGTGAACAAAATGCCCTTCTACTGAAATTAGATTGAGACAACTAACTTGAAAAATCAAAGGATAGGCCAGTATTGCAAACAGCACAAGAAATTAAGTCAAAATAATATGTTCTCCTTCTAGGATGTTGGTTCTTTACCCTGAAATGTGTCAGAAGAAAATCATTTCGCTGGGTAGGAAGTTATAGGGAGTGGGAGTGGGGACATTAGCATAGACTTCTGCAGTAAGTCTACAGTCTCCTGTGAGAGACACTACAACACACTCTGATAAAGAGTAAAGAAAGAAATGAGACTTAGGAGAACTGGGTCTTGGGGTTGATCAGTGCCACTCTGAGCAGAAAGATAGAGGGCACCAAGAACACCAGAAGGTAAAAAAGTATGCTTTGAAGACATTTAGTGGCACAATGTGAAGCGTCTAGAATCATCTGGCTGAAAGTATCGGGCTAATATGCAGGCTGGAATATCTGATATACAGGCAGGGGTAGGTGATAAGCAGGAAGGGATAGCTGATATGCAAACAGGGATGTAAAGAGGGAAAGCAAATGGGAAGGGGAGGAGGGAGTGAAGGGAGGGTATGGAAAAAGGGAAAAAATAAGAACCAAGACCTGTCATGTAAAGGTACAAGATCCCAATGATGAATGTAACTGTACTGTATACCTAAAATGTACAAATAAATTCAATATAAGAAAAAAACACATGGAAAGCATCGCTTGTCTTTCTTGGAGAAATCAAATGGTGCTGAGACTGAACTGCAATTAACAAGAGTCTGCTAATACTGGGCAGAGATGTCTGCTACAGGAAGCCTGGATAAATTTACCCCAAAAGAGTTCTATAAAATTTGACAGATTTTTATATATCTTTGGCATACAGTTTCTTTCAGTTCCACAAGTTCTCTTCTTGCTTTCATTTTTCTAGAAAAAAATAAAGTTTTCTGGTATATGAATTCATAGATGAATATACACTTCATCATAGCACTTATTACAAGTGCAGTTTGGCACTTAATTCTGACAATAGCTGGATAATATCTGTCTGCCCTCATAGAATGCAAGAACTGTGACAGCAGTGGTCATGTCTGTCTTATATGCCTTTTTTTTTTTCAGTATTGGTTCTGTTCCAAAGCAAGCAATAAAACTGACTTAGAAAATAATTTTCCTACATGCCAATTAAGAGATAAGAGCAAATAAAAAGCCTAAGTTACCATACATTCATCTTAAGGCTGAAAAGGAGTACCTTTAACAACTGAAACATACTGGTTCAAAACACACCATGCCCACACTTTCACAAGCAGATTGGGAGAGGAGGTCAAATAGTACGTTTTTGCCAAATATTCATTTTATTCAAACTGGCACGAAGGACTGCAACTGCTGCAGGCAGTTTCCCCAGCTATCGCATGAGTGAGTAAGGTCATCAGAGTTTTCAAGAATAACAGACTGTAAGTAGGTAGTTTAACCATAAAACAGATCTCCTAGAATACTGTCACACATGGAGGGTTGTGACCCCTTCAGACTCATGAAAATAGCAACACAGACAAGGTTTTCAATGCACAAATAAAATGTAGTAACTTCTTTAGTACCTGCAGAACAGTTCCCAAAGCCCTGCATGTGAACATCTCAAAATAATTTGAGCAGGTTTTCCATAAGATAGCCTAGACCTCACATCATCCTGAGGCTTGGGATCTGAGCATCGCCTCTTGGACCTATATAAAGAAGTTTTTAAGGGTTTCCTAAAGACTTAGATAGCATAAACAGAGAGATGAGCCTGGAAAAGCTTGCAATCCTAACTTTAAATATTTTTGCTTTTACCCTCTTTTTTTCTCTTTATTGGTCCAAGCTGGACTTACAGAGCCAGTTTTTCCCTTACTCCTCACTTTTTCTTACTTTATTTTTTAAAATTAATTTTATTGATACACTTTAGTTATATAATATGCTGACATTCATTATTGGGAATTTGTACCTTTACATAATATATATCTTAGTTCTACATATTTTTATATTTTTGCTTTTACCCTCTTTTTTCTCTTTATTGGTCCAAGCAGGACTTACAGAGCCAGTTTTTCCCTTACTCCTCACTTTTTCTTACTTTCTTTTTTAAAATTAATTTTATTGATACACTTTAGTTATATAATATGCTGACATTCATTATTGGGAATTTGTACCTTTACATAATATATATCTTAGTTCTTATTTTTTCTCCATTCACCTTCTCAACGTTCAACCCCTCCACCCCTCTCTATTTACAAAGACTTTTTCCCCCACTTTTTCCTTTTATCACATTTATTCCTTTCCCCTACCCCTCCCACTTCTCCTTTCCCTTTGGATCTTTTCCTATTTTACATTGTCTATTATACATTTTAATCCTTATCTATATTTTCGGTTTCTCATACTAGAGAAAGTACTCAGTATCTACATATGTGTGATCTACTTATTTTACTTAAGAGTGTGGCCTCAGTGTGCACCCATTTATCTATAAATGTCTCTACTTTCTTATTCTTATGGCTAACACTCCATTTTATGAAAAAAATCACATCTTCAAATCCAGTCTACAACTGATGGGCTATTGGGCTGTTTACAAGTTTTAGCTATTAGAAACTGTGCCGCTATGACCAGGGGTGCACATACATTACTATGGTATGATTCTTTTAATTCTTTTGGAAAGATACGCAGCAGGGGAACAGCTAGGTCAAATGGGACTTCTAATCTTAGTTGTTTAACTTATCACCATATTGAGTTCCACAGTGGTTACACCAGTATACACTTCCAGCAGCAGTGGAGTAGGGTTTCTCTTTCCCCAAAGACCCACCACAATTTGTTATTGGTTGATTTCATGATAAAAGACATTCTTTCTGGGGTGAGGTAGGATCTAAGTGCTGTTTTCATCTGCATCTCTTGAATGACCAGTGATGTTGAACATTTTGTCATATGTTTATTTGCTCTTTCTACTTCTTTGTCTGAGAAATGTCTGTTCACTTCAGATGCCCATTTTTGAATTGGGTCTTTTAAGTTTGAGAGGACTGATTATTTTTTATATATTCTAGATAGTAGACTTTGTCTGAGGAACAGCTGGTAAATATTTTTCCTACATGCTTGGCTGTCTCATCATGCTGTTGGTGGTTTTTCTTACTGTGCAGAAGCTTTTTAATAGGAAGAAATCCCACTTTTCGAGTCTTTGTGCTAGTTCACATGTGACGGAGGTTATATTCATGAAATCTTTTCCTACAATAATGCCTTCAAGAGTTCTACCTATCCTCTTTCCAGCCTGGTTACTGTTTCTGTTTTAATATTTAGCATTTTAATCAATTTTTATTTTAATTTAGTTCTTATCTAAATGTCCTGTAGAATTTAGCAGTGAAGCCATCAGAACCCAGGCTTTTCTTGGTTGGTAAATTTTTTATTATTTTTTCACTTTTGCTGATTAATATTGGATTATTAAGAATTTTTAGATCTTCTTTGTTCAGCTTTGGTAATTCATAAGTATCTAGATATTTGCCCATTTCTTCTGTTTTCCATTTTATTGGAGTATAGGTTCTCAAAGGAGGTATTGATGATCCTCTGATTTCTCCTGGATCCACTGTAATTTCAACTTTTTCATTCCTAATTGTATGGATTTGGGACTTTTCTTTCCTTTTTATAAGGTTGGCTAAGGGTTTGTCAATTTTGTTCATCCCTTAGAAGAATCAACTCTTTGTTTCTTTGATTTTTTTTTTTTAGTTTCCATTGAATTGATTTCTGCTCTGATTTTTATAATTTTCTCCCTTATATGAGCTTTGAGTTTGTCCTGTTCTTTTTTCTGGAAGCTTGAGGTTCAGTAGTAGGTTGTTTATTTGAGCTTGCTCTTGCTCTGTTCTTCTAATATGAGTATTCACTGCTATGAATTTTCCTTGTAAATGGCTTCACTGTGTCCCATGGAATTGTCATTTCATTGTAGAAACTATCTGATTTCTTCTTTAATTTCCTCTTTGATGTACAGATCACTCAGAAGTGTGTTGCTCAATCTCTACATGTTTCTGTAATTTTTGTGGTTTCTTTTTCTATTAATCTCCAATTGCATCACACTATGGTCTGCTAATATGCAGTGTATAATTTCAATTCCTTTGCATTTACTTCAACATGTTCTATGAGTGAGTATGTGGTCTATTTGGGATAATGATCTGTGTATTCTGATGTTGGAAAAATGTGTATTCTGACTTTGTGTGGTGGAACACTCTGTCAACATCTGTTAAGTCCATTTGTTCAACAGTTAGATTGAGTTCTAGTATTGTGCTGTTTATTTTCTGTCCAGTTGATCTAATTATTTGTGGCAGTATGTATTGATGTCTGCTACTACTATTGTATTAGGGCTTATTTGATTTTTTTCATGTCTGTTAGTGTTTGTTTTATATAGCTGGGTGTACTAGTATTTGTGCATATATGTTTATGATTTTCATTTCTTCCTCTTGGGCTGTTCCCTTTACACAGATATAGTAGCCTTCTTTGTCTCTCTTAATTAGTGTGGGTTTGAAATACATTTAATCTGAAAAAATGATAGCTACTTCTGCGTTTTTTCAGGTTCCTCTCACATAGGGTATTGTTTTCTACCCCTTAACTTTCAGTCTATGAGGTTATTTTTGAATTAAGTGTTTTTATTGTATGCAACATATTGTTGGATATTGTTTCCTGACTCATTCTGCCAGTCTGTTTCTTTTGATTAGTGAATTGAGACCATTAACATTGATGGTTATAACTGATGTGTATTGACTTATCCTTGTCATGTCCTTTCCTATTGTTATATTCTCCCACATTTAATTTATTTTCTTACCTGATAGATTCATTCTTCTGGGCTTCCTGGGGTTGTGATCATCAGTGTGTTTTCTTAGCCTATTATTTAAGTTTTTTTGTAGTGCCAGTTTAGTATTCATGAATTTCCTCAGGTACTCTTTGTCATGAAAGTATCTTATTTCTTCATCAAGTTTGAAAGATAGCTTTGCAGGGTACATCATTCTGAGTTCAAGGTTGTTTTCTTTTATAGATTGAAACACTTCACTCCAGACTCTTCTTGACTTGAGGGTTTGTGTTGAGAAGTCTGCTGTGATTCTAATTTTCTTTCCTTTGTACATAATTTGTTTCTTTTCTCAAAAGGCTTGTAGAATTTTGTTCTTCTGTTAAGTTTCTTGAATCTTAACTATTATATACCTATGTGTAGTATTTTTTTTTGGCAGGACTATTTGGGGTCCTATATGCCTAACTTGTCGGTATGTCAAATCATTTCCCTCTGCTTGGTTAGTTTTCTGCCATTACTTCTGTGAACAGTTTTTTAATGTTTTCATGCTGTTGTTTCTACATTGACTTTGTTGAGTCTTATGTTATTCTTCATTATACCATCTTGCAGCTGCTGGCTTAACTTCTCAAGTCCCTTACTATTTTAAAGAATTTTTTTTCTTGCTCACTAATTGCAATCCTGTCTTTTATATCTGATATTCTGTCCTCACATTGGTTTGTTCTGCTGGTTAAATTTTCACGGAGTTTTTAATCTCCTGGATATCTGTTTACATCTGTTTTATAGATTCCATTTGTTTCCTTTGCTGAGATTTCATCATATCCCTCAGCTCCTCTATTTTTTAAAATCAGTGTCTGCTCTATATTTATTAATCATGTCTTTCAGTATAGACACAATCTCTGTTGTTATCTGAGAAATTATTGCTGATTTCATTGTTTCCAGATCCTCTTTCATTGCCAATTCTGGCAGTCTGGGTGATTGAGTGCCCCATCATTCCATCTCGTTGCCTCTTGGGGTTGCCTTTGGTGATCTGCAAGTCTGATTTTGAGACTTGTTTATGTGTCTTCTCATTTCAACAGATGCAGTATGTTATGCCTTTGTTTAAGTGACTGTTTGCTTGCCCCATGCACTTCAATTCTCTGCAAGGCTCAGAGAGGCCTTCTCTCTTCTGCTCACCACTGCATCAATTCCTGGGTTCAGAATTGTGGGCTTCTGGATCCCTAAGCTATGCTATTGTCTGGACAGGATTCTGACTGCAGACTGTGGACACTAAGAATGATATCGCAGCTTTCCACTGGCTAGGGCCTGCCCCACTGCATAGCTGCTGTCATGGAGGGCTATTGGCTGGCATCTGTGTATCTAAGTCACTGGTGTCTCTATGGGCTTCTGGCTGGAGTCTGAGCACACTGACTGAAGGCATTTGGGTAGGCCTGTGCCTGCTGCCTGCATGCTTGTGTCACTATTTTTTTTTTCCAAAGGTAGGCCTTTGACTGGTGGCTGGGCCCAAGCAGTTGGTTTCTGGGCAGAGCCTTCACTGGCACCTGAGCATCCATGCCACTCTGTTCCAAGAGGGCTTGTTGCTGGGATCTGTGCACACTTACTGATGTTATCTGGACTGGTCTCTATCTCACTTTTGCTTTCTAAAATAAAGTGTCACTTTCCCCCTGCATTGAATTCAGTTATTTGTTAGAGAAAAGAAGAACCTGGACTCTAACTCCAAAGGATGAAATGAGTAACACAGAACCTGGTAACACTCAGTTGTCCAGCCACTTTTACAAACATTCTATCTGATAACAGAATGGTCACCACTGAATTGTGGCTACTTCTCTAATATTAGACAGGCCACCAGGCTTTTGAGTCCTCTGGTACAGGGGTCTTACTGACATTTTCAGAGCTTCAAACCACTCCTTCAGTTCTTTATGTCTATTGGCTTGAAGAAAATATCTCAGAGAGAGAGAGAGAGAGAGAGAGAGAGAGAGAGAGAACAAAGCAAAATGGAGTTTTTAGGCTGTGCTTTAGCTGGTTATGCTCACCTTTGAGATGTAGTTCAGCAGCAAAGATCCAAGACCCGCAGCCCCAGCTGTAGGTTCTGAAGGTTGTCCATGTTCCAGAGCAAGCTGTTGACATATGTGACCAAAACCTGTGTATCCATGGATATTGGCAAGTGGGGGTCTTGGAAAATGGACTCATGAACATTGAGGAAGAGCTATATAATGTATTTACTTAGTAAAGCCCATGTGGCACAAACTTATTAATAGTTTCTATCCTTCTTCAATACATCTGTGGATAGATTTCTGATTACTGAGTATATTTGATATTTTTCCAATGTTTATGTGTTCTCACAAGTTAATATAATATGGTTTTTATTCCTCATATATTCAATTTAATTATCCTATTTTTTTTCTTCATTGAGTTTATTGGTACATTTTAGGTATACAGCACAGTTTCATTCATTTGGGATCTTGTACCCCTATAAGACAGATCTTGGTTCTCATTTTTCCCCTTGTCCCTGCCCTCCCTTCACCCCCTCCTCCCCTTCCCATTTACAAACACTTTATTTCCATTTCTTCATTTTCTCATATTTTTTTATTTTCCTTTATTACCTTTCCCCTACCCTTCCCACTTTCCCTACACCTTTAGCCCTTTTCTTCCCATTCACAATGACAGTTATCTCATCAGTTGGAGATTGGATAAAGAAGATGTAGCTTTTCTATAAATGCAATACTAATCAGCCATAAAGAATGAGAAATTAGATTCATTCATAGGAAAATGGATACATATTGAAGATATACTCCTAAGTGAAATAAAGAAGTTGAACATGTGTAAATACATAATAGTTTCTGTTGTATGAATAAACTATAATAGTACATAAGATCCTGATGGGCAAATGGGCTCTTTCCAAGTTTTAGCTATTACAAACTGCGCAGCTATAAAAAAGGGTTTGCATATATCACTATGGTATAATTCTTTTAATTCTTTTGGAAAGACACCCAGCAGAGGGATGGCTAGGTCCAATGGAACTTCTAGTCCCACCTCTTTGAAGTATCTCCTTATTGATTTCCATAGTGGTTGGACTACTATGCACTCACACCAAAAATGGAGAAGGGTTCCTTTCTCCCCACAACCCTGCCAACATTTGTTATTGTGTGATTTCTCAATAGCAGCCATTCTTTGTGGGGTGAGGTGGAATCGCAGTGTAGTTTTCATCTGCATCTCTCAAATGACCAGTGATATGGAACATTTTTTCATATATTTACTTGCTGCTTTGACTCCTTTGTCTGATAAATATCTGTTCATTTCAGACACCCATTTTTTGAATTGGGTCTTTATATTTGGGGGGCTGATTGTTTTGAGTCCTTTATATATTCTAGATAATAGTCTTTTGTCTGAGAAGCAGCTGGTAAAAATTTTTTCCCACATTGTAGGTTGTCTCTTAGTTCTGTTGATGGTTTCTTTTGCAGTGCAAAAGCAGATGAGATCCCAGTTGTTGATTCTTTCTGCTAGTTTCTGTGCTACTGAGGATTTATTCATAAAATCTTCCTATGCCAATGTCTTCAAGAGTTCTGACAAACATATCTTCCAGCAAGTTTACTGTTTCTGTTTTAACATTTAAATCTTTAATCCACTTGGATTTTAATTTAGTTCATGGTGAAAGATAAGGGTTTAGTTTAACTCTTTGGCAGATTGAGATCCAGTTTTTCCAGCACCATTTATTAAGGAGACTCTCTTTCCTCCAGTGGGGATGGTCAGCTCCTTTGTCAAAAATGAGGTAGCTGAGTACATCCGGAATTCTTTTTGTGTCTTCCAATCTGTTCCACTGATCCTCAGGTCTGTTTTTTTGCCAGTACCATGCTGTTTTTATCACAGTGAATTTGTAGTATAGTTTCAAATTGGGAATTGCTATATCCACTGCCATGTGTCTGTTGCCAAGGATGGTTTTTGCTATTCTACATCTCTTCTGGTTCTAAATGAATTTTTGGATTCTTTTTTCTAGTTCTGTGATGGAATTTCAATTGTCATTGCATTGAAACTGTATATCAGTTTTGGTAGTATGGCCATTTTTACTATGTTGATTTTTCCTACCCAGAAACAGGGGATATGTTTCGATTTTCTTATAACCACTTCAATCTCTTTTTTCAGAGTGCTGTAGTTTTCAGTGTAGGGCTCTTTTGCTTCTTTTGTTAGATTGATTCCTAGATACTTCATTTTTTGAATACTATTGTGAAAGGAGTTGTTTCCCTAATCTCTCTCTCAGTGAGTCTGTTATTTGTGTACAAGAAGGCTATTGATTTTTGGGTGTTGACTGTATATCCAGCTACACTGCTAAAAGTGTCAATTAAGTCTAGATGTCTTTTGGTGGAGTTTTTGGGGTCTTCAATGTAGAGTATCATATCTTCAGCAAATAATGAGGGTTTAACTTCTTCCTTTACTATCTTTATTTCTTTAATATATTTTTCTTGTCTAATTGCTATGGTTAATGTTTCCAGAACTATATCAAAGAGGAGTGGTGATAGTGGGCGTCCTTGTCTTGTTCCTAATTTTAATGTGAAGTTTTTCAGTTTTGGCCATTTAATATGATGTTGTCTGTAGGTTTGTCATAGATAGCCTTTATTAAGTTGAGATATAGACCATCTATTCCAATTTTTGGCAGGGTTTTTATCATGAATGTGTGTTGAATTTTGTCAAATGCTTTTTCTGCATCTATCTATAGGATCATATGGTTTTTCTCCTTGATTTTGTTAATATAGTATATTACATTTATTGACTTATGTATGTTGAACCACCCTTGAATCCCTGGAATAAATCCAACTTGGCAGTTTATATGATCTTCTTCATGATCCTCTGTGTTATGTTTACTAGTATCTCATTAAGGATTTTTGCATCTATATTCATTAAGGAGATTGGCCTATAGTTCCTTTTTTTAGTTGTGTCTTTCCCTGGTTTGGTAATCATAGTGATACTTGCTTCCAGGAATGATTTTAGAAGTATTGCTTCCCTTTCAATTTCATTGAAAAGTTTGAAAAGTAATGGCAATAGTTCTTCTCTAAATGTCTTATGAAATTCAGCAGTGAATCCATCAGGACCTGGGCTTTTCTTTGTTGGGAAATTTTCAATTATATTTTCAATTTCACTGATTGTAATTGGGGTGTTTAAAATGTTTTCATCTTCTTTGTTCAATTTTGGTAATTCATAAGTATCTAGAAAACTATCCATTTCTACTGTGTTTTCCATTTTATTAGAGTACAGGTTCTCATAGTAGATATTAACAATCCTCTGGATTTCTGTTGGATCTCTTGTGATTTTGTCTTTTTCACTCCTGATTGCATGGATCTGAGCCTTTCCTTTCCTTTTTTTTTTTTTTTTGATAGGTTAGCTAAGAGTTTATCAGTTTTATTTATTCTTTCAAAAAAACAACTCTTTGATTCATTTGTTTTTTGTATTGTTTTCTTAGTTTGCATTGAATTGATTTCTGCTCTAATCTTTATAATTTCCTCTCTCGTTCAAGCTTTAGGTTTTTCTTGCTCTTGTTTTTCTAGGAGTCTAAGATTCATCATTAGTTTGTTTATTTGAGCTCAGTCTGTTTTCCAAGTGTGGGCATTCAGTGCTATGAATTTTTCATGTAGAACTGCTTTCATTGTGTCACATAGAATCCTGTATGTTGTTTTGGCATTTTCATTTATTTGTAAAAACTGTCTAATTTCGTCTTTAATTTCCTCTATGATCCATTGATTGTTCAGGAGAATGTTGTTCAATTTCCATGTGTTTGGGAAGTTCCCATGGTTTCTTATGCTATTTATCTACAGCTTAATTGCCCTATGATCTGATAATATACAGGGGATAATTTTGATTACTTTTCATTTATTCAAACCTATTCTGTGAGCTAGTATATGGTATATCTTGGAGAATGAACCATGTGCTGCCTAAAAGAATGCATATTCTGATTTTGTGAGGTGGAACACTCTCTACAGACAACTGTTACATCCATACGCTCAAAAGTTGGTTCAGTTCTAGTATTTTATTATTTATTTTTCTGCCTACATGATCTGTCTATTTGTGACATTGGGGCATTTCGATCTCCCACTACAATGATATTACTGCTTTTTTGGTTTTTCATGTTACTTAATATTTGTTTTATATAGTTGGAGGCATTAATATTTGGTGCATATAAGTTTATGGTTGTTATCTCTTCATCTTGAACTGTTCCCTTTTACAAGGAGGTAGTGGCCTTCTTTGTCTCTCTTAATCAGTTTTGGTTTGAAATTTACTTTGTCTGTGAATAACATTGCTACCTCTGCTTTTTTCTGAGCTTCTGTCATGTGGAGAATTGTTTTCCATCCTTTCACTTTCAGTCTATGGGCTTCCTTTTGCACTAGGTGTGTTTCTTGTATACAACATATTGTTGGATTTTGCTTCTATATCCATTCTGTCAGTGTATTTCCCTTCACTGGTGAATTGAGTCCCTTGACATTGATGGTTATAAATGATATGAACTGACTTATTAGTGTCATGTTATTGTCCTTTTGTTGACTCTTTTTAATTTTTCTGCTTCTTTTAGTTTCTTGCCTTGCCTATTTGATTTTCTCTGATGGGTCTCGTGGTGTTGTTACCTTCATTGTCTTTTTCTAGGATATTTAGAATTCCTTGTAGTGCTGATTTGGTATTCATGAAATTTCTCAGGTGATATTTGTCATGGAAGTATCTTATTTCCCCATCCATTTTAAAAGAGAGTTTTGCAGGATACATCAGTCTTGGTTGGAGGTATTTTTTATTTTAGTACTTGAAATGCCTCACTCTAGGCTCTCCCTGACCTGAGGGTTTGTGTTGAAAAGTCTGCTGTGATTCTGATGGGCTTTCCTTTTCATGTGATTTGTTTGTTTTCTCTTACTGCTTGTAATATTTTGTTCTTCTGTTGGGTGTCATGGATCTTGATTATTATTTCTCTAGGTGTAATGTTTTTGATCATGGCTTGTTGGAGTCCTATATGCCTCACTTATTTGTATATGTATTTCTTCACCTCTGTTTGGCAAGTTTTCTGTCATTAATTCTGTGAACAGCTTTTTAAAGTCATTTGCATTTTCTCCTGCTACTTCATGGATTCCTATCAGTTTTATATTATTCTTCTTTGCATCATCTAGGAGTTGTTCAATCAATTTCTCATGATCCCTTACTGTTTTTAAGAGACCTCTCTTTTCACTGTCACTGATTGCCATCTTATCTTCTATATTTGAGATTTTATCTTCACATTCTTTTATTCTGTTGTGACCACTTTTAATAGAATTTTTAATCTGGATATCTGTTTGCATCTGTTCAATGGATTACATTTCTTTCCTATATTGGGCATTCATTGTTTCCGTTTCTTTCTTATGCTGGGCCTTTATGGCTTCTATCATGGTCTTGAGCTCATCTATTTTTTTGTCAGTTTCTGTTCTAGAGTTCCGAATCGTAGCTTTCATTTTGTTCACCATATGTATGGTTACCTGGGAAATTATTTTCCTTTTGTATTTTTATCTGTTTTGTTACTTCTTGTGTAAGAGTTCAGAGTGTCCTGGTGGTTCACTATCAGACTTTTCATCCTCCTTTGCCCTACTGTTTGCCGTTGGTGAACTGGAAGTCTTTCTTTGTGTCTTGTTTAAATGTTTTCTCATTTTTATTTTTGTTGTTGGGTTGTCCTTGTTTTAATTTCTGAGTTATTATTTTAATCTTCCTGATATAGTTGCTCTTTAGCTTTTGTGTCTCTACTGACTCACAGACATTATCATTTTCATAATATCAGGGAAAATAGCTCATTAAATCAATCACAATCCTTTATCCAAATTGATACAATCAGCAACACAATAGGATTAAGCACAACTTGCAAATTGACCACTGTGGTAGTCACTAGTGTATCACCTTCAAACCATGTAAATTAAATTAAAATCAAGAAGCAGCCCAAAATATGTTTGCAGTGAATATACTTTTCAATATAGCATACTTACCATTTAGGATGGGGGCTTAGGCAGAGTTAGAATGAGGGGAGTAGATAAGTGAAAGAATTAGATAAGGTTTCAAGAGAAGCCAGAGGACATAGAATGACCACACAATCTTTAAGAAACTGTTAAATTCAAAAGGGATAGATAGAGTGCAAGTATAAGGTCAAGAATATATCCCTGTAACAGTAGTAGGGGCTCACATTTCATTGAAACTGTTGACCCTAGAGTGAGGTAGAATGACAGAAAAAAAGAACATAAAGAAAAAAGCAGAAAAAATGATAAAAAAAGAAATATGAGTTAGGGCAGGAGCAGGAACAGAAAGGGAGATGAGGTTAAATATGGTGGAGCAAGAGACTGAGTTGGAGAAAGAGGACAGAAGAAAGAAAGAATCTGCTGAGCGGAATGAGGAAAAGAAAGAAAAAAATGACTTTGATAGGCCTCTTTCAGACTATATCTCTGCTGTCATAATATACAATATGTGCATCCATGAGCAGAAACAAGTCCCCTGATCTCAGTTAGCTGATGGCAGACCCCCAGGAGGCAGTCTGATCTCAGGCTGCAAGACCCAAATTGAGTTCTCTGACCTCCTAATGGGTTGAACTCCACACAGTTCTACTACAAATTTCCCCCGCCCTTTCTTTAAAAATGCTCAAAATTGGGAGCTCAGAAAAGTATCCTTTATGACCCCCTATGCCTCTGCAGAGTGGGTCCTAAAAGTGGCACAATCTGGAGGTCTGAGGGAGGGGGTGTGGTGTGTGTGTTTGTGTGTGTGTGTGTGTGTGGTGTTCAGGGACGCCCAGGCTGCTATATTCCTGGCACTAAAGCAATGGCCACACTTGCGGGGATGGCATGGCTACCTGGTCCTGTGGATGGGCCCAAGCAGGCCTTCCTGGTGCTGAAGCAATGGTGGCACCTGCAGGTGAGGGCCTATCCTATTTAAATATCTTTGAAAGTAGCATTTTTTCATAATAATGTAATTATAAAAATTAAAAATAAGATATTTGACCTATGTAAATGTCTTTGAAAGCAGCAGTTATCATACTAAAGTGATTATAAAAATTTAAAAGATATTTGACACAAAATAAAATGCTATAGAGTATCACCAATTCTCTGCAGTATGCCAGAATTTTGGAACAGAGGGACTAGGATGGTGCCTTTCCCTTTCACTAATTTTAATTCTAAAACTTTTATGTTCTTTGGCAGTAAATGTTATTTATTTTGTTTTTCAGATTGTTGAACCAGATTTGTAACAAAATACAATTCTATAACATATCCTTAATTTTTGTCTTACTGAAAATTAAGTCCAGCATTAAAATATAATAAGCAAAAGAAGACTACCAAGTGAAGGACTGAATATATTGCTTAGTGTTCTCTGGCTTCAATTCCCACTACTTTAAAAACAAGGAAAAGAAAAAAAATCCCTGAGGCATTAAAACAATGAAAAGATATAAACTGGAGTAAAAAAATGTTTATTCTTGTGTTTATCAGTGTCCTGAAGAGTCAAAACAAAAAGACATCTGAAGCAAAGAATGGGGGGGGCAGAGAGGCACACTCATGGACACATACACACGCACACATACACAGAGGAGAGGAATGACTGAATCGTTTTATTGCAGTTTCAGTTTTACAGGAAATTGAGCAGAAATTAGCTATTTCTTATAAATCTTTTATGAATTCCAAGCTCCAGAGCAGTTTCCCTATCTGTACTTTCCATTAATGCAGTATATTTGTTAAAAGAGACAGTATTATTACATTATGATCAATTGAAATCTGTCATTTGACTTGGTTTGCACTCTGTGTACTCATCCTGCTGTTTTTTTTTTCAATAAGTTGGTCCAACTTTATTGTAATCTGCTACAAAAGACATAAAAAATAGTATCTTTGGTTTTAAGGCATTTAGAAATCTGAGTTATGTCTCACTACAGAAGAACATAAATTAGTTCAAGTCACAAATGCTTGTAAATGATTTTTTCTTACTTCACAACTATTAACAGTGCTTTAAAAATTTTCTAACAACCAGTTTGGAATTGAATAAGAAAACCCACATTTAGTCTAATATTAAAGATGTACATCCACTATTTCCTCCACTCAGTCTCTTGGAAACTGCTGATCTTTTATATTTTTTTTCCTTTTCATTTTTTTCTGGCCTTGAGGGATTCACATGGAGCCTTCCAACTGAGATACATGAGCAGATCTTTATAAAAACTGTTTTGTTTTTTTTTCAGGAAAGATCTAAGTTGCCCAGGCTCCGTCTAAACTTTCAGTACAGCTTTAAATTTTTACAAAAAGCAATAAATTTACAATCAATAATATATTTCTTCCTCAAACTAGCTTTTTTTTTTTTTTGACAGGGTCTCACTATGTAGTTGAGACTGACCTGAAACTCGCTATGTAGTCTTGAACTTACAGCGATCCTCCTGCCTCATACAAATTAGCTTTCTCATTGAGCAATGATTTTAAGTTTTCTTAGGTTTGCTAGCTTATTTTTAAAAAGTCATTATTGTATGGATATACTGCAATTCATTCATTCAATTGCCTGTTAACTCTTGATTCCAACTCTTGGTCTTGGTAATAATGAAAAAGACTGCTTCAGACAAAAATTTTTTTTTTATAGAAATCAGTTTTCAACTTTGACAAATATCAGTGTTTGGTTGGTTCACTCTATGGTAATACTACACTTGATTTTATTAAACTTACTACACTGTCATCAGAAGTGGCTGCCCCCTTTATAACCCCAACAGTGATGAAAGAGTTCCTATTGTTTCACATCCTCATGTTTGGTGCTGTAAAACCTTTGAATTTAAAGTTAGTAAGAACTGCTTGTGTTAATCTTAAATCAACTTGGATGGAAGTAATTTGCTCATTTATTTAGAAAAATTTCCTTATTCCAAAAAGGAAGGTCAAAAATATAAATGTCACTATTGTCTGTGTGTGTTATTATTTTAAATATAAATATAGCATTAGTTATGTTTCTTTTTCTTGGGAGAATTTTATCTCTGAGAGTGTCTCCTGAGTTTTATGGTCTTTGGAGAATATTTTACTTTTTCATCTCCTTGGCAGTCAAAAAAGTATAAAGGGAAGGGGCTACTTAGGATATTGAAAGGTTTCTTCCTTAATGAACTCATTTAGTCTCATTAAATCTTAGATGTACAATAACCTTGAAATCATCAGCCCTATTCCTTTCTTAGAAAAGAAAAGATGAAGTGATTTTTCCACAGCTATGCAGTGATTTTGTGAGACAGGAGAATGAAAAGTAGATTTTAAAGATTGCAGAGGAACTTTATTTCTTCTTAATTTCTAATTTTTTCAATTGGATTATTGAATACTAATAAATCACACTCTCAAAAAGATCAGCAAGGTACTGAGTGGGTCATATTTTTCACGAAGCTAATTATGTAATTTTATCTCATATTATGAGAGAAAAAGTAAATTGAACAGGAGCAACAATACTCTTACCCATTACAGCACTCAGGTAAGTACACAATATTTTCCTAAAGCATTTACTATAAATTATTATTTATAAGGGAAAATTGCAAATTCATATTTTCCAAAGTAGTTGGATCAAATACCTAAATATTAATTAATCTGATGCAAATGAAATTGAAAAAGAAATGTGTTATGTTGCCTATCATGTGCAATGGAAAGAAAGCTATCTTTTACCCACCTCCTTATTTTACAGCTGTCCTAAGACACCCTCAAAATATATCCCAACTTTTTTCCTAGAAATACAACTGTACAGTGAAATACTCATTCATTTGAATCACAGAATTTTAGGATGAGTTGAATGCTTCTTAAATTAGAATATGGAGGCTGCTACACTCCTCTGACTTTGAACCTTGACTCTAAAATATGCATTTTCACACAGTTCTTGATTGTTCTATAATAAATGACAACAGTGCACACAAATGCCTTGAAATTACTTTCCTCTTAGTGAAACCCTGAAGTAAGCAGCATTCACATTTCTAGCACTCTAAGGTAAAGTTCCTCTTTCCATTTGTTTGAAACACCACTATCATGTCTCAAAGTTCAAAAATGATTATGAACCTGTTCTGATAGTTTCCAATTATTCTTAAAATTATACAGTATTGTTCTTTTTCTGTATACATTCCAATGGTCTATGAGAAAAATTCAATATTGACATAAAATATATTTCCTCAGCTTATTACTGACAATCATTTAACAGTTTCAGTTGATGATCAGGTTTTCTTTCCTTCTTTCCCACCAGTAAAAAGAGAATTACCCATCACAGTAACATAGCTTTCTTACTCTTCAATTATTTCTTTCCTTAGCTTCACACTCTCATTCCTGAAGGGAATGACCCAATACAACTATTCTACAATGACTGAATTTGTCCTCGAGGGATTAACAGCTCTACCAGAACTTCGGCTGCCATTATTCTTCTTGTTTCTAGTCGTCTATGGAGTCACAATAGTGGGGAACCTGGGTATGATCCTCATAATCACTTTCAGTTCTAGCCTCCAATCTCCCATGTCCTTTTTTCTGAGTAATTTGTCATTCTTAGATCTATTTTATTCTTCAGTCATTACTCCAAAACTGCTGCAAAACTTCATGTGGGAGCAAAATATTATCACCTATTCTGGATGCATGACACAGCTTTTTTTCTTTTGTACTTTGCTATTGCAGAGTGCTGTATGCTGACTGCTATGGCCTATGATAGATATGTTGCTATCTGTAAACCACTGCTGTACAATGTCACCATGTCCCAAAAGGTATGCATTGTACTAGTGGCAGGGGTCTATGTCACAGCAACATCTGGAGCTGTGGCCCATACTGCCTCTATGATCAAGCTTTCCTTCTGTATGGACAATGTCATCCATCATTATTTTTGTGACATACTTCCTCTCCTAGAGCTGTCCTGCTCCAATACCTACCTCAATAAGCTCCTGCTGAAATATGTGGGTGGATTCAGTATGGTGGCAACAACCGTGCCCATCACCATCTCTTATGCTTTCATACTCACCACCATTCTTCAAATACCCTCGTCTGAGGGCAGGTCCAAAACATTTAGTACATGTGGATCTCACCTTATGGCTGTTGGGATCTTCTATGGTTCTACAATATTCACATATTTTAAGCCAGCATCTAGCAACAATATGGCCCAGGAGAAAGTAGCTTCTGTGTTCTATACCACAATAATTCCCATGTTGAATCCCTTGATCTACAGTTTGAGGAATAAGGATGTAAAGAAGGTATTGAGCAAAGTCATGAAAAAAAGGTATGGTTCACCCTACAGTTAGTGTCAGAATGACTAAAGTTCATGAAGATACTTTGTCCCTTTCTTTTCTAAACAAACTACCTTCTATTTGTTTTTTGAAGTAACAGCGTGGTCTCATTCTATCTACAAGTACTAGGTGTTACTTCTTTATTGATGCTTGTGCAAACACACATACACAAACACACAAGCACACACACACACGCACACACACATCCCTTGAGTAAGCTGTCACAAGACATTGATTCCCTAAATCCTTGACAAGTCTTTGAGATTTTTTTAAAGTTTACAGGAATTAAACTTTTGTGGTTCTCCTGTCTTACTGAGGAAGACTAAGGTAGATATTTTATTCTATTTATTTCATTAGCTATAAATAGCTAATAAACACTCAGAAGAAGTCATACCAGGCTAGGTTGTGGTAGAAAATAATCTTGAAACTTGATCATGGGATAAGTCCAAAGAATAAGTCTATTAGAATATAGCTTTCTTACTCTTCAATTATTTCTTTTCTTAGCTTCACACTCTCTTTCCTGAAGGGAATGACCCAATACAACTATTCTACAATGACTGAATTTGTCCTCGAGGGATTAACAGCTCAACCAGAACTTCGGCTGCCATTATTCTTCTTATTTCTAGTCATCTATGGAGTCACAATAGTGGGGAACCTGGGTATGATCCTCTTAATCACTTTCAGTTCTAGCCTCCAATCTCCCATGTACTTTTTTCTGAGTAATTTGTCATTCTTAGATCTATTTTATTCTTCAGTCATTACTCCCAAACTGCTGCAAAACTTCATGTGGGAGCAAAATATTATCTCCTATTCTGGATGCATGACACAGCTTTTTTTCTTTTGTACTTTTGCTATTGCAGAGTGCTGTATGCTGACTGCTATGGCCTATGATAGATATGTTGCTATCTGTAAACCACTGCTGTACAGTGTCACCATGTCCCAAAAGGTATGCATTGTATTAGTGGCAGGGGTCTATGTCACAGCAGCATCTGGAGCTGTGGCCCATACTGCCTCTATGAGCAAGCTTTCCTTCTGTATGGACAATGTCATCCATCATTATTTTTGTGACATACTTCCTCTCTTAGAGCTGTCCTGCTCCAATACCTACCTCAATAAGCTCCTGTTGAAATATGTGGGTGGATTCAGTATGGTGGCAACAACCGTGCCCATCACCATCTCTTATGCTTTCATACTCACCACCATTCTTCAAATACCCTCATCTGAGGGCAGGTCCAAAACATTTAGTACATGTGGATCTCATCTTATGGCTGTTGGGATCTTCTATGGTTCTACAATATTCACATATTTTAAGCCAGCATCAAGCAACAATATGGCCCAGGAGAAAGTAGCTTCTGTGTTCTATACCACAATAATTCCCATGCTGAATCCCTTGATCTACAGTTTGAGGAATAAGGATGTAAAGAAGGTATTGAGCAAAGTCATGAAAAAAAGGTATGGTTCACCCTACAGTTAGTGTCAGAATGACTAAAGTTCATGAAGATACTTTGTCCCTTTCTTTTCTAAACAAACTACCTTCTATTTGTTTTTTGAAGTAACAGCGTGGTCTCATTCTATCTACAAGTACTAGGTGTTACTTCTTTATTGATGCTTGTGCAAACACACATACACAAACACACAAGCACACACACACACGCACACACACATCCCTTGAGTAAGCTGTCACAAGACATTGATTCCCTAAATCCTTGACAAGTCTTTGAGATTTTTTTAAAGTTTACAGGAATTAAACTTTTGTGGTTCTCCTGTCTTACTGAGGAAGACTAAGGTAGATATTTTATTCTATTTATTTCATTAGCTATAAATAGTTAATAAACACTCAGAAGAAGTCATACCAGGCTAGGTTGTGGTAGAAAATAATCTTGAAACTTGATCATGGGATAAGTCCAAAGAATAAGTCTATTCTTTGCTAATTGAAATCTCCTTCATAGATCCCCCTCCTTTCTTTGCTCTGCTGTGCATCTTTCTTTTGAAAGGTAAAGCTCTTAAATTAATTAATCTTTATGAAATTGTAAAAATAAATCATTAATAGATAAATAATTAGAACATAGGAGAAGAGTGAGGCCATTTTATGGAAGGAAGGTTTATCCTAGGAAAATGCATAGAAACTCATCGTTCCCCTTTGAAAAGCATAGTGTCAGAAGTTGTAAACTTCTCTGTGAAATCTCAGTATACTGAGATCATTGCAAAGTACTGAGTGATGGCTCTCTATTTAATCTAACCCACACAAGGTAAATTCCTTGCTCTTCCTCTTTCAGTCTCTCACTGTCAAGAAGGGAACATCCACCTCTAAAGCCACATGTATCCTGTGGAGAGATCTACAGAGTAGAATCTCTCTGTCCATTCATCCCACTTGGTTCTCTATATTGTGTGTAAAAACAAGAGTGGCTACTTAAAAACTATGTTTGTAGAAAGCACTGAGATGAAGCTTAGATATTATACTTCTCTATTTTTTTCTTATTTGCAAGTAGGATTTTTGAAGCACAGAAGACAGAAAACAAACTTCAAATATATCAAGTGCACAATTGGAAAGTGTTGACATATGTATACACATATGAAATCATCATAGGCAATATAGCATATAGATCCAAAATCAAATGTTCCCTTGTGACCTTTGGTAATACCTTCCTCCTAAGTGCTCACCCTTTCTGGAATATAGTTTTCAATTTTCAAGAAATTTATAATAAGAAGGAAACTATGCAGAGTTTAGTATTTTGTACAGGTTTACTTTACTCAGTATAGTTACTTTCAGTTTTAACATGATATTGCAGTTATCTATAGACAATTAATTTTTATTGTTATAGTACTATTCCATTGTAGGGCTATGAAATAATATATATATATATATATATGTGTGTGTGTGTGTGTGTGTGCATATATTTTTTTTCTGGTGATGGACATTGAATTTTGACCAGTTAGGGATTTTAATGAATTAAAATTCAGCAAATATTTTGGCATGAGTCTTCATGAGGACATAAGCTTATATGCTTTTCTTCTTGGATAACCACATGAAGTGGATACTTATTTATTTAGAAACTGAAAATCTGACTCCTAATATGGCTGCCCCATTTTACAACCTCTTCCATAGTCCATGAGAATGTCAATTCCTCCATTGCCTCAGCAACATTTTATGTGATCTTTCTTTTTCTCAGATTTGCATCTTTCATAAGGTATATATAGTGATATTTTGCTGTGATTTAGTTTGCATTTCCCTGATGATTAATGATGTTGAATATCTTTCTTAGCGCACACACACACACACACACACACACACACAGGTGTACAAACATGTTGTCTGCTGAAATACTTTGTTCCTTTTTAAAGACTTTTCTTTCTTACTATCATTTTGAAAGTTCTTCATATATTCTGGATATCAAGTATCAGATAACTGATTTGTAATATTTTAGCCCTGCAGGTGGATTATTTTCATTTTTTTGAAATGCAAAATCTCCTGATATTTAATGAAGTCCAATTTATCAATATATTTACTATCATGAGTATGCCTTCAGTTTTATATAAAGGTCACAAAAATTTCTTAAATATTTCATTCTAGCAATTTTGGAGATTGATGTTATATATTTAGGTATATGATATATTGTGTACATATTGTAAATTATATATAAACAGTGATTTTTTGCTTTATTTTGGTTTAATTGAGTCTACAGTTCTGTTGAAAAAATACATTTTTCACTGGATTGCCTTTGCACTGTTGTAGAAATGTTTGTCTATAAAGATATGGGAATATTTCTGGACTCTCTGTTCTATTCTGTCTCTTAATTTTGATGTCAATATGACACTGCCTTATTTCACTGATTTATAATAAGTCTTGGAATTGGGTATTGTTAGATTTCTAATTTTTTTCTTTGTTAGTATGATACTTTAGGTCTTTTTTAATAAAAATCTTACAATCACAATATTGACTTATATCCATTTTTTGCTGATTATTGTGTTAAATATAAAAATAATTCTGGAAAGAGTTAACTACAAAAAGATATCTGATTTGCAACATAGGGACATATTATACCTCATCACTGAGTTAGATCACTCAGCAGTGCTTTACTCCTTTGAATTTCATGTAGATTGTATAATTTTGTCAGGTATATCCATAAGTATTTCCTTCTTGATTGATGTGCTAGTAATTTGTCCTCAATTTCAATTTTTTGTTGTTCATTGTTGCTATTTAGAAATACAATTCCTACTTTTACATAAATCCTTTACCCAAACACTTTGCTAATTGAATGAATTATAGTAGCTATTTCATGGATTTATTAGATTTTTCTGCAGACATTTTTACTTCCTCTTTTCCAATTTGACTACCTCCTATGTCACCTCTGAGTTATTGCAATATTGGAAACCTCTAGTAAAGTATTGAGTAGAAGTGCTTAAAGACAGACACTTCTTCATTACTGTTCTTAAGAGGAAATCATTCTGTAGTCACACTTAAGTTTAATGTTAGATTTTCTATATCAGATTGAGGAATTTCTGTTACTATTTCTGTTATTATTTATTAAGGTTCTTTTAAAATCAGAAAATAATGTTATTGGACTGAATAATAATATTTGATTTTCTCATGCTGGAAAATTTGTTTTAAGAAACATTTTAATTGTACTGATTGATTATCAGAAGTTTAAAAATAATTAATTATTGAAGCAAATTCCACTGTGACCTAACCTTTATTAGAGTTTATTCTTGCTTAGAGTAGGGAGGTAGATATAATTTGTTCTCCTTCATAATGAATATTTAAAGTTGTTAGCATTATCTTTTAAGATATCATTTTCTTCTAAGATATCATTATCTTCTCAGCTACTTTAGATGCTATTTATATTTTACACTTAATTTGTATTATTCTTAATCCTATATTGGGCACTGTACTCCATTAAACTTCCTGCCTTTTGCTGCAGTAGTAACACTTTTTTTTTATTTGAGAAATAATGTAATTTTTAATATATGATAGTTGTCATTTTCCCTACAGTTTGCATTTCATCTGTAGATATTCTTACATAGATATTTTTGTGTAAACCTTAATATTAAATAGGCTTACTCCTCTGCTCCAACAAAAGCTCATTACAGTTCACCTTTATCAGTAATTAGAAGCACGTATATGAACAACACAGAAGACATCCACCTGAGGACACTTGAAACTAAACAGTGCTAGCACCATAATGTACTCAAAATGGATTATATGCTTAACTGTATAACCTAAAATTATAAAAATTTTAGAGAACAATGCAGAATAGTTTGGTAACTTTCAACTATGTAAATGTTTTTTGAGAGGAATCCATACGTAATTTAAACATGATAAATTGAGGTCAAAATTAAATACATGTTGTCTTCAAAAGGCCATTGACAGAAAATCATAAATTCAGATAAAATATATGCAGAACTCTTATCTAATAAAGGTATTTCACTTAGAAATGGAATGCCTTGTTACCTTTACAAGGATGTAGTGAACTTCTTTGTCTCTGAATAAGTTTTGGTTTGAAATTTACTTTGTCTGCAAATAAGAAACCTACCCCTGATTTTTTTCCTGTGTTCTTGTCTCATGGAGAACTGTTTTCCATCATTTTACTTTCAGCCTATGAGTTTCTTCCTGAACTAGGCACATTTCTTGTATACAGCATAATTTTGGATTTTGCTTCTTAAACCATATGCCAGTTTGTTTCTTTTGATTGATGAATTGATGTAACATACTACATCAACATAGTCAAAGACAAAAACCATATAATCATCTCAATAGATGCAGAAAAGGCATTTGGCAAAATTTAACACACATTCATGAAAAACCTCTGCAGAGAATGGAATTTATGTCCATTACCTCAACTTGATAAAGGCTATCTATGAAAAACCAACAGTCAACATACTAAATAGTGAAAAAACTGGAAACCTTCACACTTAAAATCAGGAACAAGACAAGGATGTCCACTACCAACATTACTGTTAAATATAATTTTGGAAAATTTATCCACAGCTATTAGAAAAGAGAAAGAACTAAAAGCAATAAAGAAGAAAATGAAAAGTTACATTGTCATTATATGCTGATGATATCACTTCTAGACTTAATTGACAGATTGAGTAGAGTAGCTGCATACAAAGTCAACACTCAAAAATCAATAGCCTTCTTGTACACAAATAACAGATTCACTGAGAGTGAAATTAGGGAAATGATTCCTTGCACAATAGCATCCCAAAAAATGAAATATCTAGGTACTAAAGGGAGCAAAAGACCTCTAAAAACTGTAGCACTCTTTTAAAAGAGATTGAATAGGATATGAGAAAATGGGAAAACATCCCTTGTTCCTGGGTAGGAAGAATCAATATAGTGAAAATGGCCATACTTCCAAAAGTGCTATACAGATTCAGTGCAGTCTCTACTGAAATCCCAACAGTATAGTTCATAGAACTGGAGAAAAAAAATCCAAGAATTCATGTGAAATCAGAAGAGACCTAGAACACCAAAAGAAATTTTAGGCAACAGAGACATGGCAGAGGTTATCACAATCCCCAATTTGAAACTATACTACAAAGCCATTATGATAAAAACAGCATGGTACTCGCAAAGAAACAGACCCAAGGATCAATGGAATAGATTAAAAGAACAGCTCCTTACATACTCAACTTCCTTATGTTTGACACAGGAGTCAAATACCCTCTCTGAAGGAAAGAAAGCCTCTTTAATAAATGGTGTTGGAAAAACTGGATCTCAACTTGTCAGACATTAAAACTAGACCTGTATCTTTCACCGTGCACTAAACAATAATGTTCATAATAAGAGTCTCCTCATTATTTATCCCCAGATAGCTGTCTGGATGAAATCCTAGCAGTGAAATACAATACCCTTACTAATGAGGCTTCACACCCACTAATCACCCTTAACTGGCAAGAGATGTCCTTCCATGAGTGCCTGAAAGAATGCTGTTATCGGTGTAAACCTTGAATTTTCCAGCACTTGGTATTCATTGTAGTTTGGGCCCTGGGATCTGAAGAAATAAAAAAGTATATTCCATTATTTTCTAAAATAAATCACTAGAATCTAGTTGCTCCAACATTTTCACCAAGAGCTAGCTCTTTCTTGAAGCTGTTTTACCCGATGTATACATTGTCATGGTACAAGGTACTGTATTCTTCCATGTAGAAAAGACAACTAGAGTTGATAAGGATTATCCTACTTTTCATCTGCTTTCTCCTGTCTTTGACCTTCTTCCTCCCCTTTCTGCCTCCTGTTCATCCTTACCTAGTACATATTACTAGCACATGTTTACATATATTATATAATTTATTCAACAGCACTGATATTACTGTTACATTCTTTTCCTCATTAATAAATTTAAGTTAAAAATATTTTGGAGGCAGGATTTTATTCCAGGGAATATAGTGTCATTCCCCCCTTTAATAAATGCATATATTATATAATTTATTCAAAAGCACTGATATTACTGTTACATTCTTTTCCTCATTAATAAATTTAAATTAAAAATATTTTGGAGGCAGGATTTTATTCCAGGGAATATAGTGTCATTCCCCCCTTTAATAATTTTATTTAATATCTCAGTACTTACTGTTTTCTAATTCATCACAAAACACAAAGGATGAGAGATTTCAAGGAGATGTGAATATTTTTAGGTGGTAAGAATGAACCAGATCAAGCCTTTCTATGAAAGGTAAAGTCTAGATGATGTGAAATAGTGGCATGAGGCTCCTGCACAGTGAGCACCTTGGGAAAGCTTCCCACAAAGGGTTCAAAAGAGGAAAAGCAGAGATGTAGCACAAGACTCTGCTGGGCAGAGGTTTTCCTGAAGCTAATGGAGGCTTGAGCAAAATTCAGAGAGTAAAAGAGTTAGTTTGGGCTCTGAAAAGCCTTTCCAGTAGAATATTGAATACTGACTGAAAGAACATTTTCCCACAGCAGTCTAAAGAGGGGCACAATGAATGGTTATACAAGGTATGCTTAAATTTTCAAATAAATATTTCTATATGTTCCTCTGTAGTTTCACAGTGAACATTAATGTATTAAATGCTCTAAATAGATCAAGAGGAAAAGATCTGTCAATCTTTTAAACTCAGTATTTCCATGTTCATTTAATAAAAAATGTAAAGGAACTTAAATAAACATATTCTACTGAACTAAATTCTACTGATTGTGTGATGGAAGTCACAAAGAGGTGACAAGGTAAGACTAATAGGAAAGGAGTAGGGAAGACAGACCAACCAGAGAAAATATATGAGTAAATGCTCTTGGCTAAAGCCAGTCTGTTGAAGACCTTTGGGATATGATACATTTTCTTAGATATGTTACAATTTCTGCAACTGAACTGGACACTTGCTTGATCCTGCATAGAAACTGAAGTTCTCAGAATGTGTTCATTGTGCTCACATCAGAGATCGCTCTTGTAACCATCAAACAACAATTCTCTCCTACTCCCTGATTATATATATATCTATATCTATCTATCGATAGATAGATAGATAGATAGATACTGAATTATTTGATTGGTGAAAATGAAAACATAAAATTCATCTGATATCATCAACCCCAAGCACCTTGAAACTGATCTAGCTTCCCTGTCTTCAAAGCAGAAGAATGATATGAAATTCAGCTTTTCTCTAAGGTTCAGTGTGCTGAGGGATCTAATTACAAATACAAAATACACCCATCCAAACAAAAATACAAGGCTTGCTGAGCTCAGAGATAGCTGGAGTGTTCAGTATTTAATAATTCTATACAAAAGTATACTGTCCCAAGACAGGATAAGTTTCTAGAAGAAGATTATTATTATTATATTCTCAAATTATCAATGAGAATTCTTTAGCACAAAGAAATCAGATTAATAATTCCCTAAACCAAGTTAGAACTCAATTCCTATTACCTTCACTGTTGTCTGTTAGTTTTAAAAAATGAATGAGATATAGGAATAGAATAAGGGAATTGTCAATTTTACTTTATAAATTTATCTTTGGAATCAAAATATTATTTGATTTTTGATATGGTTCTCAAAACAAATAAACATAGTTACATTTTGTTGTTTTTTGCTTGGTTATTTGTGTATTGCCTTTATTTCATAAACCAAATTTTGGCAGCCCTTCACTGAAATTTTGTGGTCCTAGAAAATTCTAATTCTGAGAATTATAGAATAGTTAATATAAGGAAAATGTTCTGCTTGTGTTTCTTTTCTGAGAGCTCAGGTCAAAAATCTTGTAGGTCCCTGAGAAAAATTTCCAATGAAGTTTTTCCTAATGGAGTCATCTTTTGTTTTGAGAACTTAGTCATCATTCTTGTTCTGTTCCTGCTTTCTAGTGACTCTAGTTTATGTCATTAGTGAATTAAGCATCTCCCACCAATTTCCATCATTACATCTGTCCAAGATTCCTCCCATTCCAAGAAATTTCATGGACATCCACTGTCAGATATGGCATTTAACAGCCATGTCAATGTTAGTCAGCTTTGCATTGCTACCACAGAGAAAAAACAGCTAAAAGAAAGAAAGGTTTATTTCTGCTCATCACTTCAGAGGTTTTTCCCATGATCCTTTGCCTCCTTTTTTGGACCTGAGACAAGATAGAATATCATGACAGTGAGAGTGTACAGAATGCTCTCCTCAGGACCACCAGAAGCAGAGAGAGCAAGAGAGGAAGATGCTGGACAAGAAATAGTTTCCATAGTCATACCACATGATGCACTCCCTTCAACTAGTCCTGTCTCCTAAGTTCTAAGCATTTCCAAATAATGCCACCAAATTATTAATACATCAGTGAACTGGTCCATTGGAAAAGTCAGAGCCCACATGCCCAGTCCTCTTCCAAATACTCATCAGTGGGCATCCATGCCATTTAGCACAGGGGCATGTGAGATCTAAACCATAATGCTCAGCTATCCTGAGCCAGACTACAAAATATCCCAGGATTTCCTCCAGTAAATTGCCTTCTTTAATGAAGTTAACTAAAACGCACTACAAAGTTGCTATTGAACTTTACACACAAGCAGTATTTTAATAAAAATGAGTCTAAACTAGATTTCTTAAGTACAGGTACTACATTATATAGTATTATAACCTGTAATGCTGTATAGATGCTCACTGTGTAACACTGGGCCCCCTCTCTCTATAGATATATATACATATATATATATATGATAATAAATATATAATATATATTTGATATGAAATTGTATTACTCAGAGGAAGTCACTGGTATGCTGATTTAATATTCTCATCTATGAAAATTAAAAGTTCAAGTACATATTTATTCAAATTTCTTAGTTCTTTCTTTAACTTTTTGGATGAGAAAGTTTATAATAGAAGCAGATAGGTAGTATTTTTGATCCAGTTTTTTCTTTAATTCAGATATCATGTTGCAAATCTTTTGAATTTCATCCCCCAAATTTTTCATGGGATAAATGTAGAAATAATCCTGACTGACTGCTTGGAAAATCAAACTACATTCCTTCTTTTCTAATAATTTTCTGTGATCAATTCAATTTAAGCTTACTGGGTTTTTATACTCTCATTAGTTGAATACGTCCATCTACCTCATATTAAAAATATATGAATATATAATGTACAATTCAAATGCAAATTGTAAATTATGAGGTACTATAAGAAGGAAGGGATTCATAAACTCTACAGAATGCCCCAAGGATAGCACAGCAGATGATGTCCTCTCATTCATATCTGTTCTGTCCTTTTACTCATATCAATCTTTCTGCAAAATTATTCTTTTTGGTACCGGGAATTGAACTCAGGTCCTTGCGCTTGCAAGGCAGGCCCCCAATCCGCTGAGCTAAATCCCTGGCCCTGCAAAATTATTCTTTATATAGACTGTGGTGGGTGTACATTAGTTGTTTGAGAATAACGTATACAAATTATTTCTACCATACTCCAGCTTTGAAAATAGTTGCATAAAATAGAGAAGCTCAGAGAATGTATAATGCTCCTTGTCAATCTAAGGAAACCAAAAGCTCTTAGAGCAGAAAGAAGTAAAATTGTCATATCTGAACATAGTAAATAACACATATTAATGGCCTACAAGTATCTTTAATGATGACTCTGCAAGATATATACTAGGAAGCAAAGATACCATTTTTATATAATGACAGACACAGAATTGGAATGAAAATATATCACTCTTCCAAGCATTTGAAACTGTATCTTGTATAAATTAAAGATTTTAACCTTTTATGACTCACACAGTTGCAGAATTATTTTTCTATGCCATCCCTTAGTCTATATTACTAGAATCATAGAGAGAATATGTGACATTTAAATTAATTTCAGAGATTCTGTGTGCATGAAGTTCTCTGGTAGCCTAAAGCATATGTTTCTCAAGTATATCCATGGTACCCATTAATGTTACGTTCTATGAAAGGTAGCAGGGCGCTCCAAATGTATGACATTGAAGATCTTGATGTGGAGAGATGGATTACCTAGGTTGACCTTTAATCTTAAATGGAAGCAAGTGCGTCCTTCCAAGAGACAGCAGAAGTAAATTTCACACAAAATTGCCTCCTCTTTTGTGACCATAAAGGCAGAAAAAGGAGTGATGCAACTACAACCTAGGACTGAATAGGGAAGCAAGGACTTGCTCAAAGAATGAAAACTGGACAAGAGTTAGTTTGGGCCTATTAATCCTATATTTTAAACCTCTAGCCTCTAGAATTGTAAGAGAATAAATATCTATTGGTTTGAGCTATTACATTGGTGGAAATTTGTTACAGAATTCATAGAAAGCCAATAAAGAGTCCAAGATAATGATTTTCATTAGGACCTTGAAAGGAAGAGATTTTCCCACACCCTTGGTATAAACTGTGTGGAGCCTATGAGACTGCAGGCTGACTGGAGGCTGTATAGGATTTCATCCCAAATGCACATAGAGGAAAAGATCATACATGTAGGAAGCAGTTATAAAGTCATAAAGATGGAAAACCCATCCACTCCTGTTCTTGTCTTTTGAAACACTGAAACAACCAACTGAAACATGCTCTTCCTTTACCATGAAGACTACTTTATGTTCTTGCTGATTGCCTGGACTCGTGTCTTACTATTCTTCTAAAATTGTATTTTGCAGTTTGCCAAATTTATCAAAGTATTTTTAAACTTCAAAAGTAGAGTCTGGGATATGGGGGAAAATAAGAACCAAGATATATTGTGTAAAGGTACAAATTCCTAATTATGAATATCATCATATTTCATATCTAAAATATACCAATAAACTAAATGAATAAAAAAATACAGAGCCTTTCAAAGGTATATACACTTCAGGAAACGAAAAACTTGTGCAAACATTTTAAAACTAAATTTATTGAGACATCATGAGATTAGTATAAGTTACCTTTAGCCTCTACAATTACAAGAGGCACTCAAATGGTGGCCCTTGACCTCCAAACATTCACTAAAATTCGTCTCCTGAAGTATGTGTACATTTTTTTGGTGAACTCTGTAGATAGTATGATTACATTTTATTTCTTTTAAGGAAATGAGATACTTTAGTCACCACCCAATGAATCCACTTCCTTTGAACAAAGTCTTTTAAGACTCAATAAAGCATCTAGAAGGGACAATACTAATCTAACATCATAGAAACTGGACTAATAACTGAATATGCATGTATGTGTATGTGTGTGTGTGTGTGTGTGTGTGTGTGTGTGTGTGCGTGTGTTTGTGTATGACTATTATACATACTTTCACATTTTTGTGTTACTCCGAGGAAAAGCCTATCACCCCTACATTATTGTGGATAATTTCCCATCCATTCACACACCCTCTTAAACATCAGCTAATCCACCCCTCAGAATTCTTTCCCTTCCATTATTTCCTTGTACTATGGACATCTGACTTGTAGCTCTTTGCATTTTAGTTATTGTTGTTAATTATAATCCATTATCATGCATTAGACTATGTGATCTCTGAGAACAGCATTTCTCTTTAATTGGAGGGTCCAGGACAGATCCAGTACACAGTAGTGTAAGTATTTTTGAAAAAATCCATTAGTGATACTTTCTCACTTTCTCCCAGCACAGAGCTATCATCTTTCAGAAATTTTTATGTCAGACCTTGACATGGAGTCAGCCTGTATTGACCCTTATGTGTCTAACTAGTAGGAAGGCTTCTACCTACTGGTTAAATTGATGAATATTTACTTACTAAAAATATAGTATGGAAATTAAATTTACCTACCTTTTGTATATGGAAATACATTCATCTCCTGAATTATGTATAGTGTTTAATACTTAGCAGCAGAGACTGATAAATTTCCCTTAAGGAAAAGACATTAATTATTTAAAATATTTAAATATTTTTCATTTTTCTGTGAATCTCAATGTTATGCTGTTTCATACTTTTCTCATAACCCTTCATTTTTAATCATTGCTCCGTTTGGAAATAGTTTAGGTGGTGTGAAAACATGTGTAAGTTCATGGGAGCCATACCTGAAATGTGTGTGGTCATCACACAGGTGCAGATCCTACAGACAGCAGATGGAAAATGTTTCCCACAAAGTGTGTCTGTACCTAACACGTGCTGACTTTCTCTCTCATCGTTATGTCCTAAAAAATGGACATGCTTATTTGCATGGACATCGCACTCTGTTAGGCATTAAAAGCAATCTGGACATGATTTAAATGTAGAGGTTGTTTATTCAGGAGGATACCCACAGGTTCTATGCAACTGCCCCATGTTAGGAGGCCCTGGAGATGTCCAAGGTCCCACCTACCTGGAGTCCTGAGAGCAGATCATTCTGTCTCCCCCAGGCTGTGGTACTCTGCCAGGACCTCTGCCATCTTGAGGTACCACCTGCTGGGTGTGTATCCCTCCTGGGACCCCAGCAGGACTCCGCTGAAGGGGTTGAGAATGGAGGCCCTAGCAGTTGGCAAAGAAGAATCACCGGGACTCCAAGGGGTGGCCGGCCACAGCCAGTGACAGAGAATCGTTTTTAAATTTCCACTCAAGGCACCAAATTTTCAGGTGCTGAGGAAGTTGGAGTAGTGACAAGTTGGCTACAGGAGAAAAGTGTTAGCAGGAGAGGAGGACTGAGGTGAGAGAAAGGGCACTCTCGGCTCTGTGGGGCGCCTCAGAGGATGTGCTCTAGCACGTGACTCAAGGAATACATTTTAGTCTCCATCTATAGTCAGCATTATGTTGAATTAAGGGAAAGTCCTGTATTCAAAACTCTGCAATTTATTCTCAACTTTTAATCCATATTGATTCTTCTAATTATTCATTTCTTTATCACTTAGCACTCATGTATATTCGTGAGTATTCAATTATTTTGAAGTTTCCTTTTCTTGAGTAGACTACAAATAATGTATTTCAGACTAACACTAAACGAATGTGGATTGTTCCTAATCCAAGTTAGTGAAAGGAAACCCAATTCCTGTTGTAGAAACATTTAACTTTGTGTTTTCATTACACAAAATGAAATATGAAATTCGATTATCATTCTGATCATAATCTTGCACATGAAGGTATAACAAAACTCTTATTTTAACATTGTACTTTATAGATATGATGAATAAGGGATAGAAGATCAAATTACATTCCTTTCAATTTGGGACCAAAATAAAGTCATTTAGTTGAAGCTGTGAAACTCAGGAATTAAGAAGTCCTGACACTGTAGGGGGCTCTGAGTCACAAGGGACAAATGGGGATTTTCAGGTGGCTGTGAAATTTTCTCTCTTTAAAATTAAAAACAACTATTACTTGCTACTGAAAGAAAATTTAGCATGCGATGCAGACACCCTAAATGAAACCTCAGACGTGCAGACATGTCCATGGGCATCATCTTTGTCTTGTGCCCACTTCTTTGTAAGTTGCTGCTTGGGTGGTTATAATTATAAGCAGAGTTCTCCCAGGGAAAATGTCCCCAAGTGTGGCTTACCCAGATCTTCACAGACTGTCTAAACTACGGAACAGAGAGGAGCAACTTCTGTTCTTCCTTAACCCTTTTTCTATTTTCTCCACTAACTTGAGGAATCATCTTTTGTCTCTTTTCCGGTATGCTATAAAAATGCTTTCAGAAAACTTTTCTCTCTCTTTTTCCCTACAGTACAGTAACCACCCTTATTGACAGTTTTGTTTTCTCTGGTTTCAATTACCTCAAGTCAACTCTGCTCCAAAAATATTAATGAAATATTTCCAGCAATAAATAATTCATAAGTTTTAAATTGCAGTCTGTCTGAGTAGACCAATGAAATCTCATGGTGCTGTGCACTGTCCTGCCAGGCTGTGCATCTCCCTCTGTTGTCATGTATCCATGCTGAGTGTGCCACCCTTTCAAAGGCAGAGAGAGAGAGAGAGAGAGAGAGAGAGAGAGAGAGAGAGAGATTTGAGTGACTAGGGTGTCACTTATCTTTGTGGCTTTATTTCTTAAACAGTAGAAGAAAGTTATGAAAATAAGATCTGCTCACATCTTTGTGGATATCAGACCCCTATGTAACTATCAGTTACTACTGTATTATTTTTTACATTTATAAAATAGTTTATGAATTTGATTTCTGAATTTCTCCAAAGCAGGAAGTACCCTTAACTAAGGGCTTCAGTGAGATAGGAAGCAAAAGTGCTCACTACTCAATATCATCCAGAGAGAATACTGAGCTTCTGGTTCTCAGAAAGAAAACACTGTCTTTCAACTAAAAAAGCAAACAAACAAAACAAAAAGGCCATGGGCTTATTTTGAGAAGCATAGAGATAAAAAGACTGCTGGGGTTCCTACAGTGACTGTGGAAAAATGGCCAAAATTGATGTGCATGTGGAAGGCCATGAATAGGGTACTGTTACTTAGATTCAGAAGATGCACTGGCAGTGATGCCATCTCTCCCTGCCCTGGCAGGGACATTTACAGCAATGACCAGCTCTCACAAGTACTGGGAACACTAGGAAGATGAAGTCACTATTGTTTTAGCCTACCTAAAGATGTTTATCTTTCATATCTAAAATAATCTCACCAATTTCTTACACACTGACAACATGGTTGAGAGCCCAGATACAACTTTACTTTCTTAATTTAGTAACATAACTGCCAACTATGCTTTGACTGGATGTGATTTAACTAGCCAGAGCTATTCACAAAAGTCAGGACTCCACACAAGCCAATATGACAGATTACAGGACAACTGGACACTAAAGTATTTTGCCTCTGCAAAATTTGTTTGACTCATTCAATGTGGTTCTGACAGGATATAGCAACAAATGTAGATAATGGAAAATCAGCCCATGAAAATAAAGTTGCCTAGGGTATATACAGACAGAAAGTAAATAAATAAGTCAGTGTTTTACTCAGAATTATCTTGTTCCAGTAAAAGTCTTCAGAATAGTTGGCCATTTTTACAACATATCTTAAAAAATAAGTGAATACAATCTCCAACAATAAATGGTGCTAAGGGCCAGCCTACCTAGAGGAAAATCTTGACTTTTCCACTTGTTAATTGTGTGACTGAGGTCAAAGTATACTATCCATGCCTCATCTGTAAAAGATTATATAGGTTTTTTTTTTAGAATTAAGTGAAGCTATAATAAGTTGTAGCTTTTAAAAAGCTTGGTATGTATTAATTTTAATAATTAAATGGTAATACAAATCTAATATATCAAATAACTAGTTATCAATTAAAATATTTTGAGCACCATGCAGGACTACATGACCTGCTGAGAAATTGATACTCACTTACCTGAAGACATTTACCTTCAAAATTTGGCATATTATGTTATTCAGAAATGCTGTGATGGGACTCAGAAATATACAACTTCTACTCCCCAAAGGCTTACAAAATCTCTCAAGATTTGGCTCACTGTGCAATTCACAATTAGTAAAATCACAAAGTACAGTTCAAATCTCAAAAGCTTTCATCACCTGAGGGAGCGCTGTAAATACAAATGAATAATAAAATATATTTTGTTCTTGTAAATAACACTAAATTTTACTAAGTGTTTTGCCCAACATTATCTTTCCTAACAAATTTTTCTGTCTGAATGTTTTGGTTTATCTCAGACAACCCCAAAGAGATCTGCTGTGTGGGAGATGTCCTGATTTTTCCCTATTTAAAAATCCACCAGTTTTGTCCCATAACCAATTAGGGAACAGTAGGTACCAAGTATAGTCATTACTGAGATAAAAGTAATTAAATTCTCTTTTTTCTGTGAAGAGTGATTTTAACATTTTAATTAGTTTAAGCCACCTGTTCAAATTCCAGTGTCCTACTCTGTAAACTATTTTCAGATAATTTACATATTTTGGTAGAATTCTTCCCCTCTGTTTGGGAAGTTTTCTGTCATTAATTCTGTGAACAGCTTTTTTAAGTTATTTGTATTTTCTCCTGCTACTTCATGGATTCCTATCAGTCTTATGTTATTCTTCTTTGCATCATCTAGGAGTTGTTGGATCGATTTCTCATGATCCCCTACTGTTTTTAAGAGACCTCTCTTTTCATGGTCATTGACTGCAATCTTATCTTCTATATCTGAGAGTCTATCTTCACATTCTTTTATTCTGTTGCATACACATTGTACGGAGTGTTTAATCTGAATATCTGTTTGAATCTGTTTTATGGATTCCATTTCTTTCCTATGTTGGGCATTTATTTTTTCCCTTTATTTCTTATGCTGGGCCTTCATGGCTTCTATGGTAGTGCTGAGCTCATCTATTTTTTTGTCAGTTTTTCTCTAGAGTCTCGAATTGTGATTTCCATTTTGCTCACTATCTCTATGGTTATCTGGGAAATTATTTCTGTTTTGAATTTTTCTAGAGCCTGATTTGTTACTTCCTATGCTTTGAGTTCAGGGTATCCTGGTGGTTCACTATCAGCCTTTTCATCCTCATTTGCCCTACTGTTTGCCATTGGTAAACTGGAAGTCTATACTTGTGTCTTGCTTAAGTGTTTTCTCATTTTTATTTTTGTTTTCGGACTGTCCTTGGTTTTATCTCTGGGTTATCACCCAAATCTTCCTGATATAGTTTAGCCCTAGCTTTTGTGTCTCTAACAACCCACAGACATTCTCATCTTCATAACATCAGAGAAACAGCTCATCAAATCAACCGCAGTGCTTTATCCCAACTGATATAATCAGCAACACATTAAGATCAAGCACAACTTGGACACTGACACCCTGTGGTAGTCACTAGTCTAACACCCTTAAATCATTTGAATTAAATTGAAATCAAGTATTCCAGAACATGTCTGCAGTGAACAAAATTTCAATATGGTGTATTTACCATTTAATGGCTCAGACAGAGCAAGGATGCAAGTCCCCTGGTCTCAGTTAGCTGATGGCTGAACCCCATGACTCTGACTGACCTCAGGCTGCAAGGCCCAGATTGAGTTACCCAACCTTCTGAATGGTTGAACTCCAAAACGTTCTATTACAGGTTTCCCACGCCCTTTCTTTAAAGATGTTCAAAGTTGGGAACTCAGAAAAATACCCTTGATGACCACCTCTGCCTCTGAGGAGTGGGTCCAAAGACTGGCACAATCAGGAGGTCTGAGAGTGTGCGTGGAGGGATGGTGCTCATGGGGTGTTCAGGGGCGCCCACACAGCTACCTTCCTGGCACTTGAACAATGGCGGCTGGGGTGGGAGAAGGCGTAGCTCTCCTTCCCATGGTGGATCCTGAAAATTCAACTTTTTATAACTCACAAAGTGTCATATTTTTCCAAATTAAGAATATCCAAGGAGACAGAAATGCAGAAGAACAGCTTGATACTGCAATGAGCAGGCTTTAGATATTGATTAAGATCATGAGTTACTCCAAGGTTTAAGTGTGAATTACAAATTGACATATCAGTTGGTGTTCAGAGATAGACTTCCATATGCCAATGATCACAATTGAAGTTTTGGTGATGAATGAAGTTGTGGTGTCTCTAATAGCAAACAAGCACTGAAAATGAGGAATAAAGATTGTTCAACCATTGTATACAATCAAATATTAGCTAAGATAGAGCAGGTGGCTCATTAGCTATGAACTACAAGATAGCATAGGTACCTTATCAACTGTAACCTGTCCTTCACATGGCAGTGGGAATGCCAGATGGTGTAGTAGTTCTGTTTTAATTTTCTGAGGAATCTCTACGTGGTCTTCCTTGATGGTTTTACTAATTACCATTTTCACCAATACTGTACAAGAGTTTCCATTCTCTGTATTCCTACAAGCATTTGTTTTCAGGTATTTGTTGTTCTTGTTTTCTGTTTTTCTCTCTTTTTTTTCCTCATTGAATTTATTGGTACATTTCAGGTATGCAGTACAGTTACATTCATCATTGGGATCTTGTACCTTTTCATGACAGGTCTTGGTTCTCATTTTTCCCCATACCCTTGCCCTCCCTATAGCCCCCCATCCCTTCCCTATTTATAAAAATGTTATTTCCATTTTTTCATTTTCTCCTATTTTTTCATTTCCCTTTTTTCCTTTCCCCTACCTTTCCCACTTCCTCTACACCTTTAGTCCTTTGCTTCCTATTTCACATTTTCAATTATACCATTAGGATCTTATTTACAATTACAGTTTTTCATGCATACTAAGGCCATACTCTTAAGTGAAATAAATAAATCACACATGTGTAAATACCAAATAGTTTCTCTGGTGTGAAAAACTATGTTTTTATCTTTTGGATTATAGCCATTCTGACTGGGCTAAAATAATATTTTACCATGGTTTGATTTACATTTCTCTCATGATCTGTGAAACTGAATAGGTTTTTTTCAAGTACTGGTTGAAAAGGGCTGGTTCAAGTACTGGACATTTATGTTTTCTTTTGAGAAGCAAATATTTTGTCCCTTTTGTTGCACTGTGGATTGAACCCAGAGACTTCACGCTGAGCTACATTTCCAGCTTTTACTTACTTACTTACTTACTTATTAAGACCCGGTCTTGTTAAGTTGCCTCGTGGAGTTTAAATTTGCAGTATTCTTGCCTCAACTTTCCACAGTGCTAGGAATACAGGTGTGCACTATGACGTCACACTTTACTCTGTTTTTTTAATTACATTGTTTTTGATGTTCAGCCTTTTCAGTTCCTTGAATATTGTGGATGACAAGTTAATAAATTCAGAAGTAATGCTGAACCTACTGTCAACTAGATGACCAGAATTTTACTCAGATCCTGTGTCTTATACCAGTATTTCACAGTTGTGTGGCTCTTGGAAGATAGAGTATTTTCTGTATTTAGTAAAGGTGTCTACACTTCATAAAAGATAGAAGAACCAAGCTGACATCAGCAAATGAAAGGACAGTGCCAGTAGAGGGAGGCAAATAACACTGGGAGGGCCATCTCAGCTAAGGGCCAAGAGACCTCAGCAAATACCAGCTCAGCCTCCTGGAATCAACTCTTCCATGGATCAACAAACAAGAAAAACAGGATTATGAATATTTAAAGAAAATAC
>NW_022900928.1:72039285-72123382 GCF_012274545.1 Fukomys damarensis
ATTAGTTATATAAACTTGGGAGAAAGGGTGATGGAAGGTATTTGGCTTTAAAAAGTACAGCCAAAGTATGTGTGTTCTTGTTTGTTTACAGAGCATTCTTGAGAATGTAGTATAATCTTTGAGAATTAGAAGGCAGCACAGTATAAGGAATGAGGGTGTACTATTTTATTTTTTTGTCACCATTAAAAAATACTAGGAGCAAAAGTGCAAAAATATAAAACATTACATCTGGGTTTTGAGCATACTGGAGGCTTTTAACATGATATAAAACATGTTCTCATTTAGGCTATTTTAATAATTTTGATTGGAGTGCCTTGATAAATTTGAATGAAGATCAGAATTAGTCTTCAAAAGAATCTTTGTGCAGTGAAAGCATTTGATAGGCTGTTTTTTTTTCTTAATTTTATTGAGTTTATTGGTACATTTTAGGGATACAGTACAGTTACATTCATTGTTGGGATCATGTACCTCTACATGGCAAGTCATGATTCTCATTTTTTCCCCTTACCTCTGCCCTCCTTTCACCCCCTCCTCCCCTCCCCATCTACAAACACTTTATTTTCATCTTTTCATTCTCTCACATTTTTTTCTTTTCCCTTTTTGTTCTTCCCCTACCCATCACACCTTCCCTACACCTTTAGCTCCTTTCTTCCCATTTCTAAATGTCAGTAATCTTATTAGAATCTTATGCATTGTTGCAGATTATTTACACCAGGGAAACTATTCGGTATTTACACATGTGTGACTTATTTATTTCACTTAGGAGTATATCTTCAATATGTATCCATTTTCCTATGAATGAATCTATTTTCTCATTCTTTATGGCTGAGTAATTCGAGAGATGCAGATGAAAACAACACTGAGATTCCACCACCTCACCCCAAAAAGAATGGCTGCTATCAAGAAATCACACAATAATTAATGTTGGCGGGGTTGTGGGGAGAAAGGAACCCTTCTCCATTGTTGGTGGGAGTGCAGACTAGTGCAACCACTATGGAAATCAATATGGAGATACCTCAAAGAGCTTGGACTGGAGGTTCCATTTGACCCAGCCATCCCTCTGCTGGGTATCTTTCCAAGAGAACTAAAAATTTGGGGGGACTGATAGGCTGTTTTTGAAAGTGTAGATTTTGGCACAGACTGAAAAGGGGGAAGTAAGGAAGGGGGAAGAAAGGAACTTCATTTTAAGGAAAAGATGTGAAGCTTCACCAAAATGTTTTTCATCTTAATGTGTTTTAATGTGCAATTTATCTTTATTTCTTACCCAAAGAGTGTATTCCTAAGGATTAAAGATCAAGTGAGAAACCACACATTGGTTCATTTATAACGAGTAGGAAAGCACACAAGATTTGGAGTAAAGCTAAACAGAACTGACAGCCTAAAACCTGAGCCCAAAATGACCTCCCCAGCCCAGTCTGCTCCACTGAGTCTGTCAAATTCCACACAGACCTCAGTGGAACAGACAATCTCAATACTACAGTGAAAGGAAAGGCCAGGGTGATGTGAATCTACCAGGGCTGGTGAATAAAAACCAAGACAGACAACAATACATCCCACTTATTACCCAGACCACAGCCTGTGCAGAGCCACACTGTGCATGGGTAGAAGACAGTGACTTCTCCTTCCAGGTCAGACAGAAAAACTTGATTTTATAAAGGTCATCTATGTAAAATAGAGATTCTAGAGAAAAAAAATAATCAGGTACTCAAGGCAAGCTCAGCTGGTCTGATTCCTTCCTTTGTGCTGAGTGGACTCACTCATAGGCAAAGGGGACTCTGAGTATCCAACACCATCACACAGTTCCCAGACAGGAAAGAAGAAGAGAAGGGCTTTTTGACCTTCAAAATGAACTAAAAATTCATCTGTCTTTGAAGACCCCAAAAAACACAAGCAAAGTAGAGAAAGTTTCCCTTCCGTTCCACTTGGAGTCCTTCAACAGTGGTCACACTAAGAGCATCAGCAATAAAAACAAAATACAATTACTTATTAATAATGCTTTTTGCCTTTTTTTTCAAGTGACATGTAGTATTTCTCCATATTTATGAGCTATAGGCTGATATTTCAACACACATATACAATGTGTTATGATCAGATCCGGGTAATTGCTATATCCTTCATCTCAAACATTCATCATTTCTTCATCTTGAGGACATTTAAAATCTTCTCTACTAGGTATTTTTAAATAGAGAATTATAATTATAACTGTAGTCAACGGTCATTATTCTTCTGAATTACAAAATATTGGAAGGTATGCCTCTTATCCAATTGAACCCAACTGACTTTATTCAATAATAGTTTATATCTACAGAAAAATTGACAAGATGTACAAAGAGATTCCATATATTTCTCTGCACACAGTTTGCTCCAATACTGCAGATTGTTTTTGTATGGTAGTACTGGGGATTAAACCCAGGGTCTCACTCATGCTAGGTAAGCATTGTATCACTGACTTACATCTCCAGCACTGCCCCAATACTACGATCAACATTAATATGGTACAGTCATCACAATGAATGAACCAACGCCAACACAGTGTTATTAAAAGAAGGTCCAGAATTTAATGAAATTTTCTTGATACTTATATAATGTTTTTAATGCTGTTTTTTTGCTCCAGAGCCCCATCTAAGACAACACTTAGTAATTAGGACTCTTTGGGCTCTTTTTGGTTGGGACGACTTTGCACACTTCCTTTCTTTTTGATGACCCTAACCGCTTTTGTAGGCTGCTCCTTTATTAGAAGTTAAACTTTCTGGGCTTGATGATAGTACAGAAGTTAGTTTTGAGGAGGAAGATGCTAGTGGTAAACATTATTTTCATCACAGGACATCAAGGGCACACACTCTCTATGGTTTATGATACTTCATGTTCATCTTTGTCACATGGCTGAATGATGTTTGTTAAAATTCTCCACTGTCCACATTCATGCCAAACTTTTGAAAGGGGTGAATGAGAAGAGCCAAGGCTTAGAAGTGAGTAGTGAGTAATTCTTCCTCCCTGTGAAGGAGGAGTACCTATATAAATCACTTGGGATTCTGCATGGGAGATTTGTCTCTTCTCCCCAAGTTACTAATATTAATTTACCAACTCATGAATTAGTATTAGTTGGACCTCATGGACATTTACTTTCACATTGAGTTGTAATCAATACTACCTTACTGCTGAAATATTTTCCACCTTGACCACTGTAGGAGTTCTTCCAGTTGGTTCCTTCACCCAACCCTTTCAATGTGTGCGTTTGTGCATTTGTGTTTGTGTTGCTGTCATTTTAAGCACTTCCTTAATTTTTGACACTCTCAGAGGCCATAAGTTCATTTTAGTTATTTCCTGCCCAATCCTGAATCAGTCATTTTAAGAAGCCTTGATTACTTTTATTGATCTTAAACTCCAGATCTGGTTGCTTGGTTTGTTCATTGCTACTGGACTTTCATTACCCTTAGGCCCTCTCAGTTGATAAAGAGATAATAGTTTGCAAACCAATACATATATATGTACATACCCACAAATGCTCCCATACTGACACCTTTACATCTGTGATAAATGAAGTATGAGTTTTTACTAGTCGTCAAAATAGATCATTGCCATATACATTATCATAGCCTCTTATCTGTGCTTTTCTGTAAATTCCCACTAATACTTAGAAAGCCAACACTGTAACTCTATATTACTGTTGGCTATAATTATAACTTCTTGTTATTCTTTTAATGTATTGGTACATATGTATAGTAGATAATGTTTACATTCCTTGTAGAAAGTTGGAGCATATCATAACACACCCCAATGTAGTTTTTTAATCTCTTAAACCTTCCCTCCTTCCCCATCCTTCCATCTCTTGATCCTCTTCCCTTTTGAGAACAACCTTCCTACTTCCTATTACCTATATTTTATTTTGCTCTTTATTTTTATGCTTTTTTTTCATATAAGAGGAAAAAAATGTGACTTTCTGACCAGAACATAATTCTACTTACAAAGGATATAGTTCTGGAATCAACAAGTTGGATCAAAGAATTAAAAGAACCATATCATGATATAAGCACACCTAGGTTTATAACAACACAGTTTGTAACAGCTAAAACTTAGAAACAGTCCATTTGCCTATCAGATGGAGACTTGATAAAGATGATGTGGTTTTTCTATAAAATGGAATACTACTGAGCCATAAGAAGGATATACTAGATTCATTCATAGGAAAATGGATACATATTGAGGATATACTCCTAAGTGAAATAAATGAGTCACGTATGTATAAACACCAAATAGTTTTTCTGGTGTGAATAAACTATAATAAATACTACATAAGATTCTAATGAGATAATTGACAATGTGAAATAGGAAGTAATGGACTAAAGGTGTAGGGAAAGTGGGAAGGGTAGGGGAAAGCTAATAAGGGAAAGGAAAAAATAGGAGCAATTGAAAAAATGGAAATAAAATGCTTGTAAATGGGGAGCGGAGGATGAGGTGAAGGGAGGGTAGGGACAAGGGGAAAAATGAGAACCAAGACCTGTCATGTAAATATACAAAATCCCAATAATGAATGTAACTGTACTGTATACCTAAAATGTAGCATTAAACTCAATGAGGAAAAAAACCGGATGATATTAAATTAAAAAGCTTCTGCACAGAAAAAGAAACAACTGAGTGAAAAGACAATCTATTGAATAGGGAAAATAATGTGTGCCAGCAATATCTCAGAGAAATTGTATCTAGAATGTATGAATAACTAAAAAACCTAAAAACTCCAAAACAAAATGGACAAGAGAAATGAACAGATACTAAAATAATATGATATACTGAAATCAATATAAACTTAATTTTTGCTTTTATGACAGTAGTTTTATAAGATTAACTACCTTAAATTGAACTATTGTCTTCTAAGTTAGTCTAATTAACCATTGTTTTAGAACTTTCCAAAAATCATTCGATATTATTGAAAATATAAAAATTAATTGATGAGGTTTTTGTCCCTTGCAAACTTATAGTTTGGTACTACTCCAAAGTCATTCAATGTATTGATGGACATTAAACAATTTAACTTATGTGTTACACACACAAAAAGGAAATTTTGAAAAGCACAATTTTCTATCTTTTCAATATGAATAATTTTTAATTACTCCAAATGACTTCATTAAAAATGATGCTAGGATACAGTGACATGTCTCATCAGAAAAGCTTGACCTAAACACAACTTCACCACACCAGAAAAAACTGCATCACTATTATTAAAAGAGCAAGATGAAATATTTCTTCATACTTTACTCTGTTAACTCCTGTTTAAAATTAAAGTTTTGTAGAAATACATTCATTTTCCTAATTGAGTATCAAATCTTTTTATTCTCCCTGCCCTAGGAAACTTGGCTCAGGATGTCATTGCTATACAACCCTCACTTTCTGGCTCATTCTGAAAAAAACTATAGACCTTCTCTCTGCTCCTTCACAATTCTCACTTTTTTCTTCTCTTCTTCAGAGGATTTATAATGGGTCCCAAAAGTAGTTCTGCATATTAGTCATGCAGCCTCAATCAAGTAATATAACCATTCTCTCATGCACAGAACAGAAATGTCTCCTTGAAAAGAGGTAAAGAAATGATTGGATTTTCAAGACATGTCTAAATGGGAAGCCCTAAGCCAAACACGTGGCTCAGTCATGCCACACTTGCCTGGAAAGCAAGCACAAGGTCCTGAATTCAGTTCATGGTACAAAACCAAAGGGAAAAAAAGTTCATAAAGTTCATAAAGTTCATATCCAGGAAAGAATAAAAAGGGATCAGGGTCATTGAAGGAGTCCAGAGCAGGTTGACAGTCTGACATCTAAGAAGGAAAGATAAGTAGTAGATGAATTGTTCACAAACTCCCACACTGTGGTGTGGTTCAAAATGGTCTTGATCAGGATGTAGAAAGCAAACACTGAGAGATCTGTTTCAGGCAGAAATGACCGCGATCTAGTACATCTCACCCACCACACTCAACATTTGCTGAAGGCATCACAGCAAGCATGACTCTGCCTGAACAGTGTGGTGCACTCAAATGATATGAGCTCTGGAATTTAAATAACTGGGGTCCTTGCAGCTGGTTCTCTCCATACATGACTGAATAGAGTCTTTAAGGCTCCCCACACTCACCTCCAATATTAAACTCCCCAGATTTTCTGATTTATTATTATTGGTACAAGTCATTATTGTCTGAATTATTAATAAATTTTTTCTTGTTTTTTTTTTTTTTTGTACCAGCGATTGAATTTAGGATCTTGCACTTGCAAGGCAGGTGGTGGCACCACTGAGCTAAATCCCTAGCCCCAATAATTTTTATTAAATATAGGAAATTCCTTATTGATATATATATATATAAATATATACATATTATTGGTATATATATTATATATATTATACTATTATAATATATAATTTCCAAGCCTTTGCCATTGGAATAATAGAGAGATAATAATATATATTCCAAGCCTTTGCCATTGGAATAATAGAGAGATTGTGTGAAATAGCATCTTGTTAAGTGTATTTTATGTCTTTCTCATAATAAAATGTTTAAGTAAATTAATGAAATGTTTGTAAGAATTATCACTTTTCTTGATATGTATTTTTTCATGTAAATCACAAATAAGTAATACATTAGCCAAAATATTTCTACTAATTTAATGGGAAGCAATTTCCTGTTACTGATGAAAACAGCAATTATAGCAAAAACTGTGTCTCTATTTCCAAATGTGTGATACCATTTATATAAATAAATACAAATCCTGTAGGTTATAATCAGTCATTGGAATGCTGGTGTATACAAGTGCTGTTTCTATCATCATTCTCTGTTAATGCTGTCATTGGCAATGAAAGGTGGAATTCTATACACTCTGCTTAATAACAAGTGAGATGATACATGTTCTCAGATGTTGGTAGCATATGGTGGAGATATTCCAAATGTCACATTATTCAATAATACAGAATAAGAACAACAATAGTGGTAAGAAAAATAAACAGAAGGAAAGGACCAGATTGAGGGATCTGATTATGGTCTAAGGTTCTCACATCTTGAATTGAAGATATTTCATCTCAGGCATTAATATATAAAATCTTGTGTTTTTTATGTTTTGGTCACCACTACTACATTAACAGACTTCCAGGAAGATAGATAGCAAAGTGGTGAGCAGCAGTGAATCAGCCTCTCCAAGATCTAGAGTCCAGATGCTGGGATAAAGAAATATGGGGAAGAGAAGAGGATAAGTGGATCCCTGGACCCAGCAAGGATCTTAAGTGAGAATTGAGCTAATGCGGAGAGTGAAGACAGGAAATTCAATGTGGAAGAGGAATATGGCATATAGCACTTTCTGCCCATATTCCAGCTTGCAGCATGAGAGGTGGCTCAAATCTATAGAGGGTGACTCTGGGCCTCCACAGAGAAATGCACCAGTGCAATTGAGCAGTAAATGCTATTGGCTGTAGTGACTAGTGAGTGAAAATGGTTCAGACGTCCACAGGAGAGGGCACTTGGATGGTCAGCATTTCGAAAAGGGGCCAGCTGAATCCAGAGCTCTGAGCAGCAGTAAGCTGGCTCCATCTAGCAGCTCCGAATGTCAGGATGGGATACAGCCATGGTAAACACCCAGATTAAGGGAGCCAAGTTTAAACTGGCAAGAGACACCTGAAGTATTCTGTGTTGAACAACTCAGAACCCAGACTTATAAACAGAAACCATAATCAACCTGAACTTCAGTGGAGATGAAAGAACAGCTTGATGGGATTGTTCACCACCCTCCTGAATTCTACTGTGGCTTGTTATGATCAAACAACACAAATCTGGGCTGTCTTCCCCATTTTTCTACTGGTGACATTAAAGGTGCACACTGAAAGGGACTTTTTTGGGGGGTGGGGGGGCTTTACTTCTTTTCCTTGTTGGTTCTTCTTTTTATATGCACGTGAACATTGTTTCTAGTAGTTTTGGTTTTTTCTCTGTCCGTATTTCTATTTCTTTTTCTTTCTTTCCCTATTTTTTCACCAGCTTGTATAATCTGCCTTTGTCTCTTTCTAATCTCTTTCTCTTCTATTTCTGTATATTTTTCCTGTACCCCTTTTAAATTCTCACCCTAAAGGTAAAATCACTCTATTTAGTGGATATTTTCTGTATACAACTCTCTGATTTGTTTTAAATTTTGCTGTATAACTACAAATCTTGTTCATACAAAATCATGTTCATACATTTAAGGAGGCAAAATAGTAGTTACCACATTTTCTAGGCTGTGCTTGATGCTACTATTATTACTGATTGTACCACTTAACCCAAGGTGATATTGTTGTTCTAAGCACTTGTTCTTCCCCATATGCCAAGACCAAGATTGCCTGAGTGTCATGAACTATACTATAGCAGAGTACCATAGAACCAGGAGCTAGGCCAAATAGGCAGCAACTTCTTATCCCAAGAGCAATTTACAAGCATCAGTGAAGAAACTAACCTAAAAAAATAAATAGAAAATGAGAAGAAAAGGAAACAAGATGCAACCCCAGACTTCCAGCTCATCCAAGGCAAACCTAGTGATTAGTAAACCACCCATGTGAACTCTCTGAAATGGAAAGAGTCAAAGTAACAAAGCAGATGAATGAAGCTCTAAAAAAAATATCAAATTGGAAATAATTTCTCAAATGATGAAAGAAATGATGACTATAGTGAACAGTTAGTGTATCTTGAGTGCATTAAAAAAAACAGAAGAGCTTAGGAAAATGATAGAAATCATATATGCCTAACATAAAAAATGAAATTCATAAAACATATTCAAACAGCTATTGAGGGGGGATTTAAACTTTTTTGAAATTATACACCACAGACTGAACCAATGTGAGGGGAGAATAACAGATCTTGAAGAAAAGCTTGCAGTTAGAGATCACAAAAAGAAAGATTTCTTAAAATAGCACAGAACATTAAGAAAATCAATCCATGACTCAAATACATGATGCAAAGAAGTAGAACATAAAGTTTATCAGAGTCAATGAAGAAGCAGGAGATATCACAAATAATCTTAAAAGGAACTTTTCACAGAATTAGTGGCAGAACACTTTCCAAGTATGTAAAAAGAATTTGACATACAGATAATGAGGCATATAGAACTCCAAATAACCATGATGAAATAATGTATACAAAAATGTACAACAGTAAAGAAATTCAACAGAACAGAATAATTAAAAATGTTAGATTAAAAAACTAAATATCTATAAAAGAGAACAATCAGAATCACAAAAGATTTCTCAACACAAACCCATACATCAACAAGAGCTTGAAGGGAGCTAAAGTCCAAAAATAAAACAGTCCTCAATTTAGATTGATGTACCCTGAGAAACTGATGGAAAAATAAGATAATTTAATGACAAAGAGCAACTGAAGTAATTCATGACTACCAACTCAGCACTCCAAAAATTTCTGAGGGGTATTCTAGATAGACATAATAAAAGACTAAATTTTGATTAATCCAAACAGAATGAATCCATCAGGAAAGCAAGCACTTAAAGAGAGGAAAGAAAGGGAACCAACAACAACAAAATTATATGACAAGCATAAGTCAGTATATATCAGTTATAACCATCAATGGAACTGGTCTCAAGTTACCAATCAAAAGAAACAGATTGGAAAAATGAATCAAGAAACAGGATCCAACATGTACACAACAGAATAAAAAATTGCAAAGATAGAATCTCAGATATTGAAGATAGGATCCCAGTCAGTGACCCTGAAAAGAGAGGTCTCGTGAAAACAGTAAGGGATCATGAGAAAATGATCCAGCAACTCCTAGATGATGCAAAGAAGAATAACAAAAGACTGATAAGAATCCATTAAGTAGCAGGAGAAAAGGAAATGACTTGAAAAAGCTATTCACAGGATTAATGACAGAAAACTTCCCAAACAGAGGGGAAGAATTTGACATACAGATAAGTGAGGCATATAGGACTCCAACTAGCCAGGATAAAAAAAATCTACACCTAGACATATAATAATCAAGATTCCAGAAACCCAAAAGAAGAGCAAAATACTACAAGCAGTAAGAGAAAAGAAACAAATCACATGCAAAGGAAAGCCCATCAGAATCATAGTAGACTTTTCAACACAAACCATCAGATCAAGGAGAGCCTGGAGTGAGGTATTTTAAGTCCGAAAAGAAAACAACCTGAAATCTAGACTGATATATTCTACATAACTCTCTTTCAAAATGAATGGGGAAATAAGATACTTCTATGACAAAGATCACCTGAGAAACTTCATGAATACCAGGCCAGCACTACAAGTAATTCTAAACAATATTCTAGAAAAAGACAATGAAGATCACAACACCATGAGGCCCAACAAAGCAAATCAAATAGTCAAGGAAAGAAACTAAAAGGAGAGGGAGAAAAATTACAAAGAGTCAACCAAAGGACAATAACATGACAATAATAAGTCAGAACATATCAGTTATAACCATCAATGTCAGTGGCCACAATTCACCAATCAAGAGAAATAGACTGGCAAATGGATTAAGAAGCAAATCCCAACAATATGTTGTATATAAGAAATACACCTAGTGCAAAAAGAAGCCCAAAGACTGAAAGTCAAAGGATGGAAAACAATTCTCCACATGACGGGAGCCCAGAAAAAAGCAGGAATAGCAATCTTATTCACAGACAAAGTAAATTTCAAACAAAAACTGATCAAGAGAGACAAAGAAGGCCACTACATTCTTGTAAAGGGAACAATTCAAGAGGAAGAGTTGGCAATCATAAACATATATTCACCAAATATAAATGCCCCCAACTATATAAAACAAATATTAAGTAACATGAAAAACCAAATAAGCACTAATGCAATTGTAGTGGGGGATCTCAATACCACACTATCATAAATAGACAGATCATCTAGGCAAAAAATCAACAATGAAATACTAGAACTGAACCAAGCTTTTGAATGCATGGACTTATTAGACATCTATAGAGTGTTCCACCCAACAAAATCAGAATATACATTCTTTTCAGCTGCACATGGGTCATTCTCCAAGATAGGTCACATAGTAGCTCACAGAACAGGTTTCAATAAATGCAAAGGAATCAAGGTTATTCCCTGTCCATTATCAGATCACAATGCAATAAAGCTGAAGATCAATAGCATAAGAAACCGTAGGAACTTCCCAAACATATGGAAATTGAACAACACTCTCCTGAACAATCAATGGATCACAGAAAAAATTAAAGAAGAAATCAGACAGTTTTTACAAATAAATGAAAATGCCAATACAACATATAGGAATCTGTGGGACACAAATGAAAGCAGTTCTAACTGCAAAATTCATAGCACTGAATGCCCAAACTAGGAAAATAGAACAAGCTCAAAGAAACAACCTAATGATGAATCTTAGACTCCTAGAAAAACAAGAGCAAGAAAAACCCAAAGCTCAAATGAGAGGAAATTATAAAGATTAGAGCAGAAATCAATGCAATGGAAACTAAGAAAATGATACAAAAATAAATGAAACAAAAACTTGTTTTTCTGAAAGAATAAATAAAACTGATAAACCCTTAGCAAACCTTTTCAAAAAAAAGAAAAGAAAAAGCTGAGATCCATGCAATCAGAAATGAAAAAGGTGAAGTCACAACAAATCCCACAGAAATCCAGAGGATCATTAATACCTACTTTGAGAACCTGTCCTCTAATAAAATGGAAAACATGGAAGAAATAGACAGATGTTTAGATACTCATGAATTACCAAAGTTGAACAAAAAAGACAAAAGCATTTTAAACACCTCAATTACAATCAGTGAAACTGAAAATGTAATTAAAAACTTACCAACAAAGAAAGCCCTAGGTCTTGATGGATTCACGGCTGAATTTTACAAGACATTTAGAGAAGAACTACTGCCATTACTCTTCAAACTTGTCAATGAAATTGAAAGGGAAGCAGTACTTCCAAAATCATTCCTGGAAGCAAGTATCACTTTGATTCCCAAAGCAGGGAAAGGCGCAACTGAAAAAGAGAACTACAGGCCAATCTCCTTAATGAATATAGATGCAAATATCCTTAATAAAGATATTACCAAACAGAATACAGAGGATTATCAAGAAGATCTTAATCCTGACCAAGTCGGATTTATTCCAGGGATGCAAGGATAGTTCAACATACGTAAATCAATAAATGTAATACATTATATTAACAAAGTCAAGGAAGAAAAACACATGATCCTCTGAATAGAAGCAGAAAAAGCATTTGACAGAAATCACCACCCATTCATGATAAAAAAAAAAACCTGCAAAAAAATTGGAATAGATGGTCTATATCTCAACTTAATGAAGGCTATCTATGAAAAACCAACAGCCAACATCATATTAAATGGCTAAAAAGTGAAAACATTCACATTAAAATCAGGACCAAGACAAGGATCCCCACTATCCCCACTCCTTTTTGATATAGTTCTGGAAACATTAGCCATAGCACTTAGACAAGAAAAAGATATTAAAGAAATAAAGATAGGAAAAGAAGAAGTTAAACTGTCATTATTTGCTGATGATATGATAGTCTACATTGAAGACCCAAAATATCTTCCAAAAGACTTCTTGATTTAATTGACACTTTTAGCAGAGTACAGGATACAAGGTCAACATCAAAAAATCAATAGCCTTCTTGTATACAAATAGCAGACTCACTGAGCAAGAAATTAGGGAAACAATTCCTTTCACAATAGCATCCAAAAAATGAAGTATCTAGGAATCAACCTAACAAAAGAAGCAAAAGACCTCTACACTGAAAATTACAGCACTCTGAAAAAAGAGATCAAAGAGGATATAAGAAAATGGAAAGATATCCCCTGCTCCTGGGTAGAAAGAATCAAGATGGTGAAAATGACCATACTACCAGATATACAGATTCAATGCAATGGCAATTGAAATTCCAACACTATAATTCACAGAACTAGAAAGAAGAATCCAAAAATTCATTTGGAACCATAAGAGACCAAGAATAGCAAAAGCCATCCTAGGCAACAGACACATGACAGTGGGTATAACAAGTCACAATCTGAAACTATGCTACAAAGCCACTGTGATAAAAACAGCATGGTACTGGCAAATAAACAGACCTGAGGTTCAGTGGAACAGACTGGAAGACACGAAAACAACTTCAGATGTACTCAGCTACCTCATCTTTAACAAAGGATCTGACCATCCACACTGGAGGAAAGATAGCCTGTTTAATAGATGGTGTTGGAAAAACTGGATGTCAACCTACCAAAGATTAAAACTAGACCATTGTCTCTCACCATGGCCTAAATTAAAATCCAAGTGGATTAAAGATCTAAATATTAAAACAGTAACACTAAATTTGCTGGAAGAAACGTTAGGCAGAACTCTTGAAGATATTGACTTAGGAAAAGACTTTATGAACAAATCCTAAGTAGCATGGGAATTAGCAGAATCAACCTCCAGGATCTCATCCTATTAAAAAGCTTCTTTACTGCAAAAGACACCATCAGTAGAACTGAGACAAGCTACAATGTGGGAAAAAATTTTTACCAGCCGCTCCTCAGACAAAGGACTACTATCTAGAATATATAAAGAACTCTAAATAGTCAGCCCCACAAATATAAAGACCCAATTCAAAAATGGACATCTGAAATGAACAGACATTTCTCAGAAAAAGAAGTCAAAGCAGCAAGTAAATATATGAAAAAAATGTTCCACATCACTGGTCATTTGAGAGATGCAGATAAAAACAACACTGAGATTCCACCTCACCCCATAAAGAATGGCTGCTATCAAGAAATCACACAATAACAAATGTTGGCGGGGCTATGAGGAGAAAGGAACCCTTTTCATTGTTGGTGGGAATATAGACTGGTGCAACCTCTATGGAAATCAATATGGAGATACCTCAAAGAGCTGGGACAAGAGGATCCATTTGACCCAGCCATCCCTCTTCTTTCCAAAAGAGTTAAAAGAATCATATCACAGTGACATATGTGCACCTATGTTTATAGCAACACAGTTTGTAATAGCTAAAACTTGAAAATAGCCCATTTGCCCATCAGTTGGAGATTGGATAAAGAAGATGTGGTTTTTCTATAAAATGGAATAGTACTCAGCCATGAAGAATGAGAAATTAGAGTCATTCATAGGAAAATGGATACATTTTGAGTATATACTCCTAAGTGGAATAAATAAGTCACGTGTGTAAATACTGAATAGTTTCTCTGATGTGAAAAACTATAATAGTATTCAAGATCCTAATGGAATAATTAACAATGTGAAAAGGAAGAAAAGTGCTAAAGGTGTAGGGACAGTGAGAAGGGGAATAAGGGAAAAGAAAAAAATGTGAGAAAGTGTAAAAATGGAATTAAAGTGTTTGTAAATGGGGAAGGCAGGATGAGGTGAAGGGAGGGTATGGACAAGGGGATAAAATGAGAACCAAAACCTGTCATGTAAAGGTTGAAGATCCCACTAATGAAAGTAACTGTACTCTATACCTAGAATGTACCAATAAACTCAATAAAAAAATGAAACAGGATCCAACGGTTTACTCTTTCCAAAAAAAAAAACAGTTAAATGAAAATAAATTCATAGACAGAAAGTCAAAGGTTGCAAAATAATGTTCCATGTGACTGATCTGCAAAAAGTAAGAGTAGCTATTCTATTTGCAGACAGTGAATTTTAAGCTTGATCAAGAGATGCAAAGAAAGGAACTAAATATTTAAGGGAATATTTCAAGAGGAAGAGATAACAATCATGAATATATAGGCATCAAATACCAGCACACAACTCTACATAAAACAAATATTAGTGGACATTAAAAATCAAATGAGCATCAATACAACTGCAATGGGGGATCTCAATGCCTCATTGCTGCAAATAGACAGATAAACTAGATAAAAAATTAACAAACAAATATACAAACTGAACCACATCTTTGAACAAATGGCTTTAGTAAATGTCTAGAGTGTTCCACCAAACAATATTGGAATATTCACTCTTGTCAGCTGCACATGAGATGTTCTCTAAAATAGATCACATAGTAGCTCTTAGAACATGCCTAAGTAATGTAATGGAACTGAAATCATCCCATACATATTATCACTCTATTGTACAATGAAATTGGAAATCAATAGCAAAAGAAATCACACAAGGGCCAGGGATTTAGCTCAGTGGTGCCACCACCTGCCTTGCAAATGCAAAGACCTGAGTTCTATCCCCAGTACCCACCCCCAAAAAATAAATAAATAAATAAAAGAAAGAAAGAAATCACACAAGCTAAACAAACATAGAAATTAAATATCACTCATTCAATGGGTCACAGATGAAATTAAAGAAAAATTTTGACAGTTTCTACAATTAAATAGTAATGCCAATACAACAGAATTTATGGAACTTAATGAAGGCAGTCCTATGAAGGAAATTCATAGTGGTGAATTCCCACATCAGAAAACAGAGCCAGGCATGATGGCTCACGCCTTTAATCCTAGTACTCGGGAGGCTGAGACAGGAGGATCCCTGTGAGTTCAAGACCAGTCTGGGCTACATAGTGAGTTCCAGGTCAGTCTCAACTACATAGTAAGCCTCTGCCTCAAAAAAAGTAAAAAAAGAAAAACATTGAAATCAAATTAACAATGTTAAGCACCAAGGAAAAAGAAGAGCAAGTTAAGCCCAAGGCTTGTATTAGGGAGGAAAGTATAAAGATGATAGCAGAAATTAATACAATTGAAACTAAGAAAATAATACAGAGTCAATGAATCAAAGAGTTGATTCTTTCAAAGATTTAATAAAATTGACAAACCCTTAGCCAACTTTATTCGAAAAGGAAAGAAAAGACACAAATCCATGCAATTAGGAATGAGAAGGTTGATATCAAACAGATCATGCTGATATCCAGAAAATCATCAATACCTGTTACATCTACCTGTATTCTAAGACACAAAACACAGAAGAAATGGCAGAATCCTAGATACATGAATTATTAAATCAAGAAGATAAAAATTTGTAAATAACCCAATATCAATCAATGAAATTGAACATGTAATTAAAGAAAAAACTACTTGCAAGGAAAAGTTCAGGTTATGAAGAATTCACTGCCGAATTTTACAGTTAATTCAGAGAAGATCTAATGCAAGTACTCCTCAACTAGGTAATAAACTTGATAGGGAAGCAATACTCCTGAACTCATTCCTGGAAGCACGAATTACCTTTATACCAAGACCAGGGAATGACCCAATCAAAAAAGAGAACTACAGGGCAATCTCTATAATGAGCATAAATATTAAAATAATCAGATACTTGCAAATAAAATGCAGCAAATCATCAGAAGGTTATATCTCATGACCAAGCAGAATTCATCAAAAGGATGCAGGATGGTTCACCACATGGAACTCAATAAATATTATAAACCACATTAACAGAACAAAGGACGAAAACCAAATGATCATCTCAACAAACACAGAAAGAGCACTTGACAAAATAGAGCACCCATTCATGAAAAAAGTACAGAGAACTGGAATAGATGATTTCTACCTCAATCTGATAATAGCCATCTATGAAAACCTAACAGCCATCATCATACTAACTGGTCAAAAACTGAAAACTTGCATTCTAAAACCTTGATATAGATATAGATATCCACTATTACCATTCCTATTCATTATAATTCTGGAAACACTAGCCAGAGGCATTTGAAGAGAAAGAAATAAAAGGGAAAAAGACAAGACAGTTCAATTTTTATTTGCAGATGGCATGACATTCTACACAGAGGATCCCAAAAACTCCTCCAAAATACTTCTAGATTTAATAATCAAATTCAGTAGCATAGCTGGATTCAAAGTCAATACTCAAAAATCAATAGTATCCCTGTATAAAAATAACAAATACACTGAGCGAGAAATCAAGGAAAGAAAAGTGAAGAAATTTAGAGATATATTGCCACTTCTCTTCAAACTCTTTAATGAAGTAATGACATAGGAATCAATCTAATGAAAGGAAAAAAGGACATGTACTTTGAAAACTACAGTACTCTAATAAAGAAGAATATATACGATGCCAGAAAATGGAAAAATATTCCTTTTTTCTTGGGTAGGAAGAACCAATATAGTGAAAGTGACCATACTTCAAAACTGTTATACAGATTTAAGGCAATCCTAAGGGGGATTTAGCTCAGTGGTTCCACTGCCTGCCTCACAAGCACAAGGGCCCGAGTTTGATCCCTGGTACCAAAAAACAGATTTAAGGAAATCCTGATCAAAATACCATTAGTAAAACTCATAGGAGGAGGGAAACCAAACCTAAAATTCATTTGGAACAACTTGGAAACCTAACAGAAACAAAAGGAATTCCATGACTTGAAATTACGCTACAAACCTACCAAGATAAAAACAGCATTGTAATGGGGAAAGAAAATACCTGAAGATCAATGGAAAAGATTAGAAGATGAGGAAACAACTCTGATCACACTCAACCACCTTAGCCAAACACCTTCACTGGAAAAAAGATAACTTCTTCAATAAATGGTGTTGGAAAAATTACCTTCCCACATGCTAAAGATTAAACCTAGATATATATCTCTTGTCATATGTTAAACTAAAACTGAAATGGTTTAATGATCTAAATATTAAAACAAAACATTTAAGTTGCTGGAAGATAGGATCAAAAAAGAGTTCTTGAAGATATTTGATTAGGGAAAGACCTTATGAACAGAATACTGTTCACATGGGAAGTAGTACAAATAATCAACAACTGGGATTTCCTCTTTTGAAAAGCTTTTGCACAGCATAAGAACCACCAACAGAGTGAAGAGACAACACACAGAGTGAGGAAAAAATTTTACCAGCAGTTACTGAGACAAAGGTCTACTATCTAGAATATGTAAAAAACTCAAATAATCAGACCTCCCAATTTTAAAGAACCAATCCAAAAATGGGCATGTGAAATGCATAGACATTTCTCAGATGAAGAAGTACAAACAGTAAATAAATATATGAAAATATGTTCAACATCACTGATTATTTGAGAAATGAAATTTAACAACACAGATTCCATCTCATTCCAGACAGAATGGCCACCATCAATAAATCAACCAATAACAAATGCTGGCAAGGATGTGGGGAAAAAAAGGAATCCTTTTCTACTCTTGGTGAGAGTGAAGCCTCATACAATAATTGTGAAAATTTGTATGAAGATTCTTCAAAAAGCTAAAAGTAGAGATTCCATTTGATCCAGATATCTCCCTTCTTTTATCTCCCCAAAAGAATTAAAAGCATCGTACTGGGCGGGGGATTTAGCTGAGTGGTTCCAGCGCCTGCCTCACAAGTGCAAGGACCAGAGTTCAATCACTGGTACCAAAACAAAACAAAACAAAAAGCATCATACTACATTATATATGAACACTAATGTTTATAGCCACACAGTATGTGCGCACACACACACACACACACACACACACCATGAAATAATATTTGCCATAAAGAAGGATAAATTTGAGACCTTTCTAGGTAGATGGATTCATCTTTTTTTATTGAGTTTATTGGTACAATCTAGGTCTACAATATAGTTACATTCATTACTGGAATCCTGTAGCTTTACATGACAGGTCCTGTTTCTCATTTTTTCCCCTTGTCCTTGCCCTCAATGGATTCATCTTAAGGTCATATTCTTAACTAAAATAAATGGGACATATATGTTTAAATATCACATTATTTCTCTGGTGTGAAAAACTAAAAGTGTAAATAAGGACCAAAATATATGGTAGATATTAGTAAATAGGAAGAAAATGTTCAAATGGGAGTGGTACAATGGAGGGAGGAGGGGAAAAGAAAGTAAGGGAAAAAGAGAATACAAGAAATAAAATGGAAACAAAACTTTTTAAATAAGGAGAAGAAGAGATGTTTAAGGGAGAGGAGGGGGCTGGAGTAAGAGCAGAATCAAATTATACTATGTAGAGATACAAATTCCATATAATGAATGTGACCATTATGTGTTTATAAAGTGTACTGATAAAACCAATTACTGAAAACATGATGAGAAGATGGGCAAGAAAGATTATTATATTCTCTAACACAACATTTAATTGTATGAAGTTCTTTAAAGGTGCACTTGTTCTGATGAATCCCAATTTTATTCCCAACCCCATTGCACAGGATGGAATCATAATTTCTCAAGATGAAAACAAAATGAATACCACAGGATAAGGCTTCTTTGTGTCCTAAAGGAGATGAACACCTCATGGACTTATTAAAAGGTTTTATTTCCTCAGGAATATTTTGAACATTCATCTTTAAATGGACAAAATCCAGGGATAATTCACTTTTCATCTTAATTTCCAAAGGGAATTTTTCCTCAAAGGAATGAAAGTCAGGTTGCATAATTGCTAATTCTAATATTAAAATGAAATGAATGGGAGAACTCTATTTTTCTTCTTTCTAATTAGAAATCACTTTTGATCATATTTTCTTAGATTTATTTTATTTTAAATTTTCAAAATAGCAAGAATAAATAAATTTGAGTGTTCTCTCCACAAATAAATAAGTGTTTGACATGGTGGATATGCTTTTTACACTCATTTGGCCTCACATTTTATACATGGATGATTTCTCAAATTATTTTTTCTTGAATTCTTTTTCCATCCTTATTTTTCTTACTCATTTATTTTTTTCTCCAAAGGGGACCTCTAAGAAGATGAGGCAAAAGCCAAGTAGGATAACTCTTCTTTTCTCAGGAGGCTTCACCCTGGACTACTCTCATGGTGAACAAGATTTCAGAGTCTGTCCTTCGATTTAGAGTCCATTTATTATTTTTGTCAGTACACCAAAAATAAGAAAAGACAGTTACTTAGAACATAAGAGAATGTGAATGACAAATTAATATTGTTTATTGAGACATATAACTGCCATACTAAAGAACTAATGCTATAAATGATGGCAATTATATAACTCTGAGTAAAATGACTTGCTAAGTCCACTAATATTGGTCCACTCAGTCAATATGGGTTCAAATCATTCCTTACTTTGTTCATTATATACAATACTCTACTCCCTCCCAGTCCTGATTCTTTGATACTTTTTTCCCAGTTTTATACTCTTATTTACTACCAAATGAAATTAGAATGCTAATTTTAAATTAGCATACCTCAACAGCTAGTGGTGCTCTGAAGCAAAGTACTGGTACACAATACCACAGAAATATTACTTACAACGTAGTTACAAAGCAAGGGAAAATGTACATTATGTATCATAAACAGTCTTTTGTACATTAATATCTAATAAGCTTTGAACTCCATATCTTGTAACATAATGTTTAAATATGAAATGATTATAGAAATGTATAATATTTATGCATTTTATTTTATGGTACATTGCTTGTGTTAAATTAGATTTTTATTTCTATAAAGAAAAAATTCTTTTTAACAATATATTTTTATAAATTGAAGATTCTTATGGAGACATCCTTACCTGGAGTGCATTTTTTAAAAAATTCTGGGAGTTTGTGTGTGTTTGCAGGGGCAGAGATACATACAGATAGATAAAGAGACAGAGAGACAGAAAAGAAGATAAGCAGCTAAAGTTCATAGTTAAATGAAGTCTTAAATTTACATTTTGCTTTTACTTGTAGTTCAACAAAATATGTTTAATGTAAATACTGTTAATTAACTAGGAACTACAATTAGGAAATATTTGCTGCCAACTAATATCACACAAGAGTGTAAAATCATATAAGTACAATATGTAATTTAGGAGAACTACACATCACATCATGAAAAATGTCCAAAATGAATTTTTACTGAATTTTGGGATCGGAATGGGACATAAGTTGCATAGAGCCATTGTTCTGGTTGTAGGTCCCAGCTTTCCCCTCCATTCCTAATTCCTCTAAAAGACCCTTTTCATGGTGTTATCAATTTAATTGCTCTTTGTCCTTCTGCTATTTTCATAGGACCTAAGAAAATCAGATCACATTTCTAAGTTTTCCAGTTATTCACCCCAGTTAATGGGAATTCTGACTCTGCATCCAAAAATGTTCTGATCTCAGCTAGGCTTTGCTTCTAAACTTCCTACCAAATTTAGCACCTACTATAGGTTATATCAAACCATCCCCCATGTCAAGAAGTCCTCCATTCAACCTCTGATGTCACTAATAGCAGGTGTCATTTTCTTATTTAATGGAGAAAAAAAAATTTGGAAATACTTAAAAGAGTCAGGAAGATTTCACCCTCACAGTGAAGGGTGATCCAGTCTCTTGGATTTGATTTCCACTTCCTCCATGAATTGTGACTCAGGTCATTCTCCCTTCTCATTTTCTTGACTCTTCTCCGCAGGCTTTTTATTATCAAAGCAAGGGGAAATTTTTGCATACTTTTACAAGGATTAATGGCAATGTGTCTTCTATGGTGATTGATTTTTTAAATTTAAATATGCACCATATATTTTGATCACTACCTGTTTGATCAAACATTTCTGGCAATTTTTGTCAACTGAAAACCTTAGCATGTCTTCATTTTTCTTATTCATTAGATATGTCCTGGTTCAACTTCTGGCTTTGCCCAAAGTCAAAATGAATAAGAAAAATAAACATTTTCAAATGATTCAGAGCATCAAGTCAGTCATAACAGGGTAACTAAAGAGAAAAAAAAAAGAGGACTTCAAGAACTGCTTCAGATAGTGGCAGGAATGATATTTATTTTGAGGGGCCTGATGGTAATGGATTTTCTTTTTAATTAATTTTATTGGTACACTTTAGGCATACAATATAATGACATTCATCACTGGAAATGTGTACCTTTATGAAATCTATCTTGGATCTTATTTTCCCCCATTCCCCTGCCCTCCCTTCAACTCCTCCACCACTCACTATTTTCAAAGACTTTATTTCCATTTTCCTTACTTATAATGATTTTATTCCCTTCTTTCCTTTTCCATATCCCTCCCACTTCCCCTTCCTCTTTGCCTTATTTTCCTTATTTCATAATATCTATTAAATCTTTTAGTCTTTATTTATACTTTCAGTTTCTCACACCAGAGAAACAATTCAGTATTTACACCTGTGTGTCCTACTTATTTCACCTAGGAGTATTGCCTCAGTGCACATTCATTTAGCTATAAATGCCCCTAATTTCTCATTCTTTATGGTTGAGTCATGCTCCATTTCATTTAAAACCACATTTTCTTTACCCACTCTTCAGCTGATGGGCAATTGGGCTGCTTCCAAATTTTAGCGATTGCAAACTATGGCACTATGAACATGGGTTCGCATATATCACTGTGGTATGATTCTAAATCTTTTGGGAAGATATGCAGGAGAGTGATAGCTGGGTCAAATGCGACCTCTGGTCCTAGTTCTTTGAAGTATCTCCATACTGATTTCCACCAGCAGTGGAGCAGGGTTCTTTGTCCCCAAAGCCCCACCAGCATTTGTTATCGGTGTATTTCTTGATAGCAGCTACTCTTTCTGAGGTGAGGTGGAATCACAGCATTGTTTTCATTTGCATTTCTTAAATGATGAGTGATGTTGAACAAATTTTCATATATTTATTTGCTATTTCTACTTCTTTGTCTGAGAAATGTCTCTTCATTTCAGATGCCAATTTTTGCATTGGGTCTTTAAATTTGGGAGGTCTGATTTTTTTTCAGTTCTTTATATATTCTAGATAGTAGACCTAAGTCTGAGGAACAGTTGGTGAAATTTTTTTCCCATATTATAGATTGTCTCTTCACACTGTTGGTGATTTCTCTTCCTGAGAAGAAGCTTTGTAATAAGAAGAGAACACACTTGTTGATTCTTTGTGCTAGTTCATATGCAACTGAGGTTCTGTTCACAAAATTTTTTCCTGCACCAATGTCTTCAAGAGTTCTACCTAACCTCTCTTTCAGATGGTTTTGTGTTTCTGTTTTAATATTTATATCTTTAATCCATTTTGATTTTAGTATAGTGCATGGTGAGAGATATAAATCTAGTTTTTTATCATAGATCATGATATCTTTATTTCCAGACTGTTAAATATGACCATGATGAACAATTGCAGGTGTTTAAATTCTCCACGACTTCATAAAGCATTAATTAAAGAATGAGTGTTACAAGAAGATCACTAACAGTGCTTCTCAAAGGAAGGTATATGACCACCTGTATCTGAATCTTCTTCCCTCAAGACTGATAAAATTGTAAATTCATATCAATTATTAGAGACTGATGAATTGGAATACTAAATAAAGAAGTCTGATGTAGGTCTAGTTTTAATCTTTGGCAAGTTGAATCCCAGTTTTTCCAGCACCATTTATTAAAAAGGCTATCTTTGGGCTGGGATTTTAGCTCAGCAGTTCGGCGATCTGCCTTGCAAGCACAAGGACCCAAGTTCAATCCCTGGTACCAAAAAAAAATTATCTTTTTTTCCAGTGAGGGTTTTTTTGCTCCATTGTGGAAGATGGGGTGTCTGAGTGTGTCTGGAGTCGTCTCTGCATCTTATAATCTGTTCTATTGGTCCGCAGGTCTGTTTTCTTTTTCCAGTACCATGCTGTTTTTATCGCAGTAGCTTTTTAGTATAGTTCTGATCTAAAATAATGAGTGTGCTTTCCTCAATTTTTATGTCTGGCTTTATTTTCAAAAAATGTTGGTATAATGTTATTGTTGGATGGAAGCAATAAGTTCCAGTACTCTATGAAATGGCAGGATGGATAAAATTAACAACTCCACATTACTTTTTCCAGTACCATGCTGTTTTTATCGCAGTAGCTTTTTAGTATAGTTCTGATCTAAAATAATGAGTGTGCTTTCCTCAATTTTTATGTCTGGCTTTATTTTCAAAAAATGTTGGTATAATGTTATTGTTGGATGGAAGCAATAAGTTCCAGTACTCTATGAAATGGCAGGATGGATAAAATTAACAACTCCACATTATATATTCTCAAGAATATATGAATCAAAATTCTACATTGTACTTTATAAATATGTACAAGTGTTATTTATAAAGCAAAAAGAAAAAGGCAAGAACAAAATAATTGAAAAGAAAACTCTTCATATTAGCAAAGGAAATATGCTGCTCTCAGCATGTAAGGTACACAGTATTCCACTTTTCTTCCAGTCCCTGGACATATGATTAAAGACATCATGGTTATCCTTTGCCAACTGTCAGACCCATCCTATCATGCTGTCTAAGACTGATTTATTTGGAAAAAGATTTTGAAACACATATTTGATTTATTGAATGGGTAGCATTTAAAGGAAGCCTTAAATTATTCTGTTTTATTGTAAACTATATTACTCATAAAGGTTTCTATTTCATTTTTTATTTTTGGATGTACACCTCAAAGTTAGTCAAACCATCTTCTTAACTGTTAGTTTCTAGGATGTCTGTATTATGTATTTGTCTACATTAATAATTTCCACATTTATATTATTTCCATTCATCTATTTTTCTTTTAGTTTTGACTACTTTGCTAATTCAAACATTTTAAATATTTCTACTTTGTTAACATAAGCAGCCAAGGCTCTTATTTCTATCCAGGTTCCTCTGTTAAATCTCAGATTTTATATGAAAAGTACCAGCTTTTTTTCATCCTTGAGACAAACTTTTTAATAAATGTTCCTATAATATTGTGCTTCAAAATGTAGAACAAAGTATTTGAATTTATAAGTGCTTTTACTATAAATTAATTATTATTAGATAATGAATTCAGTATTGACTCTTAAATATATTTAAAGTGCTTTTGGCATAGTACATGGACAAGTTTTTAAGATACCCTATGCTTCCTTGAGAATAATTTTTGTTTTTAATAAAATTAACCAGAATTCTATGTATATTCAGTATTGAAATTTGTTACCTGTGCCGTTTGGGTCTTCTGCATTTTTAATTACATCTTTGAATGAGAGAACAGCTGATAAAGAAATTTTGAAATCATCCATAAGATGGTGAATATAAAAATAATAGTTGCAAGAGACGCCTTCCCCAACCAGGAGCCGCCGTCACTCCAGCACCACGAAGGTAGCTGCATGGATGCCCCTGAACCCTCAGAACTCCCCCACCACTCCACCCCACTGTGCACACTCAGACCTCCTGACTGAGCCAGTAATTGGACCCACTCTGCAGAGGCAGAGGTGGTCATAGAGGGTATTTTTTTGAGTTCCCAACATTGAGTATCTTTAAAGAAAGGGTGTGGGAAACCTGTAGTAGAATGGTGTGGAGTTCAACCATTCAGAAAGTTGGGGAACTCAATCTGGGCCTTGCAGCCCGAGGTCAATCTGCATCATGGGATTTAGCCATCAGCTAATTGAGATCAGGGGTCTTGAGTCCTAGCTCTGTTTGAGCCCCCATCCTAAATGGTAAATATACTATATTGAAAAGTTTGTTCACTGCAGACATGTTTTGGACTGCTTCTTGATTTCAATTTAATTCAAATGGTTTAGACTAGTGACTCCCACAGGTGGTCAGTTTCCAAGGTGTGCTTGATCATATTGTGTTGCTAGTTGGGATAAAGGATTGTGTTTGATTCAATAAGCTGTTTTCTCTGATGTTATGGAGATGAGAATGTCTGTGGGTCATTAGTGACACAGAAGCTAGGGCACAACTATATCAGGAAGATTTGGGTGATAACCTAGAGATAAAACCAAGGACAGTCCGACAACAAAAATAAAAATGAGAAAACACTTAAGCAAGACACAAAGACAGACTTCCAGTTCATCAATGGCAAATAGTAGGACAAATGAGGATGAAAAGGCTGATAGTGAACCACCACGTCACCCTGAACTCAAAGTACAAACAGATCAATCAGGCTCCAGAAAAATTCAAAACATAAATAATTTCCCAGATAACCATAGCGATGGTGAGCAAAATGAAAGTCATGATTCGAGACTCTAGAACAGAAACTGACAAAAAAATATATGAGCTCAGCACGACCATAGAAGCCATGAAGGCCTAGCATAAGAAAGAAATGGAAACAATAAATGCCCAACATAGGAAAGAAATGGAATCCATAAAACAGATTCAAACAGATATCCAGAAGATTAAACACTCCATTGAAAGTGTGCACAACAGAATAAAAGAATGCAAAGATAAAATCTCAGATATAGAAGACAAGATTGCAGTCAGTGACCATGGAAAGAGAGGTCTCTTAAAAACAGTAAGAGATCATGAGAAATTGATCCAGCAACTCCTAGATGATGCAAAGAAGAATAACAAAAGACTGATAGGAATCCATGAAGTAGCAGGAGAAAAGGAAATGACTTAAAAAAGCTATTCACAGAATTAATGACAGAAAACTTCCCAAACAGAGGGGAAGAATTTGACATACAGGTAAGTGAGGTATATAGGACCACAACTAGCCACAATCAAAAAAAATCCACACCTAGACATATAATAATCAAGATTCCAGAAACCCAACAGAACAAAATACTACAAGCAGTAAGAGAAAAGAAACAAATCACATGTAAAGGAAAGCCCATCAGAATCAAAGCAGACTTTTCAACACAAACCCTTAGGGCAAGGAGAGCCTGGAGTGAGATATTTCAAGTACTAAAAGAGAACAACCTCCAAACTAGACTGATGCATCCTGCAAAACTCTCTTTCAAAATGGATGAGGAAATAAGATACTTCCACAACAAAGAATACCTGAGAAACTACATGAATACCAAACCAGCACTACAAGCAATTCTAAACAAGATCCTAGAAAAAGACAATGAAGGCAACAACACCATGAGGCCCAACGGAGAAAATCAAATAGGCAAGGCAAGAAACTAAAAGGAGAAGGTGAAAAAGTAAAAAGAGTGAACAAAAGGCCATAACAGGACAATAATAAGTCAGTACATATCAGTTATAACCAGCAATGTCAATGGCCTCAATCACCAATCAAGAGAAATAGACTGGCATAATGGAATAAGAAGCAAAATCCAACAATATGTTGTATACAAGAAACACACCTAGTGCAAAAAGAAGCCCATAGACTGAAAATGAAAGGATGGAAAACAATTCTCCACATGACAGGAGCCCAGAAAACAGGCAGGGGTAGCAATCTTATTTGCAGACAAAGTAAATTTCAAACCAAAACTTATTCTAGTATTATAGATGTAGGACAGTACTGTATCATACCTCTGTGAATGTAAAATATCTTGTACCTGCTTTATGATATGTAGTAGTGACTGTGCTTTACCAGAGGTATTTTTAATGATGTTCCTGTAGAATGTTCTCTCTCCAGATGATGATTAAGGGGATAATAAAAAAAATGGTGCCAGGTACCACAACAGCAACAGAACTTTACTGTTTTCTGAGTATTATTCTTCTCTTTGTTTTTGTTTTTTTAATGGAGTGTTCTGAATATCTATAATTTTGTTCAGATGACTGCAGAACCTGGAAAAGCTGTTGCTGCTATTGATGCATAACATACTGCTATTATTGGTCTTTTTATATAAATATAAATATATATATATATACATATATGTATAATTTGAATTTTTGGAAACTTTAACTGTGCTATCGACTTTGGAAAAAGTTATCCCAATTTACTGTGTTGAGTTGGCATTGCACAGAAATTAACAGCCATATTGGTCTAGAAATGTTGTTTTTTCCATTTCTACAGGGGTAATGCACTGTATTAAATATGTAAGGTCATATCTACGTGGTTTTGATTATAGAAATTCATAAAATATTTTCTAAATAATGAAATAAAAGAGAATAATATAAGACTACAAGAGCAAGAAGCAACTTAAATATTTTCAAGGACCATTTTCATCTTCAGAATTAAGGATTATTTTAATTTTACATCATTGCCTTTTCTCTTTTACTTTCCTTTTTAGTTTTATTTTAGGATTCCCTGTTTTTAATATTCATATAGAGATTTCTTTAACTGAAATACCGAACAGTTTCTCTGGTGTGAAAAACTATAATAGTACACAAGATCCTAATGAAATAATTAATAATGTGAAATAGGAAGTAAAGGGCTAAAGGTGTAGGGAAAGTGGGAAGAGTGGGGGAAAGGTAATAAGGGAGAGGAAAAAATATGAGAAATTGAAAAAATGGAAATAAAGTGTTTTTAAATGGGGAAGGGAGGAGGGGGTGAAGGGAGGGCAGGGACATGGGGAAAAAATGAGAATCAAGACCTATCATGTAAAGGTACAGAATCCTAATAATGAATGTAATTGTATTGTATACTTAGATTGCACCAATAAACTCAATAAAATTTTAAAATAATAATAATACTAATAGTTATAAGAATCACATAATGTTGGGAATACAAATGCCTACCTCACCAGTCTTTTGAATACCAATCTTATAATATTTTTTAAATAAAATATTTGAAAATTGTAGAGAGCTGAGCCCAGCTCACAGGTCATTTTGTTGAGTAGATTTTAGGTGGAAATTAGGTAAAGGAAGCTTTACTTTAAATATTTTAAGGGTGACTCTAACATGTATTGAAGTTGCAAATCATTGATGGAGAACAACTCAAACATTACACAATTTTAAAAATGAGAAAAAAGTTTAAATATTCTCACAAGTTTCAAAAATACATAAAAACTAGGAGCACCTCAACTCAACTTATTTTGCAAGATCTCAATCTGTGGATAAGTAAGAGATAAGACACTGCTATAGTGAAAGTCTAGATCAAAACTCACTTACTGTAGCTTGAGTCCTAAACAAGTGAAAAGAAATTTCCACAAATTCCTTTGAAGTAAGTAGTACTTTGATTTTTATTTTAGGAATAAGGAAACTGGTATCCAAAGAAGTTAAGTAACATTTATTATTCATACATAAGACAGCAGAGATTAAAGCACAGGCACTCCAGTGGCAGAGGCTACAAGATTACCCACTCTGCTTGGTTTGTAGAAGTCTGCCCAACTCACACCTTCCTCCCTTGATTCCTGAGTATATACAATACCTAAGACAAAAATAAAGCTTTTAGGGCTGAGGATTTAGCTCAGCAGTTTGGTGGCCCACCTTGCAAGCACAAGGACCTGAGTTCAATTCCCAGTATGAAAGAAAGAAAGAAAGAAAGAAAGAAAGAAAGAAAGAAAGAAAGAAAGAGAAAGAAAGCAAGCTTGTTTTCCACCATTGTATTTTAATTATGGGCCATAACGAAAGTAAATCATTACAACAATCATCCCATGACAAAAAGTGCAAACAAATCTTGTTATCATCACCCCTACATATCTTAAGTTAAAAATCAAAGTAATAACAACAAGCATAAATATAGATGCAGTATTGTACTTAGTATTCAAGATGCCCTGGACTCAATCCTCAGGAGTGAGTACATGAACGGATGGATGAATGAATGAATAGTTGAATAAATGAAATGCCATACATATTAATTGAGCCTCTACTATGTACCAAATCTGTCCTAAGTACAAGTGGTATAATAGTGAATAAGGTACACGTGATGCTTGCCCTCAAAAATTCTAGTAGGAAAGGCAGATAATCAAGCCATTATAAAGGAATGTGAAAATTACATTATTGAAGCCTTTATTTTATACTATATTCTATAAACTTCCTCGCAGTTCCTCTGGGCATTGACACAAAGAAAAAGGAAAGCAAGTGAATGGAAGGGTTCTAAGAAAGGAAAGGCAAATAAAATAAGACCTTGGAGGAAGTAGAACTGTTCAATGACCAAAGTGTCTTCAAACTAGGCCAGCAAAAGAAATCTAGGGGAATCTACTACACATTCCAGAAATTTTCAAATGATTCTTTCACTATTTTCAAAAGCCAAGTTATATATGGCTTCTTTATATAATGTATTTCTTGAAATGAATTTCTTAGAATGTTCTTGTAATCAAGTAAATAAGATTGGATTACAGTATAATTATAATATTTATTGATCATTTGCCTTACCAGGGACTTTATACCTTTCTAGGAGTAAAATGAATAAAATTGGAAAGAAATACCTTCCACCCATTGGCCAGAAAGGGACACATTTAAGGGGGAGGGAATTTTGATGCAATGGGTGCTATATCCTACTGGTAAGCACAGAATGCCCTAAGAACATATTCAAAAGGCATCATGATATGCTACTGAATTTTATTATTAAACCTAGAGATCTTTTGGTGGAATTATTGGGGTATTCTATGTAGAGAATCATGTCATCTGCAAATAAGGATAATTTCACATTTTCCTTTCCTATCTTTATTCTTTTTATTTCTTTCTCTTGTCTAATGTCTCTGGCTAATGTTTCCAGAACTACATTGAATACAGATGGTGATAAAGGCTATACTTTCAGGGATCATTTCTATAGTTGGTGAATACAGATGGTGATAATGGACATCCTTGTCTAGTTCCTGTTTATAGAATGAAAGTTTTCAAGTTTTGTCCATTTAGTATGTTGTTGGCTTTTGGTTGTCATAGATGGCTTTTATCAGATTGAGATAAAGACTATCTATTCCAATTTTCTGTAGTGTTTTGTCATAAATTGGGTGTTGGACTTTTTCAAATGCTTTTCATGACTATTGAGGTGATCATGTGGTTTTTGTCTTTCATCAGGTTAATATAGTGCATTACATTGATTGATTTGCATACAGTGAACCAACCTTGCATCCCTGTGATGAATCCTCCTTGGTCATGCTGTATACTCTTCTTGATGATTTGCTTCAGTCTGTATGCTAGCATAGCTAGATACAAAGTCAACACTCAAAAATCAGTGTTCTTGTACACAAATAACAAATTCACTGAGAAATAAATTAGGGGAAACTATACCTTTTATAATAGCATTAAAATGAAATATTTAGGAATCAATCTAACAAAGGCAGTAAAGGATCTTTACATTGAAAAGTAAAGTACTTTGAAAAGGGAGATCGATGAGGATAACAGAAAATCAAAAATGGGCTGGGGTTTAGCTCAGTGGTGCTCTTCAATCTCTGGTACCAAAAGAGAAAAAGAAGAAGGAGAAGGAAGAGGAGGAGAAGAAGAAGAAAATGGAAGTATCACTTGTTCTATGGCAGGAAGAACCAACATAGTGAAAATGGCCATACTCACAAAATTGTTATACAGAGTAAATGCAATCTTAATCAAAATACCATTAGTATATATCACAGAATTAGAGAAAACATTTCTAAAATTTGTTTGGAAGCAGAAGAAATCTATCAAAGAAAAAGACAATTCTGGGTAACAAAGGCAAGGCAGGAAGCATCACAATCCCTGACTTGAAATTATACTAAGGAAGAACTGTAATAGAAATATCAAGGCACTAGCAAAAAAAAAAAAAAAAAAAAAAAAAAAAAAAAAAACCTGAGCATCAATAGAATAGACCAGAAGATGTAGAAAAAAACCCAAAATGTACTCAGCCACCTTATCTTTGACAAAGAGGCCAAATGAGTTCACTGGAAGAAAGACAGCCATTTTAATGTGTAGTGCTGTAAAAATTGGATTTCCACATGGTGAAGACTAAAACTATACCCATGTCTCTCACCATGCACTAAAATAAAATAAAAATGGGACAAAGGTTTAAATATTAAAAGAGAAACATTGATCTTCTGGGTAAGAGAATAGGTGGAACTCTTGAGTACATAGGGTTGGAAAAGACTTCATGGATAAAACCAGTATGCAGGAAATAATATAAAGAATCAACAACTGAGATTGCATCCTATTAAAAAGCTTTTCAGAAGAAAAAGAAATCACCAAAAGAGTGAAGAGATAAAGCATTTTAGCCAGTAGCTCCTCAGATAAAGGACTAATACCTAGAATATACAAAGAATTGGAAAAAATCAACCCCCCCAAATTGAAAGACCCTATTCAAGTATTGCCATCTGAAATGAATAGACTCTTCTGAGCTAAAGAAGTACAAATAGCAAATAAAAGTATGAAAGAAAAAATGTTCAACATCTTTGGCCTTTTGAAAGATACAAAGACAACACTGAGATTCTATCACTCCAGAAAGAATGGTTAATATCAAGAAATCAACTATGGAAATCAGTGTGGAGATTCCTCAAAATCTAGGATTAAAGATCTCATTTGACCCAAACATCCCCCATCTGGGTATCTTTCTGAAAGAAGTAAAAGCATCATACACAACAATATATGCACACCCATGTTTATGACACAGTTTTTAATAGTGAAATCATGGAAACAACCCAAATGTCCATCAACAGATGAATGGATAAAAAAAATATAGTTTTTTGATACAATGGAGTACTACTAATACATAAAGAAGGATAAACTTGAGATATTTATAGCTAAATAGATGCAACTTCAGACTATATTCTTAAGTGAAATAAATTGGACACATATGTGTAAATATTGCATTGTCTCTCTGGTGTGAGAAACTGAAAATGTAAATAAGGACCAAAATATGTAATAGATAATGTGAAATAGGAAGACATTTTTTGAAAGGAAAGAGGAAGTATCAAGGGTATAGTAGGAAGAGAGGGAAAGAAAAAGAAAAAAGGAGAAAAGAAGAAAATAATGGAAATGAAGCTTTTGTGAATAAGTAGAAGAGGGGTTGAAGGGAGGGAAAGTGATTGGAGTAAAAAATAATCAAGATGTACCCTGTATAGTTACACATTTCCCTTTGATGAATGTGATCATTATATGTATCTAAAATGTACCCATAAAATTTTAAAAGTCACCTGACCTTGTCTTTCTGTGTTGAAAGCCTTCCCAGAGGTTGTGGGAATCTCATACCTGAAGCATGAGCTGAGCAAGGCAAAGAAGCTGAGAGATGAGGGCGTCCTCAGCTAAGGGGAGCGGTGTGGATGCAGTGCTGACTGTCAGCTGAATCCAGGTCTGCTGGAGAGAGGAATACAGGCGCACGGGAGGTATAATCATCGCATCGGGTAATACTAAGAGAAATGCTCCGAGAGGGAGAGTTCTGGGGTTCCGTGCAACTGGGGCACTGAGTTATGGGGAAAACATGAGTGGTGATGATTAAAAAGAGTAATGAAGGAAGACGATGTGCAGTTTTGGCAGCTAGGTAAATGATCACGCTTTCAGTGTGATAACTATCTTGGAAACAAGAAGGAGTGTGCTGCTGTGGTAAAGGTTAATTTCACATATTGAGTTTAGGTGACTATGGAGAATTCAACTGTAGCTATCACCAATAAATATATAGGTCTGAGTTCAGATGTGAATTCAAGTTATTTGGAAAGGAATTCTTTATACAATAAACATATATTAATCTATAATAAACTAGTAAATGTATTTTTAAAGGTATGGGAATTATTTCTAAAATGTAAGTGGAAAAAGTAAGAGAGGGCAGGAGGAAAGAAAGAAAGGAAAAATGAGGTAATACATTTTGCAGTTATAAGGCCCCAGTTCTGGCCTACACACTTTAATTTGTATTAACTCACTTTTGTACTAGCCATATTAAATAATGAGATGTCTTTATTTTTCAGAGGTTTCAATCAAGGATTTCTGATTCCAAGCCAATGGTCTTTCTGCTATACCTCATTTCTTCCCATATGACAAAATTCTATGCTGGTATGTGGGAGGAGGGCCTATTTAAAGGGAAACCTGTATTCTTCTACAATAACTAATGCTGCTCTCAGATTGAACATATCTTCCCACTAAAGCTTTTCTTCAAGGCAATCCTAACTTCCTTATTCCTAAAGCTATAGATCAGTGGGTTGAGCATGGGTACCACAATTGTATAGAACACGGTGGACACTTTCCCCTGGTCCATAGACAAGTCAGAAGAAGGATGCAGGTACATGAATGCCCCAGACCCAAAGAAAACAAAAACAACAATTATATGTGAACTACAAGTGCTAAAGGCTTTAAATCTTCCTTCAGTGGAACGGATGTGAAGAATGCTAGCGAGGATGAACGTGTAGGAGACAGTGATGGTGAGGCTGGGCACACCCACATTAGTGCCTACGACAATGAACACCACCAGCTCATTGACCTGAGTGCTGGTGCAGGATAGCTCCAGCAGGGGAAAGATGTCACACATGTAGTGGTTGATAGTGTTGGCCTCACAAAAAGTCAACCTCAGCATGCATCCTGTGTGGGCCCAGGCAGCAGCAAATGCTCCCACATACACAATCACAGCCAGCAGAAAGCAAACCCAAGGGGACATCTTAGCTGTGTAAAGCAGGGGCTTGCAGATGGCCACATAACGATCGTAGGCCATGACCGTCAACATGTAGCATTCTGCACTGACAAAGAAGGAGTAGAAAAAAAGTTGAGTCATGCAACCTGCATAGGAAATGGTGTTTATCTCTGACACGAAGTTTACCAACATTTTGGGGGTAATAACAGAAGAATAACACAGATCAATAAAGGATAAATTGAAGAGGAAGTGGTACATGGGAGTGTGAAGATGAGAATTCAGTCTAATTAGAGTGATCAAGCCCAGGTTTCCTGTTGTAGTGACAACGTAGATTCCCAGGAAGAGAAAGAAAAAAGGGAGCTGGGTCCCCGAGTATTCTGTTAGACCCACCAGGATAAACTCAGTGACAACGGAACTGTTTCCAATGTCCATTCTCTCCTAGCAGGATCTGAAACACAAGAGGGTGGAGTTATATTTGAGGCAGGACCCAGGTTTGCCATGCTCTGCCCCAGAAGCACAGAGAATCCACAAAGATTTAGTTCATTTTCTAGAAAGCTGAATCTGGATTTGCACAAGGAAAGCAAGTGCATGGGAGCCAGAAGCACAGTGTAAGCACACTGGAGAAATGTGTCGAGAGAAGGCAGTACAGAGATTTCTTTTCTCTGCTTCAATTTGTGGTTAACAAGTCCTCCAGTTGATGCTTGTTTATCTTTACTCACCACACTCTGGCTTCCCTGAGTTGTCAACTGATACACAGCATGGGTGCCATAAGCATTATGTCCATGGCAGAATTAAGGAAATAAACATAGATGTTCTTTGCTTCGCAAGCATGCATAGTGAGAAAGTCATTAAGTCAGCCTCAGAACCTGTGTGTGCTTCACAGGAAACTTGCTACAGAGCAGAAAGATTAGGGGCACTGCAAATTCTATCATCTCAGCACTACTTCTTTCCTCCACTTCCCTCCCACACAGACTATTTAATTATTTGCACTTCAGGGGGTGGGAAAGCAGAAAAAGGTCACAGAATTTAAAAGCCTGGAGTCTCAGTGCTCACCCTCCTTATGCCTAAAGGCATCAGACTGTCCTGTGCCTCTCCACTACTGTTCTCCAAAGAGAAACAGCCCTGCTGCTGCAGGTGAAACAGTTCTGAACTGGAGCTCGAATGGCTCAGAACATTTATAAATCAATCTTTGACTCCCTCTGAGAGTTAAATGTAGATTGTGATTCTTAATTGTGATTTTCCCAGCTGTAATAATTAAATCACAAAAACAAAGCCCAAGGAGCACTCTCTTTTTTTTTCAAGTAATACCAAGTAGCATTTTGAAGATCATCTTATCCTAACCCTGAAGTGCAGATAATTAAACGGTCTGTGTGGGAGGGAAGTGGAGGTAAGAAGTACTGCTAAGATGATAGAATTTTCAGTGCCCTAGTCTTCCTACTCCCTAATTAAAATCCCTTAGGAAAAATATTTTTAAAAAATTGTTTATACATCAATGACAGTGTTTTTACATGGGTATTTTTAGAGATAATGCTATATTCAGATTTCTCTTTAGGGGTTGTATATTCCCCCAAGCAGATCACATAGAAAACTTTCCATCCTCCTCTTTCTCCTTGTGCCTCTTTGATTTGTAAATACAGTTGGCAACACAGAAGTAATGACACATAAAATGACTTCTAAAAAGAATACAAGCATGCATGTATCCTCACACACATACAATGTTATATTTTACCACCTATGATTCTATGATGTACAATCGCTTATACAGTTTATCACAAATCACATCCTTTTACCTTTTTTCTTAGCATTGTCTTTTCCTTATCAGCTCCCAACCAACCTGTCTGTCCCCAATCATACATGTAGATATCCTGGCGTGCACATTCCCATATTTCCCTAGTTTGTCATATAATCAAATACATTTATTGTGGCTTCACACTTGATTTACAATATGCATAATTTTCATCTTTTGCTATTTTTAGGTAAAAACACTTTTTTGAAATATATTCCATATACTAGTTTGTGGATATATCATATTATACCCAACCAAATCACATTAATGGATTCAGTATTTTCTGGTTTTTTTTAATCAACAGAAACGATGTTAAAAGCATTACTATGCATATATCTTGATATACCAATTTGTTTCAATAGAATAAATTCCCAGAATGCCATTTTTCATTTATCATCAAACAGTTTTCACAAAACTGTTCACGGTGTATGAAATTACCCCTCTTTCTCCCTGCACATCATCAGTAAATATGGTAGTGTTCTATAAATAAGACAGTCTGATATTGACACTCTACTGTTACTTGAATTGCATTTCCTGTCTACTACTGAGTTTAGGGATCTTTTCATAAATTTTTAAACCTTTTCTGTTGTTTTTCTGTAACTTGCTTATATATGTCCTTTCCTCATTTCCATGGAGTTGTTCTCTCTCTTATTGTTCAATGTAAGAATGTACTGAATATTAATCTTGTGGTTGTCATCAATATTTACACTATATTTTTCTTTTATTCTCAATCCACTGATGTGTATAATATTTCTTTTGTCCAACAAAAAGTGTAAAACCTTTTGCAGTGAAAATATCTATTTTGATATATATAATATATACACAATAACCTGTATACCTCTTCTCTGGTATAATAACTTTGCCTTACTACAGAGCCTTCAGCCCTAAATTCTGGCTTATTCTACAGTCTCCTACAGCTCATTACCAATCCAAGAGTTAAGATTATGTTTTTAAAATGCTATTTTGGTTTTAATCTCCTATAGTCCATTTCACCTAGAGAAAAATCTCAAGTGTCATTAAAGTCTACAGAATCTTACATCATCTTGGCGGTGTTATGACCCTATTTCCATCTCCACTGAACTCTGCCTCCTTGCTTCCACTAAAACAGCCTTTGTTCTTTTGCAGACATGCAACAGCATATAAAACATTTGTCCCAAAAGATATTCCTCCAGATAAGTACTTTAAATATCACCTTCTTGCTGAATTAGGTACCGTGTATGGATCACCTTTATATTTTCAATATATAACATACATCCTGACATGAATCTAAGTCTCCCCTTTGGACGGCTTCTCAGAGATCATGGAGCTGGATTGGAAGTGCTATGAGGCTGTGTCGTAAAATGTGAATTTAATGTGGTTGACTCTAAAATATTCTATTTGAGAATTTTGCTTTAAAACTACTGCTTATATATTGTGTTCTTGTTTTAACATAAGAGAGAAAATATAGTCATGAGACTCATAAGTTTTGTGAACACTACACATGTGCTGATCCATTTGCCATTAGTAAGCCTGGATCTCCACTATGTTCACATGGGAGACTCGACTGCAAGAGTGCAAGAGAGGGAGAGAAAGACAAGTATAGTCGATTTTCTTTAAAATTTTCTGTTCAACATCCTCTTCATTTCTATAAACCTGTATATCTCAGGAAGATATATTTTACCAATAACTCTAAGTCAAAGCTGGGTAGGTTGAGTAGGTTCAAATTAAGAAATGATCATGAGTTAGAAACACTATTTTTGGCAAAAAGCAGACATTGCTAATTTGGGGTGTTTAAGTAAAATCTAAAGACTTTTGTTTTTAGTCTTTCATTGCATAATTTCTATAGTATTTATGAATGCTTAGTCATGTGAATATAATAATCAATTGTTATTTTAAAGGTAAGAGTCTCTCTCCATATACATATACATAGTGAAATGATTTCTACAGTAAAGCAATTTAATATATCCATCTCTTTACACAGTTATTTTTTCTGTATGTGGAAAGAGCATCTAAATTCTCTTTTGTGGTTATTATTTTAGAATACAATTAAGTACAAACCCAATATTAATGTCTTAGACACAATACCAAACACTCATGACTTAAAGGTGGAGGGGTTTATCTTTTGTGTTTAAATGATTGAGAAAGGTCTGAGGCAGAAAAACTGCTTACCTCATGGCAGCCAAGGAGCAGAGAGTGAAGGCAGGAAGCACAGAGGAATGTATGGTATCTCTTTCTAGATCATTCTCTGAGTGATCAGCCTTTTCTACGTTTTCAAACTGGGGACACCTCTTTCTGACAGCACGTAGCACCAGCACAATCCAATCACCTTCCAAAAGCCAAATCGCTGAACATATGAGCATTTTGAGGACATTCTAGATTTAATCTACAGAATTTCTCAAATTATACATAACTACAAGTTTGTACTACATCTATGTTTCAATCTATGTCTCCTCAACACCACTACCTTCATCATCACTGGAAATAGCATTTTACAATGTGTCTATGTACTTAACTATTTAAGTGAGATTATGAAGTATTTGTCTTTCTGTGCCTATTATACTTCACATATTTTCCTTCAGGTTTATCTCATATATTTTCACAAATGGCATGATTTTCTTTTCAAGCCTGAGTAATATTCCAATGTGCACATATGTACTGCATCATTGCTTTATCCATTCATCTTATCAATGGACACTGAAGTTGATTACATATCTTACTGCAAATAATGCTGCAGTGAACATGGGAAAGCAGACATCTCAGAGGTATTGATATAATTTCCTGTTGAAAAAGATAGGATTCTGACTCAAATGTTAATTCTAAATTTAATTTTTGAGGAATCTTCCTTCATATGGTTTTCTATAATGTCTGAACTAATTTACATTTCCACCAAGAGCATACAAAGTTCCCTTTTCTTCATACCCTTGCCAAAACTTATTTTCTTGATAATGACCATCATAACAAGTGTGTGGTGGTATTTCACCATAGTTTTAACCTGAATTTCCCTAATATTAGTGATGTTAAGCAGCTTGTGACAACCACACAAAATTACTAGAATATTGCCAGCAACCCAGAAACCCTTGATGTGTCTCTTCCTCATTATATCTCTATCTATCTGGTTTTTTTCCATTTATCATCCTAATCCTACTGTAATAACTTCCTGGCTTTTCTTTACAGCTTCTTCATCTAAGTAGGCCCTGGTCATCATTTGCATCCAGCCCACAGAAGGATGAAAACATTTGGAAAGGTCACATATTGGTTCTATAAGTGTTTTCCATCATATCTGGAACTATCCACATCATAGTGCATTGCAAAAAAGATTGAAGACTGAGGACTGGAAGAAAAGTTGAACAGCAGAAAATTTTGCCTCAGTGGGTTGCACAGGTTGGTGCTTACCAATCATGGCTTACCTGAGATTAAATAAATGTTGAATGTTAGAATTCCTATTGGCCTTGGTACTGAAAACAAGAATGATACTATAGATCCCACTTATCTGTTTCCATGTAATGTGCAGGTCAGTATAAATTATAAATATATTCACATATTCCAAATTAGAAACAAAACTATGAAATATAAATTATGAAGGATATATTCTGGATATTTTTCTCATGTGAGTATTTTCCTTTTGTTTTTACTCTCAGGAACTTTTTATCCATTAAAACTACTGCTGTCAAGTATCTCTAGATTGGTGTTCGAAGTTAGTTAACCTCACTTTTTATCTGGGAGAAACTTTAAATGGGGCGGGTGATTCTACCTCATTAAGAAAGGAGGCTGTCCCTCAAAACGTAAAACTTCCTGACAGCAAGTGAGATATTAATGTTTCAAAAAACATGCTATGTGAGATGAAACCCAAGACATAAATTGCTCCCTCCATCCAGTGGCCAGATTGATTAATTAGTTCTCATGGTGCTACAGACAAAACCAACTGTTCCAGACTTAAGGAAAAATTTATTGTCAGTTCCCAGTATGGACATTATGCAAATATAATCAATTCTTAGAATAATTTTATTACAATTCTATTTATAATTTATTGCATGTAGGGTGCAACTCTTCTACATGCATTATGAAAATTTACCTGTTATGCGTCTTATTTATATCAATGACATAATATGGCAAACACTTTGACACAAGTTGCTAGCCACTTAACTTACAAATACTTGAAGCACGTGTAAGTGTGTGTGTGTTTGTGTGTGTATGTGTTTACATAAATGAGTAAATAATTAAATCAACTATTTTTTTCTTGCTAAATTCAGCAACTACTTCCTGCAAAGATCTGCCTGTCTGGAGTTAATACCAGGAACCACATATTTGAATGTGTTTGCAAAAAAAGAAAAAGAAACAGGAACAAAAACTATATAATTAGTGTTAAAGCAGTCATTTTATAAACCACAAAGCTTGAAGTCAGTGTGTGTGTGTGTGTGTGTGTGTGTGTGTGTGTGTGTGTGTGTGTTTAATGCAGGAATTCAGAGTTAAGAGGAATGAGTGAAGGGGTTCAATAAAGATTGAGGTTTATCACTGGGATCTTGTACCTGTACATGATATGTCTTGGTTCTTAGTTTTTCCCCATACCCCAGCCTTCCCTTCTCCCCTTCACCCTTCCCTATTTACAAAGATTTTGTTTCCATTTTTTCCTTTTTTCAAATCTTTTCTTTTCCCTTATAAATGTAACTGTATTATAAATGTATTGCTTTAAATGTACCAATGAACTTAACAGGGAAAAAAAGATTGGGGTTTGAGGATGTAAAGGATAAGAACACAAAGCATATTTGACCTCTGACTTCCTCAGCCTTCAAGCAGAGCACAACAGATCACAATTATTTCAAAACTAATCTCAAACAACAATAGAGTTTAAATAGAAAAAGTTTACACTAAATAAATTCAGAGTGCAAATGGAAAACGTGCTTTCAGATCTTTACTGAAAGAACAATTTTTGTTCTCAGTAATCCAAAGTTCTCGCTAATGTAGAAACATTCTTTCCAAGTACAGTGACATAAACAAATCTCATGCCTTCCAATTTAATTCTCAGCTATGACATCTCTAAAACTTTGATATGCTCTCCATAATTTATTTAGTGCCATTCACCTAAGAAACAATAACAATAAAAACCTATGAACAACTCTATGCAGTGTGTGTAAACTGCCAAACTTAGCTTCTTTTGAAAGAAATAAAAACATACAATTAGAGCTTAGCTTGGTAGCTAAATTAATTGTATTTTAGGCTTTGCTGCCCTTAACTTTTTGGACCTTTGTGCTTTCGAGGCAGGCGGCGGAACCACTAAGCTAAATCCTCGGCCCTGCCCTTAACTTTTAAAAAGCATATTTAAAGTGAATTAATTTTAAAGGAAGTCTGTCTTTTATGAAAATAACAGATTTAATTTGTATTTTGAGGTTCTTCAAATGAAACATCAGGGTTCTGGTTTAATGCAGGCTTGATGACATGAGTAGTAATGGGACAGACACACAATGCCTCAAAGAGTACCAAGACACAGATGCTAATTTGTTATTTAAATACCTTTTAAAACTAAAAATGTAAATAAGATCCAAATTGTATAACTGATAATGCAAAATAGGAAGAAAAGGGCTAAAGATGTAAGGGAAGTGGGAAGGGTAGGGGAAAGGAAATAAGGGAAAAGAAAAAACATGAGAAAAGGAAAAAATGGAAACAGTCTTTGTAAATAGGGGAGGTTGGAAGGGGTGAAGGGAGGGCAGGGTGATGGGGGAAAAAATGAGAACCAAGACCTGTCATGCACAGGTACAAGATCCCAGTAATGAATGTAACTGTATATCTAAAAAGTACCAATAAACTCAGTGAGAAAAATCCTTTTATTTAGTAAGTAAAAAACTTTATCAAAAGGAATTATACATAAAAGACAATTTTTAAAATCAACTTTACTATTATATAGAAGAAAAATTTGTTGTGAATAATCAAATGTGTTGCTATTCCAGTCATCAGATGGGAAAGGAATGGTAACATCCTTAAAATAGTAACGTGGCAGTGCTGTATAATTAAATACAAACAACTCGACGAAGAATTTATCCTGTCTGTAACAATACCGAAATATTGAATGGAAAATAGAAAAAAGTGAAAAGTTACATATATTGTATAGTTCTTTTTGGAAAACATTTAAATTGTTACTTGGAATATCATATTAAGAATTTAAGAGTAGTCACCTTTTTGCCATTTTCTCACAAGGAAAATCATCCATCATTCTGCTCTTCAAAAGATATCACAATTTGTTTTATTTTCCTATGAATTTTAAAGCTACTCATTGTTTGTCCTATTAAACTATGATGCCTTATAGTCCATACGGGAATAATATATGAAAGCCAGGAGAGATTGAATTGTTCACTGGTTCTCCAGAGTTGACCTTTCTTTAAAATCAAATAACATAAGCCTATTTTGGAGCCAGAAAAAATTATGATCTTCATATTGTTAGCTTTTCCCACAAAAGAAAATAGAAATAGCTTCCATATTCCACTATTTTAGTTTTTAAATTTCTTCTTCCTAACTTGAGTTTCAAATATCATTCACTTACTTTCTTCCTGAGTCTCCACAAATGTGGCAACTCTTATTTTCAAAACACTATTAACAAGTCAGGCATGATTGGTGTAGACCTGTAATCCCAGCACTTGAGAGGCTAAAGCAGGAAGATTGCTGAGTTCAAGACCAGCCTGAGCTACATAGTGAGTTCCAGGTCAGGCTCAGATACATAGTGAGACCCTGTCTCAAAAAACCAATCAACCAACCAAACGAACAAACAAAAACACTGTTAACATATGGTCACTCCAGTTAAAAAGATTTATCAAAGCTTTATAAACAATGAGAGATAATTACAGTACTTTACAAAAGAGGATACTCAGATTAAAATGCTGTTCTAAATTTCACTGATCATACTCCCCACAGAGATATCTTCTTAATTATCTGTTTCTTTGAGAACTAGTCTCAGTTCTATTCTCACCCAAGACCCTATTCTCTCAATTAGAAGATCTCAAAAGCCAATTCTAATTTGTTTTTTTCCAAACTACTCAGTTCCAAATTTGAGATAATCGCCTCTGATCTGTACTAGTATAACATGTTTTCTCTTTCTCAACAGAAAAAAACCATCAAATTATTCTCCTGATCAAAATTAATAATAATGCAACAATAACTCCTAGAAAAAAATCATGCATCCTCCATGAGTAGCAACAACTTTAAAAGCACAGTTGTTTTTTATATTTCATACTTAAATATATGAGAACATAAAGTAAACAGAAGGTATTTCAGAAAAAGTAGATTTGAAATCAGGAGCTTAATGGTCTATTCTAAGCTTTTTCTTTAAATAGCTGTAGGAATTTTAAGTACATTATTGACCTCTTTCAAATTTAGTGTATGATCAATGCAATAAATATATAGTGACAATCTAGTATTTGTTATGCAAACTATATGGAATAAATACAAACTCTGAAAAGTTGTGTAGTGTTTATAGCTGCAACGTGGGTTGCATTGGATAGATTATGCAGAAATATCTATTTCGGTGAAGCATTTGAAAAACATATTCTTGCCTAGTAGAGGACTGGAAGCACAGAGTAGAGACAAATTATCTGGTTCATGCTTTGTTACAAGTGCCAAATCAGAATGGTCCTGCCTAATGACGTACTGTCCATCTAGATGTACTTACTTAATCAATTGCAGAAACATTCATTATATTTAAGAAAAAGAGTAATGACAGCGAAAAAATAAAAAAAGGAAATTTCTTTTTTGAACACAATTTGTAAACAGGAAAAATGATAAAGAGAACTTGTGGAACCGGTTTAAATAAAAGAAAATCTACTGAAAAAAGTTATGAAATAAAATGTGCTTCAAATTTCCTTCCTTTGGATTAGGAAGAAATATAAGAAACCTTCCACTAAAAATATTTTACATAAACACAATCTCTTCACAAATGTACATAAAGATACTGAATTTGATCAAAACTTTCGCCTATTCAGGATTTTTCTCAGGGCAACTTTAACATCTTTGTTCCTGAAGCTATAGATTAAAGGGTTCATCATAGGTACCACAATGGTATAAAAAACAGAGGAGATTTTTCCCTCATCCATAGACCCAGCAGAGGACGGTTTGAGATACATAAATGCACCTGATCCAAAGAACAGAGAAACTGCAATTATGTGGGAACTGCAGGTGCTGAAGGCTTTTGACCTGCCCTCAGTGGACCTCAGCTGAAGGATATTGGAGAGAACAAAACCATAAGAGATGAAGATGGTGACACTGGGCACAATGATGTTGATCCCCACCACAATGAAAACCTCCAGTTCATTGACGTCCGTGCTGGTGCAGGAGAGCTCAAGCAAAGGGAAAATGTCACAGAAATAGTGGTTGATAGTGTTTGCACCACAGAAGGTCACTCTCAGCATGCATCCTGTGTGGGCCATGGCACCAGAGAATGCCATCAGGTATGAACCAAGCATTAGGTTGCAACACACTGTAGGGGACATGACAGTGTTATACAACAGTGGATTACAGATGGCCACATAGCGATCATAAGCCATTGAGGTCAGCAAATAACATTCGGAAATGATAAAGAAACTGTAAAAGTACAGCTGGGCCATACACCCCCTATAAGAGATGACATTCTTTTTTGATACAAAGTTCATGATCATTTTGGGTGTAAACACAGAAGAACAGAAGTCAATAAAGGACAAGTTGAAGAGAAAAAAGTACATGGGAGTATGAAGGTGTGAATTCAGCCCAATAAGAGTTATCAAACCCAAATTTCCCAACACAGTTACCATATACATTACTAGAAACAGGAAGAACAAGGGTATTTGGATATCAGGCCTGTCTGTCAATCCCACCAGAATAAATTCATTCACAAAAGAGCCATTTTCAGGAAGCATTCTTCTCTAAGATAGTCTGTGAACAGAAATAAAACAGGTTACATCAGAGCCCATCTAACTCCTCCAACAATGTCAGGAGTGTCTGGAATAAATTCACATCCATAGGACTTGCCTTTAATGTTACTGTAATACTGAGTGACATTGTGTTCTTCTTATTAAAGATGAAATAGCTAATTATAGGAAAGAACATTACTGATTTAGCCAAAAAAACTGGGGCCGGAGGTACTACGTGCAAACAAGACCGATAGAAAAATCAAGCAAGAAACAAGAAAATGCTTGGTCAAGCATAAAGTTATTTGTCTCTCATATTATCATTTCTTTCTTTGCATGGACCCTTCCTTTACCAAAAAATTGGAGGCAGAGACCTTTCATCTTTGTGTTGACCTCTGGTGAGGTTGGAACCATGAACAATTTCTAATCTAAAACAAAAGAACCAGGCTCTAGAAATCATTCATTTACTACCTCCTGACATAGCAAAACTTAAATATCTTGAAGAATGAGAGATATGGCTATGGATAAAAAATGTACTTATTAAAATACTGCACATCTGTGTCCACTAATCCTCTGAACACTTTGCTTCCATCAAAGATGTTCTTCTACTAGTTTCACTTGAGTCTCACAGTTCAGATAATAAAAAAGTAACATCTTAGAACCCTGGACTGGATCTCAAAATATGACATTATTATGCTAATCATAAGAAGCAAGACACAAAGAGAAGTAATTCTCAATCTCACCTAAATGTAAAATTGTTACATTCGTATGAACAAAGAGTGGGTTGTTAGTTGTCGTTGGCCAGTGGAGGAAAAATCAAGTGACACTGGCCAAAGAGTAAAATAAGTCAATTATACAAGACAATGAAACTTCGGAGATCTATTTTACATGTTTACAGTAGCTAACAATACTATATTGTGTAATTACAATTACATAAAAAGGTATTATGCTCATATATAATCCAAATACAGAAAGGATAAGTATGTGCAGGTAATGGATGTGTTGATTTCCTTCTTTATTCAGGTCATTTCATAATTTTATGTCATTCATATTAATTTGTAAGCATCATACATAAATTACACATGCTAATAATTTATGAATGATGTGTCAAAAAGGATGACCTTAATATCAATAGATTTCAAAACTTACCCTCTTTAAGAGAGTAAATTTTAGTCTTTTCTTATTGGTTTTTTACCCAGGGGCAGGACAAGGAGAACACCAGGCTCACAGGCTATAGTTGCTTCATTTACAAGAGGATACAGCACAGACTTAAATTCTTGTGTTTTCTGGAAATCCTTCTGAAAACGTGGTAATAATTTACAATGATAATTATTTCTCCTACAAAACACCAGCTTTGGAGAAAAATAAATGGCAATTTTTTATCACATTTTCTAGTGCGAAAGACACCAGAAGATTTAACAGGAATTTAATGGCATAATGCTCTTGGCTACAAGCAAGGAAGTCGCTTGCTCAGTCTCTTCCTAGAGAACAGATTGGGGCATAAAAAGGAAATGCAGGGGTTGTGCTTACTGTTTAAATCATGGTATGTCCTTAATTCCTTAGAGCCTCAGTACTTCACACAGGTTTTCCCTTCCCTTTGGGGATTGCACATCCACCATTTTCTATTGATCTCCTAAGGGAAATTTCTTATTTGAGCTCTTTTTTCTCTTTATTCCCACATCTTTGGTGGTAATTATCCATGGAGTGTATTCCAAATTTCCTTATTTCTTTACCTGATTTTGTTCAAGAACTTCAGTAATTCATTGCATTGTCAACCCCAAAATAGCTCCAAAAATGACTCTTTTTTTTTCATTAAATTTACTGGTACAATTTAGTTATACAATACAGTTACATTAATCATTGGGAATTTGTACCATTACATGACATATGCTGGTTCTTATTTTTTCCCCATTCCTCTGCCCTCCCTTCAATTCCTCCACCCCTCTCTATTTACAAAGACTCTGTTTACATTTTTCTTTTTCTCATTCTTTTTCCTTTCCCTTCTTTCGTTTCCCCAGCACTTCCCACTTCCCTACCCCTTTAGACTTTTTCTTCCTATTTCACATAATCAATTATACATTTTGATCCTTCACCTCTAAATACTGATTGGAAACATCTACCTGAGTATCCTGCTGAGTAAAACGGTGATGAGCTCAGAAATTTCTAAATTTCTCATAGAAAAAATAAAAGGTTAGGGAGTTAAAAGATTATTTTCCTTGTTATTGGAATTATCTTATTGCCATTTCTTCACCTCTAAATCTGCAATATTTAAGGTAAAAAGAAAATTCAGGGAACTCACAAGGATGTCTTCTCTTGAATCCCAGGGTTCCTAGTAGATTTTCCTTCTTTTCTATACTTTTCAGAACCTCTTCAAGTTGGTTTTATACATAATGTTCAGGGATTTTACTTGTGTTTAGTAGGAGAAATATTTAATCTACTTCATATTCCCAGATGTAAAATTCATCAGACATTGTTTCTATTTATATATTTTAGAGGTTCACCATAGAAGGCTGAATATATTTTTTAAAATTGAATTGCACATGTATTAACTCAATCATGCTTATACCAATCCTGTAATGGAGGTAATGCCTTTTGAGGGAGATGAAGACTCTGAGAAATCAAGCAAATGATCCAGAATCATACAAAGCAATGTGTGTCAGAATGAATTTATTTAGGTTACTCACTCACCATTTCATTTGAATATGTTTTCTTCAAAAGCCTTTCCAAATTTCAAAGGAAGCACAGTTTTGAAGTTTGCCCAGTCCTAGTCATTTTGAAGCAAGTTACCTCTTTGCATTCTTTTAGATGATATGGTCCAAAGGAGTTTTTCTGTATACTGACAAGTTCCTTAAACCCGAGTCCTCTGTATATTGACAATGAATTGCCAATGAAGGCTAAGAAAAGTTGCCAAAGGAAGCCATCATCTGGGAGGTCTTTGTGCTTTTCAAACAGAGTGATCTTTGGTCCTGTACGTTACCCCTTTAATAAGATCATCAGATTTGTCACTGTTACTTGGTAAAGTGCCTGTTAACATTTTTTCAATTGTAAGGAAGCAAGAAAAAACCTTATTAATGAAATCAGTAAATTTAATCTTTTAATGAAATTGTTTTCAATATTTTGATTAAAAACAAGCATTAGAGCTGACAGACTCGATCTTCTGTAGTTTATTTATAAGTTTTAATGAACTGGTTTCAGGGTTCAGAGGGTGTTCAAGTTGCCAGCTTGTTGTCCTTTCTGCAAAAGGTCACATTTAAAGGGCATTATCAGATGGCACAGGCTCTGTAACAGTGTTTTAAGGAAAAAAATCAAAATAATCTTACCCTAAAGAAACATCTGATATTCTCTTCAGAAGAAACTTAAGCAAGGGGGTGGAACTTGTTCTTGGTCCATTCTTGCAGGAAGAAATTTCTCTTTTCTATTCATCTCTAATGTATCTTTTCAGTTAATCTGCCTGTTTTAGCTTCTTGTCCTCACATCAGCTGAACACCTTCAACAGTGTACTAGTCATTGTTTTCTTCATTGCTATGAATTCAAGGTTAAAGCAAAATGCCCATTAGCTTTAAGAATGATCTTTGGAAGCAGTAAAAAGTATTTTATTAAATCTCAACACTTGATTGCACATCTTTTATTATTCTATGCAGTTGAGAGGGAAGTACACATAATGCAATTCTGCTGCACACAATAATATAATACTTGTCCCAAGATAAAGCACTTATGCGATTGTTTTTGCATAATGAGCTGAACTGAACGTTTTTTTCTCATGACACAGCATTGTTTCTTGGAATAATGACTAATAAACTGTGATTATGAAAGCCTGGGTGTTTTCTCAGATGAATTAAGTAAGTCTGCCGTGTCAGGAAAATAATTCATAGAACACATTGCCAAAGATAAAATTTTGAACTTTCAAGAAAAGTATCAGAATTTGTATCTTTCATCATGAACTAGATAGCTTCCCAGTAGTTAGATTTTACAGATGAAGTTAATGGTAATATTAACAAATAGGAGCTTTATATATTGTAAACGAAATGTATTAATACTTTGAAGGTCTTTATAGTTCAAATGGACCAGTATTTTTAAAATCATCAACAAATTATTTTTAAAAAATCATCTTGGTGAAAGGTTCATTTAGATACTAAGACCCACCAATGAATTTTAAAGTAAGAGCAGGAAAGTTTCATTGATATGTTTTAGAGTCTACTTGACAATTTTTTTTTTAACTGTACTGGGGAATGAACCCAAGGCCTTTGCACTGAACTACATCCCCAGTCCTTCCACATTTTAAATTTTGAGGCAGGGTCTCACTAAGTTGCTATATTGTACAGGCTGGGCTCTAAACATGCAACCCGGTTGCCTGAGCCTTTCAGAGTACTGCAGTTGTAGTCATCTACCAATGTAACCAGCTTGAAACTAATCTTAGAATCTGTTGTTTTGCAATTACCTGTATAAGACCACTTTTCTTCATAAACTTTGTGATAGTCAACCTGATTCTATCTTGTGCCTCATTGTGGTTCCCCCCATGTCATGTAAAGTCAAGTGATTCTGGGTGGTTGCCACCCCTCACACCACCCTGGGCATCACCTCAGTTGATACGTGACAAACCACTGCATCCCATTTGGTAGAGCTGTCTGCAGATGTGTGCTATCTTTATGACTTCAACATGTAAAAATGTCTAGAATGTCTTGCCTCAGTGGATTACAGCTCCAGGAGGCTTTTAGAGTTTGGCCACAGTGAGTTCCATGAGGAGTTTTTGACTCCAGAGCAATTGTAGCCCTTGAGTAAGGGCTTTTCACAGTGATCTCATGCTCTCATATGACCAGGGTAGAAGATTTCAGATGTTTCCAGTATCCTTTTGAGGCCTGTCCAAGGGAGAGATATGGCTCAGTTCATTTGTTTGATATCCATAAGTCAAGTAAGAACTAGGCTCCTGAAGAAAGGCCCTCTGCTCAATATATGCTAGACACTTATCTGAGGGTTTTGAATTTATTTAGAGATACTATGGTCTCAGACAATAGAATAGACTTGGAAAGCAATGCAGTCATTGAATAATAGGATTATAAGAACAAATGGAAGTTACAGCAGTTTTATTCTGATGATGAAGTTTTTTGCTTGAATTTAATGTTTCATTACTTTTTGTTTTTTAGCCATGTGATTCTTCTCTACCTCACCATGCACACTTGAGTGTGTTTTGCCTCTCCTGACAATCTGGGTGGCAGTTGTTAAGAAAGAGAAAACTATCGCTGATTTCAATCTGGCTTCAGCACTCTAATGCCAGTTGTTTCCTGGTGAGGATAAAGAGAGGAAGTGATCTAGTCAACACAGTATTTGAGGGAAGTTGTAGCCACATACAGCCTTCGCCGATCCTAGTTGCTGAATTTATAAGTCTGTGAGAAATATAGACAGAGAAAAATTTAAATTTCTATATAACTATTCAATGAAATAAGATTCAATATGATGTTTCCATACAAGCATACAGCAGGTCCTGATCAAACCCAGTGACCTTTTACTACCAATCCCCAAATGTAAATTAATGCAACCATTATGGGAAAGTATAGGAAGGTTTCTCAAAACGCTGAAATAGCAGTAATACATGATCCAGTGATCTCCAAAGGAGAGAAAATTTTTAAATGGAAGGATATGAAAGAAGTACGCATTTGCTCTACAAGTAAAAATGTTCCCCTTATTTAGAAAGTGACATTGAATACAAAGTGGAACCATAGTATTTGTGATCTTTTTCTCAAGGATTCAAAGAAGTCATCTGCTGTTTTAGATGATTGCTTCCCAAAGAATCTATGTGACCTAAAGAACTATGGTAGGATGCTCTTTGAAATACTGAATAAAAAATATTTAGAACAGCAAATATTAGAAAAGTTGTTATTTCCGTGACAATACCCTGTGAAATCCTACTTCCCTTCCAACCTGGGTTTCTAGTCAGACAGTGGTGCTCGCAATTATATTTATGATACATTTCCATTCCTGGGGTATCAATGATAGTCACATAATTCTTCCCCAACTCTAATTTCTACTGGGAGACGTTGATGATACATCTCATGCTCAGGTTCAACTTTCAGTTTATCCAGGGATGGGCCCACTTGAAGGAGCTCTTCCCCATCCTAGAAGTCTCCTCAGATGTTCAATGATTCCTCAGCAGGTCCCACCTCATCTCCAGAGCAGATGCCCAGTAGTGATGGACTTGACAGAATCCACATATACAATGAGGGCGATGTTCACATCAGTCTTTCACTGTCTTGTTTTCACTTTGATTGAGTGATGACTTTCACAAAATCTATGTTCTGGCGGAAAATCACTCAGTTGCGTTACCATGTAGGAACAGTGAAGAATCGGAAAAGAAAATTAAAGGACTTCATTTATAATATCACAAAAACAATAGAATATTTAGGAATTATTTTCACCAAGGAAGTGAAAGACTTATATAATGAAAACTAGAAAACTTTCTGAAAGAAATTAAAGACACAAATAAATGAAAACACATTCTATAATCATATATTAAAAGAATTAATATTACTAATATATTACTATTGTATAAAAGGATGCACAGATTTCAATGCAGTGTCTGTGACAATCCCAGGTTCTCTTTCCAAAAATAGAAAATCCATTTTGAATTTTATATGGAATGTGAAAGAATTCTAAATAGCCAAAACAATAATTTTAGAAAGAATAAAACCAATGGATTCATGCTTCCTGATTTTGAAACCAGCTACAAAGCTACAGTAACCAAAAGACTGTGGTACTGCTACAAAGACAGATAAACCCCAATGAAATGAAGCAGAGACCAGAAATAATCTCATTCATATATACTCAAGTGCATTTTAATAAAGTTAACAACATGTTTCAATGAGGAAAGAAGAGCCTCTTCACCAAACAGTGATGGGTAAAATAAATATCTATGTGCAGCCAAGTATACTTGGACCCTTACCTAACACTGTATACAATAACTAATTTTAAATTAGGTCCAAGATATAAATATGACTTACAACTACAATACTCTTAAACAAAAGGGAAGGCCACATCTTTATGCTATTAGATTTTGCAATGATTTCTTGGAAATGGCACCTAAGGTATTAGCAACAAAAGAAAAATTGACAAATAAAGTATTTAAAAATTATGCTTCAAAAGATAATATTAAGAGTGTAAAATCAACACACAGAATGGGAGAAAATATGTGTTAATCATATATTAAATGATATTAACAGTCAGAACATATAAAAGTTGTAAATTAAATAAAATAATTCAATTCAAAAAGAAAGCAAACAACTGAAAAAATAGGCAGAAGATTCCGATAGATATTTCTCTAACTAACATGTACAAATGACCAAAAAGCATATGGAAAATATCAACATCATTAGGGAAATGAAAATTAAAATTATCATGCAATTCTACCTAAACCCAAAAAGATGATTTTTTAAAATAAAATGCAGCATATGTTGGTACAGACACATTCCATATAAATTGGAACCCCTGTATACTGTTAAAAGAAATATAAAATGGCAGACATACTGTGGAACACAGTAGGAAAGTTCTTCAAATAATTAAATAGAATTATTGCATCTGAATGTAGCCTTCTGCCTCTGGCTATGTATAAAACATTTTTCGAAAAAGGAATTCCAAGGGACTTATTCAACTAGCATTACCCACAAAAGCAAAAATGGAAGCAAGCCAACTGTCCTACAACAAGTGGATAAGCAAAGTGTGGTGTGTATACACAATGCAATATGTGCAACCTTAAAAAGAAGGATGTTTGGAATGTTGCAATATGAAGGCACTTTGAAGATATTATGCTAAGTGTAAAATTCTAGCCACAAAAACACAATCACTATCAATCTACTTATGTGACACATTTATAGTAGTTAAATATAGATAGAAAATAAAATGGTGGTTGTGTGGGTTTGAGGAAAGAACAAAGGGGAGTGACTGTTTAATGGATAAAAAGCCTTAATTTTGCAGAACATAAAAAGTTCTGGAGTTGACTAGTAGTGATGATTGCACAACATTATGAATGCAATATCAACCAAGGGTACATTTTAAAAATACTTAAGATGATATATTTTACTACAATTTTTTTAATTGAGGAGAAGTTTGGAAGAAAGAGCCATTACAAATTATGTCTGAAAAAGTTCTTTATGGAAAGATTTATCAAGACTATTGAAGGAGTTGAGAAAATAAAATTATATAATACACTTTTCAGAATCCCATTAATCTCAGAATAATGACTTAAAACACAAACCCACACGGTCTGGACAATATGTTGACTTTCATTCACCCACAGAACTTGGGGTGAAATTCTACATATGGGTTGGTAATGGTATTCCTATTCCTGCCCCAGTCTGAATTACTCTATATGTTTTATATGCTGGCCTTCTCCTAGGTGAGACAGTGAACACTAAGAAATCATTCCTATATGCAGGGCTTTCCTTTCTGTCTTTGTTGATGGATTAGTGTATTGCTTATTTAAAGCCTAGCTTTAATCATCAAAGCTTTGTAACCTGATAATATTGGGAAATTTACCATAAATACAAATGTAAAGGTTGTATAAATGACTTAGACTTCTACCTATTTTAAAATGGACATTAAAACCACTGTGCAGATCTAGAAATAGAATATTGCCAGAGGCCTCCATAGGTCCCATCATTAGCGGCTCCATCCATTCTTCCTTCTCCATCCTGATTCTGACTTTTCCTCATAGTTTCAGCACCTAAATAGGACCTCACTGTCACATGCATCCAGCCTACCAAAAGACAAAGATGATGCAGAAAGGGGACATGACAGGCCTGATGTGGTATCCTTCATTTCCAGAACTATCACATGCCACAGCATGGAGAAAGCCTGGGGAGAGGGTGCTCTGGAAGAGGGGTCGATCAGCAACAATCTCAGCCTCAATGGGCTGCTCGTATGGGTGCCTCCCAAACATGGCTGATGTGAGTTTAAATAAGATGTTGAATGTAAGGATTTACTGCTGACTCTGGGACTGAAAACAAGAATGATGATTTAAGCCATTCTTATCCATTGCCATTTATTGTCTAGGCCATTAACACTTAAGCATATATTCACACATTCTGATGAAGATATGGTTTTTCTATGAAATGGAATACTACTCAGCCATAAAGAAAGAGAAATTAGATTAATTCATAGGAAAATTGATACATTTTGAGGATATACTCCTAAGTGAAATAAATAAGTCACACATGTGTAAATACCAAATAGTTTCTCTGGTGTGAAAAACTATAATAGTACCCAAGATCGTAATGAGATAATTAACAATGTGAAATAGGAAGAAACAGGCTAAAGGTGTAGGGAAAGCAGGAAGGGTAGGGGAAAAGAAAAAAATATGAGAAAATGAAAAGGTGGAAATAAAGTGCTAGTAAATGGGGGGTGGTGAAGGGAGGGCAGGGACAAGGGGATAAAATGAGAACCAAGACCTGTCTTGTAAAGGTACAAGATCCCAATGATGAATGTATCTGTACTGTATACCTAAAATATACCAATAAACTCAGTAAAAAGAAAACAAAGAATATATTCACACATTCTGAATTAGGTGAGAGAGTTATAAAATATGAAATATGAAGGATACTTCCTGGACATTTTTCTTATGTGAGTATTTTGCTCTTAGGTTTTTAGGCACTGTTTCTTCATAAAAATCAATGTTCATGTTCTGCTAATTTTAAATAATATGCAAACTTTTTATTATTTTTAAAAAGGATGATTTAGAATCAAAATATCTATGCACATACTCAACTCTTTATAAATTATATTTGCTATGGTCCATAACCTTTTGTTAGCATTGGCCCATCATCTATGAGACAAGCTCTGGGATTCCTCCTCTGCTAAATTTCATTTCTTGCTAGAGGAGTGCAGAGCTGGACAGATGGACACTGCAGAAGGTGCTCCTTCTCTGACCAAGCATCCTCTAACCAAGTGTACCATCCTGTAGCTTGATGTCCAAAATAGGTCTTCAGCTTCATGCCCGAGAGAGAGCTTGAACAGTTCAAGTGATTCCACGAACCACCCAAACCCTAAGAAGAAAGAATTCTGACTCAGAAGTAGAACTTCCTCACATTGAAATTTTAAATCAGAAAGATAAAAATTCACCACAACATGGTCCCAGAAACAAACTACTTCATCTGATATTCAGCTGAACTAACCAAAAATTTGCCAGCTGTTAGATTTATAGAAAAATTCCTCATCAGCTCTCACAATCAATTTTTAGGAGTACTACCGGTTAGATAAGACAATTTTGGAATTTTTCCACAGGTAGGTTGCAATTCTATAGGGTAGCAGTGTGGAGACTAGTGAAAATTGGAAGTTAAGGAAGTATAGGGATATAGAAATCAAGCCCTTTTACTTCTGGCTTGCATCAGGCTTTAACTAGAGTGCACTCTGATTTTGTTTCATTCCAAATTAATCCTGACCAACAATCACAGTTTGCTTAGAGAAAGTTTACATTAAGCTAATTATAAATGCAATGAGCAAATTTTTCTTCTGGAAAATTTTTTCAGCTATCACTCAGAAAGTTCAAATTTCAACATTAATTTAGAAATATCCCTTTTGGAGTTTGCAAACTCAGATGAATCCCATGGCTTACTTTTAAAATCTCAGATGTGAAAAATTGATATCATTTCACTCTCTTTTATGCTTTTTTAATTTCCTTTGAATAAAGCCTTAAAACAGCATACTTAAAAGTGCTAAGCAAAAGCTATTGACAAAATTATCTCTTAACTTTGCCACCCTTAACTTTTACAATGTCTTTATGTCTTTCTGAACATTAGCTTTTTTCACTAAAAGTCTTACAGAATGTATGAAAATTTATCTTCTCTGAAATGGAAGCATTTTCTTTGTGTTTTGAGGCTTGTGTAATGAAACTCAAGTGATCCAGTTTAATGTACTCTTTGGACTACTCCGGTTAGTGATAAAATAGATGACAGAGTGAATAAATCCCTAAAAAGTCCACAAAGCATCATGAATAATGGAAATTTTATTAGCTTATTTAGAAGTGTGCCTCATTCAATAAGAGGAAATGATTTATTAAAAAGAAACAGTATGTTAAAGAAAAAAACAAGCCAGGGATTTAGCTCAGCAGTTCAGTGGCCTGCCTTGCAAGCGCAAGGACCAGAAATCAATCCAGGGTACCCCCGCCTCAAAAAAAAGAACAGTAAACTGCAAGATTAACTCTTTAACTCTTTCAAATAAATAGAACTTTTGTAATTGAAAATCAAGCAAATTGATACTGGATTAGGGGACAGATTATGAGTGATCAATTCACACAGTAAGTCAATGATTCAAAACTATTCAACATTCAAAAATAAATGAACAAGACAATAAAGTACTTATGATAAATTTTACAATACATAATATTAAGTGAAGATTAGAAAAATGGTAAAATAGTAACATTACAATTATTTTAGAAAATATTTAAATTGTCTTTTGGTTAAGAATTAAGGATTAATGCTGGGGATTTAGCTCAGAGGTTCAGTGGCCTGCCTTGCAAGGGCAAGGACCCGAGTTCAATCCCCAACACCAAAAAAAAAAAAAAAAAAAAAAAAAAAAAAAAAAAAAAAAACACAACACAAAAAAAAAAAAAAAAAAAAAAAAAAAAAAAAAAAAAAGAATTAAGGATTAAGGATTTTAAAACTCATCATCTTTTTGCCTGTTTTGTCAAAGGAAAAATGATACATTGTATTTTAGAAATGAAGTTGTCATCATTTGGTTTATTTAGCAAATATTTCTTTCAAATTATTATTGCTCTCCTAACTGCAATATGATATTTTAACATCTAAAAGTCAATCTGGAAATAACATGTGAAAGCTTGCAAAACTGGAATTATTTAATTCTTCCCAGGACCGTCTGGATTTAACACTTTTTATTGAGTTTATTTTTCATTTTAGGTATACAGTACAGTTACATTCATCATTGGGATTTTGTACATTTACTTGACAGGTCTTGGTTCTCATTTTTTCCCCTTTTCCTTGTCCTCCGTTCACCCTCTCCGCTCTGCCCTATTTAAAAAGACTTTGATTCCATTTAACATTTTTTTAACTGCAAATAACAACAGACTCATCCTACACAGACAAATCTGTCACTCCTATATTTGTAATGTCCTCCAATTTGGAGAAAAATTTGAGAAACTAATGGAGGGGCTTTAATTTTCCATCTTTTTACTTTCTATATTCTTATCTTGCATTTTGATTACAACTCATAATATTTCTCCTGAGCTGGATATTCTTCCTCTTCCCCTTTTCTCACAGAAGTGTCTGTCTTTTTTATACCAATTCCTCCAAAACTATTAATGTATAGTCTTTGTGGTATAAGAGTAATCAAGGCTTCATCCTAGAAAAGCATATTGCAGTACTACAAGGAACTAATACAAATTCACACTGAAATGCAGCTTTTATACCCCCAGTCGCCTTCCTTAGAGCAACCTCCTATTTAAAAGCTGTGGGTCTTTTGGGGTCCTGGACTGTTGCTGGGATCTTTTCTCATACTCCTTCTCTAAATTTAATGTACCTGAAAACATTTGAGATTCTGTTTTTAGGTTTTATACAACACTGAGCTCCCTTCTTGAGCCCATTATTTCCCAACTCTATATCTCAACAGTCCTCTTCTTTCACAGCAAATGGAAACTTAAAATTGTTTTTTAGAACAATAACAAAACACCTCCATATGTTTATGTAACATTTAGGCATAGACAACTTTAAAGACATAAATATTTGTCATGTTTAACTAAATACAAATGATAAAAAGGGGAAAGCACATCAAAATAGCAGGAGAATTAAAATAATTAACTATTGGCTTGTTCTATGCCTTTTCATTAAACAGTGGTGAGTCTTTAAATTGTTAAACTTACTAAGCTTTAGTATATTTTCCATGCAATAAATACATATTGGCTATCCTCTACAAGCTAGTTTGTTGTACAAAGTATATATGAATATTTTGACAAAAAGAAAGTTAATGCATAGAGTTTGCACCTTCAAGTCCTGTGAACTTTTATGTGTGAAACACTGACATTTGAAGGAGACGTTTCCTGCCCACTGTAGGATAGGAAGATAAGACTACAACCAACATGTCTCATTTGTTTCCAGTAGAATAACACACAAAGAAGAAAAGAAACACATCCTCTGGAATGGCACAGAATTATCCTAGTATTTATTTTGTCATTTGCAAATTTTTTTATTTTTACTAAAAGAAAAATAGTCCATAATGACAATGAGAATAAGTCAGAGATGAAATCTTCCTTAATTTTACTATTAAATAGGAAAAATATGAAAAGAAAAAATGTGTAAGTGATGGGGGAAAATGACTATTAAAATTATAAAGAAATGGAGAGAATCTTTAACTGTCACCATGATGAGAAAAACTAGGAATAGATATTTCCTCATCTATTAAAATAGACTTCATGTCTTATAATTAAGCACATATAGAACTTAAATTACTTATCAAAACTTTATTCTGGTCAAGGATTTTCTCAGGGCAATTTTAACATCTTTGTTCCTCAGACTATAGATTAAAGGATTCATCATGGGAACCACATTGGTGTAAAAGACAGAAGAGATTTTTCCCTCATTCATAGACCCAGCAGAGGATGGCTTAAGATACATGAATGCACCTGATCCAAAGAAAAGACAAACAGCAACTATGTGGGAACTGCAGGTGCTGAAGGCTTTTGACCTGCCCTCAGTGGACCTCAGTTGAAGGATATTGGAGAGAATAAAACCATAAGAGATGAAGATGGTGACACTGGGCACAATAATGTTGATCCCCACCACAATGAAAACCTCCAATTCATTGACATAGGTGCTGGTGCAGGAGAGCTGCATCACAGGAAGAATGTCACAGAAATAGTGGTTGATGGTGTTTGCATCACAGAAGGTCAGTCTCAGCATGCATCCAGTGTGGGCCATGGCACCAGAAAATGCCATTAGATATGAACCAAGGGTAAGATTGCAACACACTCTAGGGGACATGACAGTGTTATACAACAGTGGATTGCAGATGGCCACATAGCGATCATAGGCCATTACCATCAACACATAACACTCAGAAATGACAAAAAAGCTGTAAAAATAAAGCTGGGTCATGCACCCTGTGTAAGAGATAACATTCTTCTTTAATACAAAGTTCATAAGCATTTTGGGTGTAAACACAGAAGAATAACAGAGATCAATAAAGGACAAGTTGAAGAGAAAAAAGTACATGGGAGTGTGAAGGTGTGAATTCAGCCCAATTAGAGTTACCAATCCCAAATTTCCCATTGCAGTGGTGATATACATTAATAAAAACAGGAAGAAGAGTAGGGGTTGGAGGTCTGGCTGGTCTATTAACCCCATCAGAATGAATTCAGTCACAAAAGAACCATTTTCAAGAGCCATTCTTCCCTAGTAGAATCTATGGTCATGGAAAAAGAGTTCACATTAAAAGACAACCTGGCTTTTCCTGCACTATCTCTTCCCACTAGAATGGAGTATATACTGGCAAAGTCTAAGTCTCACTTAATCTGAGCCCATAGAATTAGTCTTTATCATGACCTGATATGGATATTCGCTTGTTAAAGTCTTACTAAGCTAACAATATTGAAGTATATCATCAGCTCACCTAGGAAGCAAAGGCTAATGCTGCCATTTCCAAACGAGACTACTCAGAAATCAAGAGATAGCAGAGAAAAGACTCCAGGAAAGAATGATCTGGCTCTTGTTTCCTCACACCTTTCCTTCACCTATCTACCCTCTCAGTAGTAAAATGGGAAGCAGGGGCCTTAGCATCTTGGTGCTGATCTGTAATCAGCAGTAGAGGTATAACCTCTATAGTAAGAGGTGACTCTGGAAAAATATAAAACAAAGTATTGATTCTAATCCACAAGAGAAAAAGCAGATCTAGGAAAGGTGAGTCACTAAATTTGTTACAAAATTAAAGCTCTAAATCTCCTAAGGCAGGGAGAGTTCTTTCCTTGAACAATGGTGGCATCTGAATACTGAGAACTCCTAAATGTTTCTGAACACTTTCTGCTCCCTCTCTGAACAAATTCCTTTGCTAGTACTACTGAAGTTTCAGGACTGCCCAAAATGGGGGGTGGGCAAAACATCCTAATGTAGGTCCCTGAATGCAAAGAAGGACATTAACAGTAATATAATTTATAAACTCACCCTCCATAGACCAGAAAAGTTTGGTGTTTCCTTACTCTTGTTACTTGTCCACCAAAGACCTGAAATGAAAATTTCAGGCTTTTAGGCTTTGGTTCCTTGGATAATGAGAGGAGACAAGGCAGACAGAATTTTCACCTTGGCCCGGAAATTTTTGTTAAGGGTAGATCATGTTTTCTGATTATGACTTGGAGTACTTTTACATAACAGAGAAAAAACAGTCTACATTATTGTCACATTTGCCACTTAATATGATGCAAAGGATTTAATGTGGAATCAGTGACATAATGTGTTTGGTAATAAACAGAATAAGAGCTTCCTTGGTTTCTTCCCTAGAGAACAGATTCCACCTGTAAAAAGGAAAATAAAAGATTGTGTTTATACCTTGGACTATGATCTGCCTTTAATTCCCAAGGGTCTCACAAATTCATTCAAGCATTTTCCTTTACCCTGGGGCATGTACAACCACCAACACAGAGCCAAAAATAAGTGTCCTTCTCTCCATCTTGATATATCCAGTGGGAAATACACTGCATTGTTTCTCTTTCCTACCCATTCTAAGTGGAAATTTTCCCACACATTCTTGCTCTCTGGTTCTTATTTTCTTCATCTGAAATTTTGCAAAAATTGCAATAACTCCATTTAGTAGCTTTTTATGGAATATCTAATTTTTAAATCCATTTCTCCCTTCTGAAGTTTTTGTTTGTTTCGTGGAACTGGAGACTGAACCTAGAGCCTTCTCATTAAGTGACAACACTAGCCCTTTTTATTGATTAATTTTTTAAATTTTGAAACAGGATCTGGCTAAGTCACTCAGTTGCACAGGGTAGGCTCAAATTTATTATCCTCCCAGCTCAGCCTCTCAGAGTCCTGAGATTACAAACAAACACAACCACTCTCAGTTCTTCCTAGCAAGGTGTTTACTTCTGAAAAACTACTAGAAATTTGTGTCTGATTATCCTGCTGTTAATAAATTTATGTTAACCATTCCTAGGAAGATATATAGTAATGTGATCTAAGTAGATTCCTATCAAAGATGGAAATTTTGCCATTTGGAAATTAATGTTTAAGTTATAATGAGTGTAATGATCTCATTCCTCTTGAAGTGTTGGTTCTTGTACATAACACATCTCATCCCCTTCTTGTCCCTCTGGCCCATCTCTCCACCTCTTGGTCCTCTTCCTATTTGCAAAAGATCTATCTCTCTACTTATTATGAGCTATCTTTTCTTTTGCTCTTTGCTAAAGAAAGCAACTATTTCAAGCCATGCTACCTAGGCAAAGAATATTTAAAGGCATTTCCTCTTTCTGTTACATTTTCACTCTACATGGAGATCATAAATAATATAATAGTATCTTGAAAGCATTCTTACACTAGTCTAATTTTCACTTTTAGATCTTAGACCTCGGGAGCGTAAAGTCACAGAAATGGGACATAATGATATAAAGAATGCATATAACATAAAAGGAAAAAAAAAAAGAAATAGTCCACAGAAATAAAGTGAGTGTGACAGATGTGTGTATTAAACATATATTTTAAATGAAATAAAATGGGGAGTCAAAAATAAACTCACAAATTATGGTCACTTATTTTCAAAATGGATGTCAGGATAATTTTTAGACAAAGGATTGTCTTTTCAACATATAATGCTAGAACAACTGTACCTCCACATGCAAAAATGATTTGAATGCTTAATCTACAATATAAAATTAACCCTAAATAAATAATAGATTTAAATGTAAGAAATAACATAATAAAACTATTGAGAAAAAATGGGACTAAATATTTGACCTTGGAATAAACAATAATTTCTTAGATACTATATTCTATAAGAACAAAAAAGTAAAAAGTAAATTGGATTTGATCAAAATCAAATTTTTTGAGATTTGATCAATATCATCAAGGAAAGGAAAGGACGACCAGAGAATGAAATATCTCCAGATCATATATCATGAGGAGTAGTATCCCAAGTTCATTAATAACTTCTTCATATGTAAAATTTCAAAAAGACGAGTCATTTTAAAATAGGTAAAGTATTGGAACACATATTTCTCCCAAGCAGACATACAAAGGGCTAAAACACACTGAAAGTGATGCTCAAAATAATTGATAATAAAGGAAGTACAAAGCAACCACAAAAGCCACCTCAGACTCATTGGAAAGGTTTTAATAAAGAAGACAACTTACATCAAATGTTAGGGAAGGTGTGAAAACTTGGAATGCTTATACACTACTGGTGAGGATGTTTAATGGTTTCTACCACTTATGAAGCAATATGCATTTTCTCAAAAGACTAGGAACACAATTACCATTGGAACCAGTAATTCCCCTCCTACCTATGTGTTTAAGGAAAATGAAAATATGTATTCCCACAAAATCTTGCACATGAATGTTAATAATATCATCATTTATAATAACCAAGAATAGATAATTTCCAAATGTTCATCAGTTGGTTAATGGGAAAATAAAATGTGATATATCCAAACAATTGACTATTATTTAACCAAAGAAAAAGAAATGATGCAGGGCCAGAGATTTAGCTCAGTGGTTCTGCCACCTGCCTTACAAATGCAAGACCCAAGTTTTGATCCCTGGTACACACACACACAGAGAGAGAGAGAGAGAGAGAGAGAGAGAGAGAGATTGCATATTTATAAGTTCCTAAATAGATGAACTTTGAAAACATTATGCCACATGAAAAAAGAATAGATATCATATTACTCCATTTTTTTGAGCTGTCCAAGATAAGCAAATCTATAAACAGAAAATAAGATGGTGATTTCAGAGGATTAAGAATGGAAAAATATATATAATTTTCCATCACTAATCCAAGGAAAGCAGGAAGAAGTAGCTATTTTAATTTCAGACTGGGCTCAATTCAGAGCAAGTGAAGGCTATGATTGATGAAGAGCACTACATAATAATACAAGGTCAATATTTCAAGAAGATGTAAGATCCTTAGTGTGATTTCTCCTAACAACATAATATCAAAGAATGTTTGGGAAAAAAAAAAACACCCAAAGCATAAATCCACTACTGCCATTGGAAACCTCAACACCCCTTTACAGAAATAGGAAGCTCCATGGGAAGTTCACAGTTGAACCAAAGCATCAATGATGAACTAGAAGGTCCATATCTATAGACTACTTAACCCCCAAATAACAGAAAACATGTGCCATAGAATTTATCAAGGTAAATCATATTCTGGGCCATAAATACATTCTAAAATTTGAAAGAAGGCACATTATACAATCTCAGACTAGAAATCTATAACACAAAAATAACTACAAATTCAAATATAATTGAAGAACAAATACTATATAAAAGAAGATATATATATACAGCTAGAAAATAATCATAATTGAAGACACTCCACAACATCTCCAATCAGCAAAATGCAAACAACAGTAAAACACCAAACCACCCTGCTAGAGTAGCCACATTCCAAAAGGCTGACAATAACAAATGTTAGTGAGGATGTAGAAAAAATAGACTCTCGTATATTGCTGGTGGGAAATTAAAATGCTAAACCAATTTAGAAGATACTTTGAGAGCTTACAAAACTAAACCTACTCATAATATGGTTCAGTAATCGCACTCCACAATATTTATCCAAAGGAGTCAAAAACTTGTGTCCACAAAAATGAGCATACATGGATGTGTATTATAGCCTTATTCACAATTACGAAAACTTGGAAACAGCAGAGTAAGAGTAAATAAATACAGAGTGGCCTACTCAATGAAATGTTACTCAGCAGTAAAAAGAAAAGAGCTACTAAGCTATGGAAAGACACAGAGAAGCATTAAATGTATATTCCCAAATAGAAAAGGCCATTTGAAAGTGATACGTGAATATGATTGCATGGTGCTCCTGTAAAGGTAAAAAATCTAAAGTCCGTGAAAAAAGCAGTAATTTCCAGGAGTTACATGGTAACAGAATGAAGACTAGACAAATAATGAAAGGTGAAAATTAAAATACTTTGTATAATGAGTGCAATGAAATGATCTATATGATTTAAGGGTCATACACGTCATACATCTGTTCAAACCCACAATATAAAATACCAAGAGTGAACACCAATGGACACTATGGAGTTTTGGTTCTTGTAGTACATCAATATGAGTCATGAGTTGTAAAATGTTACTCTGATGACAAATGTTGATAACTGAGGAGTCTGTGTTTATGTGTGGGCAGGGGCTATATGGGAAATGTGTGCACCTTCTCATCAATTTTACTGTTAATATGAAACTGCTGCAAAATATAAAATCTAAAAAGAGAAAGGTTTTCAAATCATTCATCATTAGGGAAATGAAATTTTAAACCAGGATGGGCCATCATTATTCTATTAAAAGGATTGCATTTGTTTTTTTCTGAGTATAGTTTTATTGCAAGGCATACATGAAGAGATCCAGAGGCTGAGCTGCGGGAGGGTCCTGAAGCAGAGCTCCCTTGTCTCTTCCTAGTGGGTTCAGGGTGGATCCTCCTCCTCCTAGCCTAAGCTTCCTCCGAGAAGCCCCTTTGACCCTCTACCTAAAATGTACCAATAAAATCAATTTTTTAAAAAGAGGCCACTTTGAGCCCCAAAGTCCACGGTATTTTTTTCATTAATATACATTTGCAGTAGCTAATGATAACATGAATTGAGGGAGTTGTTACGAGTATATAACACATCTTAATGCTTTTTACTTTCCCTTTCCCTCTCCTCACTCTCCTCTACCTCTATCTCTAACTCTCCTTCCCATTTTATCTAACTCCCTGTTTCTAGTTATCTGTCTTTAATTTTACTCTTTAAATAATTTATACTTTAGGCTTCCCATATAAGAGAAAGCATGTGTATGATTTATTGTGCTTAACATTATAGTCTCAATGTGCATCCATTTTTTTATAAATCACTCAAATTTACCCTTCTCTATGGTTGAATAGTACTCTACTACACACATAGACCATATTTTCTTTATTCACTCATTTGTTGATGGACATATGGGCCACTTTCAACATGTAGCCAAGAAGAGTTATGCTGCCATAAACATGGGTGGGCATTGATGACTAATATGATTTCATTATATCTCTGGAGAAAATACATAGAAAAGGGATATCTAGGTCAAACTGAATTTCTATTTCCATGGGATTTTTTTGATGACTTTTTATCCTGTATCACATTTACAAAGTATTTAAAGTTTTGAAGTTAATTTTACAAAAAATATAAATGAGGGATTTAATTTAAAAGGAAATTTGTCATTTTAAAAAAGAAACTCTTTTATTTTTGAGATTCTTCAAATGAAAGATCAGTGATCCAGTTTAATATAGATTTGGTCAGTTGAAGTGCTAATGAAATACATAAGGTACAAACATAACCTCTGCCATACCTTCAAAAGATACCTAATGTTTAACTTCTTCCTTTCCTGTCTTTATTGCTTTAATTCCTTTATCTTGTCTAATTGCTATGGCTAATGTTTCCAGAACTATATCAAAGAGGAGTGGTGATAGTGGGCATTCTTGTCTTGTTCCTGATTTTAACATGAAGGTTTTCAGTTTTTGGCCATTTAATACGATGCTGGCTGTTGCTTTTTCATAGATAGCCTTTATTAAGTTGAGATATAGACCAGTGCTATATGCACACCTATGTTTATAGTGGCACAGTTTGTAATAGCTAAAACTTGGAAACAGCCCTTTTGCCCATCAGTTGGAAACTGGATAAAGAAGATGTGGTTTTTCTATAAAATGGAATACTACTCAGCCATAAAGAATGAGGAATTAGATTCATTCATAGGAAAATGGATAAATATTGAGGATATACTCCTAAGTGAAATAAATAAGTCGCATCTATAAATATTGAATAGTTTCTCTGGTGTGAATAAATTATAATAGTACATAAGATCCTAATGAGGTAATTGACAATATGAAATAGGAAGAAAAGGGCTAAGGAATACTACTCAGCCATAAAGAATGAGGAATTAGATTCATTCATAGGAAAATGGATAAATATTGAGGATATACTCCTAAGTGAAATAAATAAGTCGCATCTATAAATATTGAATAGTTTCTCTGGTGTGAATAAATTATAATAGTACATAAGATCCTAATGAGGTAATTGACAATATGAAATAGGAAGAAAAGGGCTAAAGGTGTAGGGAAAGTGGGAAGAGTAGGGGAAAGGTAATAAGGGAAAAGAAAAAATATGAGAAAATGAAAAAATGGAAATAAAGTGTTTGTAAATGGGGAGGGGAGGAGGGAGTGAAGGGAGGGCAGGGGCAAGGGAAAAAAATGAGAACCAAGACCTGCCATGTAAAGGCACAAGATCCCAATAATGAATGTAACTGTACTGTGTACCTAAAATGTACCAATAAACTCAATTTTTAAAGAGATACCAAATGACGCAGATATTATCATATTATTTAAATATAATTTATTTAATAGATAAATAATTTTATCAAAAGGAACAGTAAAGCAATTTAAACAATTCTTACCAAGTTCAATAATTATACAGAGCTGGAACTTGTGAAAAAATACCAAATATGTTGATATTGCAACCATCAGATGGGGAAGGAGTGGTTAATTCAAGCTTTACATGAAAAGTTTAACAAAGCCATACATAAAAACATACAAGCCAATGAACAACTGACATTCAATTCTGCAGCACTCAAACACTGAATTGAGAGTTTTTTTAGAAAGGAAAATAGTATATTATTACAATTATCTCGGAAATTGTCTAAATTGCCACTTAGTGCATCAGATTAGGAATTTTCAAAATAGTTTTTGAGTCATGAAATTTTCCTGAGAAGAAAAATTATCTGTCACCCTACTCTTGAAAATTATCACAGTTTGTTCCCTTTAGCAAATGTAGTTTTCTAATTCTCACTGCTCTCCCAGGGAAATACCAGGTTTTAATTCTTTAAATTCCAAATAGGAATAGTATATTAAAATTAATAAAAACAGGAGTGACTTAGTTGTTCCTAGGTCCTCCTGTCCTCCAGGTTAACTTTTCTTTAAAATTAAATGGCCTAATGGAATTAATATGAGAAAATGAAAACAAAGTCTTTGTAAATAGGAACTGGTGGAGGAGGGGTTAAAGGGAGGGCGGGGGAAAGGGGCAAAATATGAGAATCAAGATGGAGCACATAAAGGTATAAATTTCCAATGCTAAAAGTCATTATATTGTGTACCTAAAATGTACCAAGAAAATATTTTTAAAAAGCAATGGCCTCAGCCCCTGTTACATCCAGAGAAACCTATAATTTTCGTATTTCTTGGCCTTCTATAAAAAAGAAGAGAGAGTAGACCTCATTCTCCCATTATTTTAATTTTTAAATTCTTTCTTTCTAATTTTAACTTTAATTTACATTCACTATTTAATATTATGAAGTTGTTGTTCTTTTTCTTCCTGGTTCCCCACAAGTATGGTCATTTTAATACCTAAAACAATATTTACCTACATAACTTCTGGTTCATAAGTGTTTCCAAGCTTTACGATGAGTGCAGGATAGTGAGTACTCTGCTGAACAAGACACAAAGTCAGATTAAAATGCTCTTAAAATTTCATTGGTCGTTCTTCAGAGATCTCTTTAATTGACAGTGTGTTTCTTTGGGAACAGATCTGTCTGTTTCATTCTATTCCAAACCACAATGTTCTCAATTAAAAGACCCTGAAAATAATTTCTAATTCTCCTTATCAAGAAAATTCTGTTGCCAATTTGTGTCAATCATCTCTCATCTCTACTAGCCACACAAAAAGTACCATCAAGTTGTCCACATGAACAAAAACTTAACATAAGAAACTTTAGAAAAATTCCTGTGTAGTCCTGTGTATTTTCTTCCTTCCTCCCCTCTCTCCCTCTCTCCTTTCTTCCTTCTTTCCTTCCTTTATTGTCAATATGGATTTGCCCTCATGAATAATGGATGATCCTGTACATAATAAAATCAAGTGACACTAGGCTGATATTGTGTTTGAGGATGACACAATTTCACTTGTCAGTTGTTGATAAGCATGAGTCTCACAGGCTGTCTATAGTCTAGTCATTCTATCTTCCATTGGTCAGGAATATGCTTCTTTCATATGCTAGCGTTTTATAAATATAGATCTTTTTGCATAGTCTATCAAATACAAACTCTATTGCAGATGTAAACACTATATGTTAAACATTTCAGCCAGATATATTTACTGTACCTTGTGAAGTGTAACTAATGCTTACTATATTATCTATGTATATTTATTGTGTGGATGGGCTAATGAAACTCAGAAAAGTCAATCACTTAGAATCTTATAGCTCTTTAAGGAAATAAAAAGGCCTAAAACAAACTGGTTGTCTTATAATTTTGTCTACTACATTTTCTAGTTTACTCTGTCAACCACATTTTCCTAGTCTTTTGAACTTAATTCATCCATAATGGAAAAAATGGTGAAAGGAGACATTGTACAATTTTAAGTGAGAAAACATGCTGTAATAAAAGATTTGGAGGCCGTGCATGGTGGCGCATGCCTGTAATCCCAGCACTTGGGAGGCTGAGGCAGGAGAATTGCTGTGAGTTCGAGATCAGCCTGGGCTACATAATGAGTTCCAGGTCAGTGTCAACTACGTAGTGAGACCCTGTCTCAAAACAAACAAACAAACGAACAAAAAGATTTGGAAAACAAGATCAGTTTCAAATTTTGCCCCCCAAGATGAGAAAGAAATAGAAGTTTTGACCAAAAACATTTTATGTGAACTCAGAATTTAATTGTGCTGCAAGCACATACACCGAGAAATAATGTTTCTGATCAAAGCTATCTTTTTCTTAAAGATTGTATCAGGGCAAGTTTCACATCTTTATTCCTAAAGCTATAGATTAAAGGGTTCATCAGGGGAACTACAATAGTATAAAAGACAGAAGAGATTTTTCCCTCATCCATAGACCAAGCAGAGGATGGCTTAAGATACATGAATGCAGCTGATCCAAAGAATACGGAAACGGCAATTACATGGGAACTGCAGGTGCTAAAAGCTTTAGACCTCCCCTCAGTGGAGCTTATTTTAAATATATTAGAGAGGATGAACAAATAAGACAATAAGATGGTAACAGTAGGCACAATGATGTTGATCCCCACCACAATGTAAACCTCTAATTCACTGACATAGGTGCTGCTGCAGGAGAGCTGCATCACAGGAAGAATGTCACAGAAATAGTGGTTGATGGTGTTTGCATCACAGAAGGTCAGTCTCAGGATGCCTCCAGTGTGGGCCGTGGCACTAGAAAATGCCATAATATATGAACCAAGCATAAGATTGCAACACACTCTAGGGGACATGACAGTGTTATATAACAGTGGATTACAGATGGCCACATAGCGATCATAGGCCATTGATGTCAGCACATAGCATTCAGAAACGACAAAGAAACCATAAAAATAGAGCTGAATCATACACCCTCTGTAGGAGATAACATTTTTCTTTGATATGAAGCTCATGAGCATCTTGGGTGTAAATACAGAAGGGTAATTAAGGTCAATAAAGGATAAGTTAAAGAGGAAAAAGTACATGGGAGTGTGAAGATGTTTATTCAATCCAATTAGAGTTAATAAGCCCAAATTTCCTAACGCAGTGACCACATACATTACTAGAAACAGGAAGAATAGTGGTATTTGGAGATCTGGCCGGTCTGTTAACCCCATCAGAATAAATTCATTCACAAAAGAACCATTTTCAGGAGCCATTCTTCTCTATAGAATCTGTGGATAAAGGAAAGAAGGATTGCGTCATACCACACCCACTCTTCCAACAATATTTTCTCTCACAAATGTGAGGCATAAGTCAGAAATGTCTGGACCTAACCAGCCGGAATCCATAGAACTTGCCTTTAATGTTACTTGGTACTGAGTGGCATTGTCTTCCCCTCATTAAAGTTTTAAAAGCTAAATATGGTAAAAAAAAAAAAAAACTATCATAAATTTAGCCTATAAAGTCAAGGCCAGTGCTACCATGTGAAAACATGGATCCCTTGAAAAAACAAAGGAAAAAGATAAGGCTTTTCTCTCTCACCTCATCCTTTCCTCCTTTGTTTGCATCCTCCGATCACTAGTAAAAATTGGAGGCAGAAGTCTTTCATCTTGAGTTTGAGCTTTAAAGCTTATTAGATTTTGTTGCGCTTGAACCATAAAAACTTTTCTAATCTAAACAAAACAACTAGACTCTAGGAATCAGTGGTTCAGTTGTAGTCCCATGATGCAGAAAAACATGTCTAGAAGAGTGAGAGATCTGTCCTTGAGAAGGATGCTTACTAACCAAAATGCTGCACCCCTTGTATCCATTAATCTTATGAATATTATTTACTTTTCTTTCAAAGATGTACTTTTGTCTTACTTGAGTCTTAGGGTAGCAGAAAATGGTGAAAAATTACATATATCAGGTTCACGGACTTCTCAAAATGTGAATTCCTCAAGCTAAATAATAAGCAAGACACATAAAGATTAATAATGTAAGATATTGCGTGTATGTGCACATATAAAATATGGCATTCATATAGGCAGAGAGCAGGATGTTGATTGTTATTAGCCAGTGAGAAATTCAGGTGATATTGGCCAAAGTAAAACAATTAAAATTTGGAGATCTAATGTAAAACATGGTAGTAATAGTTAATAATACTGTATCATATACTAATAATTTGATAAGAAAATTTAAAATTTTTAAATTTCTTTTCATTATATATCTATGTGTATATCACATGTTAACATTTTTCATTATTCAGATCATTTTATAATGTTTATGCATGTAAGTTCATCAAGTTGTATCTTATATATATATATAAAATTATACATGTTAGTGATATTTCAATAAAGGCATTATTAGAGGATATTAATATAAATAGATTTAAACACTTACCCTTCTTAGGAAAGAAAACTTCGTGATCCTTTGTTGTATCTTCCCCCTGGTCCTGAAAGATCAATCTTGGAATTTTGGCTTTGATTCCTTTGAGTCGAAGAGGATACAACAGATTTAATTTTGCATATTCCCAGGAAGTCTTTCTGAAATAGTGATCATAATTTATAGAAATAATGGTAACTCCTCTGAAGCATCAGCTTCGGAAAAAAATAAACAGCCCTTCTTATTACAATTGTCACTAGATGAAACATCACAATATTTAACATGAGTTTAATGACATAATACACTTTTCTACAAAAAAGGTAGAAACATCCTCAGTCTCTTCCTGGAGAACAGATTCTAGATATAAAAGCGAAATGAGGGGATTGTGTTTACTTTCTTAAGCTATGATGTGTATTGAATCCCCTAGACACTCAATATTTTATTCAAGTTTTCTTTCTCTTCGGGGATTGTACCTCTCCCATGGTAGAGCCAAAATTAAACTCCCATCTCCCCATCACTGTGATTTCCTAAAGGAAATGTATTCTTTGAGGTTTTTGTTATTTGTTCCCACATCTTTAATGATAATCTGTAGAGTTTATAAATAGGCTTCCTTATTGTTTATCTGAAGTTTTTAACCTTTAAACACTAGTAAAAATGTCTCCCTAAGTACCCTGCTAAGCTATTAAATATAACATTTCTAAATTCCTCATACACAAGATGGAGAATTCAGATACAGGATCAGTGTTGAATTCGTCTCTGTGCTTCCAAATTTTAATATTTTTATTAAATTTATTGGTAGGTACATTTTAGGTATACATCACTGTTACATTCATCATTAGGATCTTGTACCTTTACATGACTTACCATGGTTCTCATTTCTTTCCCATTCCCCAGCCCTCCTTTCACCCCCTCCACCCTTCCCTGTTTACAGAGACATTGTTTTCATGTTTTTCCTTTTCTCATATTTTTTCCTTTCCATTTTTACCTTCCCCCTACCCCTGCCTCTTCCCCTACTCTTTTACACCTTTTTTTCTATTACACAAGGTCAGTTATGCATTTTGATCCTTACACTTTTAGCTTTTCATACCAAAGAAAGTATTCAGTATTTATGCATGTGTTTCTTACTAATTTCACTTAAGAGAATAGCCTCAATGTGCATTCACTTAGCTAAAAATATCTCTAGGTTCTCATTCTTTATAGCTGACTAGTACTCCATTTTATAAACACACACACACACACACACACACACACACACACACACATCTTTATCCCATTTCCAGTTGATGGAAAAGCAATTGGGCTGTTAACAAATTTTAGCTATTATGAACTGTGACGCTATAAGCATAGGTGCACATATATCACTGTGATATGATTCTTTAATTTCTTTTGGGAAGATATCCAACAGAGGAATAGCTGAGTCAAATGGGAATTTTAATGCTAGTTGTTTGAGGTATCTCCATAATTGTTTCCACAGTAATTGCACCAGTCTGCACTCCCACCAACGATGAAGAGTTTGTTTCTCTCCACAATCCCAACAGCATTTGTTATTGGTTGATTTCTTTTTTTCTCTCTCATTGAATTTATTGGTAAATTTTAGGTGTACAGTACAGTTACATTCATCATTGGGGTCTTGTACCTTTACATGATGGCAGGTCTTCATTCTCATTTTTCCCCTGCCCTCCCTTGACCCTCTCCTCCCTTCCCTATTTAGAAATACTTTATTTCCATTTTCTCATTTTCTCATATTTTTTCTTTTCCCTTATTTCCTTTCCCCTATCCCTCTTGATTGATTTCTTGATAGCAGCCATTCTCTCTGGAGTGACATAGAATCTAAGTGTTGTTTTCATATGCATCTATCAAATGACCTGTGATTTTGAACATTTTTATATATTGTTTTGTTGTTGTTGTTGTTGTTGCTGCTGCTGTTGTTGTTGTTGTTGTTGTTGTTTTGTACCTGGGATCAAATTTGAGACCTTGTGCTTGCCAGGCAGGCATTGGAACCACTGAGCTAAATTCCTGGCCCCTTTCAATGTTTATTTGCCGCTTTTACTCCAATGTCTGTGAAACATTTGTTCATTTCAGATGCCTATCTTTGGATTTAGTCTTCATATTGGGGATCTGTTTTTTGTTGTTGTTGTTGTTCTTTATATATTCTGGATTAGACCTTTGTCTGAGGAGTAGCTGGTAAAAATGTTTTCCCACATTGTGGGAATCTCTTAGTTCTACTGGTGATTTCTCTGGCTGTGTACAAGTTTTTTTAAAAATGAGATCCCAGTTATTTATTCTTTATGCTAGTCCCCATGCTACTAATGATTTGTTCATAAAGTCTTTTCCCATGTCAATATCTTTGAGAGTTCTGCCTAACTGATCTTCCAGCAAATTTAGAGCTTCTGTTTTAATATTTAAATCTTTAATCTACTTGAATTTTAGTTTAGTGCTTGGTGGAAGATGGGGGTCTAGTATTAATCTTTGGCTGGCTGAAATTCAGTTTTTCCAAAACCATTTATTAAAGAGGCTATCTTCACTCCAGTGAGGACAGTTGACTCCTCTCTCAAAAATGAATTAGCTGAAGATGTTAGAAATTGTTTCTGCATCTTCTAATCTGTTCCACTGATCCTTTGGTCTTTTTCTTTGCCAGTATCATGCTGTTTTTGTCACAGTGGCTTTGCAGTATAGTTTCAAGTTGGTGACTGTTATACCCTCTGCCATGTTTCTGTTGCCTAGAATGGCTTTTTCTATTCTAGGTCTCTTCTGATTCCAAATGCATTTTTGCATTGTTTTATCTAGTTCTGTGAAATATATTGTTGGGATTTCAATAGGGATTTTTGTTGAATCTGTACAGAAATTTTGGAAGTATGGTCATTTTCACTATATTGATTCTTCCTACTGAGGAACAAGAGGAGTCTTTCCATTTTCTTATATCCTCTTCAATCTCTTTTTACAGTGTTGTACTTCTCAATGTAGAGGTCTTTTGCTTCCTTTGTTAAATTGATATCTACATATTTCATTTTTTTGGATGCTATTGCGAAAGGGATTGTTTCCCTAATTTCACTCTTTGTGAGTCTGTTATTTGTTTACAAGAAGGCTATTGATTTTTTGAGAGTTTACCTTGTATACAGCTATTTTACTGAATCTGTCAATTAAGTCTAGAAGTGTTTGGCAGAGTTCTTTGGGTCTTCTATTTAGAGTATCATATCATCATAAAATACTGGGCATGGTGGTGCATTCCTATATTCCCAGCATTCGGGAGGCTGAAGCAGGAAGATCCTTGTGATTTTTATACCAACCTGGGATACATTGTGAGTTCCAGGTCAGTCTCAACTACTAGTGAGACCCTGTCTCAAAAAAAAAAAAAAAAAGAAAAGAAAAGAAAAGAAAAGAAAATATTGAGTTTAACTTCTTCCTTTTCTAACATTATTTTTTTCTCTTATCTAATTGCTGTGGCTAATGTTTCCAGATCTATATTGAACAGGACTGGTGATAGTGGACATCTTTGTCTTGTTCCTGATTTTAGTGTGAATGTTTTCAGTTTTTTGCCATTTAATATGATGTTGGCTATTGGTTTTTCATAGCCTTTATCCAGTTGAGATAAAGACCATCTATTCTAATTTTCTGCACGGTTTTTATTATGAATGGGTGTTGAATTTTGTCAAAAGCTTTTTGTGCATCTATTGAGATGATCATATGGTTTTTGTCCTTGACTCTGTTAATACAGTGTATTACATTTATTGATTTACATATGTTGAACCATCCTCGCATCCCTGGAATAAATCCAACTTGGTCAGGGTATATGATCTTCCTGATGAGCTTCTGTATTCTGTTTGCCAGTATGTCATTAAGGATTTTGCATCTATGTTCATTAGGGAAATTGGCCTGTAGTTCTCTTTTTTGGTTGGGTCTTTCCCTGGTTTGAGAATCAGAGTAACACTTGTTTCCAGGAATGAATTTGGAAGTATTGCTTCCCTTTGAATTTCACTGAAAAGTTTAAAGTGGCAATAGTTATTTTCTAAATGTCTTGTAGAATTCAGCAGTGACGCCATCAGGACCTGGGCTTGTCTTTGTTGGTAAATTTTTAATTACATTTTTAATTTCACTGATTGCAATTGGGTTGTTTAGAATTTTTATATTTCTTTGTTCAACTTTGGTAACTCATGGATCTAGAAATCTCTCCATTTTTTCTGTGTTCTCCATTTTATTAGAGTACAGGTTCTCAAAGTAGGTATTGATTATCCTCTGGGATTCTGCTAGATCTATTGTGATTTCATCTTTTTCACTCCTAAGAGCATGAATTAAAGCCTTTTCTTTCCTCTTTTTGATAAGGTTGGATAAGGGTTTAGCGATTTTATTTATTCTTTCAAAAAAATCAACTCTTCAATTCATTGATTTTTTTTTTGGATTGTTCTCTTAGTATCCATTGCGTTGATTTCTGCTCTGACCTTTGTAATTTCCTCCCTTGTAGGAGATTTGGGTTTCTGTTTCTCTTCTTTTTCTAGAAGCTTAAGATTCTGCATTAGATTGTTTATTTGAGCTCACTGTGTTTTCCTAGTGTGAACATTTACTGCTATGAATTTCCCACATAGAAATGCTTTCATTGTGTCCCATAGATTCCTGTATGTTGTATGGGCAATTTCATTTATTTGTAAAAACTGACTAATTTCTTCTTTAATTTCCTCTATGATCCATTGGTTGTTCAGAAGAGTGTTATTCAATTTCCATGCGTTTGTGAAGTTCTTATGGTTTCTTTTTCTACTGATCTCCAGTTTAACTGCACTGTGGTCTGATAATATACATAGGATTACTTCAATTCCTTTGTATTTACTTAAACATGTTCTGTGAGCTAGTATGTGGTCTATTTTGGAGAAAGACACATGTGCAGCCAAAAAGAATGTATATTCTGATTTTGTGGGGTGGAATATTCTGTAGACACCTATTTAGTCCATTTGTTCAAAAACTTGGTTCAGTTCTAGTATTTCATTGTTGATTTTTTGCACAGATGATCTATTTATGATAGTGGGGTATTGAGGTCCCTGCTACAATTCTATTAGTGTTTATTTGGCTTTTCATGTTCCTTAATATTTGTTTTGTATAGTTGGGAGCTTTAGTATTTTGTGTATATAATTTATGATTGTCATCTCCTCCTCTTGGTTTGTTCCCTTTACAAGGATGTAGTAACCTGCTTTGTCTCTCTTCATTAGTTTTGGTTTGAAATGTATTTTGTCTGTGAATAAGATAGCTACCCCTGCTTTTTTCCAGGTTCCTGTCACATGGAGAACTGTCATCCATCCTTTTATTTTCAGTATATGAGTTTCTTTTTTGAACTAGATGCATTTCCTGTTTTCAGGATATTGTTGGATTTTACTGCTTAATCCATTCTGTTTCATTTGATCAGTGAGTTGAGGTCATTAACATTGATAGTTATGACTGATATGTCCTGACTTATCATCATCATGTTATTTTCTTGTGTTGATTCTTTTTAATTTTCCCACTCTCCCTTTAATTTCTTGCCTTGCCTGATGGATATGCTCTGTTGGGCCTCATGGAATTGTGACCTCATTGTCTTTTTTCTAGGATATTGTTTAGAATTTTTTGGAGTGTTGGTTTGGTATTCATGAGGTTTCTCAGGTATTCTTTGTCACAGAAGCATCTTATTTCCCCATCAATTTTAAATGATAGTTTTGCAAGTTACATCAGTCTAGGTTGAAGGTTGTTTTCTTTTAGGGTTTGAAATATCTCACCCCAGGCTGTCCTTGACTTCAGGGTTTGGGTTGAAAGATCTGCTGTGATTCTGATGGGCTTTCCTTTGCATGTGATTTGTTTCTTTTCTCTGTTTATAGTATTTTGTCCTTCTGTTGGGTTTCTGGGATCTTGGCTATTATAAGTCTAGGTGTAGATTTTTTAAAAACATGGCTACTTGGAGTCCTATATGCCTCATTTATCTGTATATCAATTTATTTTGCTGTTTGGGAAGTTTTCTTTCAATAATTCTGTGAACATTTTTTTTAATGTCAATTGTACTTTTCTCTTGGACAAGTAACATGTCTGTGCTGCAGGTTCATATTTATAAAATAGAGGTAGTTAAAGCAATATGTATTTCACTGTATTATTGTGATTATTATATAAGAAGATAAGAAAAAGTGTCAAAATAATGCAATGCATAAGGAAAATAGTCAAATATCAACTTGAGTACAGATATCCTTCCATTATGAAGTTATGTTCAGATTAATTCATCACAAATTGAAAACATACTAAAATAAAAATGCATTTAATGCAGCTGTGCTACAAAACAACATAATTGGGCTTTGCCCATTTTAACTTTGCTCAGAATGTTTACATTAGTTTAAGGCAACACAAGGGCATCATACCAAAGAAAAGGTCAAAATTTGAAAATCAAAAATGTAGTTTCTGCTGGGTGTGGTGGTGCACACCTGTAACCCCAGCACTCCGGAGGCTGAGGCAGGAGGATCGCTGTGAGTATGAGACCAGCCTGGGCTACATAGTGAGTTCCAGATCAGTCTCAACTACATAGTGAGACCTGTATCAAAAAATAAAAAGAAAAAATGTAGTTTCTAATAACTAGACAAAAAAGGTCATTAGCCAAAGAAAAGGTCAAAATTCAAGAATTCCTATGAATTTTATTACTTTCGCACTTTTATAATCCAAACATGCTAAGTTGAACCATTGTAAACTGGATACAATCTGTGATTATGTTCTCATAATTTCTGGTGCATCTTCTGTCATCAAAATCATCAAAAATTTTTATCAAATTTTAATTATTGTGCTCATCTACAAACTGCATATCAAATAACTTACATCTTTTTATGGAAGTGATATATGAATTTAGAGAGGAATATCAAGTATAATTTGGTGGAAGAAACTTTTGATAAGTACTTTGGCCCTTCATTTTACTTTCCTTGCTGTCACTTTCAGAGTTACTTGAGTTCTTAAGTGTTTCATAACAAGGAAAGCAATTATTTTCAAGAATATTTCAAGGAGAGTAAAAACTTGATGACTTGTCAAACTCATGAAGAATGCAGCCTTTACCTCAGTGAGAAAACAAGTCATGGCTTTCCAGTATTATAACTACTCCATGATTAGAAGTGATAGTTCAATATGGCAAGAAAAAAAGAAACGGCTGGTATATAGTAAAGGAAGAAACAAGATAACTTTCTCAGCAAATCATGATTGGTCACATAAAAATTTAAGAATCTCTAAAAAACTGATTCTACAAGTTATAAATAAATTTAGAATGCCTCAGAACATCAAATCTGTCTCAGTTCATTTCTTGCTGGTAAAACAGAGTGCTACAGATGGGTGATTTCTATGAAACAAATTCAATAGTTATACTATGTTCTAGAGTCTTAGATATCCAAGACCAAAACACTAGCATCTGGTAAGAGACTTCTTGCATCATAATAAAATGATGTTTGACATCACATGCTAGAAAAGCAAAAAGAAGCTGAGAGGAAAACTGAAGGTGGTAGAGAGACAATAATGAGCCAAACATGAGAGGGGCCAAACCTGTCATTTTATGAGGAATGCGCTCCCACATTAACTGCATGAATTAATTTATGGAGACACCCCTCATGGGAAATCACTTCTTATAAGTACTAACTCTTCATACTATTACAAAGAAAATTTCAACATGAGTTTAGAGGGAGACATTTAAACCATAGTAAAGTCAATACTATTTTTCCTTAACAATGAACACTTGAAAATTTGAAATTTTATAAGGCAGTGTCATTTTCAACAGTACCAAAAATAAGTAAGTTTAGGTACAAATTTAATAATATAGTATATACAGCATATGTATGCCATGAGATAAAAATATCAATTAAAAATAAATGATGTATTCATGAAGAGGGCTCCATAACTGCTTGAGAAAGTTCCAAGAATGACAAGATAACTTTGTTTGTAGTCAAGGGAAGCACTTTGAGGGAATATATATCCTTCACTGCAATAAATTTTTTATTTAAACATTAATTTTGGTTTTTTTAACCTCCCCTTATAGAGATAGAAAGATAACTGCCCTCAGCGAAGTTGATGTAGAAGACAGTGAAGACAATGAAAACATAAAAGATGAAAATGGTGAGACTGAGCACAATGATATTGATCCTCAGACACCAAAAACCTCCAATTTGTTGACATAAGTGCTGGTGTGGGAGAGCTGCATCACGGGCAGAAAGTCATAGAAATAGTGGTTGGTGTTTGGATCACAGAAAGTAAGTCTCAGCATGCATCCTATGTAGGCCAAAATCAAGTATTTGGTAGGAGCACATTTCAGGGCACAAGGCAGAGTTATATAGAAGTGGGTTACAGATGGCCATAAGCTAGTGATGTCAGCAAATACACCCAGCAATAATAAAATACCAATAAAAGTATAGCAGAGCCTTATACCCTCTGTAGGAAATAACATTCTTCTTTGATATGAAGTTTGTGAGCAACTTGGGTGTAAATACAGAAGAATAACAGAAGTCTATGAAGGATTAATTTCAAGAGGAAAAATAATATTGGAGTGTGAAGATATGAACTTAGCTGAATTTTAGTTGTCAAACCTAAATCTTCCAGAAGAGTGACCATATTCATTACTAGAAACATAAAGAAAAATGGTATTTGTATATCTGGCTGGTCTGTTATCCCTAGTAGAATGAATTCAGACCCAGAAGAGCCATTTTCAAAAGCCATTTTTCTCTGGGAGAATCTGTGGACACACAAAAAAGGTATGATATTGGAGAACACCCAACTATTTTCACAAAATTACTCACACAAAATGGGCTATCACTGGAATTCTATAAGACAAGCCCAACCCTATCCCAATCTACCATAATGCTAACATGATCATGGGTGCCACTGTATTACTGTCTTCTTTAAATTTTGAAGAACTAAGCACATAAAATACACTGCCATTACTTCTGTGAACAGTTTTTTTGTCATTTTCACTTTCTCCTGTTTCTTCATTGACTCCAGTCAGTCTTATCTTATTTTTCTTTGCATCACCATGAAGCTGGTGGATTGATTTCTTGTGGTCCCTTACTCTTTTTAAGAAATTTTTCTTTTCCTGAGAATTAATTGGCAATTCTATCTTCTACGCCTGAAATTCTGTCTTCACGTTGGCTCATCCTGCTGTGTAAACTTTCAATTGAGTTTTTTGGTTTTTTTTGTTTTTTTGTTTTTCAGCTTTAATTGAGTTTATTGGTACATTTTAGGGATACAATACAGTTACATTCATTGTTGGGATTTTGTACCTCTACATGACAAGTCTTGATTTTCATTTTTTCCCCTTACCTCTGCCCTCCCTTCACCCCCTCCTCCCCTCCCCATCTACAAACACTTTATTTTCATTCTCTCACATTTTTTTCTTTTCGCTTTTTACTCTTCCCCTACCCATCCCACCTTCCCTACACCTTTAGCTCCTTTCTTCCCATTTCTAAATGTCAGTAATCATATTAGAATCTTATGCATTGTTGCAGATTATTCACACCAGGGAAACTATTCGGTATTTACACATGTGACTTGTTTATTTCACTTAGGAGTATATTTTCAATATGTATCCCTTTTCCTATGAATGAATCTATTTTCTCATTCTTTATGGCTGAGTAATATTCCATTTTATAGAAAAACCACATCTTCTTTATCCAGTTTCCAACGGATGGGCAAATGGGCTGTTTCCAAGATTTAGCTATTACAAACTGTGCCGCTATAAACATGGGTGCACATACTTCTCTGTGATATGATTCTTTTAGTGCTTTTGGAAAGATACCCAGCAGAGGGATGGCTGGGTCAAATGAAACCAACAGGACACCCTGGACTCAATTGAGTTTTTGATCTCCTGGAAATCTGTTTGCATCTGTTATGGATTTCATTTTTTTTCTATGTTGGGATACCATGATGTTTCATTTTTCCTTGGCTCCTCTATTTTTTTTTAATCTGTGTCTCCTCTAGATTTATTAATCATGTCTTGTGCTATGGGCACGATCTCTGTTGTTATCTGAGAAATTATTTCTGATTTCATTTTTCCAGATTCTCTTTCATTGCCAGTTCAGGGAGTCCAGGTGTTTGAGTATCAGATTGTTCCCTCTCATTGCTCTTTGGAGTTGCCTTAGGTGATTTGGAAGTGTGGATCTGAGTCTTGTTTACATGTCTTCATATTTCAACAGATGCAGTCTACTGTGCCTTTGTTGAAGTGACTTTTTGTTTGCCCAGTGGGCTTCAATTCTCTGCAAACACAGACAAGCTTTTTCTCTACTGCTTACCACTGCACCAACTCCTGGGTTTAGAATGGTTGACTTTTGCATCCCCATGATATATTCTTGTGTGGGCAGTGTTCTAACTAGGGCCTCTGCACACTTAGGTTCTAGGCTTGCCTCTGGCTGGGTTCTGCCCACCTTTATAGCTATTGCCTGGGAGAGCCTTTGGTTAAAGGCTGTGCACCTGAGTTGCTGGTATCTGAGCTGACATCTAGCTGTGGTCTGATTGCACTTACTGATGGTATATGGGCAAGCCTCTGGCTGTTTCCTGCATACCTGCTCACATTTTTGCTTGCTGACATTTGGCTGGAGCCTGGGTTCAAGTCACTGGTGTCTGGGTGGTGCCCTGTCCTGGATCTGTGCTTCAACATTACTCTGCTCCACAGGATCTTTTGAACATATTTATTCCACTTTCATTTGAATCCTCTGGATGCATAAGATAAGCATAAAGGTGAATATTTTAGATCCCTGTACAACAAGGTGAGAGGAAAACATGAGCAAAAATAGAATTCAGAAAGTTAGATTTCTCAAATCAGAAAACTCTGGTGCTTTTTTATTATTTGCTTATCCCCTGTGGTCCTGGAAGTACAATTGCATTATGTACATGTACCAACTCCCCACAAGCAATACAAGCATAATGTATTACACACATATTCAAATAAATAAAAGTCCTTGCCTACACCTAGGTCTTCAAGGGTTTTACCTATTTTATTTTCCAGAAGATTGAGTGCTTATATTTTAACATTTAGATCCTTAACTCACTTTGGTTTTAGTTCAGTACATCATGAGATATATGAGTTATGCACTCAGTCTTCTGCATGTGGATATCCAATTTTCCCAGCAACATTTATTAAAGAGGCTGTCTTACCTCCAATGTATTTTTTTGGCACCTTGGTCAAAGATGAAGTGGCTGAATGTGCCTTAAGTTTTTTCTGCTTCTTCTGTGCTATTCCAATGATGCAGACATCTTCTTTGTGTGTGTGTTCAAGTACAGTACTGTTTGTATCACTGTAGTCTTATAATATAACTGAAAGCCCATGTTTGTGATGCCTCCTACTTTGCTCTTTTTGTACAACATTACTTTTGCTATTCTGTATTTCTTCTGGTTCCGTATGAATTTTAGGGTTTCTTTCTCTAGCTCTGTGAGGAATGTTATTGGTATTTTGACTGGAATTGTGTTAAATCTCATATCAATTCTGGAAGTAAGACCATTTTGACAATTATGACCATTTAGACAATATTGGTTCTATTTATCCAGGAACAGAGGATATCATTGCATTTTCTGATGCCCTCTTCAATCTCCTTATTCACAACACTGTAGCTTTTGTTGTACAGGTCTTTCACTTACTTGTTTAGGTAATTCCTGAGTGTTTAATTTTTCTTGATGCAGTCATGACTAGTATTTTTCCCTAATTTAATTCTTGGTGAGTTCATTGTTGTACAGGAATGGTATTGGTTTTTATGTGTTGATTTTGTATCCTGATACATTATTGAATTTAGTTATTATTTCTAGAAGTCATTTGGTGAAAATTTTTGGGTCTTTGGTGTGTCTTCAAAGAACAGTAATTAATTTCTTCCTTTCCTATGTATATCACTTTTATTTCTTTTTCTTGCATGATTGCCTTGGCTAATATTTCTCATAGTATACTGAACACATTTGGTGATAGTGGACATCCTTGTCTTGCTCCTGATTTTAGAATGAAGGCTGTCTGCATTTTCCCATTTAATATGATATTGGCCATTGGTTTGTGACAAATGGCTTTTTTTCAGATTGAAATAAGATCTTTGAAACCTGTTTTCTTCAGGGTTTTATCACAACTAGATATTTGATTTTGTCAAAAGTTTTTTTCTGTGTCTATTGAGGTGATCATGTAATTTTTGTCCTTGCTTCTGTTTATGTAATGCATTACAATTTTTGATTTTCATATGTTGAACCATCCCTGTATCCCTGGGAGAAAGCCTACTTGGTCATGATGTATGATCTTTCTGATACTTTGTTACATTTCCTTTGCCAGTATTTTGTAGAGAATTTTTGTTGTATGTTCACTAAGAGACTGGCCTCTTTTTTGAGATTGGTTCTCTTTTGTGGTTGAGTCTTTTTGTAGTTTTGGAATTAGAGTAATGCTAGCTTCCAGGAAGCTCTTTAAGACTACCTCTTAATTTGAAATTTTATTAAAGAGTTTGAGTGCTATTGACATTAGATCTTCTTTGAAGTTCTTGTAAAAATCTGTGGTGAATCTACTGGGTCCTGGGATTTTCTCAGTAGGTAGGTTTTTTTTAATTCTTTCAATTTCTCTGGCTGTTATTGGATTATTAAGGGTTTTTCATCTTCTTGATTCAGTTTCAGTAATTCATATGTATTTGAGGGTTTATCTATTTCTTCTGGATTCTTCAATTTATTGGAGTGTAGGTTCTCCAATTAGTTACTAATAATTTTCTGGACTCCAGTGTTGTCCATTGTGACTTTATCTGCTTCATTGCTAATTGATTTGGGTAACTAACTTTTACAGTTCTTAGGTTGTTTTATGGTTTGGTTGGTGTTTGTTTGTGAGTCACCTCACAGCTATTTGATACAGGTTCCCTTTTGTCTTTTTATAGGGTAACACTGAGTTCATAAGCAATGTTGTCTGCAACTTCTGATAGTCTTCTGTCAGACTGGCCATTTCTTTTGCACACAATTTAAAATAAATTTATAACATCCAGGATTCCTATTTAATTCCTTTCTATATTATCTAATTCTCTACAAAGCGTTTATTCACATCTTATATTCTCTTCCATAATTAAATCAACTTTTTGTGTGTCTTCCTTCATCTCATTAAACATTTTATTAATAATATCCTTTATCTGTTTATGTATATCTTCTTTAAGATCACCAAACATCTTATGGGTTTGCTCACTTGTTTCTTCCTTGATCTGTTCAATATTTTAGCTATTTAATTTTAAGTTCTTTACAGATGAGATTGCCAGTGATGAGTCTGCCAGTTCTTTATTGATATGTCTGCCATATATTTTTTCAGAGCAGCCTGCTTGCTCATGGCTGCATATGATTTCACAAATTTGTGTTAGATTACAGAGCACCCTTTTGTCCACTGATGTCAAACAATTGTTTCAGTGAGTATTTATCCTCCAGGAGCCTCCTTTTCCAACATCCTTATGATTACCTCTATGTTTTTAAAAATGTGAAACAATTTACATGCCTTGGAATATTCAATACATTTTATAAATGTATATGTTTGTGTGACAAACAAATGTATACAGGGATATTTTATACATAAAAACACATAATAGGAGCAAGAGCATCATTCTATGCTTGTGCA
>NW_022900928.1:72123410-72135865 GCF_012274545.1 Fukomys damarensis
ATATACTATATCATATATGTTCATACATATTTAATTTAAATTATCACAATTTCAAAGTGAGTAAAAAAATTTTGGTTAGCCATTTCTCCAAAGAAGAAATTAAAAAGTTTATAAGCACAGAAAAATATGTTTAATGTCATTCATAATCAAAAATTATAAATCAGAAAAACAACAAAATATCATCTCACACAAAGCAAGCTAGCTACAATGAACACAACAGATATTGGTGAGGGAGCAAAGGAGTTTGCAATAATAAATGTCAAATAATGCAGCTGGTTTTAAAATTATTCCTGAAGTACCACAAAATTTTAAAGATAGAATGTCTTTTTTTTTTTTTTTTTTACCAGAGATCAAACTTGGGTCCTTGTGCTTATGAGGCAGGCACTGGAACCACTGAGCTAAATCTCCAGCCCTTAAAAATAGAATTTCAATGTGACTTTTCTCTCATAAATATATATTTCTTATATAAGTTATAACTTAAAGGCATGGAAAAACTTGTATGTGAATGTCCATAGCACTATCTGTGCATGAGCCAAGACCTGAAAAATTCAAATATCCATCAGCAAACATACCAGTAAACAACTGTAGTGTATGAACATGACAACTTTTTAAAAAATTAAATGCTCTACAAAATAGTAAATTGATGGTTACGTAAATCCAGGTATAAGAATGATAAAAATGTAAAGACTAAAGTATAATGTGCTTGATGCTCTTATACTTAGACTTTTTTCTAAATTTTCTTTTCAGATTGTTCAGTATGTATGGATTGAAATAGAACTGATAATTCTGAGTTGGCTATGATGTTTTGTTAAATTTATGCATTAGTTAAAATAATTTTGTTTGACTCTTTAAGTATTTTTAGTTATTGGATCATAGCTGTAAGAGAGAGCTTATATATCTTATTATATGATTGCATTACCTTTTGCTTCTCTTTCTTGCCTAATTGCCCTTGCTAGAATTTACAGTACTATCTTGAACTGAAGTGTTGAGGCCTTATCAGAGTAAAGTGAATCTTTTGACTTCTTCGTACTAATGCCAGTGGATGTCTTTGGCCCTTATTTTTACATCATTATTGCTTCCTTCTAGTTCTAGTATTTTATGTACTTCTGTTATTCCTAGATGTAACTATCAAGATGTTCATTTTTACCACATTTTGGCCATCATGTTTAACCACCTTTGTTTTGTTTTGTTTTGCTTTGTTTTTGGTACTAGGGATTGGACTCAGTACCTTGCACTTGCCAAACAAGCAGCATCACCACTGAACTAAATCCTGGCCCTAACCATCACTTAATTTTTAAAAGTAGGAAAAATTTATTGAAAGAAAGCTTCTGTCTAAGAGAGACAAAATGGTACGAGAAAGTGGGTTGCCCACCCACCCCATTTTTCAAAGGTGTTTTATACAGCAAAGCCAGATGGTGAGGTGAGTGCAAAGTGGGACAAAACTCCTCTAAGACCCAAATGGAAATTTACAAGGTGGGCATGAGGTGGGACAAAGCCATGACCAACCAATAAGACTGCAAGTACAGTCACCCAGGTAATATTCCCATCAAATGGGAAAACAAGTGACATAAAAAAATTTCCCATTTAGAATATTAATCACTGCTATCTCTAGAAGAAATAGTGCTTCTTCATTTTATAATGCTAACCAGTAATTGTGTCTCAATTGTTCTCCATTTTGGCTCTTTACTGTGTTGGCTGGCACCTTGAGGACTGAGTCCTTGTATGCTGGTGTCTTGAGTGCTGCTCTGCCTAACTGCCTACACAATATCTAATTAACCTATCTACAATATTTCCCCCTCTGAAGAAGTACCTCTACCTGCCCTGAGGGAGCAAGGGATGAAGAGTATTCTGGCTACTTATGGCTGAAAGGGTTGTAGTTGTGGTCAGTCGTTTACTCTATTGAAGGTCTCTCTCATGGCCCTCAATAGGCTCCAGACATTGTCATCTTGGGCAGCCTTATATCTTTAAGTCTGGAGGAGACAAAAGCCAAAGGAACAGGTAAGAATACATGGGCTAAATAACAAGGTCACCAGGGTTGTTCTGAATATAGCCAACAAGTATTTTCACCAGGAAGAACTAGTAATAGGCTTCCACAAAGAGGATAAGGATAAGGTTCAGGGGACTTCAGAATACAACATAAAAGTCACATTATAGTTTAGCAATTATGAACTTTTTACAAGGTCAATCTGGTGGAACCCAGTAAAAGAAGTCTAGCACTGACAGGAGCTGAAGGGCTCTATATATGGTTCCAACATAATTCCTAAGGACACTTAACTGACCTTGATAGATAACAAGAGGCTCATAGTGATCAACATAGGTCTCAGTTGAACTTGGTTTTCAACACCCAGCAGAAAAGAATAACCAAAAGAGGCATAAAATAATGCCATAGTAATAAAAGCTAAAAAGAGGCTCCAGTCACTGACCCCTTCTGGAATTTTCCAGTTACACCAGTAGCTGACAATGGTTATAGATCATTAGGAAATACTATGATAGTATGTTGGGGCATGAGAGGATGGACAGCAGAAGCCCTGACCCCAAGTCCCAGAATGCTGGTTCTCACTGGGGCACAAGGGTCCTGAAGGCGATGTGCTGGAGCCAAGTCCCTTGGCCTACAAACAACACCCTAATTCCTTCTTTGTTCTTGTTCCCAGTTTATACTCCCTTCTGGTCATAAACAGATGTTGTTTTATCTTGATGTTATGTTCTTAGCTTGAACAGTGTGTATCTACTTGTTGCTTCTTGTGACTGCTGTTTATCTTACTCATGCCTCCTTGTGACTGAGGTTAGTTATCAAATCACTGTGATCATGCTTGTGTATGTGGCCTTGAAACTAATATATAAGACCCTGTGTCAGAATAAACTTTACCATTAGCCATCAGCTTTTGGTTATTCATTGTGTCCACGGTCATCTCCCCGAGTCCCCTCCTCTAGATGGAGACCTCAACAATAGTATCTGTAAGAGCTCAACTAGAGTTTTAAATTTCTTAGATAAATTTGTCCTACAAATTTTCTCTACCTTCTTATAGCTAAGACTCAATATGGCAAGATATCATTCTTATAGATAACCTCCATCTATAAAAGAGTCTAAGAGCTAAGAGGTCACAATCACTATTTCAATTTCTAAGTATGAGTCTTTCTCCAACCTGCCCTTCCATTTTAGTTCTCATGCTTAGATTATACATGGCCTAATTTCTTTAAATTTTTGTTTGTTCTTGGCTAGAGGACACCAAACTCCAAATGGTCATACAAATGAAATCAAAGACAAATATGCTATTCTTCTTTTACTGAGATCAACAAGATAGACCTTGTGAAAAGTTAACCATCTCTTCTATAAATCAAATTATTTCTTCTTAAACCATGCTGAATTCCACCTTGTGATGTTCTTTTGGAAAGATAAAAACCTATGAAAATTGCATTATGAGTATGTGCATGCCAAGGCCAAGTGTCAACTACTTATTCCCTCTTACTTTTGCTTGTGTGAATACAGATCATTTGTACCTTCATCCCTATTGTTGTCTCCAGGAGCAATACCCAGCCATGAAGGTGAGTCACAAAATATGTGACTCAACATAAAGATACTGACTGCTAAGTCACCTATGAACTTGAATCACAGCCTTAACATTTAGGTTGCTTCTACTACTACATTTTGTAAGTATTCTGGTACTCAAAGCATTTCTAAGTATTTCTATATTCCTAAATTCTTTCCACCAGAGAGCTATCAAAAAATATTTGAAGGAAATCACTGAAGAAGTTTTTCAAGCCATTTAAAAGGGTTAGTAATGAAATTATATAATATGGAACAAGAAATACACTCTCTTCACTGTAACATTCATATAAATACAGTGATATATAGCAGTACAAGACTGAACATTGACATAACTCCTACAATAAACAGTGGAGAAATTCCACCATAGATACGCACAAAGAGTTGGCTTTTCAATATATGCATGTACTTTACTGTGTAGTTTTGATATTTTTAACCACTGAGTATTTATTAAAAGTCATTGGTGGTCCAGGAACAGTTGTCCAGTAGACTAACAAATATAAGTGATGTGATTGATCAATTAACTTATTGGCTTATCTGATTAAACAAAATATATTTCTCAAAAATGATTATAAAATGCATCACAGAAAGAAACAGAATATGTTTTATACTTACAGATCTTTGTGGTACTCCCAAATAATTATCAATAAAACCCAGCCAAACCATATGGTTAATAAAGTTAGCAAACCCCCAGTTCCTTACTCAAGTTAGCAAAGAATAAGTCCACCTATGATCATATAACTTCAGTGTTCTTCATCCTTTATTACATCACTGTTACAACTTTTGGGTTAAAGATTCATTTTGGTTTCAAAGTAGGTTTCAAATAGTATTCAGTCTTATGTGTCACAGATTCTTGGCCTGAGGTGGGTGAGACAAACTCCAGTTATGCATTAGTCACAGGAACAAAAATAAAATAAAACCCCAGAGACAAGTCTGTTTTCTTCAGGCAGCAGCAGCTAAACTTTCTCAGAGAGACAAGGTCAACCTTTATTACACTAGAACAAAAGTGATTTCCCTTCCCCTTTTCCTGAGCTGAGACTTTCAAGTACAAGTGCCTGGGTTCTATATGCTAGCTCCTCCGACCAGCAGGGAGTGTTCACCAAGAATGCCTCTGGAGCACCTTCTTCCAAGAAAAGTGAGGTATTCTTTGGCTCAAGCAATCTAGTCATCAGTCACCATACTCTAGCAGCTTCTGTAAGTTGTTTTGCATCTTTTCTAATTTTACTAGATTGGCTTCAAGCATGTGGCAGAGGACCTCCACATTTAATTTTACTTGAGAACTCAGGCCAGATGGTGTTATCTGTTCAACAATATGGGTCTCAATGATGGTTAGTGACCCTAGCCACTCCTCCACCATATTGATTCTGTAGCTCATGGAGATAGTCGAAATGACTAGTGCACAAACAACAATTGCATAGAATATAAGAATATGGTAGAGAGTCAGGTTTTCTGAGACCTGATTTTTGCAAGATTCCAATTGTTTCTGACTGACCATGTAGGGAGATTCTTTCTTGGCTTTTCCTTCAGAAACTCTGATCACATGACCTCTGTCCAAGCTGGTTTCATTTATGTCTTGGAGATAGAGTAGATCCTTGAGCTGTGACTAGCCTAACATACTAACAGGGGTCCTAACTTGGGTTAGGATTGGAATTTTAGTTTTAACTTATGATGAAAGTCTTAAGTTACAACCTAAATGCCAGCTACTTGTGCTTTCAGGTGGTCTCAGATGCAGTTTTGCTAAGTCACTAACTTGTTCCAAAGTTCTGAAAGGAACATTGCAACATCCTTTCTTGTGCTGCGTTGAGAACCTTAGGCCAATGTCTCTCAAAGGACACTTAGATCTACCTGGAAAAAAGTGTAGCCTAAAATTAGACAGGGAGAGACTTTGAAGGCTGTGCAGAGGAGCCTGACCAACTTGAGTGTGTGTGAAAAATGAACATATACATGTATTTATACATAAAAGAAAATCATATGCAATAGAAACTTCATTCTATGCTCACATATAGGTAGGTTTAATAAATAGTATGAAAGAAGCAAGTTTTCTTACTGTCTTCAAACTCCTAAAAATATAGAGTCTTCAAACATAAAACAACGGGGGCTGGGGATTTAGCTTAGCGGTTCCACTCTCTGCCTTGCAAGCACAAGGTCCCAAGTTCAATCCCCAGTACAAAAAAAAAAACATAAAACATTGAATTGTACTAACACTTTTATGAAATATTTCTGGGCACATAAGACAACAAATGACATCTTGTAAGAAATAAAGATGAAAGAGGCTAGTTAGGCATTGAATTGCCTTTGTCTTATTTAGAATTTGCTCCAAGGTATTACCTATGACCTTAAAACTGCTAGATTCAGTACATGAGGAAAGAAAAGGTAAACTCACTATGAAGCATTATGTATAAGGATCCAAGATTAACAGATAATTACTACTTATATGAATATACTGCATAGTAAACAGAACATCTACATTTGATATAATAAAGAGACAATACTTCTGATGGATTTTTAAATAACCTTTGTTTTTCATCTTTAATAAGGTCTATACTATTGATCATAAAAGATCAATAGAAGTCATGAGGTATTATCAACCAATTATTTATTTATTCTTGCTAATACTCTGAATTAAAATAGAGCAGAAAATGTATCTGTCATCCATGATATATGTAATAAGTATACTCATTTTACATGTCCTGGACAAAAAAAATAGATCTGCTTAAGGCTCTTTTATCTTCCTCAAGCCTTGGCATAATTTTCAATTTCTGAACAGATCAATTAAATGGCAGTTTGTGTGAGGAGGAAATAGCAATTACACGTGTGAACATTAAGACACAGAATGTGCCTGGTAAAACTCACAATGTGACAATACTGAGTGAAGTGCAGTGTCTGGGTTTAAGTATTGACTACACTATCAGTGATGTGCATATGGGATAAATATGCCACTAGCTGTTTGGTAAGTCATAAATCCTGTAACTATTTTAAAATATAACTTGTGCCTAGGATAAAGGGATATTGAGTCTTATGAGGAAAGCCTTCTTACTGGCTGCAATTTTCATAAAATAAGAATGATCTTTTATACTAAAACTGTCATAATGAGAAAAGAAAATATATGTTAACACCTCTATGAACTAAGAAATATATTTCTGTGATCTAAAGAGGTCCCTATCACAGAATGAAATTTTTCTCATCTGAAAAATGAAGGTTTTGGTGGCAATCTAGGTAAATAGCTCCCTCTGATGGGAATTTTTTGATTTAGATAAGGTTTGAATTAATTAAAAGATAAAAGTTATTCTACAGAATATATCAAATGAAGCTTGATCAGAACTTTTTAAAAGTATAACTGAGGTCTTCAAAAATATGTCTGATTTTAAAATGTTTGAGAAATTTACAACACAGTGAAAATGGCCATACTTCCAAAATTGTTGTATAGATTTAATGCAACCCTGATCAAATATCAATGGCATACATCATAAAATGGGAGAAAATATCATAAAATTCATTTGAAAGTAGAAGAGACCTAGACAAAATAGCAAAGAAATTCTGGGTAACAAAAGCAAGGCATGGGGCACCACAATTTCTGACTTAAAATTATACTACAAAAATGAGAAAATGAAAAAATGGAAATAAAGTATTTGCAAATAGAGAAGGGAGGAAGGGGTGAAGCAAGGGCAGGGATAAGGGGAAAAAATGAAAACCAAGACCTGTCATGCAAAGCCCAATGATGAATGTAACTGTACTGTATACTTAAAATGCACCAATAAACTCAATGAACAAAAATAAAGTATTTTTTACAAACCTACTGTGATTAAAAACAGCATGGTTCTGGCAAAAAAAAGATCCAGAAAGCAATGGAATAGATTAGTAGATTAGGAGTTGCAGAAGTAACTCCAAACATACCCATCATATCTTTGGGGAAGGGGCAAAGTATCTTCACTGAAAGAAAGATAGGCTGTTTAATAAATGATGCTGGAAAAACTGGCTTTCCACATTTGGAACATTACAACTAGATCTATGTCTTTCAACATGCACTAAACTAAAATTGAAGTGGACTGGAGATCTAAACACTAAAACAGAAACACCACTAAATCTGCTAGAAGATAGAATAGGTAAAACTCTTGAATTCATAAGTGTAGAAAAGACTTTATGAACAAAACCCCTATCACTTGGTAAATATTACAAAGAATCAACAACTAGGTCCTCATCTTATTAAAAAGCTTTTGCACAGCAAAATAAACCACCAATAGAGTAAAGATACAACCCACAGAGTGAGAAAAAATTTACCCACTATTCCTCAAAGTACTATTATCTAGAATAAAAAAAGAACTCAAAAGAATTAGATCCCCCAAATTTAAATATCCAATGCAAAAATGAGTATCTGAAATGAATAGACACTTTTCAGATGAAGAAGTACAAATCTGAAAAACATATATGAAAAAATGTTCAGCATCACTGGTCATTGAAGAGATGCAAATTAATAATGCTGAGATTCCACCTCACTCCAGAAAGAATGGTTGCTATCAAGAATCAACCAACAACAAGTGCTGGTGGGGCTCTGGGAGAAAAGGAAAATTTCCCCACTATTGCTGGGAGTGTAGATAGGTGCAACCACTGTGAAAATCAATATGGAAATACCTCAAAATTCTAAAACTAGAAGTTCTATTTGACCCAGCTACTCCCCTTCTTGATATCTTCCCAAAAGAATTAAAAACATCCTACCACAGTTATATACGCATACTGATGTTTATAGCAGCACAGTTTGTAATACTAAATCTTGGAGACAGCCCAAATGCTCACAATGAATGAATGTATAAACTCTTTATACAAGAGTTAATAACCTAGAATTATCTAGCTAGAGTTGAGGTTATTATTATCATTGTGAGATATTACTGAGATGTGCTGATTATTTGCTATCGTTGCACTCTTGTATTAAAAAATTCAAATCTTCTTTATACAATCATTTATTATGAGCATTATAGCTAAATGGATGCACATTGAGGCCATACTCTTGAGTGAAATAAATAGGACACACATATGTAAATACCAAATAGTTTCTATGGTGTGAAAAACTAAAAGTGTAAATAAGGTTCAAATTGTATAATTGATAATGTGAAATAGGAAGAAAGGGGTGAAAGGAGTAGGGGAACTGGGAAGAGTAAAAGAAAAGAAAGAAGGGAAAATAAAAAATATGAGAAAAGCAAAAAATGGAGACAAAATTTTGTAAATAGGGAAGGGTGGTGGGTGTGAAGGGTGGACATGGATATGGGGAAAAAATAAGAAGCAAGATACATCATGTAAAGATACAAGATCCCAATGACGAATGTAACTGTATACCTAAAAGTACCAATAAATTTAATGAAGAAAAAAAACTCTTTAATTAAAAGACACAGATTGCCAAACTGGATCAATTACATACATTTAATTCTTAATTTAAACATTCAAATAGTAACTATTGTCGAGAAAAAAAAGAAATAGAATAAAAAGTATGCACTAAAATGTTGCAACTAAATGTACAGCATCTTCCTGCCCTGTAGTGACTTATCTGGTACCTATAGCATTTAATCAAAACTTTCTTGTGCTCAGGAATTTTCTCAGAGCAACTTGTACATGTTTGTTTTTCAAGTTGCAGCATAAATGATTTATCATAGAGACCATATTGGTGTAAATGACAGAAGTTTTCCCCTCATCCACAGACCAAAAAGAAGATGGCATAAGATGTTTAAATACACCTGATCCAAAGAGAGAAGCAGCAATTATGTGGGAACTGCAGGTGCTGAAAGATTTGGACTTTCTCTTAATGGAGCTGATGTAGAAGATATTGGAGAAAATGAAACCATAGAGATAAATATAGGTAAAGGGTACTGGGAGTTCACCCCTGCAGTGATCCCAACCTCCTGTAAGCCAGTATACTGAGATAGAAAAGTGGGAATTAAAAGAAACAAAGGCAGAGACTTGAGAGAAAAGGAGTCTTGGGCTGATCCAAGCAGCTCTGGGCAGCAAAGACAAAGAACTCCTAGGACATCCATTGTTTGTTCATTATAAGTGTGGAAAGAGGGGAAACTGGGGCCACTTTGGGACACCTGCTCATAACAAGTATCAACTGGGAAGGACTGCACAATGAGAACATAAGCATATCTTTGTTGAAGAGAACAAATGCTGAATTCAGAGGGGAAGAATTTAGTTGGAGTCAGTTGACCTTGACTGGGAGTTAACTAAGCCAAGCTCTGCTACTTCCTATATAGCACAGCCAAATTATGGAGGTGGAAGAAGCTTGTACCACCATGACTTTCTAATACTGGGAAGAGGGGTCTGCTACAGATATAGATGGATAAACTGGGCACAATGATGTTGATATCCCCACAATATATACCAACAGCTCATTGGCATAGGTGCTGCTGTAAAAGAGCTGCGTCACAGGGAAAATTTCACAGAAATAGCTATTTCTCTCAACATGTATTTGATTTGGGCATGGTATTAAAAATGCTCTGAAGTACAAACCAAGCATAAGGTTCCAACACACTGTAGGGAGCATTGTAGTAGTTACACAACAGTGGATTACAGATGGCCACATAGTGATCATAAGCCATAGACTTCAGCACATAGTACTAAGAAATGACCAAAAGCAAGGTAGAGCATGGTCATATATCCATTACAGAAATAATATTCTTTAATATGTAGTTTGTTCATATTTTGGGTATAAACACACACAAAAAAACAAACGGAAGTCTGTGAATGATAAGTTAAAGGAAAAAAGTACATAGTAGTGTGAAAGTGTGAACTTGGACCAATTAGAGTAATCAAGCCCAAATTTCCTAATACAATGACCACAGAAATAACTAGAAACAAGAAAAACAGAGGCATTTGATGATTATGCTGATCTGTTAACCCCACCAGAATGAATTCAATCACGAAAGGTCCTTTCACAGCAGACATCCTTCTCCATGTTCATGGAAAACAGGAAAAATGAGATATATTAGAGAATAATTTGGCCTTCCAATGCTATTTCGTCCTCCCTCACATGAGATGCATTCTGGAAATGCCTGAAAGCAGCCAGACCTGAGCAGCTGGAATCAGTCTGTAAATAGCACAACTTACATTGCACAAAAGAGTCAATGGGGCTGAACAGAATATGACTTCTGGAGAAAACACAGGATAAAGAAGAAAAATACACCAGGATATAATTTTCTTTATCACATCTTCCTTTCCTGGAGTTCTGCCCTCACCAATAAAACTAGAGGCAGGAACCTTGCCTTTTAAAGCAGATTAGACTCTGGTGGAGTGAGTCCTAGAACATTTTTTCTAATTTAAAACTAAAAGATAAGATTCTAAGAGAAGTTATTTATTGTCCTGTGTCACAGAAAAGGTAATAATCCTGGAAGAGTGAGAGCTTATTCATGGAGAGAGAAGTATTGATAGAGGTACTATGACAATTATCTCCTTCAGTATCTTCAAGAACTCTCTACTGCATGGAGCAATGTCTTCTGGTAGTTTCTCTTTAAGTCACTTGATAACCCCAAAGAGGGAGAAATGACACAGATTAAGGTACTGGCCTTCCATCCTATAATGAGGATGTCAATGCACATATAATTTAGGAAAAAAAAAACATTCTTAATCCAGACTTGGGACTTCTTGATCCTTGTGGCTTATCCCTCCAAAGAACAGATGCTAGGTCCAAAGGAGAAGTAAGTGAATTGTACTTACACCCAGGACCATAATCTGTTTTTACCCACTGAGAGACTCACAGTTTTACCCCAGTTCTCCTTCACCCTAGATTGCGCATCATCAAAGGCAGCTCCCATCTCCCCATTACTTTAAACTCTATTGGGAATCTCCTGTGTGGATTCTGTCTCTCTTTCTTCATACACCCTAAGTGGATATTTCCCACAGGGCTGCTTCTAGGCTTACTTCCTGCTGCTATTGAAAATGTTCAAGGAATTAATAAGGCATTTAAGATGCTGTATCAAATTCAGTAACACCAAAATGTCCTTCAATGGCTTGTGTTTCTTTTAAAGTGTTTATTTGCTAACTCTTTAAATGGAAGAAATTGGTAATAAGATCATCAGTTTCTTTACCACAGAAAAAAGTTGGATGCTATGGTGTTCAAAAGTCTGTTTCTCTCTCTCCCTCCCTCTCCCTCTCTCTCTCTCTCTCTCTCTCTCTCTCTCTCTCTCTCTTGAGTTTATTGGTACATTTTAGGTATACAGTACAGTTACATTCTTTATTGGTATTTTGTAACCTTACATGACAGGACTTGGTTCTCATTTTATCCCCTGACCCCTGCCCTCCCTTCACCCTCTCCTCCCTTCCCTATTTACAAATACTTTATTTCCATCTTTTCATTTTCTCATTTTTTCTTTTCCCTTATCTCCTTTACCCCTACCCTTCCAACTTCCCCTACATGTTTAGCCCTTTTCTTCCTATTTCACATTGTCAAATATATCATTAGGATCTCATGTACAATTATAGTTTTTCACACCAGAGAAAGTATTTAGTATTTACACGTGTGACTTATTTATTTCACTTAAAATTATGTCCTCAACATGCATCCATTTTCCTATGAATGACTCTACTTTTTCTTTCTTTATGGCTGAGTAGTATTCCATTGAATAAAAAAACTACATCTTCTTTATCCAGGCTCCAAATAATGGGCAAATGGGCTGTTTCCAAATTTAGCTATTACAAACTGTGCCACTATAAACATGGGTGTGCATATATCACTTTGATATGATTCTTTTAATTCTTTTGGAAAGATATCCAGCAGAGGGATGGCTGGGTCAAATGGAACCTCTAAACCTAGTTCTTTGAGGTATCTCCATATTGATTACCATAGAGGTTGCACCAGTCTGCACTCCCACCAATAATGGAGAAGGTTTCCTTTCTCCCCACAACTGCACCAACATTTGTTATTGGTTGATTT
>NW_022900928.1:72135900-72248039 GCF_012274545.1 Fukomys damarensis
AGAGGGGGAGTCTCACTTATGTAATGAGACTGACCTGGAATTCACTGGGTAGCCCAGACTGGTCTCGAACTCACAGTGATCCTCCTGCCTCAGCCTCCCTAGTGCTAGGATTACAGGTGCACTAACATGCCTGGCATTGTTTGATTTCTTGATAGCATCCATTCTTTGTGGGGTGAGGTGAAATCTCAGTGTTGTTTTTTTCTGCATCTCTGGAATGAAAAGTGATATGGAACATTTTTCCATATATTTACTTGATGCTTTTACTTCTTTGAGAAATGTCTGTTCATTTCAGATGCCCATTTTAGAATTGAGTCTTTTTATTTGTGGCTGCTGATTGTTTTGAGTTCTTTGTATATTCTAGATAATAGTTCCTTGTCTGAGGAGTAGCTGGTAAAATTTTTTTCTCACATTTTAGGTTGTCTTTTAGTTCTGTTGATGGCATCTTTGCAGTGCAGAAGCTTTTTAATAAGATGAGATCCCAGTTGTTGATTCTTTCTGCTAGTTCCTGTGCTACTGAGGATTTGTTCATAAAGTCTTTTCCTATGCTAATGTCTTCAAGAGTTCTCCCTAACTTATCTTCCAGCAAGTTTAGTGTTTCTGTTTTAATATTTAGATCTTTAATCCACTTGGATTTTTAATTTAGTGCATGGTGAAAGATAATAGTCCAGTTTAAATGTTTGGCAGGATGAGATCCAGTTTTTCCAACACCATTTATTAAAGAGGCTATCTTTCCTCCACTGAGGATGGTCAGCTCCTTTGTCAAAGATGAGTTAGTTGAGTACATCTGGAGTTGTTTCTGTATCTTACAATCTATTCCACTGATCCTCAGGTCTGTTTCTTTATCAGTATCATGCTGTTTTTATCACAGTGGCTTTGTAACATAGTTTCAAATTGGCAATCATTATAGCCTCTGCCATGTCTCTGTTGCCTAGAACGGCTTTTGCTATTCTAGGTCTCTTCTGGTTCCAAATGAATTTTTGGATTATTTTTTCTAGTTCTGTGTCCTGACAATGTTTATTAACTATAATACCTTAGGCATGTTGCTGAACCTCTCTGTGCTTCAAGTGCATAATTTATAAAATAGACAGTGATAGTATCTCATTCATTGGTAGTCATGACAATTAAATGAGATACTATAAGTGAGATGGGCACCCCTGTGCCTGGCATATGGCAACCTGTCAACACATTTTATCAGTCATTAGGCATAACTTCTAGTACCATTCTCTATCATAAAAATTTCCTCCTTTACTATCATATTACCCTAAGAACTCTAGGTTCCATACAGACAAAGATTGAGTCTTCCCTATTTACTGCTTTTATCCTAGTAATAAGTTCAGTATGGAATACCTGGTAGGAACTCATGAAATATTTATAGAAATTATACTGTATAAGTAAATAACTTTGTGATCTTTTCCACATTTCTTACATACTTAGGAATAGAAGTTATATAACCACAATGACTTCCATCCCTTTTCCTCAGCTAAAAAACATGCTTAGGATATTTTTATCAAAATATCTAGAAAAATGAAATGTATATATAAAAAATAAATTTGCTAGATTTCAGGGTGTTTAAAACTGAACTGCACTAATGAACTTTAGTGCCATAATTATAATCTCACTTATATCAGGTCAATTAATTCTGAGAATACTGCATACATAATTTAATAAGGAAGTCAAGCTTTTTAAGGCTTTAATTTAACCATAAGTGTAAAAATTATGGGATAAAAATCAGTTAGTAAGGTGAGTAGATACTTCATCAAAGATGATATGTAGATGGGAAACAAACATGTCAAATAACATCATCAGTCATTAAGGAAATGTGAACTAAAACAGCAATGAGGTACTACTGGAAAAACCAGTAGATGAGCCAAAGTTTTTTTTTTTTATAATTCCTAGCACTGGTTTTTGCAGAGCAAATGGAATTTTCATATATCACAATGTAGAGGTAAAATTGTACAGTCTGTTCAGAAACAGTTTAACACTTTTTTATGAAGGAGTCTTTATGCAAGTATTTGAAGAAAAAAAGGAAAACACATGCAAAATGTACATATGCATTTATAGTAGTTTTATTATACTTTAACTGGTGAAAGGATAAATTATAGTACAACAACACAATGAATACTACCCAGAAATAAAGAAGAATAAATAGTGAATACACTTAACAACATGGATGGATCTGAAATTCATTAGGTTAAAAGACAGAAGCTATTCTAAAACACACAACACTGTATAATGGACCTTACATGACATTCTGATTAATGCAAAACCCACAGCAACAGACAATAGAGCAGTACATTCCAGCAGTTAGAAGTTTGGAGCATTTGACTATAATGGAGATGAGGGGATATCTTGAACTCAGTGATGGGTCTCTACTTCCTGTATTCAACACAGAACAGTTCATTAAATTCTGTGAACCTTTACTTTTATTTAAATGATTCCATATGAAAGAAAACTTAAACATATATATATGTATAATATATAATAAACATATATATAATTTAAACATACATATATATGTATGTTTATGTATATATAATATGTCTGTGTATATATATTATATAATATAATATGTATAATATATATAATAAACATATATAAATAGATAGATAGATATCTATATATATATATATTTCCTTTAGGGCTTGAAATACATCACTCCATGCTCTTCTTGTCTTGTAGGTTTGTGTTGAGGAGTCTGCTGTGATTCTGATGGGCTATTGTTTGTATGTGATTTGTTTTCTTTTTTCTAACTGCTTTGTAGAATTTTGTTCTTCTGTTGGGTTTCTGGAATCCTATGATTTGCCTGTGTGTAGATTTTTTTATCAGGGCTAGTCAGATTCATTTAAGCTTCACTTATCTGTACATCAGGTTCTTTCCCCCTATTTGGGAAGTTTTCTGCCATTATTTTGATGATCTGTTTTTTAATGTCATCTACACTCCCTTCTGCATTTTTCCCTGACTCCAATCAGTCTTATGTTATTCTTTTGTGTGTGTGCGTGTGTGTGTGTGTGTGTGTGTGTGATTGAACTTAGGTCCTTGTGCATGTGAGGCAGGTGGCAGAATCACTGAACTAAATCCCTGGCCCAGTCTTATGTTATTGTTCTTTGAATTATGTAGCAGCTGCTTGGTTCTCTCATGGTCTCTTACTATTTTTAAGAGATTTTTCTTTTCCTGGTCACTAATTGCAATCCTATCTTCTATATCTGAAATTTTGTCTTTTCGTTGGCTTGTTCTGCTGAGTAAATTTTCAGTAGAGTTTTTTTAATCTCCTGGACTTCTGTTTGAATCTGTTTTATGGATTCCATTTGTTTCCTCTTTTGGCATTCCATAACATTTCTCACCTCCTCTATTTATTTTCACCTGTGTCTGCTCTAGATTTATTAATCATGTCTTTTACTATGGGCACAATCTCTGCTGTTTTCTGCAAAATTATCTGTGACTTCATTTTTTTCCAGATCTTCTTTTATTGCCAGTTCAGGAAGTCCATGTGGTTGAGTATTATACTGTTACATCACATTTCCTTTTTGGATTACCTTAGGTGGTCTGGAAGTCTGGTTTTAAGACTTGTTTCTGTGTCTTCTCATTTCAACAGATGCAGTCTGTTATTCCTTTATTGAGACAACTTTTTACTCACCCAGTGGTCTTCAATTCTCGCCAAGCCACCAGGATGCCTTTTCTCTGCTGCTCACCAGTACTCCAATTCCTGGGTTCAAACTACCAATTCTATGGGGCAGGTTTCTGACTGAAGCTTGTGTACCTGTCCACTTCAGGTCTTCATGTAGACTAAAATGGCTAAAATTAGGAGAAAATAATGAAACCTAACATCAAGGATTAGTAAAGAAATGAAGTGTTTGTAAAGGGGGAGGGGAGGAGGGGTGAAGGGAGGGCAGGGACAAGGGAAAAAGTGAGAACCAAGACCTGTCATGTAAAGGTACAAGATCCCCATAATGAATGTAACTGTACTGTATACCTAAAATGTATCAATAAACTCAATGAGGGGAAAAAAAAAGATTAGTAAAGATAAGAAACATTGCCAATTATATTAATTATTGTTGGAAATATAAAATAGTGAATCACTTTGGGAAATACATTGATATTTTTCTATAAATTTAAATATATACAACTGTATAATCTAAGAATTTAATTTTTAGGTAGTTCCTAAGAAAATTGAGGTATATGACTCCACAAGATCTTGCACATACATACTCAAAGCCTTATTAATTATGCTCAAAATCTGCAATCTACCCAAATGCCCACTAACTAGTGAGTAGAAAAATATATTGTTAATACAATAGATATTAGTAGTAACAAAAAAAATGAATTACTGACACACAACAAAATGAAATCTCAAAAATAGTATGCTAAATGAAAGAAAATGAAATAATACAAGTGGTATGATTCCATTTCTATGAAGTTCTAGAACACAAAAGTGACTCTATAGTGATAAAAAATCCTACTAATAAATATCTGAAATACAAGTTATGAAGCTCTGCTGAAATTTTCTGGTATGATAGAACTGGTCTATATCACATTTTTGGTAGGGATGGCATGGTTATACAGTGAAAAGTCACCAACTTGTATATGACAGTTGTACATTTTATTTTATGTTAATAGCATCTAAAAATTTTTTAGGGAGAGCAGTGGTGTGGTCCAGACCCACGTGGCTGCAGGCAGGTCCCAGCCAGGATCTGCCCTAACCCCATAGGCTGGGGCAAATCCACCCAGCCAAAGCCAACCCAGGAAAGAGCTGCACAGGTACACAAGCTTCAGTCAGAAACCTGCCCCATAGAATTGGTAGTTTGAACCCAGGAATTGGAGTACTGGTGAGCAGCAGAGAAAAGGCATCCTGGTGGCTTGGCGAGAATTGAAGACCACTGGGTGAGTAAAAAGTTGTCTCAATAAAGGAATAACAGACTGCATCTGTTGAAATGAGAAGACACAGAAACAAGTCTTAAAACCAGACTTCCAGACCACCTAAGGTAATCCAAAAAGGAAATGTGATGTAACAGTATAATACTCAACCACATGGACTTCCTGAACTGGCAATAAAAGAAGATCTGGAAAAAAATGAAGTCACAGATAATTTTGCAGAAAACAGCAGAGATTGTGCCCATAGTAAAAGACATGATTAATAAATCTAGAGCAGACACAGGTGAAAATAAATAGAGGAGGTGAGAAATGTTATGGAATGCCAAAAGAGGAAACAAATGGAATCCATAAAACAGATTCAAACAGAAGTCCAGGAGATTAAAAAAACTCTACTGAAAATTTACTCAGCAGAACAAGCCAACGAAAAGACAAAATTTCAGATATAGAAGATAGGATTGCAATTAGTGACCAGGAAAAGAAAAATCTCTTAAAAATAGTAAGAGACCATGAGAGAACCAAGCAGCTGCTACATAATTCAAAGAACAATAACATAAGACTGGGCCAGGGATTTAGTTCAGTGATTCTGCCACCTGCCTCACATGCACAAGGACCTAAGTTCAATCACACACACACACACACACACACACGCACACACACAAAAGAATAACATAAGACTGATTGGAGTCAGGGAAAAATGCAGAAGGGAGTGTAGATGACATTAAAAAACAGATCATCAAAATAATGGCAGAAAACTTCCCAAATAGGGGGAAAGAACCTGATGTACAGATAAGTGAAGCTTAAATGAATCTGACTAGCCCTGATAAAAAAATCTACACACAGGCAAATCATAGGATTCCAGAAACCCAACAGAAGAACAAAATTCTACAAGCAGTTAGAAAAAAGAAACAAATCACATACAAACAATAGCCCATCAGAATCACAGCAGACTCCTCAACACAAACCTACAAGACAAGAAGAGCATGGAGTGATGTATTTCAAGCCCTAAAGGAAAACAACCACCAATCCAGGTTGATGTACCCTGCCAAACTCTTCCAAAATTGATGGAGAAATAAAATACTTTCATGACAAAGAGCACCTTAGGAACTTCATGAATACTAAAGCAGCTGTCCAAAAAGTTTTAAATAATACACTAGGGAAAGATAATGAGGATCACAATCTCAGGAAGCCCACCAGAATGAATCCACCAGGCACAACGAGAAATTAAATGCAAATGTGGAGAATCCAACAAAAAGAAAAAGTCATGACAAGGATAAGTCAATACATATCAGTTATAACCATCAATATTAATGGTCTCAATTCAACAATCAAATGAAATAGACTGACAGAATAGATTATGAGGCAAGATCCAACAATATGCTGCATACAAGAAACACACTTAGTTAAAAAGATACTCATAGACTGAAAGTTAAAGGATGGAAAACAGTGCTCCATGTGACAGGAACCAACCAAACAAACAAACAAAGCAGAAGTAGTTATTCTCCTTTCAGATCAAGTGGATTTCAAACCAACACCAATTGAGAGAGAAAAAGAAAAACACTACATCCCTGTAAAGCAAACAATTCAAAAGGAAGAGATGACAATCATAAATATATATGCGCCAAACACAAATGTGCCTAACTACATAAAACAAATGCTAACGGACATGAAAAACCATATAAGCACTAATACAACAGTAGGAGACCTCAATACTTCACTGCCACAAAGAGATAGATCAACCAGACAAAAAATGTACAATGAAATAGTAGAACTCAAATAAATGAACTTAACAAATATTTGCAGAATGTTCCACACCACAAAATCAAAATACACATTTTTCAGTTGCACATGGATCATTCTCCAAAATAGACTATACTTGCACATAGAAAATGTCTAAGTAAGTGCAAATGAATTGAAGTTATCCCCTGTATATTATCAAGCCATAGTCCGATGAAATTGGATATTAATAGCAAAAGTAACTGCAAGAATTTCATAAACACATGGAAATTGAACAACACACTTCTGAATAACCATTGGGTCATAGAGTAAATTAAAGAAGAAATTAGACAGTTCCTACAATTAAATGACAATGAAAGCACAACATATTAGAATCTATGAAACAAAATGAAAGCAGTCTTAAGAGGGAAACTCATAAAAGTGAATATTCAAATTAGGAAAACAGAACCAGCTCAATTACACAATCTGATGCTGAACCTCAAGCTTCTAGAAAAAGATGAGCAGTTCAAACCCAAAGCTCATACAAGAGGGAAATTATAAAAATCGTGGTAGAAATCAATATAATGGAGACTAAAAGGACAATACAAAAAAATCAATGAAACCAAAAGTTGATTCTTTGAAAGAATGAAAAAAATTGACAAACCCTTAGCCAACTTTATCAAAAAAAGAAAAGGCCCAAATCCATGCAATTAGGAATGAAAAGGATGAAACTATAACAGACCCAGCAGAAATCCACAGGATCATCATCATCATCATCTACTTCAAAAACCTATATGCCAATAAGATAGAAAATACAAAAGAAATGGAAAGATTCCTAGATTTGTATATATTACCAAAGTTGAATGAAGATGGCCAAAAATTATAAACAATACAATATCAATCAATTAAATTGAAAAAATAACCACAAACTTACCAAATAAGAAGAGTCCATGTACTGATGGCTTCACTGCTGAATTCTACAAGACATCTGAAGAGGAACTCCTGCCACTCCTGTTTAAACTCTTCAATGAAATTGAAAGGGAAGCAATACTCCTGAATTCATTCCTGGAAGCATCATCTTAATCCCCAAAGCAGAGAAAGACCCAATCAAAAAAGAGAACTACAGGCCAATCTCACTACTGAACATAAACGTAAAAATCTTCAATAAGATACTCACAAATAGAATGCAGGAGATCATTAAGAAGATCATACACACTGACCAAGTGGGATTCGTCCCATGGATGCAGGGATGGTGCAGCAAGTACAAAGCAATAAATGTAATACACTATATTAAAAGAGCCAATGACAAAAATCATATCATCTTAATAGATACAGAAAAAGCATTTGACAAAATACAACATGCATTTGTGATGGAAACCCTGCAGAAGATTGGAATAAACTGTCTCTACCTCAATCTGATAAAAGCCATCTATGAAAAACCAACAGCTAATGTCATACTAAATGGTCAAAAACTGAAAACCTTCACACTAAAATCAGGAACAAAACAAGGATGTCCACTATCACCAATCCTGTTCAATATAGTTATTGAAACATTAGCCACAGCAATTAGATAAGAGAAAGAAATGAAAGGAAAAAATATAGGAAATGAAGAAGTCAAATTGTCATTATTTGCAGATGACATGATACTCTAGAAGACCCCAAGAACTCCACCAAAAGTCTTCTACACTTAATAATGAAATTAAGCAAAGTAGCTGGATACAAAGTCAGCACACAAAAATCAATAGCTTTCCTGTATATGAAAAACAGACTCACTGAGAGAGAAGTAGGACAATGCCTTTCACAATAGCATACAAAAAATTAAAATACCTAGAGATCCACCTAACTAAAGAAATAAAGACCTCTACTCTGAAAAGTACAGCACTCTAAAAGAAGAGATTGAAGAGGATATAAGAAAATGAAAAGATATCTCTTTCTCCTGGGTAGGAATAATCAACTTAGTGATTATGGCCATACTTCCAAAAGTACTATATAGATGCAATGCAATCCCAATTGAAATCCCAACAGCATACTTCACAGACCTTGAGAAAACAATCCAAAAATTCATTTGGAATAAGAAGAGACCTAGAATAGTAAAAGCAATTCTAGGTAGTAAAGACAAAGTAAGGCATATCACAATCACCAATTTGAAACTGTACTACAAAGCTACTGTGATAAAAACAGCATGGTACTGACAAACAAACAGAACTAAGGTGTACTGGAACAGAAAAGAAGATGAAGAAACAAGTCCAGACACACTCTGCCACTTCATCTTTGACAAAGGATCCAAACACCCTCACTGGAGGAAAGATAGCCTCTTTAATTAATGGTGGTGGAAAAACTGGGTTTCAACTTGCCAAAGATTAAAATTAGACCTATATCTCTCACAATACACCAAACTAATATCAAAATGGATTAAAGGTCTAAATATTAAAACAGAAACACTAAACTAGCTGGAAAAGAGGTTAGGTAGAATTCTTGAAGACATTGATGTAGGAAAAGATTTTATGAACAAAACCGCAGTTGCCCATGAACTAGCACAAAGAATTAACAAGTGGTACCTCTTCTTATTAAAAAGGTTCTGTACACAAGAGAAACAACCAACAGTGTGAAGAGACAACCCACAATGTGGGAAAAAATTTTCACGGGCTCTTCCTCAAACAAAGATCTACCATCTAGAGTATATGAACAACTTAAAAAAAAATCAGACTTCCCAAAATTTAAAGACCCAATCCAAAAATGGGTATCTGAAATGAACAGATATTTCTCAGACAAAGAAGGAGAAATAGCAAACATGAAAAAATGTTCAACATCCCTGATCATTGGAGAGATGTAAGTGAAAACAACACTGAGATTCCACCTCATCCCAAAAAAGAATGGCTGCTATCATAAAATCAACCAATGACAAATGCTGGCAGGGCTGTGGGGAAAGAGAAATTCTGCTCCACTGCTGGTGGGAGTGTAGATTGGTGCAACCACTGTTGTAATTAGTATGGAGATAACTCAAAGAGCTAGATTAGAGGTTCCATTTGACCCTGCTATCCCCGTGCTGGGTATCTTTCCCAAAGAAATAAAAGAATCATACCACAGTAATATATGTGCACCCATGTTCATAGCAGCACAATTTATGATGGCTAATATTTGGAAGCAGTCCATTTGCCCATCAAATGGAAACAGGATAATGAAATTGCGGTTTTGCTATAAAATGGAGTACTACTCAGTCACAAAGAATGAGAAACTAGAGACATTTATAGATAAATGGATGCACATTGAGGCAATAATCTTAAGTGAAATAAATAAGACACGTGTGTAAACACTGAATAGTTTATTGTGAAAAACTGAAAGTGTAAATAAGGACTAAAAGTATACCACCTAATTTGAAATAGGAAAAAAAGATGCAAAGCAGAAGGGAAAATGGAAAGGAAAGGAGATAAGAAAGATTGGGAATGGAATTAACATGAGAAAAAAACAGAAACCAAGTCTCTATAGATAGGGAGGGGTTGAAGGGAAGGGAGGGGAACAGGAAAAAATAAGAATCAAGATGGATTATGTAAATGTGCAAATTTCCAATGATTAATGTCACTACATTGTATGTCTTAAATGTACCAATAAAATTAATTGTAAAAAAAATTAAACTGCAATCTCAATATATTGAGCAATATACTATTCAAAGGATTCAAGGGGCATATTATGGAATAATTTTATTCTTTTTTTTTTCTTTTGGTTTTTCACAATAGGGTCATACTGTGCAGTTGAGACTGACCTGGAACTCACTGTGTAGCCCAGGCTGGTCTCAAACTCATGGTGATCCTCCTGCCTCAGCCTCTCATGAGTGCTGGGATTACAGGGGTGCACCACCATGCCTGGCTGATATTTTTATTCTTATTTATTGTTTTTGTAACATTTTTCCAAACTCTAATAGTGATAAATGGAGTCAGACATGTAAACACTTACATGCTTCTAGCAGATATATAATCCTGGGCCATATGGATGGTTCCACCATGGATGGGACTCTAATGTGTCGATAAAAGAAAATCTGAATTTTATTACATCCATTTATAGTCTTTCTAAATAGTGAAGAAGTGGTGAACATATATAGTAATAAAAACAAATCAAATAGTAGCAGACATTTTTCAGTTTTCACCTATGCCTTTGCTCCGTGGGTGCCATTAGTGCTTACAGTGAGTTTGTATTTCTATTAACAAAAGGAATGGCCAATTACTGGTCTGGGTGATTTACTTACTAGAAAACATTCAATTTGATAATTTATTTAAAACTATAGTAGGGCCAGGGATTTAGCTCAGTGGTTCGGTGCCCTGCCTTGCAAGCACAAGGACTGGAGTTCAATCCCTGATACAAAAAAAAAAAAAAACTATAGTAAACTTTGTGCTGTAAAAAAACAGAAACTGTAAATCAAACTAGAATAAAATTGAGCATATAAAAAATAGAAATTTTTCATTTGTAGCAAAAATTAAATTTAACATCACTTTGATGAAATTATCAATCTATAAAGTTCTAAGGATCTTTTTAAAAACTGTTTTCATTTTTTCTTTTTATCATACTAATTCCATTCCCATCTTTTTCCAATACTCTTTCTTTTCTACTTCCCCTTCCCCTTTGCACCTTTTCTTCCTATTTCACATTATCTATTATAATTTTTAGTTCTTATTTACACTTTCGGTTTCACACACTAGAGAAACTATTTGGTATTTACACACATGCATCCTATTTATTTCACTTAAGAATATTGCCACAATGTGCACCCATTTAGGAAAAAATAAGAACCAAGAACCAAGATGGATTATGTAAAGGTACAAATTTCCCATTTAGAGAATTACTCCCACTACTCTTTAAACTTTTCAATGAAATTGAAAGGGAACCAATACTTCCAAATTCATTCCTGGAAGCAGGTATTACTTTGATTCCCAAACCAGAGAAAGGCCCAACCGAAAAAGAGAATTACAAGCCAATTTTCTTAATTTATGTAGATACAGAAATCCTTAATAAGATACTAGCAAACAGAATACAGAGGGTCATCAAGAAGATCATACATCCTGACCAAGTTAGATTTATTCCAGGGATGCAAAGATGGTGCAACATACATAAATCAGTAAATGTAATATACTATATTAACAGAGTGAAGAACAAAAACCATATGATCCTCTCAATAGATGCAGAAAAAGCATTTGATAAAATTCAACACCCATTCATGATAAAAACCCTGCCAAAAATTGGAATAGTCTACATCTCAAATTAATAAAGACTATCTATGAAAAAGCCAACAGCCAATATCATACTAAATGACCAAAAACCTCAAACCTTCACGTTGAAATTAGGAGCAAGACCAGGATGCCCACTATCACCACTCCTCTTCGATATAGTTCTGGAAACATTAGTGATGACAATTAGACAAGAGAAAGAAATTAAAGCAATAAAGACAGGAAAGGAAGAAGTTAAACCATCATTATTTGATGATGATATGATACTCCACCTTAAAGACCAAAAAACTCCACCAAAAGACTTCTAGACTTAATTGACACTTTTAGCAGAGTAGCTAGATACACGGCCAACATTCAAAAATCAATAGCCTTCATGTACACAAATAACAGACTTACTGAGAGAGAAATTAGGGAAACAATTCCTTTCACAATAGCATCCAAAAAATGAAGTATCTAGGAATCAATCTAATGAAAGAAGTAAAAAACCACTGAAAACTATAGCACTCAGCAAAAAGAGATCGAAGAGAATATAAGAAAATGGAAAGATATCCCCTGCTCCTGGGTAGAAAAAATCAACATAGTGAAAATGACCATACTACCAAAACTGCTGTACAGATTCAATGCAATGCCTATTGAAATTCAACAGTATATTTCACAGAAATAGAAAAAAATAATCCAAAAATTCATTTGGAGCCAGAAGAGCCCTAGAATAGCAAAAAGCATCCTAGGCAACAGAGACATGGCAGCGAGTATAACAATTCCCAATTTGAAACTATACTATAAAGCAATTGTGATAAAAACAGCATGGTACTGACAAAGAAACAGACTAAGGATCAGTGGAATAGATTGGGAGATACAGAAACAACTCCAGATGTACTCAGCTACCTCATCTTTGACAAAGAAGCCAACCATCCTCACTGGAGGCAAGATAGCCTCTTTAATAAATGGTGTTGGAAAAACTGGATTTCAATCTGCCAAAGACTAAAACTAGACCCTTATCTTTCATCATGCACTAAATTAAAATCCAAGACGATTAAAGATCTAAATATTAAAGCAGAAACATTAAACTTGCTGGAAGATAAATTAGGCAGAACTCTCAAAGACATTGACATAGGAAAAGACTTCATAAACAAATCCTCAGCAGCACAGGAACTAGCAGGAAGAATCAACAACTGGGATCTCATCTTATTAAAAAGCTTCTGCACTGCAAAGAAACCATCAACAGAACTAAAAGACAACCTACAATTTTTGAAAAGAATTTCACTAACTACTCCTCACACAAAGGCCTATTTTCTAGAATATATAAAGAACTCAAAAAAATCAGCCCTCACCAAATATAAAGACTCAATTCAAAAATGGGCATCTGAAATGAACAGACATTTCTCAGACAAAGAAGTAAAAGCAGCAATTAAATATATGGAAAATGTTCCACATCATTGGTCATTCAAGAGATGCAAATGTGAACAACACTGAGATTCCACCTTACCCCACAAAGAATAGCTGCTATCAAGAAATCACACAATAACAAATATTGGTGGGGTTGTGGGGAGAAAGGAACCCTTCTCCATTGTTTGGTGGGAGTGCAGACTGGTGAAATCACCATGGAAATCAATATGGAGATACCTCAAAGAACTAGGTTTAGAGGTTCCATTAGACCCAGCCATCCCTCTGCTGGATATCTTTCCAAAAGAATTAAAAGAATCATATCACAGTGATATATGCTCACCCATGTTTATAGCGGCACCTTTTGTAATAGCTAAGACTTGGAAACAGCCCATTGGCCCATCAGTTGGAAACTGGATAAGGAAGATGTGGTTTTTCTATAAAATGGAATACTATTCAACCATAAAGAATGAGAAATTAGATTCATTCATAGGAAAATGGATGCATATTGAGGATATACTCCTAAGTGAAATAAATAAGTCACACATATGTAAATACCGAATAGTTTCTCTGGTGTGTAAAACTAAAATGGTACATAAGATCCTAATGGTATAACTGACAATGTGAAATAGGAAGAAAAGGGCTAAAGGTGTGGGGACATGGGAAGGGTAGGGGAAAGGAAACAAGGGAAAAGAAAAAAATGAGAAAATAAATAAATGGAAATAAAGTTTTGTAAATAGGGAAGGGAGGAGGGGGTGAAGGGAGGGCAGGGACAAGGGGAAAAAATGAGAACCAAGACCTGTCATGTAAAGGTACAAGATCCCAATGATGAATGTAACTGTACTTACTGTATACCTAAAATGTACCAATGTACTCAATGAGAAAAAAAAAGGTAGAAATTTCTAATGGTGAATGTCATTGCATTTTTATAGCTTAAATGTACCAATACAATTAATTAATGAAAAACTCTAAGTTGATTTTTAATTATTTATTAAACTGTCAATGAATGTTTTGTGAACTTTTTAATGTGCATATATTTGAATATATATTTATGAAATCATACAAAATTCAAATTAAGCTTATGGCTAAAAGAGTATTTTGATTTTACTTTTATTAGATGATACTTTCACATAAATTATCTTCACAATGCTTCATGAAAGTTTGGGCTTGCTTTTTTGTTTTTGTTTTGTTTTGTTTTGGTGCCAGGGATCTGGCTCAGACCTTACCCTTGTGAAGCAGGTAGCAGAACCACTGAGCTAAATCCCCTGCCCAGTTTGTGCTTGTTTCATGAAAATAATTTTTATGTCAGGTTTTGTGAATTAGACAGCTCATGTAATTGCTAGTGAAAAGTTCTTAATGATTAAAACCAATACATTTTTACAATCACCAAGATAATATCCTTGAATGTTAACATAACACAGAATTTAATAGAGTTTGGAAAGTCATTCATAAACTAAAAATTGAAATCTTACTCAAATAATGCAAGAAGTCTTTTTCTTCAATTAATAAATTTTATATTGAATTTGTTTCAATACAATTTCACCTATTTATTTAATATATTTCAAAATAACCAAGAAACTCTAATTTTCAGAAAACATGCATTTTTAGAGTAAATCATCTTAGTGTATACGGTATTGAGAGGATACATCAGCTGGAAAAAGATTTATCTACCGTGGTGAAACAACGACTGGACTATAGATAACAGCACCTGTGGCTACTCTTTGGGTACCTGAAGCAGAAACTCCTCCAGCAGCCATAAGAGCCTCCTGCCTACAACAGGATCTGTTTCCCTCTACCTGTGACTGTTCTGGCTGCTGCTGAGTTAACTCTTCATGGAGCATGGAGTGCTGATCTATCTCATTTTTCCAACTTCAGCCAAAGACACGGTGCCCTGTCACATCAGACCTTCTTACTCTTGACCCTTTTGGATCCCCTTCCTAAGCTACAATTTGCCAAAGCAACCAGACTGAAATTCCAGCTGTAGCAGATCAAACCCAACAGGTCCTGTCTTAATATTGTCGTGGCAGACCCATTTGCTATTCTGCCCACGCTGCTGGCCTATCCTAATATTTATTCATAGAAAAAAAATGAGCACTCCAGAGAGAAACACCCAAAACCCTGGCATTATAAGTCAAAGTTGGTGATCTGTCAAATGAAGAATCTGATAATATTTCAATTATTTAAGATAATGGACTGAACTTGGTGCAGAACCAGGTACCATTTCTTGAGCACCAAAATACTATATTTCTGAAATATCTAACTCCATGTCTTTCCCTGAAAGTTAAGCCTCGGAATATTGGCCTTTTAATTTTATGTTACATAATCTACTAAAATCAACTTATAATTAATATAATTAAGTTTTTATGTTAAAAAGGGATTTCTTATGCCTTCAACATAAATTCAAATTGTATGTGTGAAGAAACAATGATGTAATGAGGGGATTGAAAAGCTGTGTATGATAATAAACAAGTCTTTACTTAATTATTCATGTAATACCTAAAAATATTCCTTAATGGTAAAATGAATTTATATGTTCTGCAGCTATTTCACATTTAATTTACATATTGTATTAATTTATAAACAAAAGACTTAAAACAATTTAAGTTATAAGTATTAATAGATGTGGTTTTAATTTAAAAGTTAAAACAATTAGAGTTACCAAATCAACAGAAGTTCTACCTATAAAATGAGCCTATGAACTACCCAGAACTGAGCCAGGATATTTGCTGATTTATTCTCTCCACCAGGCTGTGCTGCTGACTACAATATTCTATTCAGAACCCATATTGTGTACTCTTCCTGTGACTCACATTTTAAAATTTTGCTTAGTAACAAGGATTTATGGAAAAAAAATGCTATGTATCTCATTCTATGCCTTGGTAAATATTCTTTGTCAATTACAATATGTACTTCAGAATGCAAGTTAAACCAGTTTCATTCATTCGATTAAAATATGCACTACAATAACTATAAACAAAAAAAAGAAGTAAATACTAGACATTCATACTCCACTTGAGAAACAAAGTTTTAAACATTACAGTAGTTAAACATTAGAATAACAAGTGTTTAACTGTCCTTTAATACCAGTAACTTTAATCAAATTAAAGTTCAAAACTAGAACCATTATCTTAAGACTATTATTTTATAGTGAAATATTTATTGGTACATTTTAGACATACATAATGGTAATATTCATCATAGGGAATTTGTACCTGTACATGATACCTCTTAACTCTATTTTTCCCATTCTCCACACACACACAATGCCCCCTTCTCTCCCTATGTACAAAAACTTTGTTTCTATTTTTTTCTTCTATTTTCACTTTTTTCATAACACTATCTTGTAAATCAATGTATTAAAATGTTTTTTAAACCATGGAAACTTTGTATAAACATAAAAACTTGAGGTTATACCTCAGTGGTAGAATATGTGCTAGAATGTAAGGTCCTGGTCTCAATCCCCAGAACACACAAAAAATAATAATGATGAACCATTACCATCTGATTAGGAGAATCTGTCCTAGGCTCATTCAAAGTAGTGATAAACTGTGAACAATCTGACTTCTGTGTAATGTACATAATCAGAATATTTTAAATAGCATGCTTTTTATCATGAATAACTCATAGTGACTCGAAATAAGTGCATCATATATAATAGTTCCATAAAACTGTGTCACCAGAAAGGTCTGACCCAAGCTTCTCATTCTTACCATTCCAAAATAATCACAGCTATTATGAAAAGATCAGGATAAAATGATTCTATGGAGCCTATCCTGTTTAACATATTTTAAAGTCAGACTTGTGCAGGGCTATGTGCATTTTTCTAGTTGGGCAACAAAAACTTTGTTATATCTTTCTTTGGAGACTAAGAACATCCACTAATAAAGGCTTTGTATGGATACAGGCCAAATTCAAAGGACAAATATTCTAAGCTAATAGCAGAATGTCCACATCATACTTGGGAAAATGTACATCCCATCTAAGGAGCTGGGTTGTTCATAATGAAAATGTTGAGGAAAGAAAACATAAATCACTTACATTAAACCCACAGTGGCAATAGATGATAGCATCAGGACAGTGTGAAGTTGGAAAATCCTGGATTAGGGCATGAGGTATAAAGAGAAGTTGGTGCTAGTACTTGGTTGATTGGTTCCAAAAATAGAATGACTATCACCTTGATGTGTAAATCTTCAATGTACAGAAAAGGAAATTTGGCATGTTAGGGGGAGGGTATATTTTTTATTTTGTTGATTTAGCTTGAAGCTGACAGTTAAGACAAACTCCTATTATCTTTTTCCTCCCTCCATTCTCCAGCCTGTAACTTAATTTAGGGCATCTCAGCATTTATCTCTAACCACCCAGTAGATCATCTCTGCTATAGTCATCTTGGCTCAGGGAATGATTACAATAGAAACCCCATTTTCAGGCTCATGTTGAAATCATTCTCAAGAAGTTCTCTCTGCTTCTTCACAATTCTCCTTTCTTTTTCCCATTGTTCATAGACTGCACAATAGGTTCAAAGGCTGGACTTTGTATCACTACCTGTGTGGCCTTAAGCAAGTAACATAGCATTCTGTCATCAAGCAAACAGAGCAAAAAGACATTGTCAACTGAAACTTTAAAGAATGTGATGCATAGTATGGCCCCCTGAGTCAAATTATCTCTCTAAGAGGCAAAAGCAAGAAGATAAATTTATATATTGAAAAAGTAAGCCCCAACTGGGCAACATTCATTCCATATATTTTTATGTGTGTTTGTTTAAAGGATGAAAATAGATTTTATTTGGCAAAACACAATCCTTGTTATATATCTGGAGAAATGAAGAATTGTAACATTACATATGACACAATGTTCATGAGACAGGAATACCACTGTTCAGTTCTGAATGGCCAACACGAACCACAAGTACGTGGAAAAACTGATAATCTCAAACCAATTTATTGCAAAATATCAGTTGGCCACTGCATTATCTTTACTCATGGGATTTGAATAAGTTGGTCACAATTATATGACCTCATCCATCCTCACCCATCCACAAGCATAAAAATCTTAGTCCAAAAAGTGCATAATTTCATTAACACATGTGAGGCTAAAACTCTCAGAATAAGAACTGCTCCTGAAAAAAGTCTAGAAAATTTTACTATGTCCACAATTTTTATCATCCATTTTGTTTTAATATAATTATAAGTATTAGAACATTTGAAACAGGAAAAATTTGGTATACCTGTTTCCTTGAAAGAAGGAGGCATGCAATAAAGCAGGGGAATGTTACCTTTAGAAAGGAAAAGTTATGAACTCAGTGTCTTCCACTTCTATGGGAAATAAAGACCATGTTGGAATCACTTTGGAACTCCTATTGAGTTTCAACTCCAAGAACAGGCAGTTTTATGGTCAGATTGCATGGTGGGCAGATAGAGAAGAGACAGTACTATAGAACTGCTGCCAAGACTGATAGATGGGCTGGAAAGATAAGACAAGGAAAAAAAGAACTGAAGAAAGTTGATGAAGAAGATGAGGCAGTGGCGATTTACCAAGAAATGTAGGCAGGGACTTAGGTAGCTTCTCTGTTTGTTCAGCTTGTGTTTCTCCTCAGGCTTCTCTTCAGAGCAAGTTTGACATCCTTATTCCTGAGGCTATAAATGAGGGGGTTCAGCATAGGCACCACAAGTGTATAAAACACTGAGAAAAGCTTTCCCTGGCCCACTGACTTGGCAGATGATGGCTTGACATAAGTGAGTATCCCGGACCCATAGAACAGAACAACAGTTATTATGTGAGAACCACAGGTGCTGATGGCTTTGGATGAACCCCTAGCTGATGAAACATGAATGATATTAAAGAGAATCAAAGTATATGAGATAAAGATAATGAGGCTGGATGCAATTAAAATTGTGCCCACGACAACAGAACTCACAAGCTCATTGACATGGGTGCTGCTGCAGGAGAGCTGGAGGAGGGGGAGGATGTCACACATGTAGTGGTTGATGATGTTGGAATCACAAAAGATGAGCCTGACCATAAAGCCTGTGTGGAGCATGGCACCAGCAAACCCCATCAAGTAGCATCCAAACATCAGCAGGGAACAGGTTCTAGGGGACATGATGGCTGTGTACAGAAGGGGCTGACAGATGGCCACATAGCGATCATAGGCCATAGCTGTCAGCACGTAGCACTCAGAGTTGACAAAAAAGCAGAAGAAGAATAGCTGAGTCATACACCCTGTAAAAGAGATGATGTTCCTCTCTGAGACAAATCCCATCAGCAGTCTGGGGGTACAGACAAATGAGTAACATAAATCAATGGAGGACAAATTGAAGAGAAAAAAGTACATTGGTGTGTGAAGATATGAATTCAGACAAATTAGGTAAATTAAGCTCAAGTTTCCCACCACAGTGACTATATTGTTGACTAAGAACAAGAGAAACAGGGGCAGTTGTAGCTCAGGTTGGTCTGTCAGTCCCATTAGAACAAACTCCATTACTGAAGCGTTGTTTTCCATATTCATTTCCTTCATGGTGGGATCTGCAGAAACAGGGGGAGACAGTGATATTAACAATGAACCACCTGAGCCAGAGCTACATCTCCTGGTTTGCAAGAAAAAGTTGTCTCAAAACACACAGCAAGGCCTCCAAAGAGTAATAATTCCTATGTTGATTTCCGAGGAATCCCAATATCCTACTTGCCCCTCTAGGTGATGTTTCTGGCCAGGAAGCAAGCTGTTAGATCTCACAGTGCCTCTGAATATTATTGCCTCACTTCAGTTTTCACTGCAGGTTAGGACTGTGAAGAGCGATAAATAAGTGGTGTTCCAACAAACCCATGATGTATATAATTTGGGATTTGGGCATAAAAATGATTTGATGCCACCTTTACCCTAGAGGCCTCTCAGTTCTAGGATCTGAAGGGCCATTCCTCTCCACTGCCCTGAGGTATAGTCAAATGTTGTGATGATGCAGGAGGTAATGCCTATCAGTACATATCCATCATATCAGAGAACTATTTTGGACTGTATGTCATGGTTTTCTAAGATTCTCTAGAAAGTTCTCTTTGCTTTCAAGAAAGAAACAGCAATTTTATATGGGTCTCCAAAACATCACCTCACTCAACTGAGAACCTATTTTATGGCCCATAGTTCTGTAGAAAATGATTAGATGCACAGAAGATTATTCTCTCCTTTATGATTTCCTCTTGAGTTGGATGAGCCCCCTGAGGGTAGAAATTACTGAGCATGTGTTTACATCCTATGCTATGAACCTACTATTGGGTCTTTAGAGACTCAACGTTCTACCCAAGCTAAAATACCTCATCAGGACTACCTCATCCCCTGGGCAGAGTAGTGGATGGCCCACTTTGAACTCTTCATCGTGCTCTGAAGAGCCCTGCAACAAGATTCAGGGCATGGTCACTTGCTATTTCTTGTATGCTGCTACAAGCTGCTGGGATTGCTCTAATAAATATTAAAATGATCATGGCTTTATATGCTTTATATGCTTGTGAAGTTCACCCCCAAAAATGAGATGTTGTAACAAAAACCTTGAAAGAACAGGTGTGGGTGCCTAGTTCATCCAAGTTGAAATCTAGACATCTGAATTCCTAAAATTGAGGCTATCAGTGAATCATATAATTTCTCTGACTCTTGTTTATTTGTATTTATATCTATATATTTGTGTATATCTATAAAATGATGCTCATATAGAGGTTTCTCTTGGGATGTTGTGGGAATTAAATGAGATGTGTCACATAAAGTATTGGGATTTAACATGCACAAAGAGCCTGGTAGGCGTTGCAAGTATTATGCCTTCACACCTTGCCCTGTTCCACACATCTATTCATATAACAAACCTGGGCACTGTGGACATTTGGGTGAGATAAGCTTTTCTTGTGGTCTGTTGTGTGTGGAGAATGCACAGATCCATAGCCTCTGCCCATCTGTTAGTAAGAGTGCCTTTCCACCACCCCACATGCGTACACACCAAAAAAATAAAATAACAATACTTATGGCCATTGAAATCTTCAGACATTGTCAAATGTTTCTTATGTGGTCACGAGGTTTGTAAAATGATAATCCAATATATAGTGCTTTGGCAAACTAAGAACTTTTATCTGAATGCATCAGAAAGGTGCAGGGAAGAGTCACTTTCTGATCTTTTCCTACCATTCTTCCCTTACTCCTCCAAGGCTGGCCAAAGAAGTGAAAATTTCCTCATTCAAAGACGATCATAGAAACTCTAACTCATCTGCTTCAAAGCCAGCCATGAATCTAGAAATATTATGATTCTCAACTTTCTGTGTAAGACCTGGACATAAAGAAATTCTCTAACCATCGCGGGTAGTATATCCTAAAGCCTTCATAGCAGAATCAGATATCCTCCTCCATATCTAGGAGAAAGGATGCCACAGAGAGATCTAAGAAAAATCAGGACAGACAGGCTTCACTGGTTTGCCCCTGTTAGCCTAGAATATTAGAGTAAATATTTTTGTCCAATCTTATTTCTGTAGCTGCATATTTTTCATGAAACCTAATCATAAAAATAAACAATTTTCCCTGGTCTCTGCATCTTCATTTCTGGAAGCTCCTTTGTCATATAAAACTTTGAATAAATAAAGCTGTTAAATTTTTCTCTTTATTAACTTCACTTTTTTATAAGAATGTCATCCATAATTAATAATTTCAAAGAAAAGCATCATACTTTTCCACCTCTACAGTAGCAAAATTGCCCATGTTTAAGAACTGGTAATCTATTCATACAGCCTGACCTCTGCTGTGTGTGCCTCAGTGTTCTATCTCAAACTTACTTACTTGCCTCAACCCCAAAGTACACTCACTGAACTCCAATTTTCCAGTGGTCCCCAGTGCTGCTCTTCTGCAGCTTATCTTTCTCTCAATTATTTTCACGGTTACCCAGGCACTGATGAACAATCTTAGCCTCATCACCTCTTTGTCTTCCACCTCCTGGTCTCCAAATCCCAGTGATCCCTCTTCTTCAAAGATCAGGCTTTCTGGTCAGACAGGAAACATTTGGGTCACTGTAACAGTTTTCTTAGTCTCCTATGGTAGATGAGAATTTGGACATTTTACCCATCACTGGCACTGTCTACGCAGTCGCCACTTTTCGTCATGATCCTCCAGTGCCTCTCACCACTACTAAAAGCATAAATTCAGATAAGTTGATATTACTTTTTTATTACTAAAACTATATTTAAAATATTATTCAGTCAATCTATTACATGCTATAATTGTATTCTCTTCCATTTTTATTTTAGGTTGATTTTCATAATATTTCATTTATTTTCTGGATTTATCCCAAAATTATTCCCCAGTATTTTATAGATCAGTGCATTCAGTCACCAGTGTTCAATGTCATCACCTTAAATATGATTTCCAGGAGCTTATGAAACACTTTGTTATGGTGTCTTGTCTTCCTACTATAATACAATATCTGAAATGTTGAGATCTTCTGCCATTTTCATATCTGGGATTCCCTTTATCTCTCTATGTACTGGGTCATTTATTGCCTGAATAACATATCTCTCTCTTCCTTGGTTTTCTTTCTCATTATTGCAGAATATGTCCTACCTTAGTTTCTGGAAAGAAATTAGAGGAATCATGGAATAAAAAAAAATTCTGACTTACATGTCTGAGCATGTCTTTACATATCAGTCTGTTTATTGTTCATTTTCATGGGACTAGAAAACTGATTTCAAAATTTTGAAGACATTGATCAAATCTGACAGTTCATTTCTCCCTAATATTTTTTACTTTTATTTATTTCATATCATTTTATTTTATTACAATCTTATTGGTTCCATTGATATTATCTACTTCAATAAAAAATTGATTCTCCCTAACCACAGTCTGCATCCAGCCATATGACTTTTAGTTACTCTTTCCACACTTTTAGAAATTTTTAAGTTTTTATATTTGTTTCTATTGTTCTAAAAATGTATAATGTTGTATATTACATATGTCTCTATCTGTACATTAGGAGAAGCATTACATAAGACCACCTTGGAAGCTCAATGGCTTCAGTTCTGGGATGGTATCTTAAATTCCATAAAGATGATGTTCTGTTCATGATCACCATTCCCTTTCTACAAATTCCATCATTCGAATACTAATTCCTGGAGTTTTTTCTTTCTTTTGTGTTCTATTTTCCATCTCTTTATGCTCAGAAACATAACCTCAACTTTTTCTTGTAGGACTTTTGAACTTTTCTTGCCATTATTTCTAATATTCAAGAGTATATTTTTTCTTTAACTTTTTTCTTTTGTATTCTTTGAATTTTCTTTCATTCAAATTTTTAGTTTTTTTCAAGTTGTATATTTTACCTTAGAGTTTTATGAGAGTGTCTTAGCATACCTGCCCTGCCATAAGTATTACCAAGTGGTCACTTAGTACTTGCTAACTATGGACTTCACAGGATATTGTTCCATTCCAGTGGGAAACGATTATTGGAAATACCATTAGGTCTTCTGTTGTGGCCCGGTTTATGTAGTAGGTAACCAAAGAAATGTGCTCCAAAATTCCTGAGATATGTTATCTTGCCTTCAGCATTGTTTGAACAAAGTGAAGGAAATAGACTAACGGTTTTAATACTCATGAGGCAAAACTTATGTCTTCTTCCCTTGTTTTACATATGATAAACTTGGTCACACATACACATGTTGTCTCCTGATTTAGAAACTCTACTTCACTTTCTTTAATAAATAAATGTTTATTTTACTGGGTGTAGCGGTAATCATCTAGCTTCATGGACAGGGAAAGATTTAATAATTTAAACACTTTCTAAAAAGACTTTAATCATTTCATTTATTTTATCTCCACCTTCATATCTCGATGAAACACCTAGTACTGGGAATTCAGAGCATACAAAACAGTGTAAATCAAATATTTCCCCTAGCTTCTTCAGTTCTTTTTGTATCACAAGTCATGAGAATTCCAAAGCAAATATTGCTCATTTCTCTGTTTTGTAACTTCCAAAATTTTGGTGGTATATTATTCTACAGGGGATTTTCATTTGTTTATTTTGTACTTCTGAGTTACTAGCATTGTGCCCTCTTTCATGTTGATATGCAACATGTTAGTGAATTTCAGGAAGATATAGAAATGATGTGTTTGCATTGTCTACCATAAGTAGCCAGAGAATGCTAGCTGACTGGTTGGGACAATATCAAGGTGCATCCTGTGGGTGTGAGAGCCAGGAAACTGATGATTGAAGCTGCCAGGTCTTAGGAGATTCTGTTCTACCCAGAGTAGATGGTACATAAGGCCTAAAACCCCTTACTGTCCTTATTTTAGAGGTCTTCCTGATTTATTTCATCCAATAAATTATTTTTTTAGCATTTACATGTGCAGAGGACCAAGAATACAAAGAGAATGAGATATAGGTTTCCTCTGGGTTCCCTCATTTCCATAAGAGAGACAATAAAAAAGCTGAGATTTGTGCCACTATCAGTTACTGTTTGCCACTCACAGTGCTAAATTCTTTATTAAACCTTCTTCCATTCATCCTTACAGTCACCCTCTGAACTAGGCATCCAATCCTGCCCCCTGAGAATAGTGTTTCCAGTGGTGGATTTATAAAACAGAAAAAAAATAATTATACAAATATCACAAAGACAAAAGAGCAAATAGTCAATAATTAGACTATATAAAGATTTGTAAACTAGAGAAAAGAGTTTCCATTCCCAGGACTGGTGGAAATACAGAAAAAGAAACAAAACCAAATTCAGGAATCTCGGAAGATGAGCTCCATGGGATTGGCACTTAAATTGATTGAAAGGTGGTGGTGCCTCCAAGCTGATGTTTGGCTTCTGAAGTAGAGAACTCATGGAGGACACTGCCTTGGACTTCAGGCCTTCTGGTGGACTTGTGTGGAGCATTGCTGTGGGATCCAGGCCCTTGGCTGGATTCTTTGGGTCCCTAATGTGCAATTAGATCTCTTGCACTCCTCTGCATTTAAAGATTTGGGTGAATATTATAAAATAATCTTGCAAATTGTATGTCCTGTATTAATCTGTTCCCTTGCAAGTCCTGACTACAATAGTTTATTTTGTCACATTTTTAATTTTGGGTTTAATGCTTTCTGAGGTATGATTAAGAATTCTTTGCCTTTAGCAATACGCAATGGAATTTTCACTCAAATTCAATCAGTTCCCAAGGGCTCGTTGTAATTCAAGTTGGTTGTAATTCAATACGGTTTAGAACTGGTACATGTTATAGATAACAAGAGGTAGATAAATCTTCCCATTAACCTAATTAATCCAAGTTATTCATATGTCAGGCCTGTCATAACTTTTTATCTTTATTAAGTTTATTGGTACATTTTAGGTACACAGTACAGTTAAATTCATCATTAGGATCTTGTACCTTTACATAACAGGTCTTGGTTCTCATTTTTTTCCCATTCCCCAGCCCTCCCTTCATACCCTTCACCCTTCCCTGGCCCATTGTAACTTGAGAGCCCACAATAGCTAATTTCCTATACCATACTAATATATAAAAAAAATTATAGTTTAAGCTTTTATGTGTAGTTTTGACTCATTTCAGAAGAACTGGAGTTCAGGATATGAGATAGGGGTCACATATCCACAGAATTTCTTTTTCCCCCTCTTTCTTCATGGATACATAATGTTCCAGCATCAAGTATTTAAACTTTTATTCCCAGTGGAATTGGTTTGTTATTTTGTTGCTTTGTCAAAAATCAATTGACTGCTTAAATGAGGATCTATTTCTGAATCTTCTATTACATACCATAGATTTGTGAATCTTTTAAAAATTTTATTAAAGTATTATAATTTATTATTATTAAAATTTTATTAGAGTATTACAATACATAATAATAGCATTCATTTTCAGGAATTAGAATGTATACAAAAAGCATCTTGGGCATTTCTACTCTAAGAGAAAGTTCCATGAGCTTTTGAAAAAAAATGTCTATTCTATTGCTGTTGGATGAAACACTATACAGATATCACTCAAGTCTATTTGTTTTTATTTTGTTTTGTTTTCTTTCTTTGGAATAGCATTCATTCAGGAATTAGAATGTATACAAAAAGCATCTTGGGCATTTCTACTCTAAGAGAAAGTTCCATGAGCTTTTGAAAAAAAATGTCTATTCTATTGCTGTTGGATGAAACACTATACAGATATCACTCAAGTCTATTTGTTTTTATTTTGTTTTGTTTTCTTTCTTTGGTACCGGGGATAGAACTTGGGACCTTACATTTTCAAGTCCATCTGTTTGATGGAATATTTTGACTCATATTTCTTGTTGGTTTTTTGCCTGGTTGACCTATTTGTAACACAGGGATATTGAAGTCCCCCACTTTGAGTATATCAATATCTGAACTTTAATGTCCAGTTTTTCATGAAACTGGGTGTGCCAACTTTCAGTCATACATATTTACAATTTTTATCTCTTTCTGTCAATTTGTTCTTTTTACTCATATGTATTGGTATTCTTTGTCTCTACCAATCAGCTTTGGCTTGAAGTACATTTTGTCTGAAAATAAGATATCTACCTGCTCCTGCCTGCTTTCTAGCTCCTTTTGCACACAATATTGTTTTTTATCCTTTGAATTTCATTCTATGTGTTTTTGAGGTATGTATCTTGCAGGCAACATATAGTTGAGTTTTGTATTTAGATCCAGACTTCCATACTGTGATTGAAAAGTTAAGGCCACTTATATTTAAAATAATTACTAAAAGGTATTTACTGAATCTTGTATTTTTACACTGCTCGCTTCTTTTTTATTTTTCTTTTGTTTAACTACAGACCAAGTGAGATGAATTATTTCCATTGGGCTATTTATTATGTTGGCCTTGCTGTCTTGCTGTCTCTGACATTCTTTTGAGTATTTTCTGCAATGCTGGTTTGGTGGTCATGAATTACTTTAGGTGTACCTTGTCATGGAAAGTCTTTATTTGCAAATCCATTTTGAAAGATAATTTTGTAGGACATATTTATTTGGGTTGAAAAATAATTTGGGTCAATTTTTAGGGCTTGAAAACTTTACTCCAAGATTTCTTTTCCTTTAAAATTTTATTGTATTTATTTATTTATTAGAAAGCTGCTGTTATTCTGGTATGCTTCCATTTACAAGTTTCGTGCTTCTTTAACATGTTTTAGTATTATTTTATGTTGAATATCCGGGATCTTGACTGTGACTTATTTTGAAGAAGTTCTTTTCTGGTCATGACTATTGGATTCTACATGCCTTGTTTTCCTGAAAATAAATTTAGACTTAGAAAATGTTCTGCTTGATTTTGGTGAATAAATTTTTAATTCACTTTGTATCAGTTTTTAATAATTCTTTACCTCCTATAATTCTCAGGATTTTTTTTAAGTGAGGTAGCAGGTTATGGATCCAGTTTCCATTGTAACTTGTTTTTAGGGCATCACTGAGTACACGATGTACTATTTTATTTTTGCTGTTGTTGTTTGGTTTTTGTTTGTTTGGTTTTGGTACTGGGGATCAAACTCAGGATGTGCATTTGCAAGGCAGGCTCCACACCATGTAGCTAAATCCCCAGCCTGAATTATTATCTTAATCTTACCTTCTTCTTACACTTTTTTCTCACATTGGTCACTTTCACTGCCAATAATTTCAAGAGAATTTTTTGTATACTGGATTTCTACTTGATTTCTCTTCATGATCTCTAATTCTTACATGATCATTCAGGTACCGAAATCAAATTGTTTAATTCAATCAGCATTTTCTTTGTGTCCCCTTTAAATTCCTTGAACACCTTGCCAGATAATCTTTATTTATTTACATCCTTTTTAAGCTTACTACATATGCAATGGATTCATTTGTTTGTTTCATCTTTGATCTCTTCAAATATTTTAACCCTTTGCTTTTTCACTTCCTCTGCTTCACTGCCTGTGAGATCAGCTTTGAAGGAGTTAAGAGTTTTCAGAGGCACCATATTTCCTTCTTTTTTCCTGGGGGCTGGGGTGGTCAGTGAACCTACCTTTCCCTTGGCAAGTAGTGCTTTGCTTGGTTTCAGTTGCAGTCCTGACAGGATGGCTAGCTGGAGGATTTTTGCCTCTCCTTTATGATTGGATACCTTCAGTTGTATCAGAGGTGGGAGGGCAATGTGACTGCTCAAGTATCCAGTTTTCTGCTGATTTCTAAAGGGATCTTATTTTTTAAATTGAGTTTATTGGTACATTTTAGGTATACAGTACAGTTACATTCATTATTGGGATCTTGTACCTTTACATGACAGGTCTTGGTTCTCATTTTTTCCCCTTGTCCCTGCCCTCCCTTCACCCCCTCCTATCCTCCTCATTTACAAACATTTTATTTCCATTTTTTCATTTTCTCATAGTTTTTCTTTCCCCTTATTACCTTTCCCCTACCCTTTCCACTTTCCCTACACTTTTAGCTAAAGGGATCTTATTGATCTCTGCCTCCTTCCCTCTACGATAACTTCTGTAGCTATTTATGTCTCCTTTCTGTACTACTCCAGGTAAGCATGCCAAGAAACACCGTCTGGCTATGCTGTTTCTTTCTGGTGTTCTCCCTACACTAAACTTTGATTGTACTCCACTATCCAGCCCCTAAATTCAGTGGTTCCTAAGGACTTTTTTATGTTATTGGTACATTTTAGAGACAGAATACAGTTGCATTCACCATTGGGATCTTGCACCTTTATATGACATATCTTGGTTCTTATTTTTTACGCATTCCCCTGGCCTCCCTTCAACTATTCCACACTTCAATATTTACAAAGACTTTGTTTCCATTTTGCATCCACTTAGCTATAAAATTTTTCACTCTTTATGTCTGAGTAGGGCTCCATTTCATTAAAAAAAAAAACTTTATCCAGTCTCCACTTGATGGGCAATTAGGCTGTTTCCAAAGTTTAGCTATTACAAACTATGTGCCACTATTAACATGGGTGAGTATATATCACTATGGTATGGTTCTTTTAATTCTTTTTTTTTTTTTTTTTTTTTTTTTTTTTTTTTTGTTACTGGGAATAGAACTTGGTTCCTTGTGTCTGAAAGGCAGGTGGTCGAACCATTGAGCTAAATCTCCTGGCCCAATTATTGTCATTCTTTTGGGAAGGTACCCAGCAGGGGAATACCTGGATCAAATGGGAATTCTAATCCTAGTTGTTTAAGGTATCTCCATATTCATTTCCACAGTGGTTGCACCAGTCAGCACTCCCACCAACAATGGAGAAGGATTCCTTTCTCCTCACAGTCCTGCCAGCATTTGTTATTGGTTGATTTCTTGATAGCAGCCATTCTTTCTGGGGTGAGATGGTATCTCTGTTGTTTTCATCTACCTCTCTTGAATGACCAGTGATATTGAACATTTTTTTCATGTGTTTATTTGCTGCTTTTACTGGTTTGTCTGAGAAATGTTTGTTCATTTCAGATGCCCATTTTTGAATCTGGTCTTTATATTTGAGTGATCTGATTTTTTTTTTTAGATCTTTATATATTCTAGGTAGTAGACCTTTGTCTGATGAGTAGCAGTAAATTTTTTTTCCACATTGTAGGTTGTCTCCCAGCTCTGCTGGTGGTTTCTCTTGCAGTACAGAAGCTTTGCAGGGGATACCACAGTCCCCAACTTGAAAATGTACTACACAGCCACTGTGATAAAAAAAAAAAGAATGATACTAGCAAAGAAACAGGCCTGAAGATCAGTGGAATAGATTAGAAGATGCAGAAACAACTCCAGATGTACTCAGCTACCTCATCTTTGACAAAAGAACCAACCATCCTCAATGAAGGAAAGATAGCTTCTTTAATAAATGGTGTTGGACATGTATAAATACCAAATAGCTTCTCTGGTGTGAAAAACTATAATTGTACATAAGATCCTAATGGTATAATTAACAATGTGAAATAGGAAGAAAAGAGCTAAAGGTGTAGGTGAAGTGGGAAGGGTAGGGGAAAGAAAATAAGGGAAAAGAAAAAATAGGACAAAATGACAAAATGGAAATAAAGTATTTGTAGATAGGGAAGGGAGGAGGGGCTGAAGGGAGGGCAGGGGCAAGGGGAAGAAATGAGAGCCAAGACCTGTCACATAAAGGTACAAGATCCCAATAATGAATGTAACTGTACTGTGTACCTAAAATGTATCAGTAAACTCAATGAGAAAAAAATAATAAAGTAAATAAATAAATGGTGTTGGAAAAACTGGATTTCAACTTGCCAAAGATTAAAACTAGAACCCTATATTTCACCATTCACTAAAGTAAAATCAAAGTGGATAAAAAATCTAAATATTAAAAGAGAAACACTAGACTTGTTGGAAGATTGGTAGAACTCTTGAAGACATCGAATAGGAAAAGATTTTATGATCAAATTCTCAGTAACATGGGAACTAGCACAAGGAATCAATGACTGGGATCTCATCTTTTTAAAAACAGGTGCCTAAGGATTGTGGAACTGAGCAGCTTTTGACTGGGGATGGGAGGGTTCCTGTGCAGAATCAAGTGTTGGGGGCAAGCAGAAACTCACCAGTGCTTGAGGGATTGATGCCTGTTTTGGAACTCCTGGAAGTAGTTTCTTCCTCCCCTGGATCACACTGGTCATTACTGCTGCCCGCCTCTCAGTTATCATACCATTATACCACTCCTTAAAAATAATTAGTGTAAGTCTTCTACATCATTTAAATTCCCCCAAGGACAATCCAAGAAATGATTAGACTTGTAAAACATTTATTATGGTACATCTTTTGAAGAATACCTTGAGGGATTGGGAATAGATGATGAAGACTTAAAGAGAGAGAAGTGGAAGGATTATTTGAGAAAACTCAGACTGCAATCCAGTTTTTAAAAATCTTGGTCACAGTGATAAGAAATCTCCAAGAAACACTGCCTACCAGAAAAGACCTGTGTTAGGGAGGAATTGGCCAGATCTGGTAAGGCCCATACACCACGCTCAGCCATTGGCTGGGGCACTCCAGAAAATATATGGGTAAATATATGGTATGCCCAAAGGAGTGCCAGCTGCAGATTTGCACTAACTGGCCTCCTTGAAGCTGATTCTCCTCAAAGGGCTGAGTAGCATTCTGTAAGTCTGCTATAGTCCACTTCCAAACCTCAGATTAATGCCCCAAAGATGTCTGATTTATCAGTGTTATTACTGCTTATCATTTTTATTGATAAACATGTATTATATAAGAGCAAATAATTTCCATTGATGCTATTTAAACAAGATATTCTTATTCAATAAGTCTTAATCTCATACATATATTTCTAACATTCTAAACATATAGATAGCATATTCATTGAAAAAATAGAGAAATTACATGAAACAGCCTCTATATTAGATACTTTTGATTTATTTATGACATAAAGTCTATAAAATTTATAAAAGGTTCTCAGGAACACAGCTTGTTATCTATGCATCTATTTTTATAATAGACCTCATTGCATCCATAAAACATTGACTAATGTATTTCTACCAACTTAAATATAGTTTTTGTATTTGTGATAAAAGTAAATATATTAAGAACTATATGCTTTTTCCCAAATACTTGACAACATACAAGATAGAAATGAATGTAAATTTTGTAATACAAATCACCATACTTGAGACAAACACATATTTCCTTCTGAATTACCCTCTGTTAATGTGTTTGGGGAAAAAAGGAGTTATATACATTCTCTTCAATAATAAAAAGATTGATAGAGGTTCTCAGAAACAGATGACATGTGCTAGCATTTGTCACTGCCAAAGAAAACAAAAGGAAACATGAGCAAAGGAGTTGAAAAAAACATTTTTAGAAAGGCCAACATTGGAGAGAAGAGTCCACTTTAAATTAATCCTGCTACCTATACTGGTAATAGTATTGACAATCTATGCTTCTAACATATTCTACCTCCTTTTTTGTCTGAAAAGCCTGAAAATTCAACTTTTTATAACTTACAAAACATCATATTTTTCCAGATTAAGAATAACCTAGGAGACATAAAAGTATGAAGCAAAAATAAAAAGGGGGAGCTTAAATGTTCCTTTACTCGGAGATATTATGAGAAGTTCCAGAGATATACATACAAAAATAGAGAATAGATAGCTGTAAGATATGAGATAACAAAAATGCACTAAACTATACATGACATTATCTGTAGAAGTCATATAAGTATAAATAAATTCTCCTCAGGAAAAAGCAGCAATAAAAATTTAATGTCTTTCAATTTACTTGCTTTATTACTTCTTCTAATTAAAATATGTTTCTGCTTTGAAATTTAATCAGTGCAACTTTCACATCCTTGTTTCTCAAACTGTAGATCAGAGGATTGAGCATGGGCACTACATTAGTGTAGAAAACAGAAGAAACTTTTCCCTCCTCCATAGATCCAAGAGAAGAATTTTTAAGATACATGAATGCTCCTGATCCAAAAAACAGAGAAATGGCCATGATGTGAGAGCTACAGGTACTGAAGGCTTTGGATCTTCCTTGCACAGATCTGATGTGCAGAATATTTGTGAGAATGAAAACGTATGAAATTAGGATGGTGAAACTGGGGACTGTGATATTAATACCCACTACAATGAGCACTACCACCTTATTGACATAGGTGCTGGTGCAAGAGAGTTGGAGAAGCGGGAGGATGTCACACAAGTAATGGTTGATGACATTGGCATTGCAGAAGGTTAGTCTAAGCATGCAGCCCGTGTGGGCACTGGATCCAGCAAAGCCCATGGCATAGGCAGCAAGAGATAGCCCAGAACAGACCTGCTGAGACATGCTGATTTTATACAGCAGTGGGTTGCAGATGGCCACATAGCGATCATAAGCCATTGCAGTCAACATGTAGCACTCAGAAATGACAAAGAAGAGAAAGAAAAACAGCTGAGTCATGCAGCCTGCATAGGAGATGACATTCTTCTTGGAGACAAAGTTCATCAGCATTTTGGGAGTGAAAACAGAAGAGTAACAGAGATCAATGGAAGAGAGGTTGAAGAGGAAATAGTACATGGGGGTGTGGAGGTGAGGATTGAGAATAATCAGAATGACCAAACCTAAGTTGCCCACCAGCGTGACAATGTAGATCATCAGAAACAGGTAAAAGAGGGGTAGTTGAAGCTCTGGATGATCTGTTAGCCCAGCAAGAAGAAACTCAGTCACCAAGGACTCATTTCCAGACTGATTTCTCATTGTCAATAATCTGGGAAGATAGAAGAAAATTTTTTTCTTTTTATTAAGTTTATTGGTGCAATCTAGGTATACAATACAGTTACATCCATTATTGGGATCCTGTACCTTTACATAATAGGTCTTGATTCTCATTTTTTCCCCTTGTCCCTGCCCTCCCTTCACCCCCTCCTCCTTTCCCAATTTACAAACACTTTATTTCCATTTTTGCAGTTTCTCATATTTTTTTCCTCTCCCTTATTACCTTTCCCCCACCCTTCCCACTTTCCCTACACCTTTAGCACTTTACTTCCTATTTCATATTATTAATTATTTCATTAGGATCCTATGTACTTTTATATTTTTTCACCCCAGAGAAACTATTCAGTGTTTCAGTTAAAGAAATCTCTGTATGAACATTAAAAATAGGGAATCCTAAAATGAAACTAAAAAGGAAAGTAAAAAAGATAAGGCAATGATGTAAAATTAAAATAATCCTTAATCCTGAAGATGAAAATGGTCCCTTAACATTTTTAAATTGCTTCTTGCTCTTGTAGTTCTATCTTATTTTTTTCATTATTTATAATACTTTATTAGTATTTGTAAGCAAACCCATATAGATATGCCCTTACATATGTAGTACAGTGTGTTACCTCTGTACAAATGGAAAAATAAAATAAAATTTAAAAATTAACATTTCTAGACCAATATGGCTGTCCATTTCTGTACAATGCCAACACAACACAGTAAATTGGGATAACTTTTTCCAAAGTTGACAGTATCAAAGTTTCCCAAAATTCAATTTATATACATATATATATATATACATACATATTTATTTATTTATATAAAAAGACCAATAATAGCAGTATGTTGTGCATCAATAGCAGCAATAGCTTTTCCAGGTTCTGCAGTCATTTGAACAAAAGTATAAACATTCAGCACATTCCATTAAAAAAGCTAAAACAAAAACAAAGAAAAGAATAATATCCAGAAAAGAGCAAAGTTCTGTTGCTGTTGTTATACCTGGCACCATTTTTTTTATTATCATCTTAATCATCATCTGGAAAGAGAACATTCTAGAGTAATATCATTAAATATAGCTCTGATAAAGTACTGTCACTACTACATATCATAAAGCAGGTACAAGATATTTTACATTCACAGAGGTATTATACAGTACTGTCCTATATCTGTAATACTAGAATCAGTTTTGGTTTGAAATTTGCTTTCTCTGCAAATAAGATTGCTACCCCTGCTTTTTTCTGGGCTCCTATCACATGGAGAATTGTTTTCCATCCTTTCACTTTTAGTCTATGGGCTACTTTTTGCAATAGGTGTGTTTCTTGTATCCAACATATTGTTGGATTTTGCTTCTTATTACATTTTGCCAGTCTGTTTCTCTTGATTGGTGAGTTGAGGTCATTGACATTGATGGTTATAACTGATATGTACTGACTTATTATTTACATATTATTGGCCTTTTGTGGACTCTTTTTACTTTTTCGCCTTCTCCTTTTAGTTTCTTGCCTTGCCTATTTGATTTGCTCTGTTGGGCCTCATGATGTTGTTGCCTTCATTGTCTTTTTCTAGGATCTTGTTTACAATTGCTTGTAGTGCTGGTTTGGTATACATGTAGTTTCTCAGGTGTTCTTTGTCATGGAAGTGTCTTATTTTCCCATCCATTTTGAAAGAGAGTTTTGCAGGATACATCAGTCTAGGTTGGAGGTTGTTCTCTTTTAGTACTTGAAATATCTCATTCCAGGCTCTCCTTGCCCTAAGGGTTTGTGTTGAAAAGTCTGCTGTGATTCTGATGGGCTTTCATTTGCATGTGATTTGTTTTTATTCTCTTACTGCTTGCAGTATTTTGTTCTTCTGTTGGGTTTCTAGAATCTTGATTATTATATGTCTAGGTGTAGATATTTTTTGATTGTGGCTAGTTGGGGTCCTATATGCCTCAATTATCTGAATGTCAAATTCTTTCCCAAACTTTCCTTCATAATGAAAGAAATGGGAGAATTTAAAAGATTTTATTTGTTTCATGACTAGATATAATACCACATCTTCCTCCTCACCATTTAATCACTCTGTATTTTCTCTGATTAGCTAAATATGAATATGACAAACACTTCCATCTGTCCTGATTAGAAGATAGAGAGAAAAACTGGTTCAGATATAATCAGCTCATAAGCTTAGTAGAAACAGGGAAAGCAAATCTTTATCTCACTCATCCTGACTTTCATCTTCTAGTTCCTAGAAATGTTTCCATTATTGTACCAGACCCTTTAGTTTCTCTGTGATAACAGCAAAACAATCCTCTATGGCAGAGTTATTCCATATTCTGTTATTCTGCTTCCTAGAAGGTAGTCCCTCCTAATCTTCATTATTTCCAGATGCCTTAAGGCAAGAATCCATGAAGCCAACAGTTTCATTGACAGTTATGGGGGATTTCTGTGGTACCTCAAGATTTATGATTAATCATATACTCAAGCATTTCTATACATTCTCTTCTGCTCAGTCCAAGCTAGACAGAAGATGAAGGAGGATGCTCAATGTGCTTTCAAAAATCTTTGTATGAGGGAATGAAGGAGAAATAATTAACTTATGTACTTCTTATGTTAGTTGTCACTTTCAAAAGCTTTGCCAAACTCTATTCTTTATGATATGTGAACTCATCATGGTGCACTCAAGTTGCACATTTTGTTTAATTTGTAGCTGAGTAGTGTTCCATTTTGTGACAAAACAGCTTTATTTTGCCTTCTGTAGTGCCTTTTCTTCTCTAATTGAGTTTATTGGTACTTTTTAAGTACACAGTACATTTCCAAAAGAATCATACCAAAATGATATATGTGCACCCATGTTTATAGCAACACAGTCTGTAATAGCTAAAACTTGGAAACAGCCCAATTGCCCATGAGTTGGAGACTGGATAAAGAAGATGTGGTTTTTCTATAAAATGGGGTATAATGAGAAACTTGAATCATTCATAGGAAAATGAATGCATATTGAAGCCATACTCTTAAATGAAATAAATAAGATACATATGTGTAAATACTGAATAGTTTCTCTGACATGAAAAACTATAAGTTCCAATAAGATCCAAATTGTATAATTGACAATTTGAAATGTAGTAACTTAATTAAGTGTACTTTCTTTATTTGGGATAAAACTAAATCTTTTTTGTTTGTTAAAAAAATGATGAGCAAGGTTTAGCATATCAGGGTGAAGACCAGTTTTCTCAGAATTAGTAGAGAAGGCCTCCATTTTGTCCTCTAAAAAGAATTTCTGTAACACCAAGATTTACCAAATCTTATGATTCCCCCCCTGTTGTTTAGGAAAAGATGAACTCATCTCCTTTCTTTGATGCTGTTGTGTTCTTAATATATCTTCTGAGGCTGTTAAAGCTGACTTGGTACTTAAAATGATGCTACACAGCCAAGATAAGATGAAACAAAGGCTGGCAGTAGATAAGATCAGAGTTCCATACTGATGTTTCTCATTTTTATAATAAAATATTTCTCATTTTCAGCAATATGAAGAAGGAGAACGGTAAAAAGGCTAGGTTAACTCACCCTCCTACAGGGAGTGTAGTGCTGATCTTTTGTGTCTCACCCCCACTGTCCTGAGGTGGATGTGACTTCAGGAGTGTCAGAGTGGACCCGATACAGTCACAGAATCTTCTCCTGGATCACGGAAGGATCACAGGAAGATCTCACAGTCTGTATGTCCCAAGAGCCATTCTGAAATGAATGTCAAACTTCTAGTTATACCCTCACCCAGAGAGGGAGAAGGAAAGCCAAAGACTTGACACCAGAATCTAAATGCATTGGAGCTTATGGCATATGCTTCAAGCTTGTGATGCTTTTGTACCTTATTAAAAATCCAGGGATAGATGCCCCACAGGACTTTTCCATGGTAATAAACAAGGAAGGAAGAAAAAAATGGTGCCTGTGTTTAGCTTTAATTCATGATAGCAATTATAAACCCCCCCAGGGACTGTACAGTCCCCAGGCATTGATGATGAAGCTTCTGCTGTTATTTATATACAATTAAACATAATTAATATCATTTAAATTTTTCAATAATTATATTTATGGATAAAATCTAGTTTAGAAAGTAATTTGTTCAGTAAAGTGTCTGTTATGCTCTTTGCTAATATTTTCAGTGCCTTTCAAGATTCTATGTATTTTTACATATATGCAGATATCATATATATCCTTGTTACCCTTTATCCTTAAGAAAGGATAAAGAGCAAGATATTCTTTAAATTAAAAATTGTATATAGCGGAAGGTGGAAGGTGGAGGTCTTGGACAGCCATACAGAGATCCCTTCTCCTTCCAACCTGCCTCAAGCCAAGCAGTAAGGACCGGTTTGCCACCCAGGTACCTCTGCAATATCCTCCACCCCCTGCTCTCAGGCATCCTGATTTTGCCACTTCTCAGATCCACTCTGCAGGAGCACAAGTGGTCATAAAGGTCATTTTATTAATCTCCAGAAGATAGAACAGAAGTAAGCAACTGCAATAAAGGCACACCAGATCTCCATAGTTGGAAAGTTGGAGAGAGCACCAATTTCCATCAGACCTCTGTATATCTTCAGAGAAAGACCAGAGGGAACCTGTGATAGAATCTTGAAGAGTTCAACCCTGCAGGAGGTCAGGAAGCTCAATTCAGCCTGAATCTCAGGGATCAGCCATAAGCTAGCTGAGACTAAAGGACTTAGTTCTGCACATGGCCATGCACATTGTGTATTATGACAGCAGAGATATAGTATGAAAGAAGCCATTCAAATTATTTTTCTTCTTTCTTTTCCTCATCCACTATGTGAATTATTTCTTTTTTCTATTCCCTTTTTCCAACTCAGTCTCTTACTCCCCATATTATTATTCATCTCCCTTTCTTTTCCTGTTAAGGACGTAACACAGATTTCTTCTTTTAACATTTTTTTCTTCTTTCTTTTTCTTTATTGAGTTTATTGGTACATTTTAGGTATACAATACAGTTACATTCATTACTGGGATCTTGTATCTTTACATAACTGGTCTTGGTTCTCATTGTTTCCCCTTGTCCCTACCCTCCCTTCACCCCCTCCTACCCTGCCCATTTACTAACACTTTAATTCCATTGTTTCATTTTCTCAATTTTTTTTCTTTTCCCTTATTGCCTTCCCCTACCCTTCCCAATTTCCCTACGCCTTTAGCCCTTTTCTTCCTATTTCACATTGTTAATTATCCCATTAGGATCTTGAGTACTATTATAGTTTTTCACACCAGAGAAACTATTCAATATATACCCATGTGTGACTTATTTATTTCACATAGGAGTATATCCTCAAAATGTATCCATTTTCCTATGCATGAATCTAATTTCTCATTCTTTATGGCTGAGTAGTATTCCATCTTATAGAAAAACCACATCTTCTTTATCCAGTTTCCAACTGATGGGCTATTTCCAAGTTTTAGCTATTACAAACTGTGCTGCTATAAACATAGGTGTGCATATGTCACTGTGATATGATTCTTTTAATTCTTTTGGAAAGATACCCAGCAGAGGGATGGCTAGGTCAAATGGAACCTCTAATCCCAGCTCTTTGAGGTATCTCCATATTGATTTCCATAGTGGTTGCACAGGTCTGCACTCCCACCAACAATGGAGAAGGGTTCCTTTCTCCCCACAGCCCAGCCAACATTTGTTATTGTGTAATTTTGTCATAGCAGCCATTCTTTGTGGGGTGAGGTGGAGTCTCAGTGTTGTTTTCAATCAGCATCTCTCAAATAACCATTGATGTGGAACATTTTTTCATATATTTACTTGATGCTTTTAATTATTTGTCTGAGAAATGTCTGTTCATTTCAGATGCCCATTGTTGAATTGGATATTTATATTTGGTGAGGGCTGATTTTTTTGAGTTATTTATATATTCTAGATAATAAGCCTTTGTCTGAGGAGTAGATGGTAAAAATTTTTTCCCACATAGTAGGTTGTCTCTTAGGTCTGTTGATGGTTTCTTTTGCAGTACAGAAGCTTTTTAATAAGATGAGATCCCACTTGTTGATTCTTTCTGCTAGTTCCCATGCTACTGAGGATTTGTTCATAAAGTCTTTTCCTATGCCAATATCTTCCAGAGTTCAGCCTGACTTATCTTCCAGCAAGTTTAGTGTTTCTGTTTTAATATTTAGATCTTTAATCCACTTGGATTTTAATTTACTGCATGGTGAGAGACAAGGGTCTAGTTTTAATCTTTGGCAGGTTGAGATCCAGTTTTTCCAACACCATTTATTAAAGAAGGTATTTTTCCTCCAGTGGGGATGGTTGGCTCCTTTGTCAAAGATGAGGTAGCTGAGTACATCTGGAGTGGTTTCTGTATCTTCCAATCTATTCCGCTGATCCTTAGGTCTGTTTCTTTGTCAGTACCATGCTGTTTTTATCACAATGGCTTTGTAATATACTTTCAAGATGCAAATTGTTGTACTGGCTGCCATGTGTCTTTTGCCTAGGAAGGCTTTTGCTATTCTAGGTCTCTTATGGTTCCAAATGAATTTTTGGATTCTTCTTTCTAGTTCTGCGAAGTATAGTGTTGGAATTTCAAATGGCATTGCACTGAATCTGTATAGCACTTTTGGTAGTATGGCTATTTTCACGATGTTGATTCTTCTTACCCAGGAGTAGGGGATTTCTTTCCACTTTCTTATATCCTCTTCAATCTCTTTTTCAGAGTGCTGTAGTTTTCAGTGTAGAGGTCTTTTGCTTCTTCTGTTGGATTTATTCCTAGATACTTCTTTTTTTTTTTTTTTGGATGCTATTGTGAACAGAATTGTTTCCCTAATTTCTCTCAGTGAGTCTGTTATTGGTGTAAAAGGAAGCTATTGATTTTTGAGTGTTGACCTTGTATCCAGATACTCTGCTAAAAGTGTCAATTAAGTCTAGAAGTCTTTTGGTGGAGTTTTTTGGGTCTTCAATGTAGAGTATCATATCATCAGCAAATAACAGTTTAGCTTCTTCCTTTCCTATCTTTATTGTTTTAATTTCTTTCTCTTGTCTAATTGCTATGGCTAATGTTTCCAGAACATCTTATTGAATGGCCAAAAACTGAAAACCTTCATGTTAAAATCAGGAAAAAGGCAAGGATGCCAACTATTACCCCTCCTCTTCAATACAGTTTTTTCTTCTTTCATTATTTTCTTTTCTTCTCTCTTTTTCCTTCACTCAAGGGTCAATAGTTTCAAAGGAAAGAGAGTCTCCATAACTGTTGTTATTATATTCTTGTCCTTATTCTTGCACTCTATCTTTCCCTCTTGTTTTCAACACTTTCCCAAAGTTTGCGTGGTCATCTTCTGTCCAGTGGCTTCACTACAAAACTTCTCCAATATTTTTACCTATTTACTCCTCTCATTCTAACTCTGTCTAAGCCCCCATCCTAAGGGTAAAGATGCTATATGGAAGTGTTTATTCACTGTAAACATATTTTGGGCTGCTCCTTGATTTTAATTTAATTCACATGGTTTAAAGGTGATAGATTAATAACTAGCACAAATGGTCAATTTGCAAATTGGGCTTGATCCTATTGTGTTGCTGATTGTATCAATTGGGCTAAAGGATTGTGATTGATTTAATGAGTTGTTTTCCCCGATATTATGAAAATGAGAATGTCTATGACTCATTAGAGACTCAAGGACTAAAACACAACTATATCAGGAAGATTTAATAACCCAGAAATTAAATCAAGGGCAACCCAATAGCAAAAATAAAAATGAGAAAGCACTTAAGAAAGACACAAAGACAGACTTCCAGTTCACCAATGGCAAACAGTAGGGCAAATGAGGATGAAAACTCTGATAGTGAAAACCCAGGACACTCAGAACACACAGCCCAGGAAGTTACAAACAGATCAATCAGGCTCTAGAAAGATTCAAAACAGAAATAATTTCCCACATAACCACAGAGGTGGTGAGCAAAATGAAAGTCATTATTTGAGACTCTAGAACAGAAACTCACAACAAAATACATGAGCCTGGGACCATGATAGAAGCCATGAAGGCCCAGCATAAGAAGAAATGGAAACAATGAATGCCAAACACAGGAAATAAATTGTATCCATTAAAAAGATTCAGCTATCCAGGAGATTAAAAACTCTATTGAAAGTGTTTGCAATAGAATAAAATAATGCAAAGATAGAATCTCAGATATAGAAGATAGGATTGCAGTCAGTGACCATGAAAAGAGAGATCTCTTAAAAACAGTAAGGGATTATGAGATTTTGATCCAACAATTCCTAGGAATCCATGAAGTAACAGGAGAAAATGCAAATGACTTAAAAAAACTGTTCACAGAATTAATGACAGAAAACTTCCCAAACAGGGGAAGAATTTGACATACAGAGAAGTGAGGCATATAGGACTCCAACTAGGCATGGTCAAAAAAAATCTACATGTAGACTTATAATAATCAAGATTACAGAAACCCAACAGAAGAACAAAATACTACAAGCAGTAAGAGAAAAGAAACAAATCACATGCAAAGGAAAGCCCATCAGAATCATAGCAGACTTTTCAAAACAAACCCCCGTTCAAGGAGAGCCTGGTATTTCAAGCCCTAAAAGAAAACAACCTCCAACCTAGACTAAGGTATCCAGCAAACCTCTCTTTCAAAATGAATGGGGAAATAAGATACTTCCATGACAAAGAACACCTGAGAAGCTTCACGAAATCCAAGCCAGCACTACAAGGAATTCTAAACAATATCCTAGAAAAAGACAATAAAGGTCACAACACCATGAGGCCCAACAGAGCAAATCAAGAAGGCAAGGCAAGAAATTACTAGTAGAGGGAGAAAAACTAAAAAGAATTAAAAAAGGACAATAACATAACAATAATAAGTCAGTACATATGAATTATAGCCATCAATGTCAATGACCTCAATTCCCCAATCAAGAGAAATAGACTGGCAGAATGGATTAAGAAGCAAAATCCAACAATATTTTGTATACAAGAAACACACCTGGTGTAAAAAGAAGCCCATATACTGAAAATGAAAGGATGGAAAATAATTCTCCATGCTACACGAGCCCAGAAAAAAGCAGGGGTAGTAATCATATTCACATACAGAGTTGAAACCAAAACTGATTAAAAGAGACAAAGAAGGCCACTACATCCTTGTAAAGGGAACAATTCAAGAAGAAGAGATGACAATCATAAATATATATGCACCAAATATTAATGTCCCCAACTATATAAAAGAAGTATTAAGAAACATGAAAAATCAAATAAGCACTAACTCAGTTGTAGTGGGGGAACTAAATACCCCACTATCACAAATAGACAAATCATCTAGGCAAAAAATCAACAATGAAATACTAGAACTCAACCAAGCCTTTGAACATATGGACTTAATAGACGTCTATAGACTGCTCCACTCCACAAAATCAGATTATACATCTTTTTAGCGGCACATGGGTCATTCTCCAAGATAGACCATATACTAGCTCACAGAACAGGTTTGAATAAAATGCAAAGGAATCAAAATTATGTCCTGCATATTATCAGGTCATACTGCAATCAAGCTGCAGATCAATAGCATAAGAAACCATGCAAACATCACAAATACATGGAAATAGAACAACATTCTCCTGATCAATCAATGGGCCACAGAGGAAATTAAAGAAATTAGACATTCAAATGAATGATAATACCAATACAACATGCAGAAAAATATGGAACACAATGAAAGCAGTTCTACACGGAAAATTCATATCATTGAATGCCCACACTAGGAAAACAGAGTAAGCTCAAATAAGCAACCTAATGTTGAATCTTATACTCCTAGAAGAAGAAGAGCAAGAAAAACTCAAAGCTTGTACAAGAGATGAAATTATAAAGATTAGCACAGAAATCAATGCATTGGAAACTTAGAAAATGATACAAAAAATGAGTGAATTGAAGAGTTGGTTTTTTGAAAGAATAAATAAAATCAATGAACCCTTAGCTAACCTTATCAAAAAAGGAAAGAAAAGGCACAGATCCCTGCAATTAGGAATGAAAATGGTGGAGTCATAACAGATCCAACAGAAATCCAGAGGATCATCAATACTTACTTTGAGAATCTGTACTCTAATAAAATGGAAAACACAGAAGAAATGAACAGATTTCTAGATACTTATAAATTACCAAAGTTGAATGAAGAAGATAAAAATATTTTGAACACCCCAATTACAATCAGTGAAATTGAAAATGTAATTAAAAGTTTACCAATTTAGAAAATACCAGGTCCTGCTGGATTCTCTGCTGCATTTTACAAAACATTTAGAAGAACTACTGCCATTACTCTTTAAGCTTTTCAATGAAATTGAAATGGAAGCAATACTTACAAACTAATTTCTAGAAGCAAGTATTACTTTGATTCCAGAACTATGGAAAGGCCAAACTAAAAAAGAGAACTGTAGTCCCATATGCTTAATGGATATAGATGCAAAGATCCTTAATAAGATACTAGCCAACAGAATACAGAGGATCATCAAGAAGATAATACATCCTGACCAAGTCAGATTTATACCAGGGATGCAAGGATGGTTCAACATATGTAAGTCAATAAATGTAATACATTATATTAACAGAGTCAAGGACAAAAACCATATGATCCTCTCCATACATGCAGAAAAAGCATTTGACAAAATTCAACACCCATTCATGATAAAAACACTGCAAAATTTGGAATAAATGGTCTATATCTCAACTTCATAAAGGCTATCTATGAAAAACCAAAGGCCAACATCATATTAAATGGCCAAAAACTGAAAACCTTCACGTTAAAATCAGTAACAAGACAAGGATGCCCACTATCACCACTCCTCTTTGATATAGTTCTGGAAACATTAGCCACAGCAATTAGAAAAGAGAAAAAATTAAAGCAATAAAGACAGGAAAGGAAGAAGCTAAACTGTCACTATTTGATGATGATATGATACTCCACATTGAAGACCCAAAAAAGACTTCTGGATTTAATTTGACACTTTTAGCAGAGTAGGTGGATACAAGGTCAACACTCAAAAATCAAAAGCCGTCTTGTACACAAACAACAAACTCACTGAGAGAGAAATTAGGGAAACAATTGCTTTCACAATAGTATCCAAAAAATGAAATATCTAGGAATCAATCTAATGACAGAAGCAAAAGACCTCTACACTGAAAACCATGACACTCTGAAAAGAGATACAGGCGAATATAAGAAAATGGAAAAATATCCCCTGCTCCTGGGTAGGAAGAATCAACATAGCGAAAAGGGCCATACTACCAAAACTGCTATACAAATTCAAGGCAATGCCACTGAAATTCCAATAGTATATTTCACAGAACTAGAGAAAATAATGCAAAACTTCATTTGGAATCAGAAGAGACCTAGAATAGCAAAAGCCATTCTAGGCAACAGAGGCATGGCAGCAGGTATAACAATTCCCAACTTGAAACTATACTACAAAGCCACTGTGATAAAAACAGCATGGTACTGGCAAAGAAACAGACCTGAGGATCAGTGGAACAGACTGGAAGACACAAAAGCCACTCCAGATGTACTCAGCTACCTCATCTTTGACAAAGGAGCTGACCATCCCCACTGGAGGCAAGATAGCGTCTTTGATAAATGGTGTTGGAAAAACTGGTTTTCCACCTGCCAAAGATTAAAACTAAACCCTTATCTTTCACCATGCACTAAACTAAAATCCAAGTGGATTAAAGATCTAAATAATAAAAAAGTCACTAAATTTGCTGGAAGATAAGTTAGACAGAACTCTTGAACACATTGGCATAGGAAAAAACTTCTTGAACAAATCCTCAGTAGTACAAGAACTAGCAGAAAGAATCAGCAACTTGGATCTCATCATATTAAGAAGCTTCTGCACTGCAAAAGAAATCATCAACAGAACTAAGACACAACCCACAATGTGGGAAAAAATTTTCCCAGCTGCTCCATAGACAACTATTATCTAGAATATATAAAGAACTCAAAAACCCAATGACTGTTGCTGTACTGTATTCCTAAATTCTACTGATAAACAATAAAGGTAAATAATAAAATAAAGTAAAAAAAAAAGAACTAAAAAAAAATCATCCCCCCCAAATATAAAGATCTGATTCAAAAATGGGAATCTGAAATGAGGAGACATTTCTCAAAAAAAGAAGTAAAAGCTTAATGAGATAATTGACAATGTGAAATAGGAAGAAAAAGGGCTAAAGGTGTAGGGAAAGTAGGAAGAGTAGGGGAAAGGTAATAAGGGAAAAGAAAATAATATGAGAAAATGAAAAAATGGAAATAAAGTGTTTGTAAATGGGGAGGGGAGAAGGAGGGGATGAAGGGAGGGCAGGGACAGGGGAAAAAATGAGAACCAAGACCTGTCATGTAAAGGTACAAGATCCCAATAATGAATGTAACTATACTATATACCTAAAATGTACCGATAAACTCAAATTTTAAAAAAGAAGTAAAAGCAGCAAGTAAATATATGAAAAATGTTCCACATCAATGATCATTCAAGAGATGCTGATTAAAACAACATTGAGATTGTACCTCACCCCACAAAGAATTGCTGCTATCAAGAAATCAACCAATAACAAATGTTGGTGGGTTGTGGGGAGAAAGGAACCCTTCTCCACTGTTGGTGGGAGTGCAGACTGGTGCAACCACTATGGAAATCAATATGGAGATACCTCACAGAACTAGGTTTAGAGGTTCCATTTGACCCATCCATCCCTCTGCTGGGTATCTTTCCAAAAGAATTAAAAGAATCATATCACAGTGATATATGCACACCTATGTTTATAGCAGAACAGTTTGTAATAGCTAAAACTTGGAAATAGCCCATTTGCCCATCAGTTGGAGACTGGATAAAGAAGATGTGGTTTTTCTGTAAAATGGAATACAACTCAGCCATAAATAATGAGAAATTAGCATCATGCCTAGGCAAATGAATACATATTGAGGATATACCCCTAAGTGAAATAAATAAGTTACACATGGATAAATACTGAATAGTTTCTCTGGTGTGAAAAACTATAATGGTACATAAGATCCTAATGATATAATTGACAGTGTGAAATAGGAAGAAAAGGGATAAAGATGTAGGGAAAATGGGAAGGGTAGGGGAAGGTAATAAGGAAAAAGGAAAAAAATAAGAAAATGGAAATAAAGTATTTGTAAATAGGGAAGGGAGGAGGGGATGAAGGGAGGGCAAGGGTATGGGAAAAAAATGAGTACGAAAACCTGTCATGTAAAGGTACAAGATACCAATGATGAATGTAACTGTACTGTATACCCAAAATGTACCAATAAACTCAATGAGAAAAAAAAAAAAAGAGTCCTGGGAATACTAAATCAGCCCACTAATTAGTTTGGTACCACCCTAATCCCTGTAGTCTGGGTAACATACCAGGGACAGAAAAAGGCTTGTCTTCCCTCTTGCTTATTGCTTTTTTACCTTGTGCCTGCCATGGACTATTTCTCTTCTGCGATACCTATCTGCCATGCCGCTTTGCCTTGGAGCCAACCGATTATGCACTAAAACCTCTACAAACTTTAAGCCAAATAAAACTTTCCTCCTTTAACTTCGGCCACCAAGTATTTTTGTCTTAGCAAAAAGAAAAGTAACTAAGACAGTGATGAAGTGAAATTTATCACAAATACCGATGGATGTTTCAAAATACACATATCAATAATTGTGATAAAGCACATCAACAGACTGAAGGACAAAAATCATATGATCATTTCAGTAAATACAAAGAAAGCATTTGATAAGATTTATCATTCTTTTATGATAAAACTCTCAATAAATTAGGCAAAGAACCGTACTTAATAGTACTAAGGAACGTAGATAACTAGATATAGCTATAGGTCACAGTCAATAGACTAATTGGGGGAAAGATGAAAGTGTTTCCTTAGAATCAGAAATGAGTCAAAGATATCTATTTTCATCAATATTGTTTAATAGTAATGTAAGCCTTAACAAAAACATTTAGGCAAGAGAATTTTTTTAAAAAGTATTCAAATTCAAAAGCAAGAAGTTAATTTATCCATGTTTACAGATGATATGATTTTATACATAGAAAATCTATATATTTAATCAAAAAGCTGATAGAACTGATAATTCAGTAAAGCTGAAGCATACAAAATCTCCATAAAAACAGCAACATTTTTATTCATCAATAATGAACTTGCTGAAGAAAGTAGGAAAGCAATTACATTCACAATGACTATTAATAAAATTTTAGAAATATATTTAACCAAGAAAGTGAATGATCTCTACATTGACAATTATTAAAACTGATGAAAGGAAAGAAAACGTAGAGCACAGAAAAGTGGAAAGTAGTCTACATTTATGGATAACAAAAATCAATATTGTTAAAATCACCATAATATCCAAAGTGACACTTATGACTTATATCTAGATATCCCACAAAAAACTCATGTGCTCATAGGTGGGGCTCTTGGGAGATAAAGGATCTTAAATATGTGATAGTGGATACTGCACTGGTAGGTTGTGTAGCTGAGCTTGATGTTGGGAGGTGAAGACTGGTGGAAAGAGGTGGGTCACTGTGGGAATGGCCTGGAAAGGGGTATATAGTATATATGGATCCTTCCTCCTCCCTTGATGCTGCCTAGCTTCCTCTCTGCCATGCAATGAGCTCTTTGTCTTCTGCCATGCCACCCTGCCTTGGAGCCAGCTAATGGGGGACTAAAATGTCTACAAACTGTGAGCTAAAATAAACATGTCCTTCTTTAACTTGTACAAATCAAGTTTTAGTCCCAGCAATGAGAAAGTAAGACAGTCATCTATGAATTTAAAGCAAGTCTCAACAAAGCTCCAACAAATTTCCTCAAAATAATATGAAAAGGCTATATGGAATCACAAATGATGCAAAAGAATCAATGTAAGAGATAAGGTGATGTCACAATAGCTGACTTCAAATTATACTATAAAGCCATAGTAACAAAAACAGTGTGGTACTGTGATTTTTAAAAAACAGACATTTTTAGTAATATAACAGTATAGAGAGAACAGAAATTAACCTTTAGTTACACAACCAACTAATTTTTTAACAAAGTACCAAGAACATAAGGTAAATCTCTTCAGTAAAAGGTCCTTGAAAAATTGTATATATTTATGCAAAAGCATGAAACTAGATCTCTTTCTATCACAATATAAAAAAATCAATCAAAACCAAAAAAAAAAACTAAAAATAAAATCTGAAACTGAAATCACTATAAAATAATACAGATGAAATCACTGAAGATGTTGGTGTTGGCAGTGACTTTTTTAGATAAGACCCAAAGACACAGTAGTAAAAGTAGTAATAGATACATAGGAGATTTTCAAACTAAGAACCTTCTAAAAAGCAAAATAAATAATCAGCACAATTGAGGGCAGATAGCTTAAATGTCATTTCAAGACCTTACTTTGTGCAAGAGTTCCTGTTTTCTCCCCAGGTAATCATCTTAATTTTAGCTCAAGTAAACCTTTTACACTTTGTGTGCGCCTTAACTTGACTTTTAAGTGCACATTTTGGCAACATGAATAAATCCCAGAAGTGACTTCCCAGCAGCTTTCTGTGGTTTGACCCTTGCATTGAACCTATTGTGTTCTCCAATGCCAGGAGCACAGCCAAAATCCAGAGATGAGTTCTTGTGTGATCTCACATACCCTTGATCTTTACCTAAAATGTTAATCATTAAGCACATGTTTAATGTTTCTAGATGTTAACATTTCTGGCGAGTTTTTTTAAAGCTGAATATATTTAAGGCATATGTTATGAAAAAGTATTTCTAGAAATTATAAATTGTCCGCAAGGTGCTAGTTAATATTTGCTAAGAATTATAGATGCTATGTAAAACTATAAATAAGAAGGGAAGCAAATGTTTTAGAAAACTGAGATGTGTTTTACAAAAAAGGTGTAAAAAGATGTATTTTTAAAAGAAAGTTAAGCAAAGAAAGTCATTTTTATTCTTTTGAGAATCTTGTTTGATAAGAATAATGAGAAAAATAGGACAGAAACTGAAACTTCAAGCAAAAAGTAGCAAAAAAATTAACCTTATGAAAACAATTTATATGTTGCTAACATGGTTAAAATTAAGGGAATTATTTATAGATCATGTTTTATATTAAAAGTATACTAATACATAACTAATAGACCTCTGTATTAAGATAACAATGTCTCCCTATATTAAAATAAGTTTTTTTAGGGTACTTTTCCTACTAGTAAGACAGGATGTAGCTAAGCAAAAAGCTGTAGAAAAAAGGGAAGGCCCTCCCTACTACTGTCAGTCCACCTGCAGTCCTACAGGACATAGGTTGAGGGGAGTTTCCTATTCTTTGATCTAACAATCTACCCTCCTAACAGGTTGCAAGGGTGGAGGGCACTGTCTGAGTCCAGATTATCCTTCTCAGTGGCAGGAATTCAGCAAGGCAAAGAGTGATTAAACTGATTTACTAAGGATTCCTCTATGTTTACAGATGGATTACAAATTTTGTTCTTCACTTTTGATTGTTCTTGGCAAAATATGAAGTATATACGAGCGATGGGTTATACCCTAGATGAAAGGCAAAGGACCCTAGAAGAAGCTAGAAAGGATCCCAGAATCCACCAAACCCACCTGCAAATGTGGCTCCACAGAAATTCCAACCTCTCTCAACTGCTGCAGATTCCAACTATACCTCATCTAACTCAATCCTTTCCAATGTCAGACCCCTCCTTAGGCCATTAAGCCCTCTTGCCCTTAAGTTGGTCACACTGAGAGTTCCATAATCTCCTATAGGTAGGAGTAATGGCCACTCTCAGCTTGAAGCAACTGCAGAAGAGATGACCAGGACCTCAACATCCCATAAATGCTTATAGAGATTATGTCTCTCGGGAAGAACTTGAGGAAGCAGGTAGCTAAGGAAAACTGCAGAAAGAAGGGAGGACTCACCTTGGAGCCCATTTTCTGGCCTAGATCTGAGACATAAGGTAACTAAAGAAATAACTGGAGAATTAAGGAAAAGCTTGCCTTGGAGCCCAATTTCTGAGTTGATCCCAGGACCAGGATACTCAGGTCTAAATACAATGGAAGAAGGTAACCAGATAGTTTAGGTTATACACAGTAAGTTCAGACATGTGCTCAGTCATCTTCTGCAACTCTGCCTATCACAACCCTAAATATCATGCCACTGACCATGCAGATTTCACACACATGCACATACACTCCCCTACCTTTGTGAGATTTGGAAATCATGATAGCTCTCCCAAAAGCTATAAAATGCAAAAATTTTAAAAATTAAAGAGCCACTGCCAAGTGGAGCAACTGACTGAAGGCTATTATTGATAGGAGTAATACCTCAGACTACTCCTTCAATTTCACCTCAAAACCTAAGGCTCAAAATCCTCAACATCAAGCCCCCTCAGGGCCGTGAGCTCTTCTCACTGGCCTGGCTTCACCCTCTGGAATATATCTTTTCTCTTTCCAATAAATGTTTGGTTTTGCTACTACTTTGGGGTGTCTTGCTCAATTTTCTGTTTAAGGCATGAAGAATCTAGATGAGATCCTCAAACTTGCAACACTGAAATAGTGAAAGTTTTTTGTTGTTATTTTTTCACTTTTTAATGAACCAGAAAACAAAAATACTGTGTTTTAATAGAATAATTTTTTTTGCTTCGTACTATATTTTATTAGATACTAAGAGAAATCAGATCCCCCAAGTAAAGCAAATATTCTCCATTTTAAAAGAGCTGAGTTTTTGTTAAAATCATAATCATCTCAAGTGGTCTTTATTATTTTTGCTACTTTGACAAATAACCAAGATCATGCTACAGCAAGTTTTCTAAACCTCTTGAAGTTTTTAACAAACTTTCTAAAGTCAAATGATAATCGCTTCTCGGCCTTTTGGCTAAGATCAAGTGTAAAGTAAAATGATAAAATGAAGTTCTTTGATCTAGAACTAATTTAGGGATGTCCAGAGGGCCCCTATAAATCCAAAAGAGGAGTATTTGACTTATGTTCATATAAAAATATTATAAATGTGTGTTCTCAAAATATATGAGAGTCTTGGAAACCTGATATGTCATAAACATAACTCTAATGAAAATATATTGTACTCTAGAAGGAATAACTAAATGTTTCAATTGTGAATGGCTATCCAATCAAAATCATGGCTATTTTTAATACCAGCACATAACTAAATTGCTTTGTCCTAATACCTTTCTGGAAACTTCATGAAAGCAACTATAATCCTAACATGTTATGTCTTTGAGACAGCTCATGGATAGGATGATACAACTCTGACAAACAAAAGTTTCTGATAATTTTGGGATGACACCATTGGACAGTTTTCTGGACTTTGAAATTAAAATGAAGGAACTCATGTCTTTAAGAAATTGCTCATCTAAATCAAGCAGAACAAGAATTAATCAACATGACACTGAAGGAATGAAGAGAGACAGTGACAGGGATGAAGAGTGGACACATGTTTCTGTGACCTTTTACTTCAACCTAAGCTCATTGACTCAAATCACAAAAATAAAATCTCAGAGTACTTTATATTTCCAGAAAGTAAATAGAGTGATTTTCTTCCCTTTATAAATTCCTTGAGAGGGACATTTATTAAAACGAGACCTAATGTTCAGCAGGACCTAAGGGAAATAAGTACCTCCCTCTCTGCCTCCTATCAATCACCTCGTACCAAGTACATCTTGAGCTCCTAGACTTAGTAATAATAGTATTCCTTTGATTATTGCCCAGGGAAATGTTACTCTTGAGATCAGGGTTTCAAATTTTTCTTTTTCTGATTGTCACTGTTTATTCTGTTTTTGCTTCTGAGTAGTAGTAGTAGTAGTTGTTGTTGTTGTTGTTTTGCTTTATTTAAGACTTTTTATCTTTTGTGTATCTCAAGTTTCAGAACAGTAAGGAAAACTAAAATTTTGGTAGCCCCAAACTTGAACATGATTCCAGAATTTATTGAACTTATATAACTGAGCCCCATGCACTCATAAGACTCCATGCTGTTGGCTATGACCTGGACATGACCTTATAACTTCAGCCTTCTCTTTCCTTCCTACATGAGATATGAGTATATTGCAATGAGCACCCTATCAATGTGAGACCTTCAGTTCTACAACCCTGAGCACCATTGTTTGATAATCAACATTTTCCAGAGAAAATTTTTGATTGAAAGGCAAAAATGAGAAACCTTATAAAATGTCACAGGACTGAGATGACAAAACTTCATTCTGGTGGAACATGAGACATGAGACCCTACTCAGCTTGGTCATTAGGATGTAGCACAGTAGGTTTTTGAGGAGACCCTGCAATCACAAGAACGAATAAAAGCAGTAAAAGCATTTTTGGGGTTTATCATAATTCTTACCTAAAGATATAGAAGATAAGTGACTGCTGGCCAATCAATATCCTGTAATATTTTTATTGACCCATGTAATCATAACAACTTGTTTTCTATAACCTCTTTCTTGTTCTTCTTCTTAATCTATAAGAACCTCTACACCTTGAACACCATTTCCAGAGGCCTTGTTCTAAGAAACTAGGATTTGTGTTTTTTTCCCCAAGAGCCCATCCTCATTTGGGCTGAAATAAACTGTTCTCACACTCAGTTTTTGAACTTCAACCTGCCTTTTAGTTAGAGAATATGTGTTAAGTTACCACACTGTTCCTCATAAATAAGTACAGTTATCATGTGTCAATTAAAACAGGAAAATCTTTCTATAAATTCCAACTCTTCCAAAGTGTTAGAATTTGAGTTTTTGCATTAGTTTTTGTTTGTTTGTTCGTTTCATTTGTTGTTTTATTTCTCTTGTGTAAAAGCAAAAACTTTATTTCACTGTTGTCATGGTCTCCCATAACAAAATACCACAGACTAGATGGTTTAAGCATGAAATTTTTATTTTCTTACATCTCTGAAGTATAGAACCTGTGATAAATGTGTCAGAAGACTTGATTTCTTCTTAATGCTTCCCTGCTTGCCATAGATGGTTACGTTTTTACTGGGTACCAGGTCTTTCATTTGCATCCCAGTTGTCTATTTTCTCTTGTTATAGAACATCAGTTCTATTGGATTAGTGCCTACCCTAACAGCTTCTTTTTAATGTAATCATCATGTTAAAGACCCTATATGTAAGTATTGTTAAAGTAGGAGGCATTAGGAGATTAAGCACATACACATGAATTTGCAGGAACCCTACTAGGCCCTTGATCACATAAGGTGAAGGCAACATTGAATCTCACAGGAACACTGAGGTTATCACTTGTGACACAAGGCAGTGTTTTTTATTACAAAGAAAAAAAAATCACTACTAACCATGTACTGCCCCTGCAGTCATTTGCTACTTAAGATTTCTATTACATACTTAATGTAGGTATTTTCTTAGAAATATCTAGAAATTACCACATAACGAAGGATTCAACAATTTATTCTGCCTTCAAATACATGACTTGCAATTTTTAAGATAAATTATTTTGTATCAAAAGAATGAAATATGACACTGTTTCATCAATTTGTGGATATCTTGCTTTCTTAGAACATAGAAAACATTTTATTGTTGTCTTACAATAAAACAATAAATAACCAAATGCATAAATAAGAATGAATACAAGCAGTAAAAGCTTTTTTGTGTTTATCATAATTACAATAAGCAAATGCATAAATAAATAAATACATAAATAAATAAAGCTATAATCATTCCACCAATAAATTTCCTTACTTTTTTAAAATGAATTCTCACTGCTCTTTTGCTTTTTCTGTATATATGTCAGTGTTATGTTTTAACTGAAGTTACAGTTATAAGAACTGCAGAACTACATTTACATAAATGGACATATATTGAACACTACATATAAAAATATATTATGCATACCCATAAATGAATCTTAAGTGGTAACAAGCTAATTAACTCTATGTATGTGTTGCCACCAATTCTCCTAACTAAATTGCAATGATAGCAATATCAGTAACTATGCAGAAGTTGGAACAGTCACAAGCTATGACATATATATCATAACTGACAGGTCAATAACTGTGAGATGACAGTAAATATAAGATGAATACTGAAACTATTCAGGGAAGTTACATGAAAAGAAATGTGCATCTTAGAATCACTCTGTTACACTTTTTAAAGCAATTAATTAAAATAACACTTTAAAAATCTGTATCATTTCATTTAATCTGCACCACAGAATTTTTAATATTTGCTATACAGAAACTAAGAGGGAGAGAATATACAAACAAAACTTGCAGAGTCTGGAAACAAAACCAGAATACATGGTTACAGTTTCATAGGTCATTTCACATTTCCAAAGACAAAATCAAGGGAACTCTCACGTTCTTCTCTACCTGGATCAGTTGAGATTCTGCAACCTCTGACTCATATTTTCTCAGTCACACAAAATAAGAAAAATAAGCATAATTCTTTTTTGCTGGACATGGCATTTTGATTTTATTCAAGGTATTTTGTTCCATAGTTTTCATAATAAATTGCTGATGGAAGCTTTAACATATATATGGGCACATAAAATAAACATAGAGCTTCAAAATAGGGAGTAAGAAAAGAACTCATTTCTGGGGTTAATGTCACACTGAGTTTTATTAATATCATCCATTATTTTCCCATCCAGAGCACTAATACTTCTACTTGTTTCCTAATTATTTTCCTATTTACCACAGTATTCCAGTTCTTATCCTTATTTCACTACACCACAAACACTGACCACTCTTTCATGCTCTTACTCACCAAGATCATTACTTCCTCTTAAACTTTGTGCTAAATCTACATCAGAATCTCAGTATAGTAGACTTCCTATTATCAGTGTGATCTCAGCTCATGTTCCACCATCTCAGTAAAGTCTGTCCTTACCACCTATTTCAAAGAAAGAACAATTACTCTCTGTATCATCACCTTAAATTAGGACTTGGCATAAATGTTTCACGTGTGCCTGTGTGTCTGTTTGTTATTATTTGCTCATCATGTCTTCCTCCTAACCACTTGAATCCTATCTCTACCTTACTGCAGACAATTAAGACTTTGAGGGTGCAGACAGTTTCTGTCTTCTTCACCTCTACATTTTTCACATTGAAAATAGAGCCTACATTTTGTAATGTCTAAAACAGGGTACTCAGCCTATATTTGTGAATCAGATAAACAATGTCATTTTTGTCATGTAAAACTCTGAGGCAAAATTAGAATGACAATGTTAAAGAAAAGAGCTGGCTACTAATGATTTAAGATTATAAAATCTACTTGAAGAAGTAACCACAGTTCCTCTACTGAGAGTTACTAAACATTTGTAGTAAACTGCTATCCTTATACCTACATTCCTTTCTGAAGTCAAAGAGGTGCATCTAATGAAGATTCTCTTTATCCTGGCTGCTCCAAATAATTTTCATTCCTATAATCAGAAGAAAAAACTAAGAAAATCTTCCTATGATCCGAAGAAAATCTTCAACCTCTCTTTATCTGGCACATTATGACCCCATGTTCCTGTTTTTGAAAAGTAAATTACTCTCTCAAAAGTCCCTAAAACACTCAAGTGGTTTACCAAATAAATAATTAAATTTCAGAATTTAAGTCCATGAATGTCATTAACTATATAACACAATTGCATAGGAATTTCAGATATGTCTGAGTTCAAATTTCAGAACTCATCACTTCTAGATTTATTACCATGTAACGGTTTTATACTTAAAAGCTTATAAGCCAGAAATAAACAGGAAAATGACAGACTACTCAAAATTCTACTCTTATTCAAAGGAAGAAATACTGGTCTTCTTACTTGGATTGCCTTGCCTTGTGGACTGATTTGTGTAAGAATTTAATTGTGTACATTTTTAAATAATTTGCATATTTTGACTCCTTGTGATTCTCTCTATAGCTTTATATATAATTTTCCCTAATTAATATGACTATATAGCAAAAATAGTTTCTATTTAGGTACTCATCCTTTTCTTCAAAGTCTTTCTCAATGCGATATGGACATCCTTGTTCCTCAAACTGTAGATGAAAGGATTCATCATTGGCCCCACAATGGTGTAAAAAACGGTGGATACTTTATCTTGATCCAGAGACTCAGTAGGGGAAGGCTTAAGGTACATGAATGCTGATGCTCCAAAGAAAAGAGAAACAGCAATGATGTGAGAGCTACAGGTATTGAAGGCTTTGGACCTGCTTTTTGTAGAATGGATACAGAGAATATTGGAGAGAATCAAAGTATAAGAAATGAAGATGATAAGACTGGGACCTATAACATTGACACCCACCACAATGAAGACCACTACTTCATTGATGGAAGTACTTGTGCAGGAGAGCTTCAGGAGAGGAGGTATGTCACACATGTAATGGTCGATGGCATTGCTGTCACAGAATGAGAGTCTCAGCATGCACACAGTATGGGCCATGGCACCCAAGAAGCCCATTGCATACACACCTGCTGTCATCATGAGGCAGACCTGATGGGACATGATGACCTTGTATAGCAGGGGCTTACAGATGGCCACATATCTGTCATAGGCCATTGATGTTAAAATACAGCATTCATCAATAACAAAGAAAGCAAAGAAAAAGAGCTGAGCCATGCACTCAGCATAAGAGATGATGTTCTGCTTCACAAAACCCATCAGCATCCTAGGAGTTATGACAGTAGAGTAGCAGAGATCAATGAAGGAAAGATGGAAGAGAAAGTAGTACATGGGAGTATGAAGGTGAGGATTGAGATAAATCAGAACAATCAAGCCCAGGTTCCCCAGCATGGAGACCACATAGATTCCCAAGAAGAGGAAGAAGAGAGGCAGCTGGAGCTCTGGCTGTTGTGTCAAACCCAGCAGGACAAACTCAGTCACTGAAGAGCCATTGCCTGAGGCTATTCTTCCCTGTGGCAGTTCTGTGGGAAACAAGAGAAGTAGGACATAGAAACACTGAAGTGAGATCAAATCACTCTCCAATCAACTCCACTATAACGAGAATTGAGTCCAGAACAGGAGAATGAGCTCGAGCCCATGCTTCCCTGTGCCCTTGTTTTCTCCATTTTAAAAGACAGAGAGAATGTATAAAGATGAATATTATGCAGCACACAGAAGGCAATTTCTGGAAAGATGGACTTCAGAAACCAGGAGCCATCCTTGGTTCTGCAGCATCTCTGCTCCTCTTCTGCTTCAACAGCCCCCCTCCCAGCTCAGGGTCCGTGATGATCTCGGCAGACATGAATTGAGGCATTCCAAGGGCTCACTCACAAACCTCACAGATGAGGGTTGCAAGAATAGCAGAAAGGATACAATTCAGCACTCACCCTTTGGCATGATGGCTTCAGGAGAGGACCTTGTTAACTCTCCTCCTGTATTTTCAGAGAGCTAAGTGGCTCTGATGAGTTTTAGAAGTATATTAGCCAGAAAAAAGATTTTGCTTTTGTTGTGACTGCTGTTGCTTGAGACAAATTTTGGACTGAGAGAGCCAGAACACATCCCCAGGCTGTGAGAAGCCATGAGTTATTGACCATGATTTCTGATGAAGGCTTTGCTCAAAACAGCCTCTCTACTGATGGGTGGTAAATAACACATACTGATGGCAGAGAGCTGCCTTCTGATGTAACCCAAGGGGTTTTTATGAGTTCTGAAAACCCAGGAACCTAAAATTAAAAGACCTATGTTTACTAGTATTTTCTCTAGAGATCAGGTTAAAAAAAATTATCTGTGCTGCATTTGCTGGCCAATTAATGATAATAACATTGGCTAGTTAAACTATCCTATTTTACATACATTTTTATTTCCTTCCAAATAGGGACATCTCCAAATAGAAAAGCAAGAGGCCTTGTTCTCTCTCCTTAATGGATTTTCCCTATCAATTTTCTCTAGATGGAATAGTATACAATTTTTTGTTTGCTTCTTGTGTACACATCTAAACTCCATAACAAAGATCTGTATATTTTATTCAGTGCTCTTTCTGCACCTCCAAGTATATATGACATATATGGTAGGTGCTCCATGTGTATCACAGAGGGATGAATGGCAAGCCCTTTCTCGTTTTTTCTGTAACATACACTGGGTAGTATACAATCTCTTTCTCCCACTGGTGAAGGCTAATGTTGTGCCAATGCTTCTATTTGTAGGTAAAAACATGGGACAGGAAAACCTTAGTAAAACGCGTAGGGGCCACTGCTAGACTCTTGGATACCATCTGAAAGAAACCTGTGTCAGAATTACTGAGCTCATAGAAAAAGACTAATTTTTCTTTTCACTGAAGGTCACTGAGAATTTGCATAAGCCCTAGGAAGGATTCAGCGTCTCTCACCACAGGCCAGCAGCACAGACCAGGATCAGAGACACATTTGGATTAGTGAGGTGAAGGGAGCTTACAAATGCCAAGGTCTGTTCCCTATGGGAGAATATTGGGAGCTACTCAAGAGTTTTTTATTTGTTATTTTGCAGAGAATTGAAATAATGTCAGGAATGAATTAGGAAGACTAATTTGTCAGGCGCTGGCAGAAGAGACTAGACAGAGAGTGAACTGCTGGAGGCAATTCCAATCATTAATGAATGACTCCAAAAAAAGCAAAAATGAAGGAAAGGGAAACTGCTGTAAGTTAATATTGCTGTTGTGAGTGACTCTGAGAAATAGTCATATACAGAAGGTATATCCAGGGAAAATTCAGGAAAATTTATCACAAAGAGAATAGAAATAGACAATAAAATTTCCCAAGACACTAGTCTACATGCTACTTCAGAGAGTACTCAGAAAAAATGAAAATATTAATAAAAGTTATACATTCAGTGTGGAATAAGTAGTAATCTAAGAAAGGTATACAATAGGAAAATGCATACACAATGCTAAGTAAATCTGAGGAACTATCAGACCATGACAAAAACACTCTAAGCTCATCTCCACAGATACTAAAGCAATGGGGTTAGTGAACTACATGAGAAAGGGTAAAGAAAAGTAACAGAGGACAAGAAAAAGGATCATGAACTCCCTCATGTATAGATTTTATACTTTAATACAAAATCTAACAACTGCTAAAATTAATTCAAGTTAATATTCTCAGACTTCCTCAAATTACTAGGGAAAAAAGTCCCACCAGGCAAGTTTGAAAAATATCCCCCAAGACAGACATTCCTTCAGTTGCAGGCATGGTGAGGATCTTTGTAATTCATTAATACTTGTGTTTTCTGTGTAAATATGCACAGTTTTTGTTTAGGTAATGCAAGAACATGAAATTCTCCCTCTAAGGTCACATATATGAAATCACATCGCAAGAGCAAGTTATGTTAAATTCTAAGCCAGAGCTCAAAATGAAGGTCATTTTTCACATCTCATACTGCTGGTGTCCATAGGACAACCATGGAATGAACACAGAAAATTCCAAACTTGTCCTTTCATTGCAAAACTCTCTCATCTTCCTGTTTTTTTTTTTCCTTTGTACCATGGTCACATTGGCCTAATTCAGTTGTAAGAAAGTACATGAGCTGAGCATGCTTTTACTAAAATATACAACAGCATCTTTTGCTCATTCCTGAGTCTTTTCAAGTCCAATGACTTTGACCTTGTCAAAATCAGTGATGATTTAATTGAAAAGGCTTTATTTACACTGCATTTCATGGAAATGCAGAAAAGAAAAAGCGGTATTTTTAACTAAGTGAAGTTCTGATTTGAAGAATTATATCACACTGAGCTAATCTACTAAAATACCCAGAAGCATTAGCTCCTGTATTTTTAAATTTGAATATATATATACATATATATATATATGTGTGTGTGTATATATATGTATATATATATATATATATATATATATATATGAGATAAAGGGAGAAATTCAACTTTCAAGTGCCAGAGAATGAAAGAAAAGAGAAATTGTAATTCTATATATTTGGGGTAAGGTCTGAGATGCTAAACACCATTTGTAATTAGTTGCCAAGTAAATCTAAGGAGGCTGCCAGGTAATTGCACTTTGAGTAGCAGGGTTAGGCATGTATCTGCAACAGCATATTCAGTTAGTTCACAGGTGTGTGGCTGTTGGAAAGTAGAGCAACACATTCTTGTTTTAATAAAGGCACTGGGGCTTCAGAAAAGGTAAAAGAACCAAGAATCCCTTAGCAAATGAAAGCAAATGGGAGAGGAAGCAGGTGGAAAAAACAGAGAAGTAGACCTCAGCTAAATGTAAAATGACCTCAGCAGATGCTACCTCTACAGGCCTTGGTTTCCAAGTTTTAAAATTAATAAAAAGCTGCAGGTGTATCAACACAAGTTAACATAGAAAAAACATGATTTTGAGTAAAGAATGAAGATGGAAAACGACAGGCATAGCATTAAAACATTATACAAATGCATTATGCAAAATTTTCTACATATCGAAATGTATTGATTATAATTCATGGGCATACATAAAGACTAGGATTTTAAAAGTATAATCAACAATACACACCAACTAAGAGTGTTTGTCTCCAATTACAAGACGGGATCAGGGAAGGAGGTATTATGGGGAAAAAGAGAAAAGAAGGAGGGAAGGAGAAGAAAGGATATGAAGTTTAATCAAAAGATATTTCATCTTACTATGATTTTTGTTATCTTTGACACAGAGCCTCTCTATGTTCCCCAGGCTGGTCTCAAACTTCTGGACGCAGTGATCTTCCTGCCTCTGCCTCCCCTAGAGCTGAGACTACAGGTGTATGATTCTGCATCCAGCTTTCTTAATGTAATTTTAGTGTGTACTTTATTTCCATTTCTAATCCTAAAATACTACACTCCTAAGGATTAAAGATAAAATGATTCATTTATAAGAAATGGGAAAGCACCCAAGGTTTCAGAACAAAGCTTAATAAAAATGTGGACCTTAAATCTAAAGCCAAAATGAGTCCCCCTTTTTATCTCTGAATCTCTGTAGATTTCACACAGATCTCTCTAAAATTTAACAAATATAAACCAGTGATGGTGAACATTTTAGAGCTTTCAATTACATAAACTTCCCACTGCAGCATGTGTGCCAGGAACGGTTTGCCACCACTGGTAGAGACCATATCTGAAGCTAAGAGACTCTGTAAATTGGAGGAAATGGTCTGGTCAAATTGCAAAATGTGAGACACAGTGCAGGTTTCCCAGAAGGTTTGTGAGGTGATAGATGATCTGGAAAAAGACATTGTTTAGATAATGACATTTGCTGCCTGTACTCTTTTTCCCCATCTCAAACTCCTATGAAGAGCCATCTCTCATGCTGAAAGTAGAATTTGTCTCCTAGAAACTTGACACTGCCCGCCTTGACAGAATCCTCTGGACTAAATAAATTCCTACTCTTACCCCTGCCTGGGGGAATTCATCAACCCTCCATACTTTCCCCATGGTATTATCCTTGAACTGGTAGTTTATTTAAATAATGATATATTCATATTGCTTAAAGCTCTTATATATTCATTTAATACACTGAATTATAATCAAATGATATATGCTGTTCAAATTTTTCTAGCACTGGAAGCTTTAGCCCACTGAGATGTCCCTTCCATGTGATGTGGTGTAGTGTGTGTGTTTGTGTGTGTGTACGTGTGTGTGTGTATATCTGTATCTTGTTGTTTTGCACACTTCCTTATTTTCTCTCACAAAAGGCATCAGCATCATTGTTGCTAGATCCTTCCCGAATCCTTGAATCAGCTATTTCTCAAAAAAAAAGCCCTGATTCTCTTCTTTGAATAACAGTAAGGTGGGATAGAAAATACAGTAATAGGTTGAGAGGAAATAAAATGTTCATTTTAAAACTACTTTTAAGAAAAATTGCAACTTCGGGACCCAAGTTACTCAAGCCTTTATCCATTTCAGAAAATTCACTTCAAAAACTTTTTTCTAAGAGTCTTCAAGACACAGTATGCCTGTAAACTGTGCTCTGGGCCTGTGCTCTCCACCTAGAAAGTGTCCTTCCTGCCACAGACCTTCACCCTGAATAGATAGCAGCACTAATGGGCCAGTGTGTCTCACTTGGCTTTCCAGTGTATCCCACCATAAAGGTAACAGAAAACAAGAATGCACATCTGAGATCACCCACCTGAGGGTGTCTTCAGGACCACATAAAACCTTCCAATCTTAGACCTTAGTAAACTACTCTGGTGAGGACCTACAATCTCTGAGTGCCTATTTTTTAATTCTCCCTAATAAACCTCTCTGTGACTTTTCTTGATATGCCTTGACAATTCTTTTTCTCTGACAGAAGTCAGCAAACCTACGACCTACCTCGTGGGTGAGCTGTGTAAAAGTCCCCATTTTATATTTGGATGACCTCATCAGACCCCTTCCAGTAACAGTAGTATTGGGAAAACAGATCTTATCGGTAGGTATCCTCATTGTTACTGGCATTTCACTTCTTTAGGTCCTCTCATTTGAAAAATATTTGTATTCTAACTTATACACACACACCTGTAAGTATTTCTGCATGGAATCATCTACATCTGTACACTAAATAAATGTGAGCTGTACTAGTATTTTCAACTCTAGTACTACATAGATTATTCTAGCCTCTTTTCCTTGTTTTTTCTGTAAGTTCCCACTCCAACAGTTAAAAGCCAGACTTTCACCTTCTTTCATCTTTATGTTTAATTGTTCACTTCTACATAGAGCAGCATTAGAATTGTTAATCTGTACACACAAGGGAAACGCTTCATTAACAAGAGGCAGTTCTATGGGGAGTTATTTTTGTTTAATCTTATATTTTTCATACATTTGCAAAATTTCTTGTCAGCATTTATTTCCCTGCCCTGTTCAGTGTTGTTTCATAATTTGAAATAGTCTCTTTTCTTGTATTTCTTTCCAAAATCCCCTGATCTTATTGTTTTAAATTTGCATACATTAAGAGTCAGTTCTTGTGCTACAAAGTTCTACAGGTTTTGCAAAACACATTCTGTCATTTTTCCACCAGTATTTATTCCTTCCTCAGCCCTTCAAAGCCCTTGAAATACTTGATATTTTTACTGTCTCTGTAGTGTCCCCTTTTGAGCATGTAATACAATTGGAATCATATGTGCTAGCAATTTAAGATTAAATTTTCCACTTAGCCATATTCAATTAAGACACTATTGTGTCTTCCTGTGGCTTTTTGTTCCCTTGCATGGTTGTATTATGGCTTCTTTTTCCACTCACCTTTAAAGAATGGTGTGGTTGCTTTTAGTTTTCAACAAGCATGAATAAAGCATGATATAGACATTCACATATAAGTTTCGGTGTGGAAGTGTATCTTCAAATAAATTCAGTAAATATCTTAGAGTAGATACATCATAAGGCTATGTTTACCTTTGTATGCAACTGTCAAATTCTGAACCAAACACTCATTACCATTTTTCATTCCCATTAGTAATGGAGGCTTTTTGGTGTTCTACCTTTTTATTAACATTTGGTATTGTCAGGTTTTGTTTTAAATTTTAGCCCTTCAGATAGTTATATAGTTGTGTTTTTGCTTTAATTTGGAATGCCTCAATGACAAATGAAAGTCAGCAAATCTTGGACCCATTTTTTTCTTTGGTTTTTTTCGTATCATTATTAGTGAGTTATATATATTCTTTGTGCATATTGTTGATGCAAGTCCTTGATTATATGTGTATTTTGCAAATGTTCTTTCTTTTTCTGATGTGATTTTTATTCTCTTAAAAGTATTGCTCACTAAGGAGAAATTTTGAACTTTAAAATGTTCAACATATCAATTATTTCTTTCAAGATTCTGTGTGGGGAAGGGGTAAGGGAATGTTACCAGAGACCCCTGCAGTGGTCCTGGTCTCCTACAAGCCAGTACAACATTTGAAAGATAGGAAAGTGTGAATTAACAGAAGCGCACAAACAGAGACTTGAGAGAAACTGAGTCTTGGGCTGATCTAAGCTGCTCTGGGCAGCAAAGACAAACAACTCCCAGGACACCCAGTGTTTATTCATTACAAGCATAGAAACTGGGCAGGCCTTGGGACACCTACTTGTATCAAGTATCAAACAGGCAGAACTGTAGAATGCAGGCACAAGCATATCTTTGCTGAAGAGAACAAATGGTTAATGAGAAGGGGAGAATTTAGTTGGAGTCAGTCGAACTTGACTGGGAGTGAGCTGAGCCAGGCTCTGCTACTTCCAATGTAACACAGCCAGATTATGGAGGGGTAAAAGCTTGTGCCACTCTAGGCTATTAATACTGGGCGGAGGTGTCTGCTACAATTCTGCTGTGACATTGTGTTTTCATTACCAAATCCAAGATTACCTGAATCATTTCTTGTGTGTTCTGGAAGCTTTATAGTTTTGAACTTTGTTTCTAGGTACACGATCTATTTTAAAGGTTCCTTTGAGTGTGGATGTAGGGATGTGTATGTCTTTGTGTTTGCATATTTGCGCAATTGCACACATATGAGTGAAAAGTTGTAAGTTCTATATCCAGGGTGGGAAGATTCTTGTTTTGTTTTGTTTTGGTAGATGTACCTTGAATTTTTCCAGTTCCATTTATAAAAAAGACCATCATTTTTCACTGAATGGCTAAGCTTCTTGTCAAATACCAGTTGACTACCTTGTCTGGATTTGCTTCTTCTGTCTCTGTTCTGTTCCATTGATCTAGATACCAGTCCTCTTATAAATAACACACTGCCAGAATTACTATAATTGTTTAGACAGTGTCGAATTTGGGTAGTGTCAACCCAGCATCACTCTCATTTCTGAGTATGGTATTAGAATTCTGAGTCCTTACCTTTCCACATAAACAGTAGAATCATGTTGTTGATCATCAACATTATACAGTGGAATTTTGGTAGAGATTGCTCAGGTATCAAGTTAGGAAGAATTGATATGTTAAAATTATTGACTTAAACAAAGCTGGGCATGGTGGCGAATGCCTATAATCCCAGCACTCAGGAGGCTGAGGCAGGAGGATCACTGTGAGTTCGATACCAGCCTGGGCTACACAGTGAGTTCCAGATGAGTCTCAACTACATAGTGAGACTCTGTCTCAAAAAACCAAAAAAAAAAAATTCTTAAACAAGAAACATCTCTTCTTTTTTAGGACTTTTTAATTACTTTTTCAGTTTTATAGTTTAATGCAAATAGATATTGTACATACATTATTAGATTTATGCCTGGATATTTTTCTTTCTTTTGGTGACAATATAAATGATATTCAATTTAAATTTCTCTATCCAATCATCTATTGCTGGTATAAAAGAAAAATGCGACTATAATATACTAAGCTTTTATTCTGTAACTTTACTGTAGTCATTTATGAGTTTCAGGAGTTTTACCTTGTTGTGTTTCTTATGCTTGACATCAATTTTAGAATTTTTCACAGATTGTCTTGGCATCCATAAACAGGATTCTATTCCTTCCTTATTTTGTATTAAGAATAAACTTTTAAATTATTTTTCTGTAAAGCAGCACAGCCTAATCAATATATTGCTTTATCTCAGCAACTTTCATTGTAAAGGTAATATAAACTGACACAATAATAAGACACATCACAATGGGTAAAGTTAGCAGAACTGACAGTATCAATATATTCACATGTGTGAAACAGAACTTTCATACACTGCTATTAAGAGAATAAAATTTCAAATGTATTTTGAAAAAAATAGGAATATTCTGATTAAGTTGCATATGCTTGTAGCCTCTGCTATAGAAATTACAATACACACACACACAAAGAGAAAGAAACAAAGAAAGAGAGCAAGATATGAAATTACTATATAACTCTAAAACAAAATCTTATATATTAATGTTTCTTGAAATTTTATTCCTAATAGTAAAGTTTGCAATGATAAAAAGATAGAGAATTCAGTGAGCATACATTCAATGGAATAATTCACAGGAAGCAATGTTCTGCTACATTCACTGACATGGTTGAAACTCAAATCAGCATTATGTTAAACAAAAGAAGCCAAATACAAAAAGAATTAAAAATAAAGAATATATTTTATTAATAATATTAAGGGTAGAAAACTCATTAACAGATATCAGAACAGTTGTAATGAAGGTGGCTATTGTCTGGTAAAGAATAAAGTACACACTTAACTTTAAACCAACTTAGAATCCATATCATTTTTTCAAATAAGAACCTCTCCAATTTGCAAAAGATTATGCATTATTGGAATAATCCCATCGCAATTTAGATTCCATTAAAAGCCTATGTAAGCTAGAAATAGATAGAAGTATATCTATCCTGCAGAGCGAGCAGTTGAGGCTTAACCTAAAGATATATTGCCATGATTCTTGGACTGAAAGTGGTGCTCTACCTGAAAGGCAAACTTCACCAAAAATGCCAGGTCCTCTTGTTCATAGTCAGCTCTGTTCCCTTTGCCATTGAGTGCTATCCCGCTGTCAGGTATCTATGTTTATTAAAGTAATAAATGACTTTATTAAAATATGTGCTTCAGGGCTGGGGATTTAGCTCAGTGGTTCTGCCGCCTGCCTTGCAAGCGCAAGGACCAGAGTTTGAGCCCCAGTACCAAAAAAAAAAAAGTTATAGCTAAAATACGTGCTTCAAAATGAAATTCAAACCAAATAGTGTTAAGTACTCATCCTTACCAGGCTCTTTTGAATATAAACAAAAGAGTAGAAGTAAACACTATAAACATTCAGACTCAGAGGAGTAAAATTTTAAACAAATTATAATAAATATAGTCTCTTTGAGAAATCTTGATCAGATTGAAGACGTCTTGAGATGTCTGTTATGATTTAGATCTATGGAGAAAGGCCTGGTCGGAAAAGAAAGGTCACTGAGGGCGTGACCTGGAAGGTTGCGTTCTTGTCCCAGGCTCCTCCATTTGTTTTCTGCTTCGCAGCTGCCATAATAAGAGCAACTTCGCTCTACCGAGCCTTTCACCTTGCTGCTTCCACCTAGGAGTTCAATGACCACAGACTAAACCAACGGAAACTGTGAGCCAAATTAGACATCTCCTTCTTAAAACTGTGAATGTTGGGTATTTTGTCCCTCTGACAGGAAAACTACCAATATCCTATCAGTTTCTAGATAGGATAGTTTCTAGGCTATTCTTAAAGACCACTGTTTCAGAATCTTTTGAATATCATTATATCTTTGTGTAGAAATAAACATTATAGTGATAATAAACCATCATTCCCTGACTAGAATCCATGAAGTGACATAGGCACCAAACTTATTTGATGTACTAACTGATGAACAACAGATATCTTATGTTATGAGTAACATACAGAGAAGAATAATTTATAGAGCACAATTTCCTATTATTTTGATTATAAATGATGTTTTAGTTGCTCTAAATGTTGGCATAATATCTAATAAGCTTGCACTCTTACAGAAATGTAGCAAATGGAGGTGTCTTACTAGAAAGACTTAAACCGATCTCCTCAGTCTCATCTTTCCAGAAAAAAGTGCACTGTTATAAAAAGATTGATATGAAATATTTCCTTATAGCTAACCCTGTTTGTCATACTTTAAAATAAGACTTTTACAGATATATGCATTTGAGAAAAAAATGCCATGCAGGTCATTTCTCTATTATAGGCATCTGGGTCCTGGACATCATTTACTTACAGTGCCTACTTTGGGGCTTATTCTGAAAAAGTTGCTTGAACTCATCTCTGTTCCTTCATGATTCTTATATCTTTTTTGTTTGCATTTTTTTACATGATGTATAATAGGTTCAAAAACTGTTGTTATCTCTCTGGTATTAGGCAAGCAACACATTCCCTCACTGAGAGAGCTAGAATGTCCCCTGAAGAAGGACAATTAAAAAATATGAGAAAAGAAAGAATAAAAAGAAGTAAAGCTTTTGTAAAGAGAGAGCAGTGGAAGAGTGGGAGGAGATATATGAAAAAACAAGAACAAAGATATATCATATACAAGTATAAATTCCCAATGATGAATATGATTATAACATATACCTAAAATGCACCAATTAAATTAAAAATTTTTTTAAAAGTAAGAAATGCCAAAAAATGATGTCTTACAAGATGGTTCTGCTAAATGCTTGTAAAAGATAAAATGGATGGAAGCAAGAGTCACTTTTGAAGGCCTCAGACCATGATGAAATTCTGACACCTAGAAAAAGAGAGGTAAAAGAATTGACTGGGTAGGAAAATCTCAGACTGCAGTGTAGGTATAAAAAGTCTTGATGAGGATGATATGAGGTCTTGAAGCAAAGATTTCCTACCAAAAAAAAAAAAAATAAGATGCATGTTAGGTAGAAATCCATCAGTACTAGTTCTTCCCACACAAACTGATCGGGCATTGGTGGCTACAATTTTTAATAAGCTGCCCTCTGTCTGAGCACCGTGGTGCACTCGAGGAGCATGGGCTACAGAAGTCCAGGAAAAAAATGGTTTTCTTAATGGAGGGGATAAGATTTTCTAATGCTGCCCCAGTGAACTTTCAAAAAGTAAATTAAGCCCCAAATTTTTGTGGATTTCTCATTCTTATTATTGTATTTCAATAATTATTAGTTACAACAGTAAATAGCAAAGGGCTATGAAAACATACTTTCATTCAACAAAGGTTTAATAATCTCAAAGCTGTCTATAGTTTTAAATATACAGGTGGTAAAAACAAGGGAGAAGTTGAGAAAATTCAGCAAAAAGCATCTATGTTCAATATGTTTTACGACTTATGACACAAAGTTAAACCACAAGATATTTGTAAATATACAGTCCATTATTGTTAATAAACTTCATTGCATAAATAGTACTGGCTGAAATATTTCTACTGCCCTAATGTACAATGTTTTCCTATTGATAATGAAAATAAGAGCTATAATAACTATACGCTCCTTTTCAAAATATTGGGTGCCATTTTAGATTTGACAGTTACAGTGTAAACAATAATACTCTGTTACTGGAACCTTGGGAACACAGGCCTTATTTCCCTAATCATCTTCTTGTATGCTGCCTATAACAATAAGAGGCAGAGGTGTAAATATTCCGGGCAATAATAAATGGGATGTTTCAGATTCTCAGAAGTGTGAGGCCCATGGTGCAAATATTATTATTCTCAAAGTAAACAAGAAAGGTAGAATATGAACATAGGCATGTGAGAAATACAGAAAAGGATCAAATTAGGAGAAACTGGTTCTGCTTCAAACTTTATGGAATTTTAATGGGTTTTCATCAAATCCTGTTGCCTCTACCAGTACCAATAATGAAATATATAAAAATTATTTCACATATTTATCACTTCTCTATTTAGATAAGAAAGAAAAATTTTCCACTTTTTTCTATCTTAAGAATAACCATGCAAAGGGGTATTAAACAATTGTGTACATCACTGGTGTATGTATTCACTGTTAGCATGCTATTGGTTGTTCAGAAAATTTGGTAGAAATGCAGATCATACAGAAACAAACAAAAAAAATAAGATCATCCATACAGAAAATGGTAAGACAAATCTATAATCCATGCAAAACTATCTGTAAGATTACCATGGTATGAATAAAACCTCATCACTAAAAACAGCAATATACAGTTAATGTCCTTTGATTTTCTTACCTTATTACTGCTTCTAATTAGAATATGTCTCTGTTCTCAATTTTAATCTTAACTTTAGTCAGTGCAACTTTCACATCCTTGTTTCTCAAACTGTAGATCAGAGGATTGAGCATAGGCCCCACATTAGTATAGAAAACAGAAGAAATTTTTCCCTCCTCCATAGATCCAGGAGAAGAATATTTAAGATACATGAATGCTGCTGATCCAAAAAACAGAGAAATGGCCATGATGTGAGAGCTACAGGTACTGAAGGCTTTGGATCTTCCTTGCACAGATCTGATGTGCAGAATATTTGTGATGATGAAAACGTATGAAATTAGGATGGTGAAACTGGGGACTGTGATATTAATACCCACTACAATGAGCACTACCACCTTATTGACATAGGTGCTGGTGCAAGAGAGTTGGAGAAGCGGGAGGATGTCACACAAGTAATGGTTGATGACATTGGCATTGCAGAAGGTTAGTCTAAGCATGCAGCCCGTGTGGGCACTGGATCCAGCAAAGCCCATGGCATAGGCAGCAAGAGATAGCCCAGAACAGACCTGCTGAGACATGCTGATTTTGTACAGCAGTGGGTTGCAGATGGCCACATAGCGATCATAAGCCATTGCAGTCAACATGTAGCACTCAGAAATGACAAAGAAGAGAAAGAAAAACAGCTGAGTCATGCAGCCTGCATAGGAGATGACATTCTTCTTGGAGACAAAGTTCATCAGCATTTTGGGAGTGAAAACAGAAGAGTAACAGAGATCAATGGAAGAGAGGTTGAAGAGGAAATAGTACATGGGGGTGTGGAGGTGAGGATTGAGAATAATCAGAATGACCAAACCTAAGTTGCCCACCAGCGTGACAATGTAGATCATCAGAAACAGGTAAAAGAGGGGTAGCTGAAGCTCTGGATGATCTGTTAGTCCACCAAGAAGAAACTCAGTCACCAAGGATCCATTTCCAGAAAGCGTTGTCATTGTTAGAAATCTAACAGAACAGAGGAAAGTTTGTTAATAAAGCACCCAGCTCTTCTTCAAACTCTCATTCATGGGAAGAGGATTGACAAAATTTGAGTAAATTATCCTATAATCTATAGCTGCTGACTGTATTACCACACAATCCTCTTCAACATTCGTATGACCAAAAAGTAAGAAAATATTCCTGTAAGAGAAAGGCTGTGCTCTTATTCTACTTCTTAGAAGGAAGATCATGACAGGTTTTTCTTTTTTAGAAATTCCTATTATTTTACTAGAAAAGTCCATAACATCAATTATATACATGGAAGAGATCTGTGGAAATTTGAGATTAACTATATAAATTTGATAATTAACTATATATCCCAGTGTCACAACATACTCTGCTGTATTCCATTCTAGCTAGACCGAGGATAAAGATTAGGGGGGTGTGCTTGCAATGATTCATTGTGATGACAGGAAAGAAAATAACAATATGACCACTGATTGTATAAGTGGTAAGTTTGAAAAAATTGACAAGCTTTATTTCTATTATATCCAAGTTCCTCTAAATGTAATATGTTTTAAAGCAAAAGACAAATTTCTCCTTTTGATGCTGCTGTGTTCTTCATCTGTAGCCTGAAGCTACTGTAGTTATCTCCGCATCAGTCTAAGACTGAAGCCAACACACCAAGGTTAAGAAGAGGGAAATGGAGACAGTACAGTCAGAGCCCCATGCTGCTGAGTTCCTTTTCTTGGATGCAGTAGTTATCCTCACTTTTCAGCCACATGGAGAGTGAGAAAAATAAATGGAGATTTGATGGATTAAGTCACTCTCCTTTCTCCCAGAGAGTTGACTGCGAACTCTTTCGGTGCACTTGCCACCCCTGTTCTGAGGAGGAACTGGCTTCAGAGTTAAAAGAACTGACCAGGTGCAGTGACAGTCTTCTTCCTTGACAAGCAATAGGGTCTTCCCACAGATCTCACAAGTTAAATGTCCCAGGAGCCATTCTAAGGTGTATATCAAACTTCTAGTTATACATTTTCCAAAAGGATGTGGAAAGAAAAGCACAGACTTGACAGCGGAGCTGTTATGTCACAGAGCATGTAACATAGGCTTCAGTTTTAAAGTTCTTTTAGAAGTAGGTGTCTCCTAGGAGCTTGCCATCATGATAAACTAGGGAAGGAAGACTTCATGGCATCTGTGTTAACACAATAATTCATGATAAAAAATGTGAACTTCCCCAGAGGGATTTTACAGCCTCCAAGGATACATGAAATGTCCCTCTGTTGTTATTCATAAAGATATAAATATAATTAACATCATTAATTATAATTATAGGTACCCTATTAGTTTTTGTAAAAACTTATGTATCATTTAGTAAAGCTTTTTGTTATGCTTATTTTTAATATTGTACATCCCTTTAAATAATCAGTATTTGAACAAGGTACATTTTATTTTCATTTTAAAATAGACTTTTATTCCCACTATTTTTTAATTTTAAAAAAGTGTGCACAGAAACAAAATCCTTTATTTCATGAGAGTATAATTTCTGGTTCTTGTGACTCAATATATTTTTCCCCATAGTAAACTAAAATCAAATCTGCAAGAAAAAAATATCACTCATCACGGGCTAACATTTCAAGAAAACATAATTTATAATTCTCCCGTGTATGTGATAATGCATTTGTCCTTGTGACAAAGCATCTATTTTTACTTATTTTGCAAAAAATCTCTTATCAATATACAAATTCACCTCAACTCTTCACCCAACTTCTACCCACAGTGTCATCTTTCAACTCTTTAGGACAACAACAAAACTAAAAAATTGACTTTGGTATAGTAATGTTAAGTAGACCAGCTATTCACCTCCAACCAGTGAAGATGCACAGTGTGTGCCTATGTGGATATACACATAAATCTTTGCAATTCAATCCTATGTATATATTTGAACTCGGGCAAACTTTTCAACAATCAGGATAAAGCTGTGTTCCACCACCAGGAATGAACTCTGATATAAATCTCTGCATAGTCATAGCTATCCCCATCCATTTTTCATCTGCATCCTTTGATTATCAATAACCTGCTCTTCACAGTTTGGTCATGTCTGAGGATGATGAATGGACTCATACAAATGTAATATTGAAAATTTTTTTCATTCAATGTGAGACCTCTCAGGTGCATCCAAGTTATGTATAATTATTTTCTCTTTAATTGCTGAGTAGTTTTCCATTTATAACAGTCCAAGTTTATTCAATCTTCAATAGTAATTTTAAGCATAACAAGTGGGCCAGGCATTTAGCTCAGTGGCTTTACTGCCTGCATCCCAAGTGAAAGGTCCAGAATTTGATCCCCGGTACCAATAAATAAATAAATAAGAGTAATAAGTCCTTGTTTTGACATAAAATTTATTTGTTTCATTTATCAAAAATATTTCAAGACGGAGGACTTGAGGTTCAGAATGAAGACTGATTTTCTAGAAACTGTCTTTTAAGTTAAGAGGGTCTCCTCTCTCCTTCAAGAATAAAGACCAAACATGCAGATTTGCTAGGTCTTATGATCTGACAAAGGCAAGTGAACACAGAGTATGTTTCATCATTACTCTTTGTGAACATGTACAACATCCTCATGATCAGTCAGGAAAAGGCACTTGGGAATAAAAAGCAGATATACACAATGGAAATCTGTGGCTATTTTTAGTGGGCCACTCCACTCAACAACCATCTCCTCCACCCAGCTTGGGTGCCACAGAAGTCATGCAAAACAGCATGAAGCCAATTACACATCAATTAAAAAAATAAAACTGAGGTTGTATTTGATTTATGTAACCAAAATAAACATATTCAGTTAAAAAAGTACCTAAGGGACAGGTACTGCTAAACAAGAGTGAAAAGAGAAAAGTAAAATATCCACCTTCAAGAAGTTTCAAAAGTTTTCAGAAAAAAAAATGGATGATAGCAATCTTATTATTTTGTATTTTCTACAACTCCACAGTCTACACTGTTTTATTTCACACTAAATTTTTTTAAGTGTTCATGTAAATAAGATACATTTTTAGTCATTTTACAGAGAAATTGTCTCAGTCTCACAAAAGGCATAGCTTCCTCACTGAGAACAAACTAAAGCTAGAGTCTTTCTTCAAATATCTCATTCTTTTAACAACACTCATCTCTAGGACAAAGAAATATGTATTATTGAAAGAAACAAGTTATCATAAATAACAGTTTTAGAAATGGATATTTTCTCTTCCTTTATAAACTAGTGTTCTAATACTCCTTGAAACATAATAGGATACTGAAAATATTATCTAGAAAATACTGTTATATTTTGAGTATCAATAATTATTACAGCATCCTGAAAGAAAACATCAGGTTTATGAATCAATATATATTTTATTATTTTAATCAGTAACTCTTTCCTTTTGCCTTGCCCTGATCCTTCCAGGGTGATCTGCTAATAACCAGATGGAGAGGTCTTCCTACATGGGTAGGGGTGAAACATCGGAGAAGAGCCCTGGAATTATAAACCTGGCACTTTACGGAAGATGCTTCCTCAGCATCTCCTCTCTCTCTCCCAGAAAGAGAGAGGAACAGAAGTGTACCTCACAAAGGTAAACACATATATGTAACCTAGAGAAAAACTAAATAAACTCTTTACATTCACTTGCTTTTAGTCAACTGTAAAATCCATTAATTTTGGAGATTCATGGGATAGAAATGTATCATTAGTCTTCCACTAGTTTAGCTGTAGATATACTTCTGATGTATGTCAAATGAGTGATGAGAGTTACAAAGTTTGCTTTTCAGGGACTTGAAGGCCACTTTTTTCAAAAGCACTGACTTTTTTTTTTTAATTTTATTGAGTTTATTGGTACATTTTAGGGATACAGTACAGTTATTGTATATGTTTGACAGGTGACTAATATGTGGCAAAAAAACCTGGCATCTCTGCATTCATATGCACCAGTCTTATTTCCTACTTTGACTTCAGGGTCAGATTTTTTTCTGCTCAGTGTTGTGTACAGATATCCTAGACGCTTAGGGAATGTCTGTTGAGAACAGATACCACTAACGTCTATAGGTCTGACAGGTAAACCACCAAATTTGATGTTACCATGTTAGCATTAAATTAGAAGTTAGACTACATATGCAGCTTCTTTCTCCTAATTCTGGACTGTATAATATAGTCTGAATATGTCAAAATAGTTTTATCTCTTGGATGAAGTAAGATTTTTATTAAAGGAAGTGTTAAAAATTATCCCCTTTTTCTTAGAAATATTAGAATATTGAGCTTCTTTATTAATCATTCTCTTGTAATTAATACATAAATTTTATAAAATCCACAAAGGTTTCTCATCTTTAAAAAAGTCTTTTGTCAACTTAAAATCTGAGTAGATGCTTCAAAAATTTATTTTCTTTTAAAGGGTTTGGAGACTTCAAGTTGTTCCAATCCTCCAAGGGGATCAAGCTGTCTCAGATAAAAGACTTGCTCATGAAAAAAACTGACTTTTTATTAGAAGAGGAGTTCAAAGGTTTCCAACACACAAAAAGAGAAATGTTCCAGGAGATGGGAATGGCAATTATCTACTCATTAGTACATTGACAAAGAAATTAAAACTTCATAAGAATGAGGTCACAAAATTGTTTAACCCAGAGGAAACATGAGACAGGAAATCACTGTCACCTAGATCATTCTGAGATCCCACAGCAGGTTCTGGCAACTTCTTGATGTCATTGATATAATAAACACAATATAAGCATTGTCCTGCTTAATCATAAATCTGACCTGGAGTGTATAAAATAAATGACAAAGGAACAATAAACATCCCATTATATTCTTGTTGGCCCCTATGATTGTAACCAGTGTATAGTAAATAGTATAATAACCGTCTTGCTCTGATTTTAATTCATAAAAACAGACCATTTGGAAGCCATTGCAAGAGAACTTATTCTAAGCAATTAGAAATTGTTTAGTCCCTGGAGGGAAAACTCTCATTTGGGCTTAAATAATCTCTTTATTCTTACATTTGGTGAATCAATTTGCTTCTCAGATTAATAAATGTCTGTTGTCATCCGCTGCTTGGTCTGCAGAGTTCAGTTCGGGAGCTCGGACTGGGAGGGTAAGGTGCAGAACTCTGGGGAGACTCTGGGGAGACACCAGGCAGACTCTGGGGAGGTTTCTGGAACGCTTCCACTTTATTTAGGAAAGGCACAGGCTTATATAGCTTACATGTGGACAACCATGGGGGAGGAGAGTGGGAGGAGTATTTATCTTATTGGCTAGACATATGGTGGGGTGATTCTTTTCTTGGGCGGGGCGAAGGAATCGCGGACTAGGGGCAGAGGTGTAACCTGTTAGACCCAGCATCTATGCAGTTAGGCAGGTTTGCTCAGCCCTAGATTTATGGTTATTTCCTGGATGGTCATTCTTATGTTGGTTCAATGAACATCATTTTCACATTCGCTATATTTCAATTTACCTTTTTTAGGTTGAAAATATGTATCAAATTATCAGACTGTGCCTCACAAATGTGTACAATTATTATGTATCAGTTTTAAAAAGAAAGAAAAAAATCTATTTATATAAAAGTAAAAGTTTTAGATTTTTGTTTCTGTATTAATTATGTTGTTTGTTTGTTTCTTTGTTTGTTTTGCTTGCTTTGGGGTTTTGTTTTCTTATTTTCCCAGTCAGAGATGCTGGGTCTAGGACTCTGACATGTGACTTTATAGGAATATAAGTAAGCCTTTAACAACCATCATTCATCAAAAATGTATACATAATATGGAGATTCACCAAAACGTTAATATCAAAATGTGTAAGAAATGATATCATCTTTTGTGTTCCTGAAACTGTACAGTAACAAGATAGACACTTGTTTCTTGGAATTTCTATTTTATACTTAATAAAAGAACTTCTTAGAAACATCATTCCTGTATTATAGAATGTTCAACAGTTTATTTTCTCTTCAAGTATATGGCTTTTAACATGATAGTCATTTTTCTCATGTGTCTCAGATGAAATGTATGGCCCAACTTCAGCTTCTTACAGGTATCTTGCTTTCTGTCTTATTGTTCTTCTCTATTGAATGAATGATTGAGTGCATGAATGAATGAATTATAAAATTGTGACTTTCCCCTAATAGGTGTATTTTCTTAAGGATGTAATTCAGTAGTAGAGGCTTCACTAGCATGGGTGAAGGCCTGGGTTTGCTCCTTAATACCTGAAATATGCATATTTTTATTTGTTTCTAAATTTGTACTGATATATTCTCCATATTCTCCTGCATATGGATAACTTTACACTTCAATGTGATATTATATTTTTTAGTTGAAGTTATACCTACAAAAGTGTAAATTTATATCATCTGCATTAAATAAATATGCCCTTGTACCCTAAGTAACATTTTGGCCATTGTTTTAAGATGGTGATATATAGTATATTATTATTATTCTCTAATTATTTGGGCATGAAATTTTGTTTTATTTTTATAGAAGTAAGAATAATTTTATACTTTATTAACATTTACTCATATTACATTAAAATAAATATGCATATGTAAATGTTGTGTATGTGAAAGAAATATGTATTTTTATATATGTATGAATCTTAATATCTCTTGATACAATCTTTAAAACACCAAAAGTATATAACACTTTTAAAATATATGTCATCTAATTTCCTCTGCACCAAAACACTTTGAAATATAAGTCATGCAGAAACTAAGGCTGAGAGAACATAAAATACAAATATTCATCTGGAACCAAACCAGATCATAAAATTCTAAGTCCAGTGGTCTCTCCACATTAGTACATTTTTATTGAAAGAATGAGGAAAATTCAAGGGTACTTCTGCCTAATTCATGTCCTTGTTTTACTTGAAAATAAATTCTTTTTCCCTCAGACATCCAATATTATAAAAGAAACATCATCCCTCTTGCAGGATATGGCAATTTGTTGTTATTTAAAATACATTGTTTCACAAATTTCACTATAAATTATTTATGGAGCCCTCAACGTTTCTCATAGATCAGTTGTAAATGTGCATAAATAGAACTTCAAAATAGTAAAGAAGAAAGCTAAAACCCTTTGTATGATGAATATCAGAGATTTTTTTATTTGCTCTAAAAACATCCACTCTTTTTCCTTTTGAAGCTTTAATGCATCAGGCCCACTTCCCAATATTTTAACTATGTACTGTATACATCTTCTAATGTTTACTCTTCTTTTATTATGTTGTAGTCACCATGACATGTTTTTCATATTTCATCAAGACTGTTCTCCCTTTGGAAAATTGCCCTTGCTCTTCCCTCTGTCTAGAATGCTCCCATGTGACAGTCTCCCCTCAACAGTAAGACCTCAGTTCCAGGACAATTCTTCAGAAAAGTCCTCTGTTAACATCAAATCCAAAGTAAGAGCAAAGTAAGAAATTATTCTATCTTTGGCTTAATTTATGACTTTCTATAGGATTTTTCTGGTATACATGTTTATTTGCTTGTTATCTCTCTTTGTCATGCGCACCTCCACATTACTGCAAACAATAAATTCTCTGAGAGTACAGACATTTTCTATCTTCATTTTTATGTTTTTGTCCTTTAACTGACCCTGGATATTTTGATGTCAAAATTACTTGACTTGCTGATAAATAAAGTACATTATTTGAACTATGTGAAACTCTGAAACAAATGAGACTGAAGATTTCAAATGAAAGGAGTTGCAAATGAATTGACTGTACAATATATTTATAAAAGGACCAAAAGGCTTGTACTTAATTATCAATATACATTTCAGTTAAACTTCTTCCCAGTGAAGACACGGCATCTTTCTCATACCCACACTTCTCCCAAGTGCAAGAAGAGAACTCAGGGGAGGTTCCCTGTTGGGGCATGAGAGGACAGGTAGCCAAGGTGTTGACCCTGAGCCCCGGAATGCTGGTTCTCACTGGGGCACAGGTGTCCCGAAGGCGACGTGCTAGAGCCAAGTCCCTTGACCTACAAACAACCCCCTACACTCTGTGTTTGTTCTTTTTCCAGTTTACACTCCTTTCTGGTCATAAACAGATGTTGTCTTATCTTGATGTTAAGTTCTTAGCTTGAACAGTGTGTATCTACTTGTCACTTCTTGTGACTGATTGTTTATCTTACTCATGCCTCCTTGTGATTGAAGTTTATTACCAACCTCTGAGATCCTGCTTGTGTGAGTGGCCTTAAAACTAGTATATAACACCCTGTGTCAGAAACAAACTGTGCAGGGCCAGGGGTTTAGCTCAGTGGTTCTGCCACCTGCTTTGCAATCACAAGGGCCCAAGTTCAATCCCTGGTGCCTAAAAAAAAGGAATAAACTTTGCCATTAGCTATCAGCTTTTGGTCATTCATTGTGTCCCCTCCTCTAGAAGGAGACCTCAACAGTTCCCTTTCTCCTGGCCACTCTAAATGGTTATTTCCTTTCCTAAGGATTTTTAAAAAATCAATCAGAGAAAGCACAAGACATCAGGAACACAAATGAAAAATCCCCAGTGCTCACTTCGGCAGCACATATACAAATGAAAAATCCCCAAAAACATTCCAATGAGGATTATTAAATGAACAAGATAATAATTCTAAGACTACCATAATGAAAGTCTCCATGACAGTTTCAGTGGAACTCTACATGATTGATCTATAAGGTAATTAGTTTAGCAATGAGTTAGCAAGAATAGGGCCCTGGCTATCACCAACACTGGAAAAACAGGTGACAGACAGACAGTAGATAGAAAAATATCTTACAACTTCTGAATTTATTTATCACTCAATTTTTCTACTTAAAATTTTGTAATTTCTAGGATTGGTATATATCTCACTGGAAGATGTATTAGGTTCAATCTCCAACACCAAAAAAAAAAAAAAAAACAAAAAACCCTTGTATTTTCTGAAAATAAACTAGAAAAATGACATAATGGAGTACTCTTCTCACTCTCCCTCTCTATATATAAAAATAGTGATCAGATCATTCCCCATATATGTTCTTTAACTTAGAAATTGTATCTATAATTAACTTAGTTTGATCACTTACTATACTCTTAGTTCTTTTGATTTTTCTTCTTCTTCTTGCTGTCCTTGCTATTTTGCAGTGCTAGAAAACAATCCCAAGCTCTGTGTATATTAGCCAAACCTTCTTTCACTAAGTCACAGGCTTAGTCCATTCCACAGTTTTACACATCACATTCCCGAACTAAGATTTGTCATCAATAACTCAGGACTTATTTAGCAGAGCACCCTTTTATCCAAAGTCTTTCTCAGTGCAGTGTGGACATCTTTGTTTTTCAGACTGTAGATAAAAGGGTTCATCATTGGTCCCAAAAATGTATAAAAAATTGAAGATACTTTATCTTGATCCAGAGATATAGTAGAAGGCTTAAGGTACATGAATGCTGAAGCTCCATAAAAAAGAGAAGTGGCAATTATGTGAGAACTGCAGGTACTGAAGGCTTTGGACCTGCCCCTGGCAGATTGGATAGAGCAGATATTGGAGAGGATAAAGGTATATGACATGAAGATGGTGAGACTAGCCACTGTTATATTGACACCCACCACAATGAAGACAACCATTTCATTGATGGAAGTACTTGTGCAAGAGAGCTGCAAGAGAGGAGGTATTTCACATAGATAATGATTAATGACATTACTGTCACAGAACGTGAGTCTAAGCATGCACACAGTATGGGCCATGGCACCCAAGAAGCCCATTGCATACACACCCGCTGTCATCATGAGGCAGACCTGTTGGGACATGATGACCTTGTACAGCAGGGGCTTACAGATGGCCACATATCTGTCATAGGCCATTGATGTCAAAATATAGCATTCGTCAATTACAAAGAAAGCAAAGAAAAAGAGCTGAGCCATGCACTCAGCATAAGAGATGATGTTCTGATTTACAAAACCCATCAACACTCTAGGAGTTACGACAGAGGAGTAGCAGAGATCGATGAAGGATAGGTGGAAGAGAAAGTAATACATGGGAGTATGAAGGTGAGGATTGAGATAAATCTGAACAATCAAGCCCAGGTTCCCCAGCATGGAGACCACATAGATTCCCAAGAAGAGGAAGAAGAGAGGCAGCTGGAGCTCTGGCTGTTGTGTCAAACCCAGCAAGACAAACTCAGTCACTGAAGAGCCATTGCCTGAGGCCATTCTTCCCTGTGGCAGTTCTGTGGGAATAAGAGAAGTAGTAACATGTTTACATTAAAATGAGATACCAGGTCTCTCCTCCCAACTCCAGGATAAACAGATTGACATTCACAAGGGAAGAATAAACTGATGCCCACCTTTTCATTTGCCTTTATTGTCATCATTTTAGAAGACAGAGAGAAGGTATAAAGAAGACTATTGAGAATGATGTAGAAGGCAATTTCAGGGCCAGGGATTTAGCTCAGCAGTTCCGCCAACCCACCTGCTCTGCAATGGTAAGGTCCCAACTTCCATCCCCGGTACCAAACCCTAGAAGGCAATTTCTGGAAAGATGGATTTTAGGAAGCCTAGAAGTGCTCTCAGTTCTGCAGCATCTCTGATCCACTTCTGCCTCAACAGTCCCCTCCCTGCTCAGGGTCAGTAGTGATCTCAGGGCACAGGAGGTGAGGCATTTCAAGAGCTCACTGAACCCTTGGGTTTGCAAGAAAAATGGCAGAAGAGATGCAATTCAGCACTCACCCTTTGGCATCTTGGCTTCACGGAAGGATTTATTAACTCTCCCCCTCTGTTTTCAGAGTGGCAAGTGGATCTGATGAGCTTGAGAAAATAGAGTCCAGAAAAGCAGCTTTGCTTTTGTTTTAATTGCTGTTGCTCAGTAAGAATTTTGGACTGAGCATCAGAACACAGCCCACAATCCCCCATCCTCTAAGCAGCCATGAATTGTCTATCATGATTTCTGCTGCTGACTTTGCCCAGTATCCTCTCCAGCCCAGGTAGCAAATATGATCCACTGATGACAAAGAACCACCTGACAGTATGACCGGAGGGGATTTTATGAGTTCAGAACCCCTAGGGTCCTGATTAAAAAATATGAAGACCTGTTTTTCCTCAATATTTTCTCCAGAGATCAAGCTTAACAGCTAAAAGAGATGACATGTGCTGCATTCACATACAAATTAATGATAATGGCATTAGTTTATTGAAGTGATACCATTTTACATACATTTTTATTTCTTTCCAAATGGGGACCTCTCTGTATAAAATTGCAAGTCAACTTGCCCTGTGTCCACGGTGGATTTTACTTAGTACCTGTGACTACCTGAGATACTATGTATTTGTTTTTGCTTGTAGCATATTCCTTCAGAGCATAGACTCCCACACATTTGACTCTAACATCCACAGTGGCAGAGGTCTTGTCTGCTTTCTTCAGAGCTATTTCTACGTCTGAAGAGCAATCTGTGGAACTTATAGTAGGTGCTCAATGAACATATGTATAATAAGTGGAACCCTTTCACCTTCTTCCTAAAACATACCCTGGATGATACACAAACCTTCTTGCACAAGCTGTCAGAAAGGTCCCAGTGCATCTTCCCACCTGAGAGCAGCACAGAAAAGGATCAGAAGGTCGATTTAGATCAGTGCAGTGCAGGGAGCTCTCAAATGCCCAGGCCCTGTTCAATTCAGGTGGGAGGAGTTTGGGAACCACTCAAGGGTTTTATATGTCATTTTGCAGAGGTTTGAAATAACCTCAGTGCTGCTTTAGAAGCATAATATTCAACCACTAGCTGGGATGAGTGGACTTAGAGGTAAGGTGAACTCTGGGAGGCAACTGAATGAAGGATTCAGTGAGTGACTCAACAGAGAGAAGGAAAGGAAGAAAGAAAGAAAGAAAGAAAGAAAGAAAGAAAGAAAGAAAGAAAGAAAGAAAGAAAGAAAGAAAGAAAGAAAGAAAGAAAGAAAGAAAGAAGAAAGAAAGGGAAGAAGGAGGAAGGAGAGAAAGAAAGGGAAGAAAGAACGAAGGAAGGAAAGCGGGGAGAAAGGGAGGGAGGGAGGAAGGGAGAAAGGGAGAAAAGAGAAAGGAAAGAGAGACAGGGAGACAGAGAGAAAGAAATAAGAAAAACTTCCCTGAATTAATGTCACTGCTACAAGTGGCTCCAAGAAAAAATCCTAAACTGGAAATATTGTAAGGGAAGATTCTGCTGGATTTTTCACTAAGGGCATAAAATTAAGCAATACAGTATTTTAGTAAGTTTTAGTGGGCACCCAAGTACACGTGTACAGTAGAAGAAGGCTCAAGAAAGGCTAAGTCATGCTCAGGTGAAACATCAGACCATGAAGAAAACATTGGGGTCCCTTCCATAGGTGATAAAGGAATGAGTTAGTGAAACCAGTGGAGAAAGCACAAAGAAAAATAACAGAGGGAAAAAAATAATTTAGAAATCCTCCAGTTGTACATTTCATACTTAAGATAATTGGAAACCCAACCATCTAGTCCCAGTTATTCTCAAACCCCTCAAACTACTAAAGGACTAAAAATTCTTCAGGGAAAATTTGAAATACATCTCATAGAACAGGCATTCCTTGTAGGTACAGTGGTGATGAGGACTTGGTGATTCATTAAAATTTGTGTTTTCTATAGAAATGGTTAGAGCTTGTATTCAGGTGATACAATAATATAAAATGCTCCCTCTAATTTCACATTATAGCAGATCACATAGGGAGAAGGCTTATGTCAAGTTCTAAGGTAGTGCTCAAGATGAGGACCATACATCCACCTTAATGCCACCAGGATACAGAGGGCTAAATATGTTAAGAAAGTATAGACAGTGAGTGTGCTCTTAAATTACAAAATGATCATCCCCTTGCTATTTTTGTTTACATAATGGAAATGTTAGTCTAATTCAGCTATAATCAACTGTGTTCTACTTTTCACTGAGCTATGCCACAACATTTTAAAGCCCAGTGTATCTCACCTTGTCAAAGTAAGAGGTAATTTAAGACAATATGCCTTATTCTACACTACATTTTTGTAAAAATGCAGACAAAAAAAATGTACATTTACAATAAATGGACTTTTGATTTTCAGAATTATGTCACACTGGGATAACCTGTTTCAAACAGAAACATTGACACCCTAGCTCCATTTCTGAGCTGCGTTCCTGGGCCTTTGTATATTTATTTATTTTACTTGAGACAGAGTGTCTCTAAATTGCCCAAGCTGGCCTTGAATTTGCAATCCTCATGCATCAGTCTCCTGAGTATCTGAGATTACAGGTTGGTACCTCTATGCCCAGGTGGTTCATATATTTTAAAATATAAATTAATTGTAATTTCAGGTGATAAAAATAAAGTTAAATTTTCAATTTCAAGGCAATAAAACATTAGATAGAATTTCATTTCATACATTTAGGGGAAACTGAGGTAATAACTACTATTTCATTTTATCATTATTTTCATTGAGACATGGCATTTACACATCTTTATGAGTACAATAAGTTAATTCAATACATGTGTGCATGTGTAATAGCCAAATTAGGGTCTTAAGCATTCTCATCTTTTAAACCATAAATCATCTTTATGTACTGAAAATTTGTACAGTACTCTTCTACTTATTTTTTCTAGTCATTTTTTAAATATACCACAGATTGTTTCAACCAGTAGGTTCCCTAATCTCCTAAAGAAGATCCAGGAATAATTTCATGCTAACTGTGTTTGGTGCTCTTTATTGAACTTCTTCCCATTTTCCCTCACTCCTGCATGTCTCAATCTCTAACAACCACTAATCTGATCTGTTCTTGTACAAGAATAATCACCAGAGATTTAGCTCAGTGGTTCAGCTGCCTGCCTGAGAAGCACAAGGTCTCCAGTTCAATCCCTGGTACCAAAAAGAAAGAAAGAAAGAAAGAAAGAAAGAAAGAAAGAAAGAAAGAAAGAAAGAAAGAAAGAAAGAAAGAAAGAAAGAAAGAAAGGGAAAGAAAGAAAACAAGAATAATCTATGAGTTTCTACAAATGAGAGAGCATATGTGATATCTTTTTTTTTTGTATCTGGCTTATTTCATTTAATATGAGCCCTCCATTTCCAGCCATGTTGCTAAAAATTTCAGGATTCTATTCTCTTTATGGGTCAATAACATTCCATTGCATCTATACACCACATTTTAATTCATTCATCCACCAAAGGGCATTTATTTTGATTCCATATTTTAGTTATTGTGAAGAGTGCTCCAATAAACATTGGAATGCAAGGGGTTCTGCTTTGGTTGGGTTTAGTTTGGGGCATAACAAGTTTGTCTCCTTTTGATATACCCAGTAGTGGAAGTGCTACATGATATAGTAGTTCTAGTTGTAGGTTTTTGAAAATCTCCATATAGTCTTCCAGAGTTCCTGTACTTATTGTCATTCTCACCAGTACTGTACAAGAGTTTCATTTCTTTATATCCCTTCCAGCATTAGTTTTCTGATACTTGTTATTTTTTGTTTGTTTGTTTTTGTCTTTTAGATTATAGACATTCTGACTGGGCTAAGATAATATCTCGTTGTGGTTTTGATTTACACTGCCCTCATGATTAGTGAAATTGAGTGGGTTTTTCCAAGTACTGGTTGGCCATTTTTATGTCCTCTTTTAAGAAACAAATATTTCTTAGATTTTTTTTTTTTTTGTCCTGGAGAGTTTTTGTCCACTTTTAAATGGCACATACAATTTTACATGTTTGGGATATAGGGTGACATACAACACATTTATACAGGATATAAGATCAGGATAATTGGCATATCAATCACCTCAAACATTTCTAATGTTTTGATTAGGAACACTTAAAATCCTTTCTACTAGGTATTTAGAAATACACACTTGTGACTATAACTGTTGTCAACAGTAATTATTCTACTGTGTTGTGAAACATTGCAAGTCATTCCTCTTATCCAACTGCACCCCATTGACTGTATTTTTCATGACAGTTTATATTTACAGAAAAACTGACAAAATTTACAAAGAGATCCCATATATCTCTCCACACATTTTTCCCTAATACCACAGATTGTTTTTGTATGACTATGCTGCGGGCTAAACCCAGGGCTTCACACATGCTAGGCAAGCATTGTATCACTGAGTTATATCTCCAGCACTGCCCCAATACCTAGATCAACATTAATACAGTCATCACAATGAATGAACCAATGCTGATTTAACATTATTAAAGAAAGTCCATAATTTACTGGGATTTCCTTGATATGTCTTCTTGTTTGGTGGTTTGGGGGGGGCAGAACATGGTACACAAATCCCATCCAAGATACAATTAATAGCTGTGGCTTCATAAACTCTTCTTGCCTATGACAATTTTGAACACTTCCTTTCTTTTTGATGACCCTAACAGCTTTGAGAACTATTGAAAAGGCATTTTATAAGATGGCACTTTATTGAGATGTAATATCTCTGATTCTGACAATTCTAGGGCAATTGGTTTCTAGGAGAAGTAAACATCATTTTCATCACAGGACATCAAGGGCTCTCTCTATGGTTTGTGACACTTCATGTGCACTTTTGTCACCTGAATGGGTGGTGTTCATCAGATTGCTCCACTGTAAAGTGCTCTCTGGCCCATTTTCATGCCACAGTTTTGGAAAGGGTCACCAAGTAGTGCCAGAGTTATAAGCAGTCATTCCTCTTCTCCATGAAGGCAGGATATCTATATAAATTACTTGGAATTCAGCATGAGAGATTTCTCTCTGCTCCCCAGCTTACTAATACTAATTTATTAGCTCATGTATAAATATTAGTTTAACCTCATGGACATTTATTTTATACCTTGAATTTCAATCTAATACTATTTTGTTGTTCAAATACTTTCTACCTTTGACCATAGTGGGAGATCTTTTGGTTGGTTCCCTTGTCTTTTTGTCATATCTCCCTCCAATATGCATATGTGTGCACACACTCATGTGTGTGTGTGTGTGTGTGTGTGTGTGTGTTAATGTTGTTTAATAATTTTCTTAGTTTTCCTGGTGACTGTAAGTTCACTTTAGTTATCTTTTTCCCCCTCCCAAATCAGCTACTTATTCAAAAAGCCCTGATTACTTTTATCATCATGAAAAACCTAGATCTTGTTGTTGGGTTTGTTCTTTGCTACTAGGATTTCATTACTTTTAGGCCCTCTCAGTTGACAGAGCAAAGAGATATTTTGCATACTAACACATGCATACACATGTACCTACAAATAGTTCTGTACTGACACATTTAAATCTGTAGTAAATGAAGCATGAGTTTTTAGTGAAGTCTTCAAAATAGATTACCATATAAATTATTCTACCCTTTTCTCCTTACTTGCCTGTAAATTAACAGTAAGCGTTAGAAAGCCAACCTTACAGAGTGACTCTATGTTATTACTGACTATAGTTAAAACTTATTTTACTTTATTTGTACATGTGTATAGTATACATTTACATTTCTTATGAGAAGTCAATACATGTACATAATGCATCTAAATTCTTTTTGCATCCCTATTCCCTTCTCTCACTCCTGCCTCTACTCATTTCTTCATCTCCTTCCTTTTTTTTTCCAGTACATGTTTGCAGCACATAATGGCTACATTCCTTTTGTGGAACTGATACATGTATATAAGACGTCCCAATTTCTTTTTCTATACCTTATCCCTTTCTTCCTTTTCCCTTGCCTCCAACTCCTGATCCTCTTCTCTGTTGAAAACAATCTATCTCCCAACTTTTATTATCTTTTTCCTTTTGCTCTTTATTTTTACTCTGAATTATTAGTGTAAAAGAAACAATGTGACTATTTGAATAGGACTCCAGTTACACAGGAAATAGTTCTGAGACTTAACGAATGGGATCACATTAAATTAAAAAGCTTCTGCAAGCAAAAGAATCTATCAACATGGTGAAAAGACAACCTACAGAATGGGAAAAAGGCTTTCAGTGATTCCTCAAACAGAGGACTCATATCTAGAATATATTTTTAATATTCTAAAAATTAGACTCCCCAACATAAAAAACCTAATCAAAATATGGGCAGGTGAAATGAATAAATATTACAATAGTGAAATAAATATTGGAAGCAATAAGAACTTAAATTTTGCTTTAATGACGATAGTTTTAAAAGATTAAATTAAATATTTTAACTTGAATTACTTTCTTCTAATCCAGTGATGGTGAACATTTTATACAAGTGCCAAAACTGCAACCCACAAATTTATCACAAAATGCCAATACTGTAGTTAATCCTGAATAATAAGATTTTAGTTTAGAAAATATAACTCTTATATTAACATCTTTTGTACTAACAGAGAAACAACACATGTGCCATAGGTCTAAGGTATACTTCTGAACCAATGTTTTAGAACTTTTCAAAAATAAGGCTATATTCAATATATGAATATATATATATATATATATATGTTCATATAAAATGACGATGGTGATGAATCTTTGTCTTCTAAAAAGGACTTCACTAATGAGCATCTCTTTCAAAGTCACTCAAGGTGATATGGATAATAGACAATTTCTATCATTTTATTATGAATAACTTTTAGTTACTCCCCATGACCCCACGAATAGGATTATACTATGGAAACAGTGACATGTCTCAGCAGAAAACTTGACCAAAACACAACCTTACCACCCATTAAAAAAAATTATCACTATTATTAAGAGAGCAAGATGAAATACTTCATATTTCACTTTGTTAACTCCACTTTAAAATCAGACTTTTATTGATGTATGTTCCTTTTGCTAGTTGAATATTAAATCTGTTACATCTCCCTGCTGTAGGAATCTTGGCTTCAGACAACACATGACCCTCACTTTTTAGCTCCTTCTGCAACAAATCTACAGAAGTTCTCTCTGCGCCTTCACAATTCTCATTTGTTTCTTCCATTCTTCTGAGGATGCACAATGAGTTCAAAAACAGGCTCTGTATTTTAGTTGCATGGCTTCAAGTCAGTACCATAACCATTCCCTCATCCATAAACATAAAAGTCTCCTTGAAAGGAGATGTCAGGAGAAGATTTGATTTTCAATACATGTCTAAAGGTGAATGCCTGTGAAGGATAAAAATGGAAGGGAGCAGGAGTCATTGATGAAGTCCTCAGACCAGGATGGAAATCTGACACCTAAGAAAGGAAAGATAAGTGGAAAAAGGATTGTGCAAAAACTCCACACTGGTGCAGTTCTAAAAGGTCTTCGTCAGGATGGAGAAAGCAAACACTGAGAGATCTGTTTGAGACAGAAATGATCGAGATCTAGTACATCTCACCCACCACACTCAGTCATTTGCTGAACGCATCTCAGCCAGCATGACTCTGCCTGAACAGTGTGGTGCATTCAAAGGAATATCAGATCCAGACTTTAAATAACTGGGCTCCTCACAACTGACGCTTTTGACAGAGGGCTAAGTAGAGTCTTGAAGGCTGCCCACACTCCACCTCCAAAAAGTAAACACCTAAAATTTTCTGATTAATTGTTGTTACAATTTATTATTGTTTTCACTATTAATTATTTTTATTAATTATAATAAATTTATTATAGGTATTATCTAAGCAGTATACTCCTAATTAATAGGTGTGTCTTAATCTGTCAGCTTATATAGATACATATACATACAAATATACATATACATAGATATATTCCAATGGCCAAAAGCATTGGATTATTAGAGATATTATATGGTATTATATCAAATAGTATCTTCTTAAATGTATTTAATGTCTTATAAGTGAAAAGTTTAAGTAAATTCACAAAATATTTACAGGAATAAAGTTATTTTTATTGATATGTGTTTCTTTCTCATGATAAATCTGAAGAAGTAGAACATCAGATAAAATATTTCTGGTAACAATGCACAGTGGTTTCTTGTTAGTGATAAAAGCAACAATTAGTGTAAGAACTATATATCTATTTCCAAATGTTGTCACCACTTTACAAAGTAATAAATGCAAATACTGTCAGTCACAATTGGTCTCATTGGAATCCTGGGATACACACATACTCTTTCTCCCATCATTCTCTGTTAATGGCATCATTGGCAATGAAAGGTGGAATTCTATCCACTCTGTTAAATAAATGAGATGATACAAGTTCTCAGATGTAGGTGTCAGATGGTAGCGTTTTGAAAATCTCAACCTATTCAAGAATGCAGAATAAGAAAAGGAATAGTGATGAGAAAGAAAAGAGCAGAAAAGGATCAGACTGAAGGGATTTGATTATGTTCTAAGATTCACACTGCTTAAATTGAAGACATTTTATCTCAACCCATTAATGTGTACATTTTTATGTTTTTCATGTATCCATCAAAAATGCATTTATTTTGTTTTTTTGTTTGTTTGTTTGTTTTGGGAGGGGTTGAGACAGGGTCTCACTATGTAGTTGAGACTGACCTGGAACTCACTATGTAGCCCAGGTTGGTCTCAAACTCACAGCGATCCTCCTGCCTCAGCCTGCTGAGTGCTGGGATTACAGGTGTGCACCACCACACCCGGTTATAAAAAAATGCATTAATTTTAAAAAGAAAACATTTCATCAAATCTTGATGCCTTTAACACTAATAATGTTGATAATAATGAGAATGTTTCTGTCTTATTTGACTCTTCTGTGTTTAGGTGAGAGAGCTGAAATTTTAACTTTTTGTAAAGTACAAAATTGAGCATAATTTTCCCAACTAGGAATATCCTAGGAGACAGAGAGTGATGAAATCATAGAAGAAAACACTGGTGCATATGTTGCTTCATAAACATGCCATTAGTTATTTAGAAAATCTGTGAGAAGTGTCAAAGATACAGAAACAAAAGTCAGGCAAAATAAAGTATAAGAAGAGATTGGGTGCATTCAGGGTGGTATGGCCCTAGACTAGATAAGCTATAAAAGAAAGGATAAGATAAGTCTGCTAACCCACATATAATACTACCTGTAGAAGTCACATGGGTTTGAACAAAATCTCTTCATGAAAGCTTCCAATAAAAATTTCATGTCCTTAGTTTCTTTATGTTATTACCACTTCCAATTACAATATATTATTCTCCTGAATTTTAAATAATAACTTTCCTCAGGATAATTTTGACATCCTTGATCCTCAAACTATAGATCAGAAGATTGAGCATAAGCCCCATAGTACTGCAGAGAATATGAGAAAATTTCCTCTGGTCCATAAATTCAGGATAATATTTAAGATACATAAATGCTGATGATGAGAAGGAGAGAGGGAGGGAGAACACAATGGTAATGATGTGAGAGCTGCGGGTAGTGAAGGCTTTGGATCTTCCGTATGTATTCAATGTGCAGAATGCTCTGATGATGAAAAAGTAAGAAATTAAGGTGGTTACTCTGGAGACTGTGATACAATAAGGACTACCACTTCATTGACATAAGTGCCAGTGCAAGAGAGGTGGAGGATGTCACACAAATAATGGTTGATGACATTGACATTGTAGAAGGTTAGTCTAAGCATGCTGACCCTATACAGCAATGGGTTGCAGATGGCCACATAGCGTATCATAGGCCATTGCAGTCAACATGTACCACTCAGAAATGACAAAGAAGAGGAAAAAAAAAAAAAAAGCTGAGTCATGCAGCCTGCATAGGAGATGACATTCTTGGAGACAAAGTTCATCAGCATTTTGGGAGTGAAAGTAGAAGAGTAACAGAGATCAATGGAAGAGAGGTTGAAAAGGAAATAGTGCATGGAGGTGTGGAGGTGAGGATTGAGAATAATCAGAATGACCAAACCTAAATTGCCCTTCAGGGAGACAATGTAGATAATCAGAAACAGGTAAAAGAGCGGTAGCTGGAGCTCTGGATGATCTGTTAGCCCAGCAAGAAGAAACTCAGTCACCAAGGACTCATTTCCAGACAGTGTTGTCATTATTGAAAATCTAACAGAGGCTGGGCTTGGTGGCACATGCCTGTAATCCCAGCACTCAGGAGGCTGAGGCAAAAGGATTGCTGTGAGTTCAGTGAGTTTCCGGTCAGTCTCAACTACATAGTGAGACTCTGTCTCAAAAAAACCAAAAAAAAAATAAAGAAAGAAAGAAAGAGAGAGAGAGAGAGAGAGAGAGAGAGAGAGAGAGAGAAAGAAAGAAAGGAAAAAAAGAAAGAAGAGAAAAAGAAAATCTAACATAACAGAAGAAAATTTCACTGATAAAAAAAAATCCATCTTTCTTTTCTAAACGCTCATTCTCATCAGAGATGAGTTTCTTTAAGTGTTATTTTTTCATAGCTACTCAATATAGTGCTACACCTTCCCCTCAACATTGCTACCACTCTTTCTTTTGTCCTCTTGAGCTGAAAAAATTCTTGTCTCCTGATAGAAAACAAGAAGGTAGAATGCAGTGGGGATGTTGCTGTCAGATTTGCTTCCACTTAAGCTTTTTCCTATCTACTTTCTACTTATTTGTCTGTGATTGCACTCGACACCCAGTTCCCACCATGCCAGAAAGAGAGAATTCCTTCAGGTGTTATGGCTGTGTTTAGATGTCCCCAAAAACTCTCATACTTTTTCAGAGGTAGCTGAATCTACAGTGTGTGATTGATTCATGATGGGGCTAGGCCCAAGGGCACTAGGATTAAGTGCACTAGGATTAATGGCATGTGTGCTACCCACAGAAGATAGTCTGAATAAGATAAAAGAGGCAGAAATACAATTCCCTTGTTGCTTTTGCTATCTTCTGCCACAATGAACTTTTGCCCCTATGCCACCCTAATTTGGAGCCAGCTGATTATAGACTGAACCTCTGTGAACTATAAATCAGATAAACCTTTCCCCCCTTTAACTGTGGATGTCAGATAGTTTGTCTCAGCAATGATGGAAAAGTAGCTAAGACAGTAGGATACCAGACCAATATTCTGCTTCCTGGGAGAAAGTCCCTCACTGTCTACAGCAACTTACCACAAGAACCCATAATTCAACCATGATAAAGGGCATAAAAGAGCTTGGCAAGGAAATAAGGGAAAGGAAAAAATATGATAAAATAAAAAATTGGAAACAAAACCTTTATAAACAGGGAGGGGTGAAGAGATTGAAAGGAGAGCAGGGGAATGAAGAAAGCATAACAACCAAGATATATCATGTAAAGGTAAAATTTCCCAAGGATGAATGTCATTGTATACCTAGAATGTACCAACAAACTTAATAATTAAAATAAAGAGCTTGGTAGTAGCTTAAGATTTATATTTAAGAGCCAGGCATGGTGGCACATGCCTGTAATCGCAGCACTCGGGAGGCTGAGGCAGGAGAATCTCTGTGAGTTTGAGACCAGCCTGGGTTACATAGTGAGTTCCAGGTCAGTCTCAACTACATAGTGAGACCCTGTCTCAAAAAACCAAAAAATAAAAAATAATAAAGATTTGTAATTAATCACATATCCCAATATCTCTACAAATTCTTTTCTAGTTCTTTTCTAGATGGTGAATGTATTTTCAATAGTTTATATATAAAGGCATGAAAGAAAAGTATCATTCCCTTGGGTGCTGTTTATGTTAGTGGTAAAGTTTGAAAAAAAAAAGGTATCAAATTGTATACATTATTTTATATGTACAGCATACTTCAATTTTTTGTTAACAAAGAAATATTCTCTCTTTCCCCTTAAGCTTCCGTGTTCTTGCTGTGTCTCCTTGAGCTGCATGGCTGACTTGCTACCAGACTGAAGATGAAGCTAATTAAATGAAAATTGGATGAGACAAAATCAGGCAGTTAAATCAGAGCTCTGTACTGCTGAGTTTCTTATTTTTTTCAAAATGATAGCTCTCATTTTTTAGCCACATTCAAAGTGAGAGATACAAGTAGAGACAGAATTAACTCATCTTCCTTCTACTCAGACAGCTCAGTGCTGACTACAATGCATGACTCATCACCAGAGTTCTGTGGAGGAAGTGGATCTGAGGTATCAGAGCTGACCAGCTGCAATCACAGAATTTCCTCTTTTCCTGGGCAAAACATGGCTGCACAGATCTCACAGTCTGAATGTTTCTGAAGTCATTCAGAAGTTTAATCTAACTTTCTACTTCTAGCTAAGTATTTGCAAAAGAGTGTGAAGGAAATCCAGTCTTGACATCAGACACATCATGTCATAGGGTCTGTGGTATTTGCTAAGGGCTTATTATCCCTTTGGACTTGCTTAGGAATCCAGGAGTAGGGGCCCAATGGCACCTCTCCCACAGTGATAAAGAAGGAAGGGAAAAAATAATGGTGTGTATTTATACCCTGATTCATGACAGTAGATGTCATCTTCCCACCAGGAACTCTACAGTCTCCAGCAATAGATAGGTTCTGCTATCATTTATACATTTGTAGATGGAATTAATGTAATTAAAATGTTTGCAAATCCTAGTTATAGAAAGTATCATAGTTTTGCTAAAATTTATGTATAATCTAGTAAATATATATTTGTTACGCTCATTTTCAATATTTTATAAAATCAGTATATAACTATGCATATTTTATACACACAAAAAAGCATATTTTAATTTTAAGTACTTTAACAAAAAGATTTATAAAATAAGATTGATTTTTTTATGTCATGAAATTTAATTATCTTGGGTTCTTCTGACTCAATACGTCTGTGCCTTAACAAGTTAAAATTAAATCTACAGGGAAAATCACTATACATAGGCAGTCATTTGAAAAAACATGACCTTAGAATTTCCCTGTATATAGAGAGCATGTACTTCTGCTTGTGGAAAGGCATCTATTTTTTTTAACTTTTTTGTTTCACACTGCTTGTATATATTCAGGAAGTTGCAGGAATGGTACACAGCTTCCCTTGAACTGTTCACCTAACCTCCTCCCATAGTGACAACTTCACAACTATAAGACAGAAAAAAACACTAAGAAACTGATATTGGTGCAAAAATGTTAGCTAGACCAAGATCTTATTGAGCTTTCAGTAGTTTAACATGCACAGTGTGTGTGTGCCTGGTCTATGCAATTCAATCCCATTGACTTATTCAAGCAAACTGCGATCCTCTACCATATTCCTCTACCATAAGTGAATGTCCTTACTTTATGTCTTTATATTTGTATCTATGCCCTTCCATTTTCCTTTTTATCCCCTGGCAAACCATAATCTGTTCTCTATTTTCATTGTTTGGCCATTTCATGGACAATACATGGACATATAAAATATGTAACTTCTGAGATTGCCTTTTCACTAAGCATAAGAACCTTCAGAAACCTCAATGTAGATCCATCCAAGTTGATGGTACATCAACAATTTGTTCCTTTTATTTGCAAGTAATACCCCATTTGTGATAAAATAGATGATTTAGCCTCTGTAATAATGAGTTCTAAATCCTTGTTTTGACACAAAACCAAATCTAGTTTGTTTATGGGAAATGACTGAGGAGCAGTGATAGAGGATCACAGTGCAGACTGATTTTCTCTAAGTCAAGAATGTCTCCTTTCTTCTCCAAGAATAAACACTAGAACACCCAGATTTGTATATGACTTATAATCTGTGCCAAAGACAAGGTGAAAATAGAGTGTGTGCCACACTTAGTTTTTATGAATGTACACATTATAATTATTAATCAAAAGCAAATTACTAAAGCAAAGGCATTTGAGTATAAAATGTATGTAAGAGCAAAGGGAATCTATGGCATTTTCACAACCTCCAATCAACAGCCTTTTATCCACCCCCATAAGTTTGGTTGATGCATAAGTTATGCCAAGGTGGACAAGACAGGAGTATTAGCTGCTGTGAGGCACAGAGTGGTGACTCAATTATAATCAGGTGGCAATGCCAATATTATGTAGTATAGTGTGTCACCCTCAGTGACAGGAAATCAGAAGGTACCAATGATTCCATTAGCCTGTGGTTGAGCTTATATTTAGAGTAACCCTATTCAAGACGGAATCTATGGAAATACACAGCTGAGACTGAAGAGAACTCAAGTTAGCCAAACATCCTGGCAGAGAAGGAGGCTACATATATGTAGGTAGAGGATTTTTAAAACATAGAATAAATTAAGAATTGTGACATATTTCAACATGATCTGAGCGCACTTCTATACATACTACATATGCCTCAGCAACAGTCAGAAGGCTTACTGACTTGAGGAGTTCAATTTCTGTCCATCAGTGGTTGACCACTAGTTATGGTGGTATGAAGTCCTTAAGAAAAGGAAAAGAATCTTGCAGAATCAAAATAGAAAGCAGTCTGGAACAAACCAGATTGACTACTTCATTCCTCTTTTATATATTCTCTTAAGACTAAAATATTCTAAAATAAGATAGTGAATAAACAGGCAGATAATGAAAGTTGTAAATAACAGACTAGCTAGGAATACTGGGACTTGAGAACAATGTATTTGTGAGTTCTGATGGTTTTTATGGGATTCCTGGAAAGCAAACCAAAAAGCAAAGAAAAGCTTTTCCCTCCTGACTACAGGAGTGGGGAAACATATATTCTGGCAGAATAGAAAATGTCTAACATGTACTAATATAATCCCTAGGAAAAGCTGCCTTTCAGCCATGCCATCAGAAATGAAGTATAGTTTAACTTTTACCTCCTGTTTGGTGATAACAATACCTCTCTGACTCCTTGGCATGAGTGATATCAGGATGCCTTCTGGAGAATAAACTTCAGCCCATATCTGTTGGGAGTAGATGGAAATCTTATGCCATGATTATAGCCAAGTAACCATCCAAACTTGCTCCCCAATGCCTACCCAAAAAAGCTGAACAAGGTGATGATAGTTGCTACTCCACTCTCCTGCCAGTGAAATGTCAAAAAAGCCAAATGGGAAGCTGAATTCCATCTCATCCAATAGCAATGCAGTGGAACAAAGTGGTGTGAACTGTAATATACTTTTTTCCATTCCACTGTATGGTCAGTCAACAAGACAAACAAGGAAGCTAACTTCTACCTGTAATTGGTGCAATGACATTCTGAGAGTTTTCCAACATTGCTTAGGAGGTGTCAGCAGGGCTAAGGTGGGATGGACTTCTACACATCAAAAGCTAGGTGACATGAGTCAGAACTCCAAATTCAAGAGCATAATGATCAGGGAGTGGCAGGAATCTGAATATGTACATCCACCTATATCTACACAGTGTGCTCTACAGGCTGAGTGCTTAATGAAAAAGAAAATAAAATGAAATGTATAGTCTCACAAATAAATATCTATGATACAATTGAAAATCTCCTGTGCTTTCAGAAACATATTTGACTACAACCTGAAAAAATAATGAACCATCTTCTTGTTACCTTTGCTGCCTTGTGTGTGCTGTGATGTTCCTGCTCTGCCATGCCTGTTTCTCATCCCTGCCTTGGAGTCAGCCGATCATGGACTGAAATCTCTACGAACTGTAAGACAAAAAGAACCCTTCCCCTCTAATTTTTGTTGTTGAGTATTATGTCTCAGCAATGAGAGAAAAGTAACTAACACAGAAATTTGCTACCGGAGATGTGGGGCCATTGCTGTGACATTACCTGGCCATGTGGTTTAACAGCCTTTGGAATTGGCTTGTGGGAAGGAAAAAAGTTAGGAAAGATCCAGAGATGTTGGCTACAGAAGCAACTCTGGAACCCCTTAGGCTGTTCTGTATGGGAGATTCTGGTTAGAGTGCAGAAGACCGACCAGAAAGCTGGTATAGACCAGGCTCAGGAGGTTCCTGCTGGGAAGAAGGACTTCACTGGCTGCTGCACTCCAGAAAATGTTTGTTATGACTTGACAGAAAGTTTATCTAAAGTTTGCTCATGTTCAGAGACTTTGCTGGAAGTTTCAGAGCAGCCAGCTGAAAAAGTAGGGCTGGAATGCCTTAGGCTGTTCTGTATGGGAGATTCTGGATGGGGTCAAAATACTACAAAGATTATAAAGACCAGACTAGGAAGGTCTCTGCTAGGAAGAAGGATTGCATTGGCTGTGGGACTCCAGATGATACGTGTTATGGCTTGGCATAGAGATTGTCTGAATTTTTATCATGTCCAGAGACTTTGCCTGAGACTGAGATTAAGGATGATAGACTAATTAATCTTGCAGAAAAAATTTCAAGGCAGTCAATGGCATGGCTACTGTTGGGGCTTTTAGCCAGATCTATGTTGAGAATCAAAAGCAAAAATCAGCAGAATGATTTAAAATGTTTTGACTTTGGACAAAAAAGAAGCTCCAGTAAACCTGTAGACTGCAAAGAAAGCACAGGAGATCTTGACTGAGGAGAAGGAACAGGAACATAGAAAAGATGTCCTGAGGAATCAAAAAAAAAAAGCATCAGGACTCCATCCTTTGTAGCCTCAGAGTTGTAAAGGTGAAATATTTTGCTTTGAGAAGAAAGTTTGAGAACGCCATGTTCCAGAATGGCGTTAGCCTAAGGAAATTTTTCCAAATTGGTGGCCTAGAGAATTTGTTCCTCAGGATTGGGTTCAGAGTGCTCAGCAATACAGGCACTCAACCCCTACAGCCAAGAGAGAAGGAAACCTGGCTACTGCTTCTGCTGGCAGAAGACCCTGGCATCATCCATATGATGCTGGATTTAGGCACATATAGAATGCAAGAGTTGTGGGGTCAGGGAGGCTTCCACCCAGATTTCAGAAGAAGCCTGAGAAGGCAGGCAGTGTGCCCCTGAGAGGGCAGTGTATGAAGCTGTGAGTGCAAAGCTGAAGGTGCATTAGAGACCCCAGAAGTTTGGAGAAGCCAGGAGTGTGGACTGTCTCAGGAAAGCTACCAGGAAGGAGCAGAGCTGGCCCAAGAGGAAAGCCATGGGAGCTGCAACCACCAGAAATGCCATAGGGGCAGAGCCACCTGAGCCCTTTGTAGTTCACAACTTGCCATAGATTGCTGGGGATGCTGGAATTAGAACCATGGGATTTAACATTTGCCCTACTGGATTTTGGACTTACTGTGGTCCCATTCCTTTGTATCCTCCTATTTGTAGCCTTTGGAATGATAACATCTATCTTGTGCCATTGAATGATGGAAGTGTTTGACTTTCTTTTCATTTTTACAGGGGCTTCCAGTTAAGAGTTTGCCTTAAATCTTGGAGGATACTTTGGACTTGGACTTTTCAGCAACGCTGAAATAATTCAGATTTTGGCAATTCTTAGAGATGGAATAAATGCCTTTTGTGTAAAGGAATGTACATGAGTCTTTGGGGATTCCGGGGCAGAATGTTGTGGTTTGGGTCTAGATGTCCTCCCAAAGCCTCATGTGGTCATAGACTTGATCTAGAGTGTGTGAAGCTGGAACTGATTCATGAAGCAATGCTAGGCTCAAGAGCACTAGGATTAAGGGTGTGAGCGCTACCCACCCTAAGTAGTCTGAATAAAATAAGAGGAACAGGGAGACTGTCAACTCTCTTGCTGTCTTTGCTGACTTTTGTGAACCATGTTGTTTCTGCTCTGCCATGCCTGTTTGTCATCCCTGCCTTAGAGACAGCTGATTATGGAATGAAACCTCTATGAACTGTAAGCCAAATAAACCCCTTCCCCTTTGAAACAAATTATATAGATGCCACACTAAGAAAACTCAAATACTAAATTGAGTAGTAATCATTAAAAAAATGCTTCAACAAACAATTACAAATGCTCTCGCAACAAATAAGAAACTTCTTTAAAAAAAACTCACCAAAGAACTTTAGATATATTTTTGGAAGAGGGCTTTTATTTCTGGAAAGAGTCAAAATACGTACTCTTTCTGCCTCTACTAACAGTGAAAACAATCTAGAATTAGAATAAAACAAATGTCAAAAGTCTCTGAAAGATAGAAAGGAGAGATCCAACTGATTAGTGAACTCAGGACCCACAGAAAATACCAAGGGGAGTTTCCTGGCTTTTCTTCTGGCTTCATATACCCAAAACCTTAACCTGAAGAGGTCAGCAAGACAGAAATGCCAACAAATATACACAATCTTTTCTTAAAGTCCAAGCAAATATGTGCTTTCCAACTGAAAAACAATAAAATTAGCAGCAGTATTCTCCCTCAGAATTTTCTAAATTACATTTGATAGTTGGAGCTAGATGGAAATGTATAAATAATAAACATTCTACTCCAGCCAAACACCACAGTAAAAACAGTCCCACCCAAAAGCATAGTAGCAAAGGCTGAGTAGGAAGCTTACACCTCCACCCTCGCTATAACAAATCATCTCAAAGCATACTCCCCATATTCATACACAGGCAAAAGGGTGTTAGAGGAGATCTATGGGAGGATCGGGATTGTCAGTAACAAAAACACCACCAATATAAGTAGAAAACTTGTACAGAGACAGAGTTCCCATTTCTAACCAACAGGAATGAGCCATTTCTCCCCTAGTGTTAACAGTGCTGAGACGGGAACCCAAGCTTCTACTTCTATTTATGATAACAACATGATGGCCTCCCTCTTCTCGCACAGAATCATGTCATAAAAGGCCAGCTAAGTGAAAGATTTTAATAAGCTCTAGAAATCTTAACATCATATGAAAATATCCACGTTTTAATAAAAAATAATTCATCATGCCAAGAACTTCACTTATTGAAACAAACAACAGATGCCAACACAAAGATGTCCAAGATGCTCAAATTATCTGAGGATTTTAAACCAGCCAGAATTCAAAAAGCCTCAACAAACAGTTATGGACACCATTGAAACAACTGAAAGACAATTAAGAGTCTTAGCTAATTAATACAAAATCTGTTTTTAAAAAGAAGATATGAAAAAGAAAAACAGAAATTGTATTTATTTTTATTTCATTTCTTTTCTTTTTTAATTAATACATGAGATAAAGTAAAAAGACACAGTGGGTTGGATCAGCATCAAAATGGAGCCTACACAGGTGAGAATAGGTGAAATAGAAGGTAGAATAATAGAGATTACTTATTCTGAATAATGCAAGAAAAAAGACTGAGCAAAACCAGAGTGTCAAGGACCAGGGAGATGATCGCCACAGGTCTAGTATTCATATCTTTTGAGTCCCAGAAAGAGAAGATAAAGGCAGAGATGCTGAAAAACACACTTCTCAAGTGCTGAAAGAAAAAACCATCAATCTAGGATTCTAAATTCAGTGAAAATACATTTCAGAAAGGAAGAGGAAATCACAGCATACTTATATAAAGGAAAACAAAGAACTTGTGACCACCACTCAGCTTAAGAGAACAGCTAAAGCAAACTCTTAAACATAAAGTGAATGATAAAGAAAGACAGACTATCAGGAGGGAACAGGGACTATAGTAAGCAAAGATGTAGGAAGAATGCTAGGCTTTCATTTCTGAATTTTCTAAATTACGCTTCATAGTTGGAGCTAAAATTGTTATAGCTTTAGATGTTTTTACATATACATAAGGAGAATATTTAGACAATTATAAATGATGGAGTGAAGAGACACAAGAGAAGACAAGTTTCTAGCTTCACATAAACTTGTAGACCTTTGTGTTTTACACAGGTCATTTAACACCTGGATAAATCATTCAAAGCTACACATTTAGATAAACTTTTAAACAGATAGACCAAAGTGGTATTCTAAAACCTGTCCAAGTATTCTACAGGAAAAAAAGATAACTAAAAACTGAAGAGAAAAATGGCATGCTTTGACAGAAATACTTAGAAATACTTTTAAGAAGTATTTAATAGTTATTGCTTTTAAAAGTGAATATAAAGGAAAATAAATAGAAGCAAGATTTCTTCGCTGTATCTGCTGCTCCAATAGGAACTATTTCATTAACTCACATAAATTTAAGCTGACTCTTGGTCAAACCTAGGCTATATTTTTCTTCATGATGCTGGAGCTGAGCCTCTGGAAATTACATTTTTACAGGCCAGCAAGTCTAGCATTTGATCCTATCAATATTCCATGCTTCTGCCAGAATTTTTTAAAAGTATGTAAAAATTGGAAAAAACAAATTGAAGTTAAATGAAAATGATCTGCATTCTTTATGTCAGTTTAGTCACCATCAGTGATAGACAGTAAGCACAGCACTCCCAAGAGTACCATTCGGTGTTATACGAAGACGCTATTAACTCCAGTTGAAAATGTATGTCTTTTGTTTCCCTACATGTAGAAGCACAAGTAGGCATGTGTGTCTCAGGGGTACCTCTCCATTCAGTGGCACATTGGTGAATCCCAGTGCAGAAATCACATGGGAGAGAAGACCCCTCACCACATCACCTAGCAACCAGAAAAGAGGCTGTTTTAATCCATTTTGTGTTGCAATAAGAAACAACCAAGGCTAGTATATTATAATTTGGATTTTAAATATCCCCTGAAAGTCTCATGGGTTTAGGTAGAGATTTAGGAAGTGATTAGATCATGACAGCCCTATACTCATCAGTGGATTAATCCACTGTAGTTCAGTAGCTAAATATGCTGTCAGAAGCAGGGGCTAGTGGGTCACTGGGGGTATGAGCTTGAAGGATGCATGACTCCTGATGTGCATTCTCCTCTCTGCCTCTGCTTCCTGGTTGCCAAGAGATGAGCAGTCTTCCTCCACTAGGCTCTTCCACTATGCTGTTTCTGCATTGGAGCTAGACAACTTTGCACTGAACCCACTGAAACTGTGAGTCAAATAAACTTTTTTGATTTGCAGATGTTGGGTATTTTGTTCCAATGATAGTAAAGTGATGAATGTAGCTGGGAGCTTAATAAAGAAAACAGGTTTATTTGTTTTACAGTTTTGATGTCTGTGAGATGAAGATTGGACAGTCCCATATGTCAGCATTTAGTGAAGGCCCCTTGGGCTATATCACAACAGGATGAAAAAGTTGGAAAGGAAACAGGTGCACACAGAAAGGACACACATACAGAATGTGCCTTGCTTTATAACAACCTGCTCTTATAAGAACTCACTGCAATAAACCAGTATTAATTCTTTCCAAGGAAAGTGTCCACAAGAACTATTTATTTTTCTCTAGTTTCTATCCATTAAATGTTCACCAACTCTTAATAGCCCCATAGGGGAGATCAAGCATCCAGCACATGAACTTTTGGGGGTACACTCACACCAAGTCCAAAATATCACTGGGACATTAACTGAAATTCAGCTAATTGCATGCTTCCACTTGTAAAATTTATTGGCAGTAATGAAAACATAGGACATTTGAAGACCATTTGTTTGACTACAACAGGATCTAGGGTTGATGTCAGTATATGGAGTGAGGATATGACATTGTGGTTAAAATGTGTTCTGCCCTTGACCTCCAATGTTGCCTTCATATTTTGATTCTCCGGTTATTATTTTACTACCTCACATTAAATTTCTACATCCCTAATATTCTTTCTATAAATTTCTAGAATCATTTTCTGTTACTTGTCAACCTTGACATAGTATTTTTTCATAGTATTTTTTAATAAGCTAAATAATGGATTAACTAAGACATCTACAAAAAAGTTAACATCTAAATTAGAAACATGAATACTTGTTGAAAATGTAGAGTGCATTAATTGACAATTAATTGAAAATAAAGGTTTTTGTAACTTACTCTGTACTTTACTTTTCATGAAGAAAACTCCATCTTCCTATTGTGACAATCAATGTCACATTATTAGCTGTGCTAATAATGACTTTTCTTTCATCGAACATCAACCTTGTCTGCTAAAATTATGGGGTCTTTTCAATTCAAATTTTACAAAGTAAGTTGAACATGAAGTTTACATCTAGTAAAAATTATAAGAAAGACACAGCCAAAAGGGCCTAACTCACCTGTATTGTTGAATTTTAGGCTACATTCAAATCACATGCTCAGAATGAATTTTGGTAACAAGGACATGAATGGCACTTTGGTGTCCAAGTAAATTCAGTATAGAGTTAATTTTACTCACTTTTGGCTCTGGGTTCCGTGACATTTGATCGGGATTTAAAAATTGGTAGAAGAGAATTAATAAACAAGAATCACGTGTCTTGTAATGTTCACTGTCTCTCTGCTCAACATTCACCTCTCCTGTGTATTTCCAGGGTTAGAAACCTCCTACCTATGTATCAAAAGCATCTCTGATATCTTGATAAAGTGACAAGTAACTTATATGAACTTTGTCCTGAAAGATGTTCAAGTCTAATAGGATCTACATAATGATTTTATATTCAGTGAAGATGATAAGTATATTGGGACTCAAGCAACCTCAGCTGGGTTTAAAAGGCTGGAGGACTCAATGGATGTTTAAAGAGGTGACAGAAAAAGAAAGCAGAATAAACAAAGGGAGAGGTGTGTTTTGTCAGATGGATAGTTACAGCAAAGACACGGAGTGTTCTAGAAGGAATAGCATGAGAAAAAGACCAAAAGTAACAGAGCATAATGCATTCAGGGAAAACATAACTATACATGCAACATTATGTGACAATTACAGATTGGAACATTACAGAAATATGACAAAATATTAATACCAGTTAATTCTGTGTGCTATGGAAAGTATACAGGTACTATGAGATTCTCACTCAGCATTTAAGGTAAGAATCTAATCGGTCTCGGCAGGGACTGGATTGTAATCAAATATCCAAGGCACTGACAAAAGGAGGTAGAGGAAATTGCAGCAGGCCAAAGACAAGGCAGATTCCCAGACATTAACCAAACACCAATTTAATGCTGAGTTTAGGAATGCAGGCTAATGTTCAAAATGGTAGGCATAGAGTCCATACTGACCACTGTTAAATTAAACTAAATTTGGGGTGGAAGATATTACTGTAATTCAATTCTTCAATAGAGACCTGCAACCTAATTTAAAATAAATAGATAAGTATTAACTGACCACAGCAGCTGAGCGTCCAGCAATCCCAGGTGGCCAGCTGATTCATATAAGGCAAGACACTGAGCTTTCACCCAGTAAACTTTCTCTGTACCTGGCTCCCATCTTCCATCCCTAAATGTTATCTGGCCACTTTGCAGACCTAGAGTTCTTTGTAGCAGTTTTGATTATGGAGGCTGCTTTATTCTAGAATCTTTTTTTTTTAAGACAAGTAAGAGCTTCAAATTCGCTGCAATTTTGTCTTTTGACACCATCTTGGTTATTTTCAGTTCAGAAATGAATATGGATGGAAAAGCAGAGCACAAACTGTAGAACTTGATACTGTAAGTAACTGGGAAAGAAGATAAAGACTCTTCCTCACCAAGGTAAACAGCCTTAGAATTTCTTACTGTGTTCTCCATAAAATTTCTTGCTATTATTTAGCTACAGAACACTAAATGAATTCACTATTCTGATCTTTCATGTAACCAAGTCTATTTCTAGGGAAAGAGTGGTAATACTCACTGTTGAATTCAATTTAACCCTACCCCTAACCTTAAGATGTAACATAAAACAAAGTAGAGTTTCCTACATTCAGAGAATTCCCACTATAGTAAGAAATTGTAGTTATGTCCTGGTGGAGAAATGTTTTCTATAGTAGACACTGCCTAATATGTAAATCGAATTATTATCTCGTGCCTGCATATATTTTACACAGTGTGAAGAATGTTTTCACTCTCAATCACTTAGACTTCTGTTACGGTTATCATTGTTTACATTGTTCACAATTTCATCATAAAACTCACTAAAGGTAGTAGTATTTGCAGAAGCTAGTAAAATCCAATGTTTATGAAGAGACATTTAGACAAGCCCGGTGGAGATTTGTAAAGTCTGATGAGTGGTGAGCTTCATGGATTCACTGTGAGATGGTCTGTTCTGCTTCCACTTTTACTTGTCGGAATGGATGCTCCATAAAAGCTGGAAATGGCTCCCTAAGAGCTAAAAGTTGCCTACGTAGTTCAGTCCTATAACCCAAACGCAGAGCCCAGTACCTTGTCAATGCCCCCTTAAATTCATCTTAGTGAAAACAAACAAGAAAAAAAGGAATTAAAGTGGCCGGCATCCAGAAAGCAGCCTTGAAATGTAGGAGGTGAGAAATGAGAGCCCGGGGAGGTGGAATTCTGCGTAAGGAGCTGGCTGCAGAGCCTTGGAAACTGTGTCTGTGTTCCCACAAAATGTCTTCTCTACTGGAGAGGGGCCAACAGTTAAACTGACAAATGCTCAGGGACAAAAATCACCATTCTTCCTTCCAGGCAGTATGATCCTCCGGCTGAGGAGAAGGAGGAAGCTGGAGTAAAGTGGCAGTGGATACTTGGGAGCCCAGCAGTGCTGAGGTCATTGATAGGGCTCTAAGCACAACCACATCATTCCGAAGGCCCTCCGAAACTCTTTAGGGGGTCTCACGGGTGTTGAGTTCCTGAATTAGCTAGTGGGAACACGACCCAACAGAAAAGACTTTAATAAGTAGTATATGGTTTTAAAATTTTAGGATCAGCAGTCTTTCAGTGCAAGCACCCTGTCCATGGTGAAATATTTTAAAGACATTTCTGGCAAATAATCATTCTGCTTCTGTCTGAATGAAAAGGGCTCTTGAGGGAAAAGCAATCTCAGGCTCCTCAGATTGCAAACATCACAGATCCAGTAAAGGTGGTTATAAAGTTGGTATAAATCACCTGCAAAACTGACATGACCTTCAAAATTTTGTAAATAACTAATATAATTGTTAATTTTAATTCAAAATATGTATTAAATTCCCATGGTGCACAAGGAGTATGGTAAAAGAGTGTGTGATACTCTTCTTGCTATAAAAATTTAATCCATGTTGGGAGAGACAGATCTTCCAATGAGATTGTTGTTAGAACACCAATTCACACAGTATTTTGTAAATGCTTGAATTTATTTATACAATAGACACACACACACACACACACACACACACACACACACACATATATGAGGGAAACTTTAGTAAAACACTGCACCAAACAGTTTGCTTAAATAGCCACCAGGTTGTGCTGATGATTCAGAAACATAGGGAGAGGGAGGGAGGTTAGGAGGGAGGAAAGGAGGGAGGAGGTAGAGAGAGAATATTGCTTGAGATTTATGTTTTGCTTCTTTCTAAGGCCCCTAAAATGTTAACCATGGATTTCAAGTAATTTCTTATATAAAATTTCAACTCATTAAAAACATAAACTTTTTAAAACCTTGGTTTATAACCAAATTTAAACAGTTTGAATAAATTCAGTTTGAAAAATTGAACACTATCTATAGTGTATTGCAAAAGAACAAATGAGACATGACAATTATAAACAATACACTAAAAATAAACAAAAATTCCAATATACAGTGGTACCTCAGTTATTGAACTGCTCCAAGCTTGAACTTTCCACTACTCAAACAAGAAAGTTCAAAAAAAAAAAATCTGCTCAGTGTTCACCACTTTGCTCATTAGCCAAACTGAAAATCCAACTTGAAAAACCCTGTAAGGGCTGAGAGTGAATCTCGCCACCTAGACACAAAGCTGTGTCATTTCAGTATAGGCACCCCTCTAACCTGGACAAGTATAGTGCTTGTGTTGGTGCTTTAAAATGTTCATCAGTACGCTTTCTGTTTGCACTTTATTTGTATAAAATATGGTAACCATGGCTCCAGAGAAAGTTAGTGATACCAGCAGTAAAGCTAGGAGAAAAACACATTCATGATAGAGCTAAAGAAATCATTGCAGAGGAGCGGGTGAAGGGTGGGCAGGGGTATGAGGAAAAAATGAGAACCAAGACTTGTCATGTAAAGGCACAAGATCCCAATGATGAATATAACTGTGCTGTATACCTAAAATGTACTGATAAACTCAATTAAAAAAAAGAAATCATTGCAAAATTTGTTAAAGTCTTGAGAAATTAAGTCATAACTGCAATCTTTGGGCCTCACAACTAATTACTTGGTTTACTATTATTTCTCATGGGAAAAATATGTTTAGTTCTCAAACTCTTCAGTGTTTAATCACAAATTTCAAACAGATTGAGTTTGACAAATGAGGTATTGCTGTAATATATCACTAGAATGTTAGCTTTAGGTATTTTATTGTTTTGATTACTGCTCTTTTCCAACACCTAGAACTATAAACCTCATGAATATTTGTCACATGAATAAGTTCATAATTTTATGATTATATAATAGATGTTTGTAATTTTTTATGTCCTTTAGTTTTAAATGCTACCAATATAATCAATATTTTACATATATTTTTATAAAACAGAGTTTGTAACTCAAATCATTTGGTAAAAAGTTAAATTTTCAATTATTTACAATAAACAATGTCAAGAATATAGATTCTATCCTTTGTGCATTATTGTTAGAATACTTTGTAGTATTAAATTACATTATAAAATGTTTGTACTTATTTTATTTTAATATACAAAACTATGTAAGAATGAATTACTTTATAACCAGATACTGTGTCCAGGAGAGTTAGACTTATTTCCAAAAGTGAAGCTGGCCTCTACCTTGTTGAAGACAAACAGTGATTCTTCACTTCTTTGTAGCTGAGTTTGCTCATCCAGACCCAGGACAAGCTTCTTAAGGCTATGCGTGTGTGTCTACTTTGGTATCAAAACCCATGCAGATCCTATGCTATGTATAGAAAATAGTACATCATTTTTGTGACTTTATCTTCTCTTTCATCTTGACTGTTAATCATTCCTCTGGACTGTTATTCTCTTGTCTTCTCTCTCATTCTGAATCTCACATTCCTATTTCTTCACTTTCCTTTCAGACACCCAGTATGAATTGGGGGAGGTGGCACTTGGAACCAGATATAGATGCACAGAAGTGGGATCTGCCACATTCTGGTGGCCTTCAGCAGATTCTAGAACTCTGGGTCTCAGTTTCCTCCTCTGTAGAAGATGAGAACCCACAGAATGGACGTGTTATTTTTCCCTTCTAAGAAGCAAATGTCAAGTGGGAGTTACTTGAAAAATTCCATGTAATTTCAGGAATAAAAAGCCTTTCATTACTTGAACTAGGAAACTATTTGCTCTTAAGAAATAAAGAAATTGACCTTATAGATAGCTCTTTAGTCTCTAACGACAATATGCTCAATATGTGATATATCTTATTCTGCCAATTTTAAAAACCAGACTATTTGTCCAACTCTCAAAAACAGAAGATAACAGAAGCTATAAAAGCACATGAACAGGACAGTGATGATGTTCTATTTCACCTAATACAATGTAATTATATTAGGAATATAATATAAAAATGAAATTCTGTTAATATTATGAAAAGATGGAAGGTAGTTTGATGAACATCATAGATACTTAGAAATACAAGTGGAAAAGAGCCAACAGAAATTTTTGCTTTAGCTTTAAAAAGAAAAGAAGATATAAACCAAGTTGTTTCTGTTGCATCCTATTTTATCAAGTGAGTTTAATTTAAAAACAAGTGATAATTTCAATAAATATCTTTTTAGCATCTATGGAGATGATCACAATTTTTTGCTACTCTGTATTAATAAATTACATTAGTACATTTCCTAATATTAAATGATCAATTTAGCCATGGAATAAACCCCTCTTTGATACGAAAAGCTATTCTTCATTCTATTGCTGAATGTTTGCTAAAATGTTGTTTAGAGTTTCATATGGATAAGTGAGGTTTGGCTGTAGTTTTGCATGCAGTCTCCAGCTCTTGAATCAATGTTATGCTCACATCATAAAAAAATAACTTTGGAGTTTTTCCCTCTGCTTTTTAGGCTCTGAAATTGTTTAAATAGTATTGGAATTATCTGTTCTTTGGTAAAATTCCTCTATGAAACCATCTGTGACCAGTAATGTTTGTAATATAACTCTGAAAACTTGACTGCTGCTAGGGAACCTAAACTCTATATTTTCTGTCTGATCCAGCTTAAGATGTATGAAGTTAAATTTTCCTAAAAAATGGCCCATTCCATTCAATGCTTTTTTAGATCATTTGGCTAGTGCTGGAACATAGTTTGTTCATTTTTTTATTTCCACTATTTCTTTTACTATCCCCCTTTTCTTATTTTTCTTTCTCCTTTTTCTTTGAATTGGGATAATTAATATTTGATATATCATTAATTTTTCAAAGAACAAGTTGTTGATTCAATTTACTAACACTACTATTTTCTTATCTAGTTCAATATTTTCTGATTTATTATTTATCAATGCCTACTCTGTTGTCTTAATTTTACTATGTTTCTTCTAACCTTTTAAGTTCTTATTCATTTACTTTCATTATTCTGTTTGGTAAACAATTTTTAAGATTAATTTTCTGTGTTAAATATACAAATGTTTCAAACATTGTGAAGTGTTACATTTTCATATCCTTTTTCTGGATATTTTATAATTTTATATTTTTTTACTTACTAGTGGATTAAAAGAGAATTTTACTAATAAAGTACAATAGACCCTTGAGTTCAACCAGCCTGACATACGAAACACGGGATAGGACTAGAATTTTAGTTTTTAACTTAGACCAAATTCTTGAGTTATGACCAGAATACCAGCTGCTTGTGGTTACAGATGGTCTCAGATACCGATTTAGCACTTAAAGAGTTCTGAAAGGAACATTACAACACCCTTTCCTGTGTGAGGTTAAATGAGAAATCCTGGGCCAATGTCTCTCTAGGATACTGAGATCTGCCTGTATACAGGAGACCAACTCTGAAGGCTGTGTAAAGGAACCTGAGCTTTCACTTGACTGACTTGAATTACAACCAGCCCCCAAGAACAAATTAAGTTCATAAGTCAGAGGTCCACTCTAAAAGAGTATTTTATTTTCTGATTCTGTAATTTAGCTTTAGTTTTATTGCATGGTGAACAAAGATCATAATCTGTACCATTTCTAACATATCAAATTTATTGATGTTTGTATTGTGATCAAAAATCTATTAAATTTCTGTGGTTATTTCTTGAACTTTTGATAAGATGTTTTTCTAATTTTTTGGATACACGCATATATACATGTATATATTAGATTTTCATATACAGTGGTCCTTCCTTATCTACAATTTCACCTTCCATGGGTTCAGTTACCCACAGTAAACCACAGCCTGATACATTAAATGGAAATTTTCTGAAATAAATAATTCATAAATCAACTTGTGTGCAGTTATGAATAATGTGATGATATCTTATGCCATCCTACCTGTAATGTGAATCATCTCTTTGCCCAGCATATCTACATTATACGCATTACTTTCCCCTGTTCAATTAGGAGCCCTCTAGGGTATCAGACTGTCAGAGTATCACAATACTTGTGCTCAAATAACCTTTATTTTACTTGATAATGGTTCCAATATACAAGTGCAATAATGCTGATAATTTTATCATATTATTTTATTGTAACTGTACTATTTTATTACTGTTGTGTTTATCCTTTACATGCCTAATGTATAAATTAAATTCATACATATGTGTGAATAGGAAGAAAAAAATATATATGGGAGTAAGTACAATGAGATTTCAAGAATTTTCTTGGGGTCTTCAAAGGTATACTCACTGGATAAGAAGGTACTATTGTAGAAAGAAAATAAATTTATGATACATATGGCAGACCATGCATGTACCACCCCCATGATCTAGTTACCTTCCAAAGCCCCACCACTGATTGCAGGAAGCTTTGAAAGGACATTCCTGACCCATACCATGGCATTTGATCTCTTTCCATGTGGTAAATGGATTAGTGAGTCTTGAAAGAAGCAAGTCTTCTTACTTTTCTATAAAAAGCTACTTACCCTTCCTTCTAACCTCAAAACTGTATATTTTAATGACAATATTCTCAAGTTAAATACTGAGTTTCTTAGTCTCCTGTGAAGAAAGGGTAGCTAAGAAGATGTCAAAAGTTACTCACGGAATAATGAAGCACTGTTTTGCTTTTTCTCCCTCCTGTATCTTCCTGCTGCTTAAAATGTGAACCAAACCATTAAAACTTTAGCAACCATCTGGAAGTCATAACACATCATTGAGAATGAAGTCACTACTTAGAAGTAAGAGAAGATAGAGGCTGAGTCCTTGATGAGTCAGCACTGTCATATCAGTCCTGGACTGCTTACTTCCACATCCCTTTTATGCTCAGAAACACTTAAATCCTTATGCATTTAAATCACAGGAATCAGGCTTTTGTAAGAACAAACTGAAGCACTCAGTAAACGATGAATTTATGGAAGCGTGAGAAGAGAGTGCGACATGTCCAGGCTGATGGTAAGTACTGAGTCACAGAATTCTTCCCATCTGCTCCTCCTAAATTCAGGAAAGTGTCTGCCTTTTCTTCCCAACATTTACCCCAAGTTCTCCTTGGACTCTCACTCTCACTCCATTAGGTCTCTCCTTAAACTGTAACTGTTCTCTCCCACAGCTGCAGAACGTAGAAGAATGTGTAGACAATAGAAAGAGCATATTCTTCATTCTATTCCAAACTGTGTCACCTCATCAGCATGACCTAATTCTATTTGGACATCAATATTGGTGATACTTTCTCTAATTTACAGCTGGCTACAGATTGCAGTCATAGATTGGGGCCAGTGTTACAGATTTGGAAGTAATCATCAAATACATGGTTATTGAACACATGTGATATGAATTGGAGAGAATTTTTTTAGAAAAAAAAAAAAGGAAGTAGACCAAGGATGGAACCCAGAGGAATCTCAACTTTAAAGATGGTTCATAAAGAAAAAAAAACTTGAGTCCCGGCCTGCGCGGGAGCTCCCGGCCTGAGCGACAACAGACCCAGGAAGGACCCAAGGACCCCAGAGGGGGTTTTTTTCAGCTGCCTGCCTGCCTGCCTGTCTGCGATCACCC
>NW_022900928.1:72252877-72298095 GCF_012274545.1 Fukomys damarensis
TGTAGGGAAGGTGTGATACGTAGGGGAAGAACAAAAAGGGAAAAGAAAAAAATGTGAGAGAATGAAAAGATGAAAATAAAGTGTTTGTAGATGGGGAGGGGAGGAGGGGGTGAAGGGAGGGCAGAGGTAAGGGGAAAAAAATGAGAATCAAGACTTGCCATGTAAAGGTACATGATCCCAACAATGAATGTAACTGTACTGTATCCCTAAATGTACCAATAAACTCAATAAAAAAAAAAAAACTTGACCTTGTGTAAAATCACAATGTCATGAGGTGCGAAAACTATGGTCTTGTGGCAGAAGGGTTTGCTTTTACACATCGAACACTGGCTTTCATGTCATATCTCTTCATTTCTGTAAAACAGCGGCCCCCATTTGTTCACATTTGCTGATCACTGAGAGCAAACAGCTCCTCAACACCAATCCAAAATATCACTCAAGAAGACCTACCATGGGTTTGTGAGAGATGTGAAGGCCTTCTGGGTTTATGAGATGCATTTTCCATGGGTGCAATAGAGGACTCCAATATATGGCTGTTGCAAGAACCATGAAAAATCTTTATGAGTTTTTGTCATCTTTATGCTCAGTAACAAAGGAACTGCTTTTCAAAAGATCTAAGCTTGTGTCACATTGAGTCAAACTTATGTTTTTACCTTTATTCACCCCAATGCCAATACAGAAGTAATACAAGGAAAGTTATTCTTTTACTTTAATACATTTATTTCATAATGTTTCTTTCTACTCATACCTTATGTCTTGACTTATTCCTTGTTCCTGCTCATTTCTACCAATGGTAAGTGATTTTTTTTAACCCATATAGAACTACTTTTGTCTTTACTCATTCTTAACTCTTTCCTATTATCCTAAGATCACAGACATTCCTATAGGGTAGAATTTATTCAGACCAGAGGGCTGACTAGAAGTGGTTAAGTGTGGTATTATAATTCAATTCCAATAAGTGAGCTAATATATTTAAGGTGCTTCTAAGCATGCACAAACATATGGCACATGTGCAGTAAATGAACTGCTATTTTTGTCACTATCTAGTGATAGTAAAAGTATGTCACTTTCCTCCTTCTTCAAAGTTCTCTTTCTTCTGGCACAATTGGAGAAAATACTTTGTCTCAAGTCTCTTCACACTTCAGGAGCCTCTTTGTGCTGTCTGAACTACCCTTTAGGATGTCTTACTCTCAGATCCACTAGGGACACTCACATCCCCTTCTTCCTAGTATAACATCGCTCCTTCACATCAGTGTCAACAAAGAAGTAAATGTGCAGCAGCAGGCCTTTCTTCCCTTGATTGCCTCATTTATAGCACCAGCACATACTGAGCAACTGTACGACTTTTGGAAGCATTTGGGAGATAAGGCAAAAGCTGTAGACTCAGTACAAGACTTTCCCCAGGTTCAAAAGCAAAGCACCAACTATTCTTCAAAGAGGGTCTCCTCAGGAGCATCCCGAATTCTAACCCTGCAGGGTTCTGACAACAGTGTGAGTCACCACCCTCCATCTCTCCACATGGGCTGGGATGGTCCTACATTCACCGTCCTCCTCACATTCAGAGTGGTTTATGAGGGTGTATTCTTCAACAGCTGAGCTATTGAATATAGAATAGCAAAATGTTTAAAGAGTGGTACATAGTGGTTCTTGGCAGTTAGAATACAGATCCCTTCTAGTCTCCCTGAGAATGGGAAATAGATCTACTTTCTTTCTGATCCTCTAGTGGTGATCTGTAATACATATGTCACACACACATACACACACACACACACACACACATGTGCACTCATGCACATACGCACATTCTAAGAGATGTTAAAGTCTAAATCCACTTTATGAAATTTTTCAGAAACTGCACAGTATCTTCAGGGGATGACAGAGGTGGTAGTTACACACACACACATGTGCACTCATGCACATACGCACATTCTAAGAGATGCTAAAGTCTAAATCCACTTTATGAAATTTTTCAGAAACTGCACAGTATCTTCAGGGGATGACAGAGGTGGTAGTTTACATAATAACACAAATCCATGGAATTTCTTTCCTCTTTCTTTCAGCTTGAGCCCAGAGAGCCTAAGAAACTGGACTAATTAGATGGTCTACCTCCAGTTACTATCTTAAGGCCCAAAAACTTTGAAATATTGAAATAAAAGATTAGTATTTTGATTTATCTTTAAATATAAGACCATATAAGCATTCTTCCTCCTCTGTATGGACACACATGTATATAAAGGGAGGGTGGATGGTCTTCCTGGCCAAGTAGTCTGCCTAAGATTTCAGAGATGATGTTACTGATGACACCAGTTTTACCTTTTAAGATTGCTCACATACCTGAATAAAAAGCATTCCTGGACCCTCACAACACCACTTGCCCCTTCTAACAGCCAGAAATATTCTTGTTTGAACAAGTTCACTTACAGTACAGAGGAAAAAACTAGAAGGCATGGAACCTCAGTTTATTCATCTCTTGGATCGAACATGGGGTCCAGTAAACAATAGGCACTTAATAGATAATAAATTGTATGCAATCCACCAATTTAAGTGATACAAAATAATGTAATTGTGAAGGAAAGTATAGCAAGAAATTCTGATTTTTTTAAGTAGAAAGAACTTGTTTGAGGAAAAAAGGTCAAAATTTCTCCTACTATATATAAAACATTACTTGAGTACGATTCTTACTGGGATTTAATTAACAATGATCAGACCAATCAGACCCATTAGAAGAGCACTCTTTTCAGTGTTTTTTCTAAGGCAAGTTTAACATCTTTATTCCTCAAACTGTAGATCAAAGGGTTAAGCATGGGAACCACATTGGTATAAAAGACTGAGGCAAAATTTCCTTGTTCCAATGATCCAGGAAAAGAAGTTGTTAAATAGGTAAATGCCCCTGATCCAAAAAACAGAGCAACAGCAGTTAGGTGGGAGCCACATGTGCCAAAGGCTTTAGATCTACCCTCACCAGAAGGAATCTGAAGAATGCTGGAAAGAATCAAAGAATAAGATATGAAGATGCTGATACTGGACACTGTGATAACCACTCCAACAACAATAAAAAACATGAGCTCATTGACATAGGTGCTGGAGCAGGAGAGCTGCAGGAGGGGAAGAACTTCACAGAGGTAATGATGGATGACACTGGAACCACAGAAGGTGAGTCTCAGCATGCTCCCAGTGTGTGCCATGGCCCCAGTAAACCCTATCACATATGAAAAAAACATCAGCAAAGAACAGACATGAGGGGACATGGTAACTGAGTACAGCAGAGGGCTGCAAATGGCCACATAGCGATCATAGGCCATTGATACCAAGACACAGCATTCAGAATTCACAAAGAAACAGAAGAAAAACAGTTGAGTCATGCATCCCATATAAGAGATAATATTCTCTGACAAAAACTCACTCAGCATTTTGGGAGTAAACACACAGGAATAACAGAGATCTATAAAGGACAAGTTGAAGAGAAAAAAATACATCGGAGTATGAAGGCTAGAATTCAGCCCGATTATGGCAATCAAGCCCAAGTTGCCCAGCACAGTAAACACATAGATCCCTAAGAACAGGAAGAAGAGGGGGAGCCGCAGTGCTGACCATGCTGATAATCCCAAAAGGATAAACTCTGTTACTGATGAGCTATTTTTCAGCATCATTCTCTTCTGGCAAGTTGTCTGTGAGAAACAAAAGCAAAACACAAAAATAAGACAGGCACATACGTGAACAATGAAAGAGGCTCTCGAGGATGTCCTCTGCTCTTTTCCCTCCTTTCCTCATTGATGCTGCTCCCCATTCCCAGCTGTGGACAGTGATAACTGTGGCAGAATCCCAGCTCCCCTGGGCTAATATGAATCCAACCTGGTCTGTTAGTGTGGGCAGCAAGAATCCCCACTTGAGAGATGAGGGGTCAGCATAGCTCAGTTGGCCACAGAGTGACTCTCAAAAGACAAAAGCTCTCTCAAGGTGTACTTCCATTCTCTGCCATCCTCTCCCAACCATGAATAGGGTTCCCACCTCTGGAGAAAGATAAGTCAAAAGTTGTCCCCGCCGTCTCTGTACATTCTGCCTTAATTCTCTGCTTTGGTCCATCTCACCTCAGGCTCAGTAAAGTCAGGGAAAGGATCAATACTTCCCAGAGGCCTGGGATGTGGGTTTAGAAGAAAAGCATCAGGTAAAATGAGATTCAGACCTTCACCTTCTCTCTCCTTGGTTCTTCTCAGTGCTGGTTCTTAGACAGAAAGCAGAAAGCCTTGTCTGTTGACTGTTCTGATGCCCTTGGTGCTGGGAATCAGAGCTTTTACAGACCCAAATTATCCAAAGACCAAGGTTTCTGTGTAGGTTTTCCTAGATGGTCTCCATCAACTTTAGGAGAAAAGCTAGCACCCTATTTATTGAATCCAGGCTTGTCTATCATAGAGAACTTTAACAAGCTTAGTGATTTCAGGGACATGAGTAGACAATCAGGGACCTGATTAGACAATTTCCCCTGGGAATTTTTGTGAATTTTTGTCTCTAAAGGGAAGAAATTATACTGTCTTTGTATACAGCCTGTACTAGATGTGTTTGAAGCATCTTGGAAACTGGTATTCTACTGAAACTTCCCCTTTGCTCTAGGGATTTCACATCATTCAATACTGAGTTTAAGGGCTCATTTTCCCTCTTTCATTCACTCTTGGAGCCTAAATTTGACAGAAGGGAGACTTCCTCCAAGCTTATTTTCCAATGTTTTCAATTTTTTGTAGGAAACTTTGAGAGAAGGACAAAAGCCAAGAAGAAAATCAGATCAAAGCCATAGGTGCTCAGATAGCAACCCATACCAAATGCCTCTAGGACCATGAGCTGCTCAGAATAGGAAGACACCACAGCTACTACAAACACCACCTACTCTCAATTCTGCTAAAGTCCACAGATATGCCTTGAATACATATGATATTAAAACATCACATACACATGTAGGGAAGCAGTATTCAGGTGTAATGGGAAATGTTTCATCCTGTCATTTTTCAGATGACAGTTACGTCACTACAGAACATTCTAAGAAAAACTCACAAACATGTAAGCATCTACCTTTGTAAACTTCTACTGAGGCAGCCTGAATAATCTCAGTTTGCCTGGAACAATGCTGAATTACACCCATGATCCTTGTGTAATTATTAATAGCACACATTTCACTCTCAAAATTTCTGGAATCTGCATTACAAATTACAGGACTGCCTCACTAAAAATAGCATAAGCAGTTCTTTAGGTCCTCTGGGCCCAGAAGTCTCCTAGATTCATTGGCATTCATCTCCTGTCTGTTAGCTTCTTTCATCTTTACCTTCAAAGGCCTCCATAACTGAACGCACTCTTCCTGGACAATTAATACCATATCTTCAGTAGACCTTGCCTTCAAAAATAAAAAGAGCTTAAACTGCAAGCTGCTTTTGTTTTAGACATAGCCATAAACCCTAAAGTAGAGAAATACAAACTTACACCAAGGAGCTCCTTGCTTAAAATAGGTGAAAAAAAGGAAAAATAAGGGGAGAGGAGTTACATTGGTACCAGGAGTAAAATTAGTGCAGTACATTATTATATATTGGTTCAATAAACTTGTTGGCACTATTTAACACACTTGGACATATTGTATATATTTTGAACCAGCATTTCATTGCTAGGTGTATAGAGTATTCAATAAAAATAAGTGAATAATCTGCAATAATACATAAGATCCTAATAAGATTACTGACATTTAGAAATGGGAAGAAAGGTGTAGGGAAGGTGGGATGAGTAGGGGAAGGGTAATAAGGGAAAAGAAAAAAATGTGAGATAATGAAAAGATGGAAATAAAGTGTTTGTAGATGGGGAGGGGAGGAGGGGGTGAAGGGAGGGCAGGGACAAGGGGAAAAAATGAGAACCAAGACTTGTCATGTAGAGGTACAAGATCCCAACAATGAATGTAACTGTACTGGATCCCTAAAATGTACCAATAAACTCAATTAAAGCTGAAAAAAAAAAATAAGTGCATAGGGGGCCGGGGATTTAGCTCAGCAGTTCGGTGGCCTGCCTTGCAAGTACAAGGACCCGAATTCAATCCCCGGTACCAAAAAAATAAAAATAAGTGCATAGGTTGATAAAAAATAGTAGCATATTAATAAGATAAAATTCCCTTTAGCCATGAAAGTTCATCTCATTGATTATGATGATATCAATCTATTATAGAGTAGGAAAAAAACAAGCACAAGAGTGAATTTCTTATGATCCCAAGTATAAAGTTTAAAAGCAGGAAAACTAATCTATAGAGGTAGAAGTCAGCTAGCAATTCCTCTCTGCTGGGCAGCCAAAGGCTACTGACTGAAAGGACTAGGAAAGGTGCTTTGAAGTTGCTAGCAATGTTCTGATTCTGATAGGGTAATGGCCCAATTCGGTTACACAGATGTATCTATGTAGCCAAAGATTCATCGAGCTATGTCTCTTTATGTTATACTTAAATAAAAATTGTGTTTGAAGGCTAAGTGAAGAATAAAAAAAGAAATCATCCACCAAATTAGTTGAAGACTAAAATTACTAACCATTTTGAGCTGTAATTCCCTCATTTGGAAAGTGTTTACTGACCTGACAACTCAGGATTGTAGAGCACGCAAGAAAAATAACACCTTTTATTTCTCATCCCTTTTATGTCTCAAAATAAAAACTTGTTTTTGTACAAAGGGAGGAAAGAAAATTAATGCATATAGAGTAACTCGAGAGCCCTTGGCATTATGTTGGATGTTTTCTAATATAATATTATGTTTATGGCAACCATAAAATGCATATCTTTCGCAAATTGTATTTTTACAAAGATGGCCATACCAACACACACTCATTCACTAGCACATACACATCCCAAATGCTCACGGTGTAGAAAGACTGACAATCTTCCAAACAGCAGATAGTCTGTCTTTTTTTCTTTCTCTCTCTTTTTTTTAATTTTTATTGAGTTTATTGGTACAATCTAGGTATACAATACAATTGCATTCATTATTGGGATCTTCTACCTTTACATGATAGGTCTTGATTCTCATTTTTTCCCCTTGTCCCTGCCCTCCCTGCCCTCCCTTCACCCCCTCCTCCCTTCCCCATTTACAAACAATTTATTTCCATTTTTTCATTTTCTCATATTTTTTCCTCTCCCTATTACTTTCCCCCACCCGTCCTACTTTCCCTACACCTTTAGCCCTTTACTTCTTATTTCACATTATTAATTATCTCATTAGGATCTTGTGTACTATTATAGTTTTTCACACCAGAGAAACTATTCGGTATTTCAGTTAAAGAAATCTCTATATGAACATTAAAAATAGGGAATTCTAAAATAAAACTAAAAAGGAAAGTAAAAGAGAAAAGGCAATGATGTAAAATTAAAATAATCCTTAATTCTGAAGATGAAAATGGCCCTTGAACATATTTAAGTTGCTTCTTGCTCTTGTAGTCTTATATTATTCTCTTTTTTTTTCATTATTTAGAGAATACTTAATTTGTTTCTTACTTTTGACTCTTGGCACAGTCTTGGAGCATCTCCAACCAATAGATTTGTGAAAGTGATGCTATGGATATCAAAGTTGAGGTCATAAAAGGATACAGCTTTCACCTGGTGCTCTCTCTCTCTCTCTCTCTTCTCCCTTCTCTCTCTGTTCTCTCCTTCTCTCTTTCTTTCTCCACATTTATCTCTCTTTTGCATCATTAGCCTTCAGGACAGTCAAGTTTGGAACACTCTGGCCTTGTCTTACACTACAAGGCAAAAAGTGTATGATCATTGTCATGGCCTTGAAGGAGAGAGGAAACCTAAGGTCTGCATGATAGAGGCTGAATACCAGAAAATATTCACAGGAATGGCCAGAAAAGTCATTAGTATAGGTCTGGATTACTCGGTCCCATTCTCCTTCACTACATGGAAAGTCTCCTTTCAGTTCAGTGCTCAAGTGATGCTTTTGAGGATTAATTTTACAAAGAAAATAGGCATTTCTTTTTAGTACATAATTTTTTACCCATCTCATTTTCATATTTTGAATGACAGTTTAGCATTTGTATACCAATGGCCAGCAACACTGGAGAAAGCATTATCTCTTTCTACTAGTGTAAAAGCCAATTTATCCATCCAGAAATATTTATTGAAGCCATGTATTTCCAGCAATATTATGAACTTTATATTCAGAAAGATTTCCCCCAATAAAATGAATTCTGGATCAAATATAAAACTGCCTGTTTTTTCATGTGTGAACTGGCCAAAACATAAGTGAAAATCTGCTACATCAAAAGACAAAAGATAAGAAAGTATGAATCTAGAGGGCGAGCACTGCATGAGGAGTATAACTTTAGGGAACTAGTGGGCTCTTGGGGACTTATGAACTTTGTTTTCATCAGTTACCTACTAGGACATATGAGCTAAAGCCTGGGACTCAAGCAGGTTGGACGATTGTAATTGTGAACTCATAATGAATCCCCACAGGAAATATCCTGTATCAAAATTAAAGGAAGGAGAACAGCCTACAGAGGGAAAGGTCCAGGACAACTGCCTAGGTAGGCTTGGTTCTAGAAAGAAAATAAAGAGGGAGTGGGGGACAAAATATTCCCCAAGAATTTCTAACCACCTTTGTGTATGAAACAAAAGAATCACATTGCACCTGGTGCTCTCTTTTTATAAATAAAAAATATATTTAATAGATAATACAATTTAAATCCAGATTTCAAATAGTCCTAGATAAATATGTAAGGATCATGAGCTCATGATGAAAATCACAAAATAAGTCATCATATAAATGAATCACCATGAATGACAAAACACAAATCACTTATCTAACCCTACTTACAAAATCCTTAAACTTGTCAGGGAGAGAATATAAAATAAATACACTTTATAAGTTTAAAGATATAAAAGAGAAAATAGAAAGTATAATGAAGGAAAACACTAAAATTGGAGGCACCATTAAAATCTTCATTACATGAAATCTTTGGAAATGAAAGCAGAATGTTAAACAGCTTTTAGACAAGAAAAAAGAAAATAAACTTAGGGGTGGATCTGAAGAAACTGTCCAATGGAGAGTAGAAAAAACTATGAATTAGGAATGTATCTTAAGATTTGTACAAATGTGAAAGTCCAACAAATAAGTTAGCCTTCTGTGTATGTGGGCTTCATGTCTGCCAATTCAACCAACCAGTATCAAAAAATATTTGAAAAATAATTGCATCTGTATGAACATGTACAAACATTTTTTTTCTTTTCGGCATCCTCTAATCTGTACCATATAGCAACTGTTTCACAGCATTGACATTGCATTGGGTATTATGTATAATCTAGAGATAATCTAAAGCATATAGGAGGACATATGTAGGCCATAGGCAAATACTATGCCATTTTGTGTCCGAGATTTGGGCTTCGGCTGATTTTGATATGTGTTCTGGAACCAACTCCCAAAGGATTCTAAGGGACAACAGCAAATGTAGCACACTTAACAAAAGTTAGGCCCATTGCCATGCCCTAAATATAAGACAATAATAAACATAGACTCCTTTTTATTCAAACATGTAATTCAGATGGAGAAACCTAGAATAAACATATTTACACATTACTATTAGAAATACAGTGAATGTGCCAGGGAGAGGGTCTGGGATAATCCATTTGAGAGAGTGCTCTACAGAGGCTCAAAGGTCCAAAAAGGCCTTCCTAAGGAAGTGAAATTCAGTTGCAAAACAGGAAAGCAAATAGAGATAAAAATCATTTTTGTTTGTGACTTTCCAGTATTGAAATTTCTTCCTAGGTGAGAAATATCCCCTTGTGTGAGCCTTGTGTGGTATCTCCCAGAGAATATCAGATCTGGGCTCAGCCAGAAGATGTTCCCAGGCAGAACTCTGAGTGACAGCAAATGACATAAACAGGAGTCATTTACGCTTCATCTTGGCAATGACAAAGAAAAAACAAATCTAAACACCCAGAACGAATATTGGATGCTAGTGGTGACAACAGAAACAGCTAGCACAGCCTCACTGGACAGTTTATGGTGTAACTTGGCTGTGATTCCACCACTTGGCTTTCCCATCCTGTATGACTCCAAAAACTAGTTCTCCAGTCTTTTCTAAGATTCTTTTATCTCCCTCATTTCTTGCTAATTTTTTCCCTTTTTTGCAAAGTTAACTAGAAATGATTTCTACTGTTCATATTTACAATCTCTGGCTGGTACATGAAGCACCAAGTTTAAGAAGGTCAGGGTAGTGAGTGGAGAAAAGGAGAGCCTCTCGGGCTATAGGGCCACTTACCCACGTTCCTGTGATGTAGGCAGACACACATCCCAGTCACCTTCACAAAAGAATGTAACGACACTCTTGAAGTTATTCTCTATTTTGAGTGATTTTGTCCTCACGCAGACATGCTGCTTTGATGTGGGTTGGGGGACAAACTGAACAAGTAACCTGGATTTCAAAGGCTGCTACTCTTGTACTCTTAAAAAATTCCTAAACCCTTCAATTCTTCAATTCCCTTTTTGTTAATAAATTATTGTATTAAGTGTGAGGAATATAAGAATCTTTGTTGGCTAAAAAATTCATTCAATGAATTATCTGACCAGTTTTTGTGTTTATTGTTCTTGGTACCAGGGTTCAAACACAGGACCTGGCGCTTGTGAGACAGGTGGTGGAACCACTGAGCTAAATCCCCAGCCCCTTCTGGCCGGTTTTTAAATGAACTATTAATGATATAAAAATAAAATAGAAATAACTAATTTAATATCCAAGGCAGATAATGACTAAATCATTATTTTTAATAATTTAATAAGTATTATATGCTTAAATCACTCAATGCTGCAGTAATGTTCTATTTTTTCATGTTCTATATGTCCACTTTATTGGCTTTGAGATCAGTATCTACAATTGCTTTTGGCATGCTGTTTTGAACAAAATTTTCCTATAAAAACTTGAAAAATAATTTTACTTTTAAAAAAATCACTGTAGGCTGCTATCAAAATGTATCTTTGGTTTTATATGTTATTTTATGCTAACTTTTTTATTCATAAGCAGTCTCTAATTATTACTTTGTTACTATGGAAATGTACAATCTGTTTTATGATATATTTTAGAAATGTATTGCTATTAGTCTTGAATAACAAGTAAGAGATTAACAGCAGAGAAAATCGGGAGGCAATTCTGAGCACAGAAAATCACAGAAGGAAATGCAAATGATCCTAATGGAGGTGGAAACCCTACAAAATTTAAGGAATGGCAAGTGACATTGAGATAAGTCATTATGTCTGTGGCAGGCAGAGATGATCTAAAATGTCCCTCAAAAGTCTCATGTGTTTTTATGAGGTAGGACTTTGAGGAAGTGACTGGGTCATTGGGGCACTATACTCATCAGTAGATTCGTTGATGAGACCATAGCTGAGTAGGGCCCAGTTAAAGGTGGGTCGCTGGGAGCCTGACCTGGAAGGGTGTATTCTTATCCCTGGCTCCTCCCTTCTCTGCTTCAACAGAAAACATAGAACAGCTTTCTGAGTTGAATACCTTCCCTCCATCATGCCCATCCACCATGCTATTTACATCTTGGAGCCAGCTGACTCTGGAGTAAATATTCTAAAACCATGAGTGAAATAAACGTTTCCTGTAAGTGGCAGATATTGGGCATTTCGTTACAATATCATGAAAGTAAATTAATATAGAAAATTGATACTAAAGAAGTGATGTTATTTCAGTTACTATTCATAACCATGTGTGCAGAAGTCTTTGGAAGTGGTTAGATAGAAGAGTTTAGAAAGATTTGGCAACAGAGGCTGGAGACACCCTAGAATGTTGAAAGTGAGCTTGGTGGGTAATTCTAGTCTGCTGAGATAGGAATAAGGACAGTAAAGGCCATGCTCATGAGATTTCAGATGGGAATAAAGATCATATTGGAAAATGGACTGCAGGCCAGGTGTGCTACATTCTGGAGAAAAAAATAAAAACTTGTCTATATTTTGTCCATGTGTTAAGACTTTATACAAAGCCAAATTAGAGAGGAGTGAACTAATTAATGATTCTGAAGGAGAAAATTTCAATGCAGCTCAGTGTTCAGACTGCAGCAAGGGTACTACAGGCTGTTTTTTAACCAGATCTACAGAGAGAAACTGGAGTAAAAAGCAAAGCTGAATGGTATGAAAATTTTTCAGGTTGGTCAGAAAGGAATCAACTGTAAAGTTGGATCAAAGGGAAATGTGGTTTTTGAAAACAGAGCCATTAAAAATAATCTAAGTACTTTGCATTAGGGCAATAAAAATGAAGACTTCAGGTTGTATCATGAATTGATCAGAACACAACCATTATAGGTTCAAGAGAGTTTAAGAGGATAAACTTCTTTGCAAGACTTTTCATTGAAAGCCCAGGGCACCTTTCTCATTCAGGGCTGCCTAAGGAGATGTTTCCCTAAGTTCAACCATGTAGGCTCTCAGAGCCTACTGTAGTCATGGTCTAAGGGGTCAGTCCTGCTACTGCTCCAGCCAGAAGCTGATCTTAATGCCAACTATGTGGTGCTGGCTTTTCAAGCATGCAGACCACAAACATGACAAAGGGATAGAGGTTTCTACCAGATATCAGAAGAAGGCCTGAGAAGCCAGGCAAAAATGTATGACAGGGTCACATCTTCTGCTAAAAGCCTTTGCCAGGGCAAGGCTTGAAGCTTTGAGAGTAAATCCAAAGCTGCAATGGAGATCAAGAAAGTTTCAAATACCAGGAATATGGAATGTCAACTAAGAAAAGTGGCAGGCAGTGAGCACAGCCAGTCCAAGAAAGAACAGATGAGCTGCAAGAGGCAAGACCTTAGAGCTCACATTTCACCACAACCTTCTCTGGGTACTGGACATGGACCTGTAGGATGTAATGTTTGTCCTGTTGGATTTTGGTCTTCCTTTTGTCTGATTCACTTCACTGTGCCCTTATATGTGGGAAGTATTTGACTTTCTTTTTTTCTTTTTGCAGGGCCCGTACCTAGTAATTTGCCTTGAGCTTCTGAGGATACTACAGACTTATGAGCAATGCTGGAATCATTGAGATTTGGGGAAGGGATTAGTGCATTTTCAGTTGAGTGAAAGATAGTTATATCAAGTTAAGTGTGACAATGATAATATTGTGTGTATTTGGAGATTTAGTATGATTCAAGGAAATGTGATTAGGTTTCAAGTTGACAAGGGATGGAATTGTACTGTATAACCTTGATTTTTTGAGCTGGCTGAACTAAGAGACTAAAAGAGAAGTAATTTGATGGTGAGGGCAGCTGAATGGTCTAGCAGGAGATGAGGCTAGCTGGAGTCATGGGGGTATGACATGGAGAACTGTATCTGCCTCTAGCCCCTTCCTCTCTTGCTCTTCCTGAATCTCTACTTTTTGGATCAGTGCCATGAGTTGAGCAGCTCCCTTCCACTGTACTCCTCTGCTATAGTGTTCCTGCCTTGGGCTCAGGCAGCCCTGAACTGAATCCATGAGTCAAAACATCTCCTTTAAATTGTATGTGCAGGCATTTTGTTCCACAAAGGACAATTGATTAATACAATATTTAATCACAATGTCAGCTGTTAACATGTTTATGGAATTACAATAAAATTTTTAAATTATACTTAATATGATTACATCTTGAATATATATACTATCCTAACTACTACATACATGCAAATACAGAACACTATTCTGAAAGAATATATACCAAAACGACAAGATCTAACTAATCTTTTTTTTCAAAGTTTATTGGTATATTTTAGGTATACAGTACAGTTACATTCATCATTGGGATCTTGTACCTTTACATGACAGATCTTGGTTCTCAGTTTTTCCCCATACCCATGCCCTCCCTTCACTCCCTCCATCCTGCCTATTTTCAAAGACTTTTGTTTCCATTATTTCCTTCTCTCATATTTTTTATTTTCCCTTATTTCCTTTCCCCTACCCTTCCCACATCCCCTACACCTTTAGCCCTTTTGCTTCCTACTTCAAATTGTCAGTTATGCAATTTGGATCTTATTTACACTTTTAGTTTTTCACACCAGAGAAACTATTCACTCTTTACACATGTGTGTCTTATTCATTTCACTTAAGAGTATGGCCTCAATATGCATCCATTTTCCTATAAATGATTCTAGTTTCTCCTTTTTTGTTTGTTTAGTTTTGGTTTTTCTTTATTGTTTTTGTTGATTTTCTTTTTTTGAGACAGGGTCTCACTATGCAGTTGAGACTGACCTGGAACTCATTATGTAGCCCAGGCTGGCCTTGAACTCACAGCGATCCTCCTGCCTCAGCCTCCTAAGTGCTGGGATTACAGGTGTGCACTAGTTTCTCATTCTTTGTGGCTGAGTAGTACTCCATTTCATAGAAAATCCACATCTTTATCCAGTCTTGAACTGATGGGCATTTGGGCTGTTTCCAAGTTTTAGCAATTACAAATTGTGCCGCTATAAACATGGGTGTGCATATATCACTGTGGTGTGATTCTTTTAATTCTTTTGGAAAGATGCCCAGCAGAAGGATAGCTGGGTCAAATGGAACCCATAGTCCTAGTTCTTTGAGGTATCTCCATATTGATTTCCACAGTGCTTGCACCAGTCTGCACTCCCACCAAACAATGGAGAAGGATTTCTTTCTCCCCACAATCCTGCCAATATTTGCTGTTGGTTGATTTCTTGATAGCAGCCATTCTTTGTCGGGTGAGGTGGAGTCTCACTGTTGTTTTTATTTGCATCTCTTGAATGACAAGTGATGTGGGACATTTTTTCATATATTTACTTGATGTTTTCACTTCTTTGAAAATGTCTGTTCATTTCAGATGCTCAATTTTGAATCAGGTCTTTATATTTGGGAGGCCTGATTTTTTTTTTTTAGTTCTTTGTATATTCTATATAATAGTTCTTTGAGGAGAAGCTGGTAAAAATTTTTTCCCACATTGTAGGTTGTCTCTTAACTCTGCTGGTGGTTTCTTTTGCAGTGCAGAAGCTTTCTAATAAGATGAGATCCCACTTATTGATTCTTTGTGCTAGTTCCTGTGCTACTGAGGATTTGTTCATAAAGTCTTTTATATGCCAATGTTTTCGAGAGTTCTACCTAACTTATCTTGCAGCAAGTTTAATGTTTCTGCTTTAACATTTAGATCTTTAATCCACTTTGATTTTAACTTAGTGCATGGTGAAAGTCAAGAGTCTAGTTTTAATCTTTGGCAGGTTGAAATCCATTTTTCCAACACAATTTATTAAAGAGGATATCTTTCCTCCAGTGAGGATAGTTGGCTCCTTTGTCAAAGGTGAGGTAGCTGAGTACACCTGGACTTGTTGCTGTATCTTCCAATCTATTCCACTGATCCTTGGGTCTTTTTCTTTGCCAGTACCATGCTGTTTTTATCACAGTGGCTTTGTAGTATAGTTTCAAGTTGGGGATTGTGATACCCCCAGTCATGTCTCAGTTGCCTAAAATGGCTTTTGCGATTCTAGGTCTCTTCCAGTTATAAATGAATTTTTGGATTATTTTCTCTAGTTCTGTGAAATATACTGTTGGAATTTCAATCAGGATTGTATTGAATATGTACAGCAGTTTTGGTAGTGTGGCCATTTTCACTGTATTGATTCTTCCTACCCAGGAGGAATGGATGTCTTTCCACTTTCTTATATCCTCTTCAATCTCCTTTTTCAGAGTGCTGTAGTTTTCAGTGTAGAGGTCTTCTGCTTCCTTCATTAGATTGATTCCTAGATACTTCACTTTTTGGGGTACTATTGTGGAAGGAATTGTTTCCTGAATTTAACTTTCAGTGAGTCTGTTAATTGTGTACAAGAAAGCTACTGATTTTTGAGTGTTGACTTTGCATCCAGCTACTCTACTGAAAGTGTCAATTAGGTCTAGAAGTCTTTTGGCAGAGTTTTTTGGGGTCTTCAATGTAGAGTATCATATCATCAGCAAATAATGACAGTTTAACTTCTTCCTTTCCTATCTTTATTGCTTTAATTTCTTTCTCTTGTCTAATTGCTGTAGCTAATGTTTCCGAACTACATTGAAGAGGAGTGGTGATAGTGGACATCCTTGTCTTATTTCTGATTGTAGCGTGGAAAGCTAACTAATCTTTAGTGGTGGGATCATGGGATTTTTTTAAAAGGCCTTGCTTATTTTTACATGTTCCATATCCTACATATTCTTACCACCCATAAGCATTACTTTTTCAAATTTGAGAAAAAAATTTAAAAATTAAAAATAAAACACTGCATAATTTTAGTATTTTAAGGTCTCACTATGTATTTGCTCAACTTGTATTTAGCACCTTCTGTATCTTCCAGGCATTAAGCTCCCTTCATGTGTTAGATCACCTAGCAGAAATTGAGAATATAACTTTAAATAAATATTTTCAAAATGTATTACTGAGCAATCCATTTAACAGTAGTTCAACGAATTTCACATAGGTCTACATTACTGATCTGGTTAGTTCAATGTATTTAAAAGTGAGCCAAATTTTCAGTGTCTTTCTCTTGACATTTGTTTTTGGCAAATTGTTTCCAAATGAGAGTAAATGTAGGAACTTATTCAGCTGAAAACAGCAAGAACTTGGACCTTGTACAAGGTGAACATGCATCACATGTGCTATTTCTTACACACCCAGACTAAGCCTTCTGGAAGGAGCTAGTGCTAAGGCTGTGGGCTCTGGAGTTACACAATGTACATTAAATTTTTCACTCTACTACTCATTATTTGTACAATCTTATACCATTTCCTTGGCTTCTTCAAGACTCAGTTTACCTGTCTATAAAATAGGGTCAATTGACTCATACAGCTGTAGAGAAGATTTAATAAAAATGTATGTAAACTTCATTGGACAGAGTAAAGCCTCAAAAATATTACTGTTAGGTTTTGAAGGACAGAAGTGCCTTAAATGTGAAATTATTTTCCACATATCCACTTTCGTTTTCAACTCATCAGTCTGAAATTTTTTTTGAAAGGAGCAGGGGAGAGATCAGAGCAACATACAGCATGAATACAGGAAGCATATGAGTTAAGCAGTCAGATTTTGAGGTCATATATTTTAAGCAGATGGGTCAAGCATTCATTTATCCATGCCATTTAAAACCAAACTGTGTGGGAAAAAAATCCCTGGATTATTTTTTCCTTTCATGAAATCCTGTAGTCACTGATAGAAATCTGAAGGAAACTGACAAGGGAGCAGGTAGCAAGTGGTGAGAAAGGACCGCAGACATTTGGGAGTCATCACCTTTTTGCCACAGTGATTGACCCATTCATAGACTGAAGTTATATTATTTTCAGAGAGGTATTCTGAGAGGAATAAATATTTAAACATATACCATACAAACATGAATGTTTTCCCATTAAATGCTTGATTACAAAGTCATGGTAAATACAGATAATCCCATATAGCTCTCATATCTTAATTTTAAATATGTCTAAACAGAACTAGTGCTGGGCAGGGAAAGTACAGAATGAGCCGGAAATGTGTCATTCTGCCAGAAAGTGATAATATGCTCAGAATCTGATGGAGATATAAAAAACATGGAAATCAATGTAAAATGCTTTCCATTTTTCAAATTACAGACAAATTGTGTATCAAAAGAAATGCTTACAATAATGGATCATTAGGTAAAACTGCAAGACTAGTCAATAATGATAAGGATGAATGAGAGCATGCGTGGGTGAGGCACAAAGGCCTTTCCTGACAGAGATGCAACTAGGAAGAACTGATGGAGCTAGAAAATTTCCATTTTTCAACTGAAAAAATGATAGTGGCAGGATAATTGATTCTGGCAAGAATCATTAGTGAATGCTAAAACTTGCATGTGAAAGTTTGAAAAGAAGCAAGATACTTTTCATAGTCTTAAAATATCACCCCACAATTGGCTTTCAGTTACAAAGGGGAAAATAGCCACCCCCCAAAATTACCAAGAAACTTGTATAGTTACAAAAACGTCCATATTACCATAGTCCCCAGAAGCAATTCTGAGAGAATACAGAACATATTTGTGAGAGAGAAGAAAAGTGAGATTTGCTTCAAGAATGCAGAACTGTGCCCAGCAAATCAGTAAAATAACTCAGGTTATAGTGTTGGTGATTTTTTTTCCTCAGTGTATTTATCTTTTAAAAGTAAGCATTAACTTTTAAAAGCAAGTATGCAGAAAGTACTCTGAGAAAAGAAAAGCCATTAAAAGAGAGTGATTCATATTATAATTGTATAATTTTTCTTCACTGTGCTACGTCTTTGATAATGGTTAAAAGGGAGAGTGAAAGTGAATTCTCATTTTTTAATATTTTATAAAATTTCCCTCAAAGCACTATGTTCAATTGAATAGCTATATAGAGTTCAACTATTTTATACAATGGAGAAAAGTGCAAAAAGAATAGAAAACTGCCTTACCAACATCCTTTCTTTGATTAACTTTGGTTAACATTTTAAATACCTTTTTTAACCTGGTTAACCAATGTTGACCTGGTTAAACATTTTAAATACCATAAACATCCACATATACATTTTAGCAAAAAAAAAAAAAAAAAAAAAAAAAGTGAAAAATATAAAAAAAAAAAAAAAAAAAAAAAAAAAAAAAGTTGAGAGTCAAGTTTCTGTTTAAACCACTAGGTGGCGTGTTCCCACAGTTGATGATTACAAATGACTTGGAAGTCTAAAATCAGGGCATCTGGTTGTTGCGGACACTGGGGTCAAACGCACATCCACTAATGCACTGGAAGAGAGATGTGCTTCCAGAAGAATGAGAAAAGGAAAGTCCTTCAATAAGTCAGATTTTAAAACTGAGAAATATTCTACCCTTGCAGGCAATACACACTTGTTAAATCTCCACCTTACAAGTATCAGGTACTTCGCTAGGGATAGAGGAAATACCAAAACAGACACTAGGGACTCTGCTCGTACAAGACTTATAGTCTAATTTGAGTTGGGGATGAGCATAGAAAGCTAAGCAAGCAATGCCCTACCTGTGAGCCTCGCTTCATTAGTTAGGTGTCAAGTGCTATGAAAAAACAAAGAAGGGGCATTGAAACCTAAAAGGGAAAAAGGAGGAGGATGTTCGAGAAAGGCACGTCACAACAGAATACCACATACCACACAGGCAAAGGCTTCAGAGTCTGATTTGCTTCCCAGGTTAAATGGACTACCATAAATCAGAGCAAGCCAAGAAAAAGCCACTTAAGAAATAAGGGATGAATATAAGGAGGGGGGAGCAAGGAAGAAAACAATGTTTAACTACTGTACATTAGATCGCTTCCATTTTTTAATTTTTATTTTTAATTATTACCTGTTTGCAGCACGTGATGATGACATTCCTCATAAACATCAGTACATGTATATAAAACACCTCAAATCTCTCTCCGTCCTCTTTCCCTCTCCTTTCTCCTCTTCCCTCCCCCTCCTTCCATTTCCATTTTTTACAAATAATTAGTGCTTGTTTAACACATAGATTCAGTAAATCTTTGAGGTTTTTCTTAGACTTAGGATGTATTCCTCTATAGAGAACTACCAAATTGCACTACATTTTGAGTTTTATTATATTTGTTAACCACACAGAATACATCCATATGATGGAATTTTAGGCAATCATGAAAACTGTCTGAAGCAAGAGACGAGAAAATAGACTCTTTCTCATGATGCACATTTCTGTGGCCAGCGCTAAGACTCCCTTGTCTTCACCACCTTCTTTCATTTTTAGTAACCAAGACCTTTCATGTGCATCTCTTCTTCTTTTTTTATTCATCAAGTTTATCAGTACATTTTAGGTTTACAATATGGTGACATCCATCATTGGAAATTTGTACCTTTGCATGATATATCTTGCTCTTATTTTTTTTCCCAATTGCCCTCTCCTCCCTTCAACCCCACCTACCCTTCCCTATTTACAAAGACTGTTTCTGTTTAGGGAAAGGAAAAAAATATAAGAAAAGGAAAAAATTGAAACAAACTCTTGTCTGCTTTTTATTCCTTTATTCATCCTAGCAACAACCTCCACTGCCTTTGTTTGTTAATTCATCTTCATCAGTAATATATTTCAAATGGTTTTTGCATGAGTTTGTAAAACAACAAAAAAGCTTGATTTTGTGAACATATAGGCACATACAAACACACTTGTACATGCGATGACTATAAAAACACACAGCAAGCAGCAGTAATAGACAATGGAGAAAAGTGCAAAAAGACTAGAAAACTGGCTTATCGACATTCTTTCCCTGGTTACGTTTGGTTAACATTTTAAATACCTGGTTTAATCTGGTTAACCAATGTTAACCTGGTTTAACATTTTAAATACCATAAGTATCATAATAGTCTTTTCAGGCTACTACAACAAAAAAAATCATATACTGGGTGGCTTATAAGCAACAGAAAAGTATTTCTATGGTCGTGGATTTTGGAAAATCAAACATCAATGTATCAGTAAATGCGGTACCCTACTCCTGACAGCTCGCTTTCTGGTTTACAAACAGTACCTTCTTATTTTGTCCTTTCCTGGTAGAAGAAGAAAGAAATCTCTCTTGAGCCTCTCTCATAATTCCACCAATTCCATTCATGAGGGTTCTGTCCTGGGACTTAATCATATCCCAAAGGCTCCACCTCCCAATACCATTATTACAATATGTGAATTTTGAGAGGATAGAACTACTCAGTATAGAACAAACATGTACTATTTAGTCAATGTAAAAGAAGTATACACTGTAAATAGAACACAAAACTAGAATATAAGCTGGTAGAATATAAGCTTTTTCATATAATCAAGCATAGGCCCAGAAACATGAAGCAATTTCCCAAGACCACACAATAAATTAGCAGAGCTGCTAATGATAGAAGTAAGAGGATCTGGCAGGAACGAAAACGGTTTTAGTGTATGACATCTAGTTCACTTAATAACCCTAGAAAGAGATGAACAGTGCTCAGCAACATCAAGTAACTTGCTTAAAGTTACACAGCTTTTGGGTAGAAGCTGTGATTCAAACTTGATTTGACCCTGCTGCTCGCTAGTCGCTAGTCTTTCTAAATCTTCATGTCACTCTGCCCTTCTTCCTACCCTGGTCACCTGGATTCTACAGTGTTCATTTATCCATTTTCATTTTTTTGAATTCACCTTACTGATCTTCACCATTCCCAAGGGCAAAACTATATATCCATTCCAAATAGAAGAGAATTTTTCTAAAGATAACCCTCTATGAGTATTTCACTGCATTTCATGATATTACTTCATTTAAAAAGTTACCATTTATGATTTTCTTTTAAACCCAAAGGTACTTCTGTCTCTCTTTAAATGGTACCAGTAGCTCGTGGATTCATGAATTTGAGCTCAACCAGCCTGTCTGCCCTTTACTAGGAGTGTATTAGAATTAAAATGCATATCATCCACTCAAAATGACCAAAAAATATATAATGAGGGAACTATGTGCACAGGTTTAGACAAAATGAAGGTTGAGATAAACCACAAAGGGAAGGTCAGGCTTGTTGGGCTAGCAAAAGCAGTGAGACATTTGCTATCTTACCACAAAGTAAGGCAGTGAGCAGTTACTGTAACTTAGTAAGAAATGAGACATTCTGTTACTGCCACTGTGGCCTACCTGTCAGGAAGCCCAGGAAACAAATATCACCACATTGTTCTCCTCCAGGTCTCTCATTTCCTCTGCTGAGGATGTCATCTGCCTAACACCACCACCCCCCGCCAAAAAAAAAAAAAAAAAAAAAAAAAACAATTCCTATTAGAGAATTCCTTCCCAAAGCTAGAGATAAAGGAAGTGCTAAGGGACAAAAAGCTGACCTGAGAAGGAATTTTTAAATGCCCCCGTGTAGCCTCCACTCCATGCAGCTCCACAAACATTCAGTGTGCATTTCCTCTACTTGTGGGCTTCTCTCTGGGGCTGGCCTGATACTGAGTAGCATCACAGAAATCTGTGATTCTCAAGAATTCTCCAGATTGTGAACTGATCACGCTGAGCTGCAGTCTTCGCTCTGACTTTGAAAACCCAATTTGAAATCAAGAGAGCAAAGATGTACAAAATAATTTTCAAATTATGTCTGTTAGAGCCTTGACATTTTCTGTAAGTTCTTGTAGTCAGAATTATTACCAAATCCCTGAATGTACAAGTCTCTGAGCTCTACACCACTGCTTCAGGTGGTACAGGCTCAGAGCTCTTGGTCCTAACACATTTCTCCTACACTGCAAAACGCTTTAAGAATTTCTCTGGTCATTTAGCCAAGACCATCTCAACAAAATCCCATGCCTCCTACCTTCTTGCAAAAATGTGCTATTTAAAATTAGTCTTTGAGAAGCTGCATAAAATTTCTATAGACAGACCAGATTTTAACATCCTAGTCCCACTCACATTTGAAATGAAGTGTTCCAGGGCCTGAGGGAAAAAGAAAGTGAGCCACAATGGAAAGTAACAAGTGTTACAAATAAAGTCTGTGTTCTGGTCACGGTCTGCTGAGATGCTGACCTGAAGGAAGGTATACAGCCTGCATCTATATGAGAGACATAGATTTAGAGGAATTAAAGAACCCTAAAAAACAAGTAAGATGAAGCCATTTGAGAATAAGTTAAAATTTATTCCATGTAATATGCAGAGCCTGAATCCTTGAGGAGAGGGAAAAATGTTTCTTTCCCAAACATTGTCCCTTAAGAGAACATATTTCTGGTCAAGGTTTTTTTCAGAGCAACTTTGACATCCTTATTCCTCAGGCTATAGATTAAGGGGTTAAGCATGGGCACCACAATGGTGTAGAACAAGGAGGACACTTTACCCTGGTTCATAGGCAAAAGTGAAGATGGTTTGAGATACATGAATGCCCCTGACCCAAAAAACAGAGAAACAGCAATTATGTGGGAGCTGCAGGTGCTGAAAGCCTTGGACCGGCCCTCAGTGGAATGAATGTGGAGAATGCTGGAGAGGATTAGGGCGTAAGAAATAAAGATGGTGACTGTGGGCACACCGATGTCAATGCCCACAACAATAAAGACCACCAGCTCATTCACATAGGTGCTGGTACAAGATAGCTCGAGAAGGGGAAGGATGTCACACATGTAATGGTTCACAAGCTTGTCAGCGCAGAAAGTCAACCTCAGCATGCATGCTGTGTGGGCCATGGCCCCAGCAAAGCCCATGCCATAGACACCCAACAGGAGGAGTAAACACACCCGGGGAGACATGGCAACCGCGTACACCAATGGGTTACAGATGGCGACATAGCGATCATATGCCATCGCAGACAGGATGAAAGACTCAGAAATGACGAAGAACAAAAAGAAAAAGAGCTGAGCCATACACCCAGGGTAGGATATGATGTTCTTCTCTGAGATAAAGCTCACCAGCATTTTGGGGGTGATAACAGTGGAATAGCATAAATCTGTGAGAGACAAGTTGAAGAGAAAGAAGTACATAGGGGTGTGCAGGTGAGAATTCATCCCAATCAGTGTTATCAAACCCAAGTTCCCCACCACAGTGACCATGTAGGAACCTAGAAACAGGAAGAAGAGTGGCATCCTCAGTCCAGGCTGGTCCGTTAAGCCTACAAGGATGAGCTCTGTCATGGAGGAGTTCTCAGCTACCATGCTCAATGAAAGGCATTCTGCAGAGACAAAGAAAAGGCAGGGTGTAGGGAGGGAGAGACAGAGAGAGAGAGAGAGAGAGTGTCAATCATTAGTGCCCTCACAGTCACCTCACCAATTCTTGAGAATTTGTTTGTACCTGGCATCAAACTTGGGATCTTGTGCTTTTGAGGCAGGCGATGGAACCACTGAGCTAAATTCCTGACCTCAGCACCGACGTTTTGAACTCCAGCAGAGAAGCCCTTCTCAAAGCTCAAGCACTTGGTCTCATCTTCCCCAGTGTCTCTGCCTCCTGGAAGACTCACTTGTCTCCATTTACAGGTACTACTGGGAAAAAGGACCTCAAAAAGCAGTCAAAGACTCTCTGACCTTTAATTTTGTCCCCTTGTTGTGTTCTTCTAGCCATACTTTTGTCTCAAGTTTATAAAAAAGAGGCCAATTTCTGGGAAGAGTTCTCTCAGTGGCTACAGCAAGCCTAACTGTGCACCTGAGTGCCCACCTCATGGTCGCTGTGGACAGAGCAGAAGGGTGAGATTGTTTTTCTCATTACCTAAGATGGAGACCTAAGAGGAGCTCAAGCCATGCACCCAGTGCAGCTACTGTAATCCTTCAGCTCAGAGTTTCCATGATAAACCTTGTGATCCATTCTTCTCCGCTGTCCAGAAAGATGAATGGCTGCGGAGCCTCCACAGATTCCTCCACTCTCTCTCCTAATTGATGGTCAGAAACTCCTAGGTGCGTCCAAATGCTCCCAGAACTAGGGAACAGGATGTATGACCAAAGCTTTGCCCTAAGGCTCTTCTCCAGCTTGCAAGGAGATGGCATTATTATCCTGGATTTGGGCACCTGGGGACCTGATTAGACACAGAAAGGCAGAAGTTCCCCAGGGATCATTGCCTTACACATTAATTTTTAAAAGAAGGAATTTTAATGTTCAACATCACTGGTCATTTGAGAGACACAGATGAAAACAACACTGAGATTTCACCTCACCCCAGAAGAATGGCTGCTATCCAGAAATCTACCAAGAACAAATGCCGGTGGGGCCATGAGGAAAAAGAAATCCTTCTACATTGTAGGTGGGAATGAAAACTGGTGCAACCACTGTGGAAATCAATACTAAGATACCTCAAAGAACTAGGACTAGAGGTTCCATTTGACCCAGCCATCCCTCTGCTGGGTATCTTTCCAAAAGAATTAAAAGAATCAGACCACAGTGACATATGCGCACCCATGTTTATAGCGGTGCAGTTTGTAATAGCTAAAACTTGGAAACAATCCAAATGCCCATCAACTGGAGACTAAATAAAGAAAATGTGGTTTTCCATAAAATGGAGTACTACTCAGCCATAAAGAATGAGAAACTAGAGTCATTCATAGGAAAATGAATGCATATTGAGGCCACACTCTTAAGTGAAATAAATAAGACACACATGTAAATACTGAATAGTTTCTCTGGTGTGAAAATTAAAAGTGTAAATGAGATCCAAATTGTATAACTGACACTGTGAAATAGGAAGAAAAGGACTAAGGGTGTAGGGGAAGTGGGAAGGGGTGGGGGAAAGGAAATTAAGGAAAATAAAACATGAGAAAAGGAAAAAATGGAAACAAAGTCTTTGTAAATAGGGGAGGCTGGAGGGGGTGAAGGGAGGGCAAGGGTATGGGGAAAAACTGAGATCCAAGACCTGTCATGTAAAGGCACAAGATCCCAATGATGAATGTAACTGTACTGTACACTTAAAAAGTACCAATAAACTCAATGGAAAAAAAGAATGAGAAACTAGAAAAATTTATAGCTAAATGGATGCACATTGAGGCTATAATCTTAAGTGAAATAAACAGGACACACTTGAATAAATACCAAATAGTTTCTCTGGTGTAAGAAACTAAAAATGTAAATAAGGTTCAAATAGTATAATTGAGAGTGTGAAATTGGAAGAAAATGGCTAAAGGGGAAGTGGGAAGGGGAGGGGAAAGGAAATAAGGGAAAAGAAAAAACATGAAAAGATGAAAAAAATGGAATCAAAGTCCTAGTAAATAAGGGAGGGGCCAAGGGGTGAAGGGAGGGCAGGGACAAGGGGAAAAAATGAGAACCCAGACCTGTCATGTAAAGGTACAAGATCCCAATGATAAATGTAACTGTATTGTTTGCTTTAAATTTACCAATAAACTTAAAAAAAAGGAATTTTAACCTATACTCAGTATTTAAATGGGCTGCTTAGAAATATAAAAATATTATTCAATTAACATCCAATTGTAATATGCAAAGCACTGTGGAAAAATAAATTTGCCATTTACTGAGCAAATAATACAGACCAAACATTGTTTCTGGCCTAGCAATATATGACTTCAGGTGCCAGGTTCCAATACCATTTCTCATGCATTGCTTCACGTTATCCTTCTTGCTTCTCCCAGCCTCCAAACGTCACCATACTGAGCCTGAACGTATTGCATCTTGATCCCCCATCACACAAATGGATACTGGATATTCTCTCTTTGTTGCTTTACCATTTTTCTAATTTCCCCCCTCCATCATAATAAAATGTATTTCTTCAGTGCTCCAGGGTCTCAAAGCCTTGCTTGAGTTTAGTGACTGTAATTCTCACTGTTGAAGGCATCATTAAGAAATTATCTAATTCTGGCTGTATAACTGAATTAGACAATTACCTATTTATTAAAAGTACATATCCTGCTGCTCAAGTGCACATTTAATAAAGCAGAATCACTAACAATGGGACTTTGTAATCTGCATTTCTCTTCTAAATCTCCCACTAGTGATCTAGATATTAATTAGATTCACTGATCTAATCTTCACACCCTATATTTTCTCAGGAAAAAATTTTGAGGCCACCCAAGTCACTGAGCTATTTGATGAAACAGTCAGGAATAAAACAAGAATCTCCACCATCTCCTGTTACACTGAAGCTCAGAAGAAATGTTCCCGCCCTCTAGTCAGAATGAGAGGGGGAGTGTAAGGGATAGAGGATAGCCTTGAAGGGACGTGCTGAGGAGATACTTGAATGCCATGACTGGAAACATACATACAATGTGAATCCATTGAACATCCTGAGCAGGAGGGTGACCTGGCCACAGCCGTCCTGAAGACCATTTAATCTAATGGGCTTTTACATGCCAATGAGTTGATGCAAGGGTCCCCCAAAGTGCTATATTTCACTTGTAATTCAGACATGATGCCTTAACTCAAAAGCATCAACTCTGAGTGTCTGCAATAAGATAAGGGACAAGGGATAGATTTTCAGAGCAATTACTAGATAAATGGAACAGAAGACTTTTCTAATCACACAATGCTGGCCCTGCCTTATGATTGTAGTTTCTTTAAACTGTACGCTGAATGATTTCAAGAGGCCCGTAGTTCAGATCCCACCACCAATCTCTTTGCATTGGACATCTTTTATGCCTCCTTTCATGTTACTCAGTATATTGGACTTCACTGTTGCTGTGGCAACAAGATTCATTAAAATATAGACAAACAGCAAGAGCTTCTTGACTACATATCACCTGCTTTCCAACCCTAGGACGTCTCCGTCATCACGATATGAAGAGTACGTGGGAGCTGCCATGCCATTCAGGTGCACTTGCAAACCAAGAATTGTGAAGGGGTTAACACCCCAGGAGCAGGGTCTCTTCTACTTCTCTAGTGACCCTTGCTTTCCAGTATTTCAAAGGGCCTCAGAAGGATTAACCACACATTTCCCATTAAGATAATCAATAAAATATTCTCGCACTGGTTGTCCACGCTTTCTTGCTTCATTCACCCTCTTCTCTCGGAGCCCTCAAATAAAAGCTGCCTACACTCAAGTCCTTGTCTCCAGCATGAGTTTTTGTGGAAGTCTCAGCTAAAACAGTATTTGGAGCAGGTCTGAACAAAATGTTCCTTTCTCCAGCTAGAAAAAAGAGGCATTACCCAAAGCTTTCTGGGTCAGAAAATTAAATACAAATCACTAAATTAATCCACTACCTGAAATTCCACATAACAGAGAGCTTTTGTGTTTTGAGCGTGCCCTGCCAAAATGGCCAAATATTGGGTGTAGGATCTCAAGTTATTATTAGTCAATGGGGATCAACCAAAAAACCTTGGTTAACCAAAAATTCCTGACACTTTGTCCTTAAGTCTACTGAAACTTGGCGTGTTACTATCCAGATCCCTCCTTAAACTATGAGAGAGGCAACTAGGTGTATTTAATCTTATACCCTTAAAACCAAATGTAAAACATGGCTTTCAGAGGATTTCCAAATATTAGTCTCTGATTCTCCATGTCCTCATCTACAAAATGGAAAAAAATGGAGATAATTCACAGGGTTGTTGTGAGGATCAAATTCAATCATGAAAATGGAAAATCTACCAGAAAGGCTGACACACAGAAAATACTTGGTGAATTTACACTAATAAATATAAAATATATTTAACTTTAGGTGGAATGAGAGAAGGCAAATTTTTGGTAAAAGCTAAGTAAAACTAAAACACGTGAGAGGGGCTGATGGGGGTAAGAGGAGGGTAGGCAGACCTCAGAGGAGCTTTGAAACAATGTTGTTGTTGTTGTTGTTGTTGTTGTTTTCCAACACTTTGAATGGAAGGCCTATTTTTGCCACTCAGCTGAATCCCAGACAGCTTCAGGGTCCTTGAATATTTTACCGTGTTCTTGCTCCCTGCCCTACCAACACCCTTGTGCCAACACACCACAAAGACCAAAGCTAAGTGAAGTTTCCTTTACACCTTCCAGTCTTCTTTTTTCTGTGTCCATTTCTAATCTCAGTAAAAATTGCTCTTATCTAAATATTCATAGGTCTAATGTTTGGTCCACTCTCCATTCTCTGCCAAAACCTGTTCTCAGGAAGGATTTCACAAATTCTTTGACCCACAGTCTTCTGAAACTCGTTAGGGCTCACCCACCCGCCACACCTTCTGCCAGGCATTTCTTTTTAATGAAGACAAAATCTTCAGCCAAAAAAAATAGATGTTTAGCACTCAGTTGATAAGAGGTACATTGTGGCGGGTAAAGCTTCAGGACTCATAAAACGGGCTAATAGTCAGTCACACTAACAGCCTCTTGTCCTCCACCTGGCAAGCTAATTACAACTCCACCAGTTGTGTGTGTGTGTGTGTGTGTGTGTGTGTATGTGAGAGAGAGAGAGAGAGGGAATTTGTTAGACACCAGCCCTTGCTATCCCCCTATATGTGTGATAGATTTCAGCTACTGCTTAGTTACAACACACTTCAAATATAAATCTTATAGATTTCTTACTGCCTTGGTGATTATAATACATCTTTGCTCTTGGTCCCTCTGCAATCAACTTGCAACTGAAGAAAACAAATCATTATTACAAACCTGACATAAACCCCATAGGAAATAGGCACCTTGGTGCACAAAAATAAAGAAGACTGAGACTTCATTAAAAGTTGATTTTTTTGAGAGCCAGAAATTTAGTTCAGTGGTTCCGCTGCCTGCCTCCCAACCTCCCAAGTGCAAAGACCTGAGTTCGATCCCTGGTACAAAAAAAAAAAAGTTGACTTTTCTCCAGGAGACTTAGAGGATTCTTGTTAAGATGATGGAATAACCAAGAAAAGTGTTTCAGGATTTATGTCACTTTAGAGCCTGTTGCCATGGGAACTATGTCTCAAAATCTCAACTGGGGCCTCACTAAAGTCATGTTCCCTAAGGAGCAGATGAAGCCCAAGGAGGAAGCAGCGTAGGAAGAACTATTCTTAACTCCACTCCTTTTGTTGCAGAGCTGCCCTCTTTCCAAAACTGAAATTTCTCTATGATGCTTCATTGTTTTATTTCTATTTTTTTCTTCTCATTACATTTACTTCTGTAATTTCATGTGTGACATGTGTAAAGGCAATATCAGGTATCTAAGATGGTGCTTTCACTTCAGAACTCTAGGCACATGAAGTCAGGCCCACGGACAACAACAATCGCCCCCTCCAAAGGCCAGAACAAGTTTTGTTAGTCATTGACCCTGACCAGACACAAAAGATTTCAACTGAATGGTCTTCGTTTTGAATGGCTATCATTAGCATCTAAGGAAGCAAATGTCAGGAGTTACGTTTTGCACCATTTTTAATGTTGATTTACTTTCATTATCTCCAACTCCTTAATACACTAGTCTATGATAACTGATAAAATAAAATCCTGAGATTAGTCAGGATCTTGAAGCTCTATGTTGGGATGCTGATTAATGTGTATTAAATACATATATACCTCTGTTTGGAAAGTTTTACAAACATTACATTATTGACACAAGAGTAGTAATCCATATAAAGTATAAATTTGGTAAGCTTCTATCAACCAGTGCACTCAGGAACACTAACACTAGTATTAATGTTATATTTTGTAAATGCAAAACATACCTGGAACTATAATGCTACGTGCTTTACACACACTAATTTGGTGAATTTTCACAAAAAATCTTACTAAATGGATACTACCATTATCTTACTTGGCAGGTAACATTTTTTTAAGTAAAGGAACCCAACTCATTTATTTCTCTTAGACAGTTGGTCTGTTTGGGCCTCTAACATTTGTAGTGATTGTGAATTCATAGAATTTGCTATATTAATGGCTATGGGGAAAATACACTTATATAAACAGTTTGTTATATTAATGGTTATGGGAAAAGCCAACTGTCAGTGGTGACTCAGACCTCATCCCAGGATCAGGTAAAAAAAGCAATAAAGAGGAAAAATAAAGGTAATTTTGACCCACCTACAAAGTTTTTAAAGCATAGTTAAGAGCAAATGATCAGTAAACAGTTGTCAGTGTGACCCTGTACCAACACATAAAGATGAGAATATCTAAGGAGATGGAAAAATTGATTATTCTGATTTGATCATTATATACTATATGAATCTATCAAATTATGCTATTATACCCCACAAATAAGTACAAATATTACAAGGCAGTTAGTTTTTTTTAAAATTTGACATTTTAAAATGTTCTAAGTGTGAGATCAAAGCATGGGAAGAAATATCAATACACACAATAAGAAAACTTATAAACAGAAATAAGCAAAGGACACAAGTCAAGGGTTAAAGACAGAACCTTAAAATGGCACCCAATTTACAAAAGAAGAAAAGGCAAAGATAAAGGCAGTGGCCCTGGCAGGCTTAGTAGCCAATGTAGGTTTTAATCATCACATACTGGCGAAGAAACCTTACACTATTTGGGTCTCAGCATTATCATGTGTAAGCAGAGGTATTAACCCCTCACATAAAGGATTGTCATGAGGACCAACTGTCACAATGTTTAATAACTAGCTTTGGATTAGTAAAGCATTATGAGGTCTTTATCCTCTCATATCTCTTTATATACATTTGGTTAAATTTTGCATTTTAATTTTTACATAGAATATTTTAATTTTTTAAATTAAAACACAATTATACAGGTTTATGGACTAGAATCTGATCATTTGATTCATATATAATCTATAATGAGCAAATGAGGGCAACTAGAATTTCCATCTTCTTCAACATTTATTATTTCTCAGAAGTCAATTATCTCAGCCCGACTATATTGTGAGCTACTGCTAGTCAAGACGGTATGTTTAACTTACATGCCTAATATTAAAAACAATGACGAATACATATATTAAACATTAATACTGATCAAGTTAAATAGAAAGAAATATAAACGTGTCTAATAAAAGCCCAGATTCAAAACATAGCAAATTCAGGAATAGATTAATTTGTTTTCAAATACTGAAAGAATCCATTATAGGTTTCCTATTCACAGATAGGTGGTAAAACCATTTCCAAAACACAAATAAGTTATGTAGATTACACATTATTGGTTTTACTGTAGGTTTTATATTTGAAATATGCTACTATTAACAATATTCCAATGGTGATTCCAGATGATGTACACCTTTTGAATTCCTTCCTAGATCAAAAGTGTTCCAAATTAGAAGGGCCCCCTGTCTTTTTAAAGACTGACAAGGGAAAGTCATTTGGTGACAGAAAGAGCTGCAAAAGCTTCTAAAGTTAAGAACTGCCCAGAGATCAGTTACATCGCAGCCCACAGTTTAGGAGTCTTAAAATAGGAATCCATTTTTAAGTGACATTCATCTCAGGAATATGTGTGCTATAAAAAAATCAAGTTATACCCGCACTCGAAACATGAAATATATGCCCTCAAGGTATGTTAGAGTATATCATGTTCCAAGAGAAGAAAGATGCAAGGAGATACTATGCCCTTACCAAAAGACAGTTTGGTTGAGGGGCTCTTATTCTTGGAACTAGTTGAGATGTTAAATGATTTTGTTAAAAGTAAATCCTAAACATGAAGATTTACTCGTAGAAAGCAGCAGACTTCTCCTATCGAACAGAAACATCTCTGAAACTCTAATTACAGGATGGTAGAGGCTTTCTGCTATTTTTTAACATATTTACTGGCCAGGAAAGCCACAAAACCTCTGTGTAAAATTTTGCATACTTTTCAAATCTTTCTCCAGAGAACTTTTTCTAAAGATTAGTTTTAATCAAGAGGTAATATGCTAAAGTTGAAGAAGCCAGGCCTCCAACTCTAAAGTTATTGTGTGATCTTGGAAATGAAATGTTTTCAACCTACATTCTTCTTATTTAAGCAAGAATAACAAAATTTGATTTATCTACCTCCTGATGTTATATGCATCACACCTAATGGTTTCTTCTTTACCCATTATTAATTATTGAGGTTCCTCATATTTCCAACTTCATCCCATACTATTTCCTCGAGTAATTCCACTGACTCTTACGATTAAAATATCATCTATTGATGTGTGAATTGTGTTATTGGCCTTAAGTATTTAATCACCAAAAGGGCTCACAAAAATCAAATCAAATCATTTATAACTCCAGGTAGACCAATGGCAGGATAAGCAGTGAAAGGAATCCACAGATCTCAGGGGCAGGCTTCTTGGCCATCTCAACACTGAGCTGTACAGGATGCACACTGACTCTTACTGCCCCATCAGTAAACATGTGTTGGAAGCTTTTTGGTACCAAGAAAATTGAAATCTGCTACTCTTAGAATGAGTTTGTCCTGTAGGAAAACTCCACCGATATGACTAGTATTAAAACCATTAGGCTCTGCTGAAATCAGGTACAGTTATTTTTACTATTGTATAATTCTAATTAATTATTATTTCTAGACAGTATTTGCCAGGTGGTACTTCTGGCCCTGAAGCAACTTGTGGCGTCATGGTTATAGAACATTATGTATCTTTCCTAAGTGTATCACACTGCATTGGCTACTGTTGATATCATGTGCAAGGAAGCTCTGGAGATAAACATGCAGTCAATGTATACTCGCTAAGATCAGCCCATCCTGTACAACTGACAGCGGCCACACTGCATTCTAACTTAGACTTATGTCGTGTACTGTCAACAGGAATCTCCATTTGACTAAGTCACAAACACTTAAAATTCCTATTATCTATTTTTTTATTTTGCTCTTTAAATTATTTATATTTTGGGCTTCTCATATAAGAGAAATATGTGATATTTAAGCTTCTGTGTCTGATTTGTTTTACTTAACACTGTGGTGCATTCATTTTCCTACTTAACACTATGGGCTCCAGATGCATTCATGTTCTTACAAATGACTCAAATTTATCCTTCCTTATTGCAGCATAGTACTCAAATGTATATAAATATCACATTCTCCTCATTCTTCTGCTTATCGACATATAATCACTCCCTAATTTAACTATTACAGGTTTTACTTGGTATGCATGCATCACTGTAATATGATATTTTTAACTCTTTTGGGAACATACCCCATATATATTATTTCAAATAAAATAAGATGCATTTCTAATACATATATGCCTTTCCTCCTTAATCTAATCACAGTACCATTAAGTAGACTGGATCTTAATAAACTAGAGATGAATGTAAGGCAGAAAAGCATAAGATATATGCCTATCATCATTAGTCTTTTCTTATTTAAGGCTCACACCAAGCCACCTACTGTAAGCATTGTATGTCATAAGTATTAGCTTAATTCCTCATGTTTGAGAACATCTTTTACTCAAACATTTCCCCTAGAATATACAATCCTCAAGTTGTTTTAATATTTAAAAAGTAAACATATTCTTTATAAATTTTTATTTAAATTATAGACACTCCATCTTACTTTTCTCTTTGTCTGCTATTTATGAAAAAATTCTTTACCTTTATCTTCTAAACCTGCTATCTGAACATGTTTTATTTTGACTATGTACTATTTTTACCTTTAAAGAGCATTTTTATTTTTCCCACTCTTTTCTGCTGTTTTTGTTTTCAAGCTGCAATAAGAAATTACATTTCAGGGCAGGGGATTTAGCTTATTGGTGCTGCCGCCTGCTTCGCGAGCACAAGATACCTAGTTTGATCCCTGTTACCCCCAAAAAAATTACATTCCAAGATAAAACTTAATATTAGATTCAAAATATGCAAACTCCAAAGGGAGGAGGGGTGAAGGGAGGGCAGGGGTATGGGGAAAAAATGAGAACCAAAACTTGTCATAATAAAGGTACAAGATTCCAATGATCAATGTAACTGTACTGTGTACCTAAAACGTATCAATAAACTCAGTGAGAAAAAAATATATATGTGAACTCCTAATAATGGCTAGCCATTCTGAACTACTCTATTGCATGTATTCTTCCAGGTGTGATAGAAGACATGTTTTCCAGTTGGATTCACCCTTATCTATTCATATTTTTTAAATCATTATATCTGATGAATAAAAATGATTTCACTGATCTTCTAGTTCAACCACCCAACTTCTCTAGACATTCATGATGCTTAACTCTTCATGTATTACTCAAGAAAAAGTGTCTACTCCCATTAGGGATATTTTTAGAAAAAAAATTCCAGTTTGTGTTTTCATGTCATGTAATCATTGACTAGTGAATGAGAAACAAAGACAAGTTATCAGAAGAAGTCACATACACAATGATAACTGTGTATGTCAAGTTTATATTTTAACATTCCTTTTTGTTTTAGATGTCTGGTTCTTTCCAAGTAGCCTTGGTATCTACTGTGACTGTTAGTACTTGTTCTGCTCCTTATGCATAAGTTGACTCTAAAAGTTGAAAACTAAAGTAAAGAAAGACAACAAACATGGGAACAAGCAGCATGAGAACAAATGGGAGGAAAAACAATGACAAAAGTTGAGATTATCCAGGAAGATCAAGTAGAATGAGAAGGCCCAGGACAAGCAGAATCCTTTAGGCCTAACATGAAATAGCACAGAGAGGAAGGGAGCTAGGGAATTTCTGTGTCTGCACACCACCATTTAGCTTATGTAAGCTCCATATTCTGTTTGTAGAACCAGGAGTCCTAGTTCTTATCTAATGTAAACATTATCTGAGCTGATAATGAAAAGAGCTAAGTATGTCCCCATTTTTAAAATCATAAACAAAATAAACTGTAGCCCTGGCCTACAGTTGATTATGCCAACTCTCCACAATATAAAATTAACAACCAAAATTAACACAGTCTTCTAGTTCTCAATATCACCTCTCTATCCAGCCCAGAATCACAGACATTGTTTATTCAATCCAGCTATAATTTCCAGCTACAATTGACTTCCCACCTCAGCTACAATTTTTAAAATGCTTATCACTCCATTAATATTACTATGTGCACTGTAAAAATAGTTATTTGACACAGATAATCAAAGAGCTATACCTATCTTTTTATTTCTTTATATCTATGCATAACTTTGCATAAACGCAAATGTATGTGCCATTTTTGGTGAATTGTGCAATGTAGTATAAGGCCTAAAATTAGACCCAACAAAAGACCAATTGTAAGTTTCTCTTCCCACTGTGGTCCCACTCACTGATAAATTACACTAGCTAAATAGCCCTCCTTATCATTGGAACTAGGCAACTACCTTGATTATCCTCCAGTAACCTTGATTTTCAGTTCCCTGCCAGCCTCCAGAATTTTTCAAATATCTCAATTACATCTCCAACGAAAACCAAGGGCCACCCCACCTTCTTGGTATTATAAAGCCAGCTTTCCACAGCTCCTGCTTGTTCACTCTGACTGCATTCCTTGTATTGCCCTGCATAACGTAGTGTCCTTCTTCAACAATAAACTTCTGTGGATTCATCTGTCCAGCTCTAGATGCCATATGTTCAGCCATCCTCATAACCACTGGGCAGGAATCTCTTCCTTATAAGTGGAATGAAAAGAAAATGATCAAAATAGTGCCCCATGTTTGAAAACTCTTTGTGAGAACATCCTGCCCACAGCACACATAGAAAAAATTTTATGGAGTACAAAGAAAATTTTCTATCATCTTCTTAATATTGAAAAAAAAAAATTTTTTTTTTTTTTTTTTTGGTACCGGGGATTGAACTCAGGTCCTTGCACTTGCAAGGCAGGCCACCAAACTGCTGAGCTAAATCCCCAGCCCTGAACTATTTATTTTTTAAGAGTAGGAAAAAATTATTGAGGAGGGAAAAAAAGCTTCTGTCTAAGAGAAACAGAAGAGGGGGCAAAAAAGTGGGTTGCCCGCTCACTCCACTTCTCCAAGATGTTTTATACAGTAAAGCCATGTGGTGAGGCGGGTACAAAGTGAGGCAAAACTATAAGACCCAATGGAAAATTACAAGGTAGGCATGAGGGTGGGGCAAAACCGTGACCCACTGATAAGATTATGAGTACAGTCACCCAGGAAATATTGATTACATGGGAATCAAATGGGGGAGCAAGTCACATAGATAGCATGCCTACAAGGATTTTTAGTAAGGGTGGGTGCCAGGGATATTTCCTGGAAAGGCTGGGTTAAGACCTTGGTCCCCCACCCAGGTGATTGAAACCTATTTAGAATATCAATCATGGCTATTTATCCCAGGGGAAACACAGAGGTATAGTACTTTCTCCCCCTTTACAATTCTGGCTTTCTGTGAATGTCTTGATTGTCCTCCATGTTAGCTCCTTGCTGTGTTGGCTCCTTGAGGGCAGCCCTGTCTAACTGCCTACAAAATATCTGACTAACTTACATAGGGACTTCAGAATCCAGCAAAAAAGTCATTTTGTATGGGCCAGGGATTTAGCTCAGTGGTACCACACCTACCCCACAAATGCAAGGACCCAAGTTCAAACTCCAGTAAGAAAAAAAAAAGTCATTTTGTACAGTTATGAGCTGTTTACAAGGTAGATTTGGTGGGTCCCTGTAAAAGAAGTCTAGCACTGGTTCCATTTGTATGACCACTTGGCATTAGGCAGCCTCTAGGCAAGGATAAATAAAACTTTTAAGAAATTAGAGTATGCATAATCTAAGTCTGAGCACCCTAGAATGAAAGGGCAGGTTGGGGAGAAAGTCATACTTTAGAAATTGAAGTAGTGATTGAACCTGCTGGTCTTAGATCCTTTTACTGATAGAGGTTATCTATAAGTCTCATATTTTGTCATAAATCTCTCTAGTTTTAGCGCTAAGAGACAATTTGAAGAATAAATCTTGCTAAGAAATATAAAACTCTAGCTGAGCTCTTATAGATTTTACCATAATTTTTTTCCTAATGATCCATAACCATGGTCAGCTACTAGTAGAGCTGGAAACTGCCAGAAGGGGTTAGTGACTGGAGCCCCTTTTTATATCTAGCTTTATTACTATGGCATTATTTTATACCTTTTTTGGTTATTCTTTTCTATTGGGTGTTTAAGACCAAGTTAAAGTGAGACCTGTGTCAATCAGCATGATAGATCTTACCATCTATCAAGGTCAGTTAAGTCTCTTCAGGCATCATTTTGGAACCATGCACAGAGCCTCTCAGCGCCTCTGTCAGTGTCAACCATAAGGATGGGGCAAGGCCTTGCTTGGCCATGTTGCTTTCAGTGAAAGCATGGGATACTTTTCCCTCATGGTGACCCTTCTTTGGCACACAGTATATTTGTCCTCTGGTGTCAAGGAATCTCCCCAAAAAGGACATCGAGTGACTTAGCAAAGATGTAGGATCCTGTAGGAAAGGTTCCTTGTGTCCTGGAGCTTGTAGACCTTGAGGGGCCAGAGTCAAAATATTGGCTGTCCTCATTGGCCAGTTAGGCCAGTTACCTTTCTAGTTTTGGTCTCCAAACTTCAGTTGTTGAACACCCAGAAGAGATAAGTGACATTAGTAGGGCAGTAGGAGCAGTGAGCTTAATTATCATTATAATTTTGTCTGGACATTAAGCACTTTGAAATATAAAGCATAGTTAGGGGGCTGTTATTTCTTAGCAACCATGGTTGTTCCAGTAGTTTAATCCCTGCAGTATGTTAATAGACAACAGTTATATATTATAGAAATTTAAGATCAGGAGCCATACAGTATTATAGCATGACAATGAAGATGACATTTTCTTTGTAACAATGTCCATCCTAGTGTAGAATATTCTTTCAGTCAGACACCTTCATCTGATCACAGACATTAAATGACATAAAGAAAACTCTTATTTGTTATCCTTTAGAAGTATCCATCTAAGAAGAATATATATTGACCTATATGAATGTACCTTAGGAGTTCATAATGTCTAGCCTCTAATTTTAGTGTGTGACATTGTTTCAACTGTTTGGTGACAGAGCATCCCTAAGCATGGTGACACATATAACATACATCACATTATACATTTTGACCCTCATTTACATTTTCAATTTCTCACACCAGAAAAACAATTACTGAAAAAAGAGAAAATGTGTCACAGCACAGAGGAGTCTTAGGACAGTAAAACAGTGGTAAATATATGTCATTATAAATTGTTCCAGTTCCATAGAATATACAACACAGAGATATGTTGACATAGGTCCCTGTAACAAATGTACCACTCTGGGGCAAGGGAGAAAGAATGTGGAAGGTTGTGCACATGTAGAGGCAAGGAAAATATAGGAAAGCTCAACAGGGAACCTAAAACTTCTGTAAAAAGTAAAGCCTAAAAAGATGGAAATGTAGAGAAACCACTAGGCATTCAGAGGGCTGGCCTTCTCCTTCTGTGTTATGTGCTGACTAAATTATCCACTGGGGAGAATCAACCTCTTATCAACTCTTTCTTTACCACAAAATGGGGCAAAGCATTAATTCCTTTTACTTCTCCTTCTAGAAACAATGATAGGAACACCAATTCTTTCTTTCTGTACCCGTCTCTTTCCTTCAAGACCACCTCCGCTACTCGACTCCCATTCATTCCTGCTCAAAATCCAGGCAACAACTCCTCTAGAAAGTGTCCCTGTCCCCATCACCAGCTGGAGCCCAGTGCCAAATGCAGATTATAAGACACAGCTGCCACTAGCCTGCATGGTCCCACAGCTTTGGGAAAGAGAATTCACAGCAGAGAAGCTTGAGTCAGCGCATTTCACTGGTCAAGAGCAAACAGGAAAATGCTGTTCCCTTTCCTGTTAAGGCAGAGCAGGACCCAGCCAGAAAACCTGAGCACAGGAAGTGGGGATACAGCCTGCTGTCTTAGATACTTTCTGGGACATGTTATCCCACATCCACAATTTCAAGGAAGAAACACTTATTTTGACTCACAGTTTGAAGAGGTTTGTAGCATGACAGTATGGAAACAGCTCATGGCATGGCATCAGGAAGCAGAAAGAGATTGAGAGAGGAGGAAGGAAGATAGATCCTTTCAGGCCACTCCTCAGTGAGCCACTTCCTCCAACCAAGATTCCCCTCTCAACATCGCATTTTACTATAAACTCATCAGTGGACTAATCCACTGGTCTATAACAGAGCCCGCTGATTCAACAGCCCCACCCATGAGCACATGAGGCTTTGGAGAGACATTATAATATATGCCAAAGGTAACCATTTGTAAAGTAGCACAGGGTGCCTCCCAGAGAATTCCTGATGTCGTGTTCCGGTTCTCACTCCCCATGCCAGCAGATTCCTAAAAGTAATGTTGCTATTCCTGGGCTTACTACCAAGGGTTCTTTCCAGTAGCTTTAATAACAGCATGCTGTCTTGTGGTCAGCCCATGTAAATTTGCAGCTGTAGTGCCACCACCACATTGAGAATGGTCAATGCAAAATGGCAACTCTCCGTCTCTGGTGTTAGACCACCTCCTACCTCTAGATGGCTTCAGCCATTAGCGAGACAGCAAATTGCTGTGTAACTTTCTGCTTCATTTGAGGTTTTTCATTCATGTTGTGATCTCTCTGTAGTCTTGGGGATCTTTGGCTGTTCTTTGAAAGTAAGAATACCCTAAGTTGATAGGTCACTCTGTGAGCCACTCGCATGAACACTGGAGGGCTTCACTTTTTCATGATTTGTGTGTGCTATTTTTTTGAAGAAACATCAACTTCAGTATTTTTCCTCATAATCTGGTTAGTTTCACTAAAAATTCCTAATTCAAGAGGCAGACAGACATTAACCAAGGTTGCCAATATTCAGAGAGTGGTGATAACCTACAGGAATTTATGTAATCTCTCTCTTTTCAATCTTCTTGACCATAGCTGCATCCAAAGACCAGAATTCCTCTCTCCCCCCAGTGAGAGTATTAAAACTTCTACCATACTAGAGAAACACAAAAATTTTATAAAACAACACCTGTAAGAAAAGAAGGAAGCACAGGTCCCGAGTTTGATTGCTAGTGCAAAATTCAAAAACAAAACAATCGTATGAGACTGGCAGTATCTCTATTTTATCGCTGACTAAACACAGTTTAACAAAGTAAAATAATCAGCTCAAATTCACATAATTAGTAAAGGAACAGAACTGCAAGCTCATGCTTCCTATGAATGAAAAGATTTTGCTATTTTCAAAAGCCATTATAGGCAACAGTCACATGGCACCAGGTGTAACAATTCCCAATTTGAAACTATGCTACAAAGCCACTGTGATAAAAACAGCATGGTACAGGCAAAGAAATAGGCCTGAGGATCAGTGGAACAGACTGGAAGACACAAAAACAAATGCAGATGTACTCAGCTACCTCATCTTTGACAAAGGAGCTGACCATCCTCAGTGGAGGAAAGATAGCCTCTTTAATAAATGGTGTTGGAAAAACTGGATGTCAACCTGCCACAGATTAAAATTAGACCCTTATCTTTCGCCATGCACTAAATTAAAATCCAAATGGATTAAAGATCTAAATATTAAAACAGAAACATTAAACTTGCTGGAAAGTAAGTTAGGCAGAACTCTGGAAGACATTGGTATAGGAAAAGACTTTATGAACAAATCCTCAGTAGCACGGGAACTAGCAGAAAGAATCAACAACTGGGATCTCATCTTACTAAAAAGCTTCTGTACTTCAAAAGAAACCATTAGCAGAACTAAGAGACAATCTACAATGTGGGAAAAAATTTTTACCAGCTGTACCTCAGACAAAGGACTATTATCAAGGATATATAAAGAACTCAAAACAATCAGTCCCCCCAAATATAAAGACCCGATCCAAAAATGGGCATCCGAAATGAACAGACATTTCTCATACAAAGAAGTGAAAGCAGCAAGAAAATATATGAAAAAATGTTCCACATCACTGGTCATTCGAGAGATGCAGATGAAAACAACACTGAGATTCCACCTCACCCCACAAAGAATGGCTGCTATCAAGAAATCACACAATAACAAATGTTGGCGGGGTTGTGGGGAGAAAGGAACCCTCCTCCATTGTTGGTGGGAGTGCAGACTAGTGCAACCACTATGGAAATCAATATGGAGATACCTCAAAGAGCTTGGACTGGAGGTTCCATTTGACCCAGCCATCCCTCTGCTGGGTATCTTTCCAAGAGAACTAAAAGAATCATATCACAGAGAAGTATGTGCACCCATGTTTATAGCGGCACAGTTTGTAATAGCTAAATCTTGGAAACAACCTATTTGCCCATCCGTTGGAAACTGGATAAAGAAGTTGTGGTTTTTCTATAAAATGGAATATTACTCAGCCATAAAGAGCGAGAGAATAGATTCATTCATAGGAAAATGGATACATATTGAAGATATACTCCTAAGTGAAATAAATAAGTCACACATGTGTAAATACCAAATAGTTTCCCTGGTGTGAATATTCTGCAACAATGCATAAGATTCTAATAAGATTACTGACATTTAGAAATTTGAAGAAAGGAGCTAAAGGTGTAGGGAAGGTGTGATACGTAGGGGAAGAACAAAAAGGGAAAAGAAAAAAATGTGAGAGAATGAAAAGATGAAAATAAAGTGTTTGTAGATGGGGAGGGGAGGAGGGGGTGAAGGGAGGGCAGAGGTAAGGGGAAAAAATGAGAATCAAGACTTGCCATGTAAAGGTACATGATCCCAACAATGAATGTAACTGTACTGTATCCCTAAAATGTACCAATAAGCTCAATAAAATTAAATTAAAAAAAAAGATTTTGCTATTTTCAATACAGTACATGTTGTTGCTATATAAATAACACTATAAAGGCTATAATATAAATATATAAATTAGAAATGATTAAAAATTTGTGATTGCCAATTAAGAAAACTCCAAGTATTAATTCTTTTATTCTCTGAGAAATTCAAATCATACACCTATATCATCCAGTGGAAAAAATATAGGTTTAAGGCTAGTCTGAGCTGTTTCAGATATTAACTCCTTCACTTACTATGAAAACAAAGAACAGGTTGCTGATTTAACTCAGTGGTGCCACTGCCTACCTCACAAGTGCAAGGTCCCAAGTTCATTCCCTAGCACAAAACAAAACAAAAAAAACACACAAACAAACAAACAACTACGAGAGTTCTAGGACTACAGACATACACAACTATGGACCCAGCATATAGCTGTTTATTGCTATACATCACACTAATGTACAAATATATAATTTATTCACCAATTGATGGCAATGAGTATTTTTAAGAGTAAACCAACAAAAAGTACCTAGTAATAAACTTAACCAAAGTAAAAGACTTCCACAAAGAAAACTATAAGATAGTGAAGAAAATAACTGAAAAAGATAGACAAATGTTCATATGTTCATAGATTAGAGGAATTCATATTGTTAAAATGTCTACCGTACCCAAATCAACCTACAGGTTTGGTACAGTCCTTATCAATATACCAATATCATTTTTCGCACAACTAGAAACAATTCTAAAATTGATGTGGAAGTACAAAAGCTTCAAATTGCCAAAGCAAAATTAAAAAAAAAAAAAGGACAAAGCTGGAGGCATCAAATTCCTGATTTTAAGACATACTGAAGAGCCATAATAACAAAATGGCATAGTATTGCCATAAAAACAAACACATTGATCAATGAAACAAAATAGAGATCCGAAAAATAAATCTATGATTGATTCTCAACAAAGGAGCTAAAAGCACACGTTGGATAAAGGACAACTTCTTCAATAAATGGTACTGAGAAAACTGAATATCCACTTGCAGAAGACTAATCTTGACCCCTCTTTCTTGCCACAAAATCAACTCAAAGTGGATGAAAGTCCCAAAGGTAAGGCCTGAAAATATAACTGCTGGAAGAAAATATAGAATGAACACTATGATTTTCTTGATAAGACTCTATAAACCAAGGAAATAAAAAGTTAAATTTGATCAAGGAGATTACATAAAACTTAAGAAAGAGACAACTGACAGAGAGACAAGCTTACCTACAGAATGGGTGAAAATACTTAGCAACTGTTCACCTGACCACAGGTTAATAAACAAGGAATTAAAAAATACACAAAGATAATTCAATTTGAAAGTAGGCAAATGACATAGACATTTCTCAAAAGAAGTAATAAAAATGACCAAAAAATACATGAAAAATATTCAATATTATTAACCATGAGAGAAATGGAAATTAAATGTACAGTGACATTCCACCTCACCCCTTTTATTATCAAAAAGCAAAATATGACAAATGCCAATGAAAATGTGAAGAAAAAGGAACTCATAAAGTGTTAGTGAGAATATAAATTAGCACAGCCATTTTACAGAACAATTTACAGGTTCCTCAAAAAAACTAAAAATAAAACTACCACGTGATCCAGCTATCCCACTCCTGCTTGTATAGCTAAAGAAACTGAAATGAGTGTACAAAAGACATACCTGTATCCCCATGTTTATTGCAGCAATAGCTGGGATATGGAATCAACATAGGCACCCATCAGCAGATGAATGGATAAAGAAAGTTATATATATAATATTATAAAGAAGAATGAAATGCTGTAATTTGAAGCAACCTAGTAGAACTGGCGACATCTTTATTAGGTGAAATAAACTACAGAAATACAATGCCATATGTTTTCTCTCGTATGTGGTCCCTAAAAAGAAGACAACATGAAGGGAAAAATAGTGATTACTAGAGTTTAGGAAGCATTGGTGAGAGGGTAACAAAAGAGAGGTTGCATTTGATCAGTGTACATTATATAAACTTATGGAAATAGCACACTGAACCACATTCATAAGCACAATTAATAAATGTTACTAAAAATGAAAATATAATGTTAAATATATGGTTAAAATTATATATAAATAATCATCTTTTTAAATACAAGAAGAAGCCAAACTTGGAAGTTTCAGTGATGGTGGGATAAACGTAAATAGGGTTTGCTAGCCTCATAGGTAAAATATGAAATATGAAAATGTATTTCAGCTGAGTATTTTCTGGGAAGTTTTATAAATATTGAACCATTAATTAATCCCATAATTTTGTCAAAGCTTATTAAACCTAATTACATAGTTATTAATATAATGCTTAATTAAAATGAATATAGTTGGCATTTAGATTTTAAGCAGTCAGTGTTATGAAACAGGTCTATTTTCATGGGATGTTTTACAAATAGTGTTCATTCAGGTTTTTTACATACTCAATAAATGAAGTAGTTTATTGTCTATTTTACAAAGTTGAGAAGCTAATTTTATTCTGAAAATAATAATTGCTTATGATATAGGCTGTGTCTCTTTCCTTTTATGACAGATTATTAATCATGTATTTATTTCAGTCCACACTTGCCTTCAAAAATCATGCCTCATCATACACTGTTACTATGGAAATTTATGGTCAAGTATATTTTATTCTGAAAATTTATCGCTATGACATGATTCCTGAAAAATGATTAGACACTGCTTTCCTGTACCATACGTAACTTCAGCAAGAGAAAGGGCAAACACCACTCTATTTACTTACTGGTGAGTTCCCTGAGTTTAAAGCATGGACAAGATATTCTATTCTGCCATCCTTCACATGGACAAGCAAGGAAGAATGATGCACAACTCTTCACATCATCTTCATTTTTTCCTTGTGCTTCTGTCCTGCATTGTGCTGTGGAGCTGGCAAGATACAGGCTTGGAAAACTGACCCCAGTGTCACCAGCTAAGCCCTCTGGTGCACAATCTATGGGGAGGACAAACCTATATGGTTTACACATTGCAGGTAGAATTAAGAAAATCAAAGTGATTGTAAAGAACTAGTAAAACGAGGCACCATTGTCATTTGTAGCCTGAAGTGAACAAGACATACAGATGAATGAGAAGAGCCAATTAGTTTGGGTGAGAGCCCTGGTAGATGGATCACTCACATGGGGACAGTTCAGAGCAGCAAATACCCTGAGCAGCTCACTTTTTTCCGTGCACTCCTTATTGGGGCAGAGAACAAGAGAGTCAGATAATAATGTAGACATATGTGCCAGATGCCAGGAAACAGAGCAGAAAGAGAGTAAGTGCATAAGATGGTATGGAGGCCAAACATAGGATAGCCAGCAGAGTCAGAAACTCAGCCCTATCAGTGCACACAACAAGCAGGAGTGAAATGA
>NW_022900928.1:72298595-72365682 GCF_012274545.1 Fukomys damarensis
TGAGATTAGCTTTGGTTGATTCCATAGATGAGCAAGGTTAGGCAGTATTTGTCTTCCCATCCCTAGTTTATTTTCTTTAACAAGGCTTATCCGGCTGCTACAAATAACAGTTTCCTCTTTGCACAGCTGAATAATATTCCGGTGTGTATTATACCACATTATCATTCGTATGTTGATCGACACTGAGTTTGATTTCATTTCTTTACTGTCATAAATAGTGCTGCAATAACCGTGGAGGTACATATATCTCTTCCACATACTGACTCCATTTGTCAGGGAAGTGTAAATCAAAGGCACAGTGAGGTATTTTAAATTTTAAAGAAGAACTACTACATGAACCATCAACCCCACTATGGATATTTATCCATAGCAGTATATTTTTTATAGAGATCCTTTATCAAGATTAGAAAATGCCCCTTAGTTCCTAGTTTAATGACAACTTTTGTCATGAATGGGGATAAGATTTTGTCACAGACTTTCTGTGCACCTATTGATAAATTATATGGTTTTTCCTTCTTTAACCTCCTCCGGGTTAAATGAGCACTTTATTTGACTCTACTTTTATTTTAGCTTATTACTTTGTTTTAATTAATTTTATTGGTATATTTAAAATATACAGTATAATGACATTCAGCATTGGAGATGTGAACCTTTACATAATTCATTTCGGCTCTCTTTTTTTTCCCCATTCCCATGCCTTCCTGTCAACTTCTCCACTCCTCCCTATTTATAAAGACTTCATCACCATTTTTTTTCTCATTGAGTTTATTGGTACATTTTAGGTATACAGTACAGTTACATTCATCATTGGGATCTTGTACCTTTATATGACAGGTCTTGGTTCTCATTTTTTCCCCATACCCTTGCCCTCCCTTCAACCCCTCCTCCCTTCCCTATTTACAAAAACTTTATTTCCATTATTTTGTTTTCTCATATTTTTTTATTTTCTCTTATTTCCTTTCCCCTACCCTTTCCACTTCCCCTATACCTTTAGCCCTTTTCTTCTTATTTCACATTGTCAATTATGCCATTTGGATCTTATTTACACTTTTAGTTTTTCACACTAGAGTAACTCTTTGATATTTACACGTGTGTTTCCATTTTTTTTTTCCTCATTGAGTTTATTGGTACATTTTAGGTATACAGTACAGTTACATTCATCATTGGGATCTTGTACCTTTACATGACAGGTCTTGGTTCTCATTTTTCCCCTTGTCCCTGCCCACCCTTCACCCCCTCCTCCCCTCTCCATTTACAAACACTTCATTTCCATTTTTAAAATTTTCTCATATTAATTCCATTCCCTCCTTTCTTTCCACTACCTCTCCCACTTCTCCCTCCAACTTTCAGCTTTTCTTCCTATCTCACATCATCTATTATACCTTTTAGCCCTTATTTAGACATTCAGTTTCTCACTAGAGAAACTATTTTCTATTAACACATGTGTCCTGTTTATTTCACTTGAGTATCACCTCAATATGCATCCATTTAGCTATAAATGACTCTAAAGTGTCATTCTTTATGGTAGAGTAGCACTCCATTTTATTTTTAAAAAATGCATTTTCTATATCTAGTCTTCTGTTGATGGGCAATTGAGCTGCTTCCAAATATTAATAACTACAAATTGTGCTGCTATGAACATGGGTGAGCATATATCACTGTGGTATGATTCTTTTAATTCTTTGGGGATGACATCCAGCAGGGGGATAGCTGGGTCAAATGGGACTTCCAATCCTAGTTCTTTGAGGTATCTCGACACTGCTTTGCACAGTGGGTGCACCAGTCTACACTCCCAGCAGCAGTGGGGCATGGTTCCTTTTTCCCCGAAGCCCCACCAGCATTTATTATTGGTTGATTTCATGATTTCTGGGGTGAAGTGAAATCTCGTATTTGTTTTCTTTTGCATCTCTTGAGTGACCAGTAATGTCGAACATTTCTTCATATATTTATTTGATGCTTGCACTTTGTCTGAGAAATGTCTGTTCATTTTGGATGCCCATTTTTGGATTCAGTCTTTAAATTTAGGAGCTCTGATTTTTTAAAATTCTTTATATATTCTACATAGTAGACCTTTGTCTGAGGAACAGCTGGTGAAAATTTTTTCCAACATTGTGGGATGTCTCTTCACACTGTTGGTTGTTTCTCTTGCTGTGCAGAAGATTTTTAGTAAGCAGACACCCATTTATTGATTGTTTGTTCTAGTTCATGGGCAAATGAGGTTTTGTTCATTAAATCTTTTCCTACACCAGTGTCTTCAAGAGTTCTACCTAACCTCTCTTCCAGCCGGTTTAGTATTTCTGTTTTAATATTTAGATCTTTAATCCTTTTCAATTTTAGTTTAGTGTGTGGTCAGAGATATGGGTAGTTTTAATTTTGGCAAGTTGAAATCCAGTTTTTCCAGCACCATTTACTAAAGAGGTATCTTTCTTCCAGTGAGCATGTTTGGCTCCTTTGTCAAAGAAGAGGTGGCTGAGTGTGCTTGGAGTTGTTTCTGCATCTTCTAGTATATTCCACTGGTCCTCAGGTCTGTTTCTTTTCCAGTACCATGGTGTTTTATCACATTGGCTTTGTAGTATAGTTTCAAGTTGGGGATTGTGATACCCCCTACCTTATCTTTATTGCCTAGAATTGCTTTTACTATTCTAGTTCTCTTGTTCCAAATGAATTTTTGAATTATTTTCTCAAGTATGCTTCCAGGATTTGATTTCAATTGGGATTGCGTTGAATCTATATAACAGTTTTGGAAGTGAGGCCATTTTCATTATGTTGATTCTTCCTACCCAGGAGCAACAGATGTCTCTCCATTTTCTGATATCCTTTTCAATCTCTTTTTTCAGAGTGCTGTAGTTTTCAGAGTCCAGGTCTTTGATTTGTTTGCTAGGTTGCTTCCTAGGTATTTCAATTTTTTGGAAGCTATTGTGAAAGGAATTGATTGCTCCATTTCTCTCTAAGTCTGTTTTTCATGTACAGAAAAGCTATTCATTTTTGAGTGTTGACCTTGTATCCAGTTACTTTACTAAATTTGGTTTTTAAGTCTAGAAGACTTTTTGTGGAGTTCTTGGGGTCTTCTGTATAGGGTATCATGTCATTTGCAAATACTGACAATCTGATTTTTTCATTTCCTAACTTTATTCCTTTTCTTTCTCTTGCCTAATTGCTGTGGCTAATGTTTTGAAAACTACATTGAACAGGAGTGGTGATAGTGGACATCCTTGTATTGTTCTTGATTTTAGTGTGCAGGATTTTAGTTCTTGAATATTTAGTATGATACTGGCTATTGGTTTTTCATAGATGGCTTTTATCAGGTTAAGGTAGAGACCATCTATTCCAATTTTTTGGCAAGTTTTTATCATAAATGCATGCTGGATTTTGTTGAATGCTCTTTCTCCATTTATTGAGATGATCATATGTTTCCCTTGGCTCTATTAATATACTGCATTACATTTATTGATTTGTGTATGTTGAACCATCCCTGCATCTCTGGGATGAATCCCATTTAGTCAGGGTGTTTGATCTTCTTGATGATCTTCTGCATTATACTTGCCAGTATCTTATTAAGGAATTTTGAATCTATGTTCATTAGTGAGACTGGCCTATACTTCTGTTTTTCAGTTGGGTCTTTCACTGCTTTGGGGATCAAGGTGATGCTTGCTTCCAAGAATGAATTCAGGAGTATTGTTTCCCTTTCAATTTAATTGTGAAACAGTAGTGACAGTAGTTGCTCTCTAAATGTCTTGTAGAATTCAGCAGTGAAACCATTAAGACTTGGACTTTTCTTAGTTGATAAATTTTTAATTACATTTTCAATTTAATTGATAGATATTGAGTCACTTAGAATTTTTAGGTCATCTTGGTTCAACTTGGGTAATTCATACATATCTAGGAATCTGTCTATTTTTTCTGTATTTCCATCTTACTGGCATATAGGTTCTCTAATTAGATATTGATGATCCTCTGTGTTTCTTCTGGGAACATTGTAATTTCACACTTTTCATTCCTAATTGCATGGATTTCAGCCTTTTCATTCTTTTTTTTTTAATAGGGTTGGCTAAGGGTTTGTCAATTTTGTTTATTCTTTTGAGGAACCAACTCTTAGCTTTATTTTTTTTGTATTATTCTTTTAGTCTCCATTTATTGATTTCTGCCCTGACCTTTATAATTCCCTCCCTTGTATGAGCTTTGGGTTTGTCTTGCTCTTCTTTATCTAAAAGCTTGAGGTTTGGAAACAGGTTGTGTAATTCAGCTCCCTCTGCTTCCTAATATGAGTATTCACTGCTGTGAATTGCTCTCGTAAGACTGCTTTCATTGTGTCCCATAGATTCCAATATGTTGTATTGTCATTGTCATTTAATTGTAGGAACTGTCTGATTTCTTGAATTTCCTCCATGACCCATTGGTTATTCAGAAGTGTGTTGCTCAATTTCCATGTGTTTATGAAATTCTTGCAGTTTCTTTTGCTTGATCTCCAATTTCAGTGCACTATGGTCTGATAATAACTGAAGTGAAGGGGATCACTTCAATTCCTTTGCACCTATTTAAACATGTAAACTATAAGTGAATATATGTTCTATTTTGGAGAACAACCCAGGTGCAGCTGAAAAGAATGTATATTCTGATTTTGTAGGTGGAACACTGTAAACATCTGTTAAGATCATTTGTTCAAGAGTTTGAATTCTAATATTTCATTTTAGTTTTTGTCTAGTTGATCTGTTTGTGACAGTAGGTATTGAGCTCCCCCACTAATACTGTATTAGTGCTTATTGGATTTTTCATATCCATTAGTATTTGTTTTATATAGTTGGGTGCACAAGTGTTTGGGGCATATATATTAATGATTGTCATCTCTTCCTCTTGGATTGTTCCCTTTACAAGGATGTAGTGTCCTCCTTTGTCTCTTTTCATCAATGTTGGTTTGAAATCCACTTGTTCTGCAAAAAGGATAGCTACTCCTGCTTATTTTGCATGGTGGGTACTCCTGTCACATGGAGTATTGTTTTCCATCCTTTAACTTTCAGTCTTTGAGTTTCTTTTTGATTTAAGTGTGTTTCTTGTAAGTAGCATATTCTGGATCTTGCTTCTTGAACCATTCTGCCAGTCTATTTCTTTTGATTGTTGAATTGAGACCATTATCATTAACAGTTATAACTGATATGTATTGACTTATCCTTGTCACAGCTTTTTCTTTTCATTGGATTCTTTTCCTTTGCATTTAATTTATTTTCCTGCCTGATAGATTCATTTTGCTGGGCTTGCCAAGGTTGTGATCCTCATTATCTTTTCCTAGAATATTATTTAAAATATTTTGGAGTGCTTGTTTGGTATTGATGAAGTTCCTAAGGTACTCTTTGTCATGAAAGTATCTTATTTCTCTATCAGTTTTGAAAGATAGTTTTGCAGGATACATAAATGTGGGCTGGCATTTGTTTTCTTTAGGGCTTGAAATATGTCAATCCAAGCTCTTGCCTTGAGTGTTTGTGTTGAGAAGTCTGCTGTGATTTTTAATTTTATTTGTTCTACTTCTGATATTTTTCACATAGATCTTACTTTCTCGCTGTATAATTAACTTTTCTTGGAAGTACTCCTCAAACATTTTTTTTAAAGATAGGTCTTCTAGGAACAAATTCTTTCAATTTTTGTCTGAGAAGAAATTTTCAATTCTTCATTACATTTGAAAAAGGATTACACCGAACAAAATATTCAAGGTTGGTGAACTGGTTGGTTTGTTTTTCCTAATACTTTAAATATGTAACTCTACTTTTTTCTTGCTTGCATGTTTTCTCAATAGAAGTTTATGTGATTTCCCTTGTCATTAAGATCTTATGAGTAAAATGGATAGTTGTTCTCTAGCTTCTTTCAAGATTTTTTTTGAGGAGGCCTGTTTACCGACCACTTAAATATGGTATAGCTAGCTATAGACTTCTTGGTATTAAGCCTGTTTCCTATTTGAGATTCTTGGGCATATGGGTTTGTGTCTGTCATTAATTCTGGAAAATTTTCAACAAGAATAATTTCAAATATTTTCTTCTGTTCCTTTCTCTCTTCTACATGTAATTTCGTTGTGCTGATATTACATCTTTTATAATTATTCCACATTTCATGTGTATTTTATTCAATACTTTTTCCATTCCACTTTCTCTTTAACATTTCAGTCTTGGAAATTTCTGTTGACATATATTTAAGAACAATACTCTTTCCTCTATCATGAAGAATTGTATGTTTTGATTGCATATTTTATTTCTTGTATATTGCTTTATAGTTTTTGTACATTGTATATAGTTTTTCTATTTGATTTCTTCTGAAAGTTTTTAGATATCTGCTTGGCCCATCTGTTCTTGCCTATGGTCCACTAGTTCCATTAGAACTCTTAGCATATTTATCATAGCTGTTTTAAACTCCAACATGATGGCTCCAATTTTCCCATGATACCTGAGAATGGTTTTTTTGCTTATTTTATTTCCTCAGTTTTTATATTGTCTTTCAGCATAGAATTCCTTGCTATTTTGTATGTGTGTGTGTGTGTGTGTGTGTGTGTGTGAGTGTTTGTGTGCACGTGCGGAGTTGGACATGGTATGCTGCATGATAGGAAGTGAAGTAAATCAAGATTTAGTTCAAATGTGCAGGGTTTGATTGTGGTGGATTAACTAATGGTCAACATGGAATACCCAGCTGAACTGAGTCACCATGGTTCTGGGCATGGAAGACCCACCTTAAGACTATTGTCAAGGGCATAAAATGAGAACTGGAGGAGAAAATCATAGGCTATTGATTTTCCTGGGAAGTCTTCCTGCAGCTGGTTTCCTGATGTGAATTTGGCTATTTTCCTTGTCATTGGAGGGGCTCAGGTCCTCACTGTCACCAGGGATGGCTGCTGTCCTCTTTGGGGAGCTATGGCCTTTACCTTGAGCATCACTTCCTGGTTTCCCTGCAGATCCTCAGTCTGGTGTCACAGACACTTCACCCTGCCAGTACAGACTTTCTAGCTTCCATTCTTGGCCTTTGGGCCTTCCTGGTGCAGATTCTTGATATGGACAAGCATGAGACATTGCTGTGGGGTCCAGGCCTTCAGCTGGACTCATGGGAGATATCGCATGGGACTCGTGCCTTGGCTGGACTCTTGAGTCTCTAGCATGCAGAGAGACCTTTTTCATTCCTCAGCATTTGACTTTTTGGGTGAAATTATAAAATAATCCTCTATATAATGTGTCCTATATTAAATCTTTTCCCTTGTAAAACCTGACTACAATAGCAATTTAAAGGGAAGTTTAATACTTATCTGAGAGTTATCTAACTGTTTGCTGTATCTATAGGTGTATGAAGCTTCAATTTCCTCTAGTATCATTTTTATCTGCCTTTTGTCCTTGAACTTTCTAGAAAACTTGTTAAGTAAAGTCTGGGCCTTGCAGTTCCTTCCACTCTATTCTATTATTATAGAGGGGATTTATCAATGTGATTGTAAAGCAAAAGGGAGTATTCTTCATTCCTATGACTTGGTCCCCATTTTAGGTGAACTTATTTCCTATAGTTGTGACCTTGACAACTGCTTTTCACCTCTTTCAATAGCCTTTTAGAAAGGAGGCCTACTGGAGACTAGAATTGAGACCGAGCCTTTCTCCTAACTTCATATAGGCTGTGATATAACAGTGTTTTGGAAAGCAGAGCAGAACCAAAACCTCTGAGTGTATTTAAGAATGGTTACTTTTTTCTACTCCTGTGGGTCCGACTGTTTCTGATCTTTATCACAAGAATCTACTGGGTCTCCTGGAGCTAAGACCTAGGAAGGCATCAGGCCTTTTTAAGACCTAGACCTCAGGAGTTTGTGTGCTTCAAGCTAATTCATACTCAACTGACAGTAATTTATCATTTACCATGTAAGTGTCCTGCAAATGCACACTCACACATATGCACCCATGTCAGCTCCAACAGCTTCTACTCCAGGTAAACTGAAATTCTTGCCTCACCTCTCTCTCCAGATTTTAAAGAATCAGACCATCCTGTGTGATAGCTATTCTATAATGGATCTAAGAAAAATTGCATTTTTTTCTTTCCTTCTTTTTCTCTCTCTTTTTTTTTTTTACTCGATGTGAGGATGAAATACCTTCCAAGTTCTCTATTCCTTGGAGATTAAACCAATACATTTTGAATATATAAGTGAGTCAACATACCAATATTTGTTGAATCAAAAATATTTTCCTTTCTGGCACATTAAGTATTCAGTGACTCTTATCCCAATGCAGAAACAACCAGATATAGTTAAACCATAGAGTGGAGAAAGAAAGCAAAGAGAAAATAAAAATGTTACCAGGGCTGAAATTATTATGACTTTACTATATTGCATATTCTTCCCTCTTCTTTCCCATTATATATTCTCTCCCATGCCTTTCTGTGCTGGATTCTTCTTTCTCTTGCTCAGTGATCTGCTGTATTCCTTCCTCTTTACAGCTTCTATTAGAGGACACATTTTTAAATGCCCTTTTGTACAATTTTTTAAATTTTTAGAATGTTTTATCTGTACTTGGTTGCACCACATGATGCTTACATTTATCTTAGGGAGTGCATACATGTACTTAGCACATCTTAATTTCCTTTTTATTCCCCTTCCTCTCCACACTCACTTCCATCCTCCTGTGTCTTTATCCCATGTCTCTATCTTCATTACTCATTATTTTTTAGCTTATGTTTGTGACATACAATGATTACATTCATTGTGGGTGGTTGGTACATTTACTTGACGCATCTTAAATCTTTTTTTTTGGTACTGGGGATCAAACTTGGGTCCTTGTGCTTGCAAGGCAGGCAGTGGAACCAAATTCCTGGCCCTCACATCTTTTTATGTGCCCTTTCCCCCATCTCTTGGTCCCCTTCTAACTTGTAAAATATCTTTCTCCATATTTCCTTTTATGGACATTTTGTTTTGCTCTTTATTTATTTCTCATATAAGAGAAACCATATGCTCTTTAAGCATGTATGTCTCATTTATTTACCTGAATATACTTTCAAGATGTATCCACTTTCCTACAAATGTCTTCAGTTTTTCTCCAGAAATATAAATATGGAGATAAATAAATAGAAATACAGATAGAAACATATTTGTATACCCCTATAACAATGCTGGGAATCATTGTATTTACAAAGAATATTAGCATGGGAGAAGTAAAAGATTATTTTTAAAGAGTTAATATTTTTAACTTTTTTCACCATATACATACATTCTCAAGGAAAAATATTTAATTAAAATTATTCATTATCCACACATAATCTGAGCATTGCTATCTACAAAACAGAGCAATCAAATTACCTATACCAAACATCATATTCAAAAGTGAAGTGCTTTTACCATACAGTCAGGAACAGGAACAAAACAGGGATATCATTTTTCTTACTCCTATTCAGAATTATATTGCAGGTCTTAGTACAGTAAGGAAAATAAAGGAAATAAAGATCATAAGGAAGAACTATACCAATCTTTATGTGTGGATGACATGATTATGTGTTCCTATGTAAAAAGGAGCATGCTGACCTAACAATTATTGAAGAGAGTACAAATCATAAAAGTAATTTGGTAATATTTATAACCTTAAACATATGCTTATTCTGTGACATAATAAATCTATGTCTAAGGAGGGTGAAGGGTATATACCAATAAACTCAATTAAAGCTGAAAAAAATAAATCCATGTCTAAATATATACCCAAGAGGAGTAAGTGTACACAAACAAAACTCATTTTCAGGAATTTTATAGTAACGTATTAATAGGATGTAGTAGATAAAAATAAATGAAAGGTCTATTAAGAAGATAATTTATATGCTATATAGTTATACAAAAATGCATACTAAACAATAACTAAGAACAAAATTATAGATTAACCTCACATAATATTCCATATTTAGCAAAAAGCCTGGCACTAAAACTAAATGTGCTGAGCTGAAGATATAGCTCAGTGGTTGAACACATGTCTAGCATGAATTCAACACTGTTTCTAACAATAAATAATAAAAAAATAAAAATGCTACTTATCATTTATATAAAGCACAAGAATGAGCTTAATGAGTCTATGATGATAAGAATAAGAGTAGTGGATATTTTCAGGAAGACAGGGAACAGTAGGGTTACTAGGAAAGAGCAAGCAGAAAATTCTTAAGCAATGACAATTTACTATTTCTAGGTCTAGGTGGTGGTATGTATTCATGCCCATATATAAGACAAAAAGCTCATTGCACACTTAAATTTGTGCATTTTGAGGTATAAATTTACTCCTCGTTTAAAATGGCATAGAATATTATTTCATTTACCTATAATGTACTGAATTCTCACCACCACCTCAATATACTAGTCCATAAGGATCCTGAATTCCTTAGCATTTTTTAAAGTACATTATTCCTCTGCACATTGTTTCATTCTTTTGGTTTGACACTGACACCATTCCAAAGGGGGCAAAAAACACATTTTGTCCAAACTTTTTTTTTCTAAAAGGAGAGAACTTTCCAAAGAAAAGGTCATAAATCCAGAGAGTAAACATATCATTGCTTCAAAAAGAACTATTACCACGAATAATGTGATCATAAAATTGTCCTTCTGATTCTCTATACAAACCTGTACCTTCATTTACTAGAAGTTCTGAATGTATGACCTATCCCTTTCCTTTGTATTCTAGTATTAGAATATCACTGATATATACAATGCCTTAAAATACAATAGTACTTGCCACCCCTAATAACTAATTTGTTGCTACAAATATAATGGCTAACTCACATTCCAAGCTATTACTAATGTACCACCATATTCAGACCCTTGAAGTGAGGCTCCAAATTCTATTTCCATTGGTCTGGAAATAATGAATCAAGATTATATCAAGTATCCTCAAGTCATTTAGGTCTGTATATCTAAGGTATAATAAGTTATCCTAAATCTACCAGGCTCTACACAACATTTTAAAACATTGATGGTTGATTCTATGTGGAGACTAACATAATGTCCCTTCTCATGCCCTAACATTTGTCAAGTCAAAAGCAACCATTTTTCATCTCCAACACACTTGCAAAACTGATATTTTAAAAATTAACCTGTGAAAAGTTGCATGGTATGACTGTGAAAAGAATTAGATTTATTTAAGTGCCAATTAAATTTATTTAAACAATAAGCTTAGAAATGAAATTGGCCATGGAAAGGTAGAACAGAAAAGCATAGGTACAAGAAAGTAGAGTAAATTCGATTAAAAATTCAAGAGCCTGGATTCCAGTCCTACTTTTGGCACCAAGTATGTGTGCACCTGAGTAACATGCAAAATATTTAAGAATCTGCAGTGGGTAATGTGTGTGTGTGTGTGTGTGTGTGCGCACTCTTGCAGAGCTGGACTTAACGACTAATAGAGATTAAATTCTCTATTACCATAGAAATCATATCGCTAAAATGAAGAATGGTTGGAATAGTCTGGAAGGTAAGCAATAAAGAGATTAAGTATACTTAAAAACACAATCTTAGAATTTCCTCAAAATAAAGGGTAAGAGAGCACTAATAAAAAATGAACAAAGGACACTCTAATAAAAATTTAGACCCTCTTTCTCAATTACTTTTAAAAGATTTTCCTGCTCAAGGCTTTCCTTGGTACAGTTTTGACATCCTTATTCCTCAGGCTATAGATTAATGTGTTGAGCATCCACACCCAGCAATACAGAAAATGAAAAACACTTTCCCTGGTCCAGGGACAACATAGAAGGTGGTTTGAGGTACACAAAAGCTCTAGACCCAAAGAAAAGAGATACCACAATTATGTGGGAACTGCAGGTACTAAAGGCCTTGGACATACCCTCAGTGGAGCTATTGTGGAGAATGCTGGAAGGAATGAAACCATAAAATATAAAAATAGCATTAGTGGGGACCCCAATGCCAATGGAAACAACAATAAAGAACACTAACATAAGTATGTAAGAACTATTGCACAACAGCTCAAGGAGTGGAATGATGTCACACATACAGTGATGGATGCAGTTGTCTGCACAAAAGGTCATAATCATCAGGTTTCCCATATGGGCCACAGCCCCAAAAATCCCCAATCCCATAGACACCCAACAGAAGGAGTAAACACACCTGGGGAGACATGATGGTCATGCACAACAGTGGCTTACAGATGGCAACATAGCAATCATATGTCATCCGTGACAGGATGTAGGATTCAAAAAAGACAAAGAAACAGAAGGGAAAAAATTGAATCATATACCCTATATAGGAAATGGTATGCTTCTTTAAGGCAACACCCATCAGCATTTTAGGGGTAAGGGTAGTGGAGTAACTAAAATCTATGAAAGACAAGCTGAGGAGGAAAAACTACATGGGAATATGCAGGTGAGGGTTCAGCCCTATCAGAGTGACCAAGTCCAGGTTAACCAGCACTGTGATTTCATAAAAATCTAGAAACAGGGGGGAGAGTGGAATCAGAGTCCTGGCTGGTCCATTCATCCTTGGAGGATGAATTCTGTCACTGAGGAGGTGTTCTCAGCAGCCATTCTCCTCTGGGAGATTCTGTGAGGGGAAAAGAAAAGTGTCCATCATGGAATTTCATGGGAGGGAAGTGAGTGGAGAGAGAGAAAGGAATAAAAAAAATATTCACTGTGTGTTAACTGTGGGCTAGATGCTCCTCCAAATGCTGTGTGGCATTACCATGCTCTTCCTTTTACAGATGATGTAAAATGATGCCTGAAGCAACTTGCACAAAGTCCCAATAACACTGGGCTTCATGGAACTTTGGCCATCAAGTCTGAGCTTCTACCCACTCTGCTGCACAGCGGAGAAGGTAGTAAGGGCACTCCAGCTTGGAGCCACCTGCTGCTCTCACTCCCACACGTGGCCTTCAGGACAATGCAAATGGCCCTGAAGGAAAGAAGGTGGGAGCTTGGAGCTCAGAACCCTCTGCTTCTGTTTCTTCACTTTTAGGATTAAGACTTCACACTTATCTTGTTTCTCTTTCTGAACTGGAGGACATAGTCTGTGACTGTGTCACTGCTCTGAGGCTCCCATACAGCTACCAGGGAAGGAGCAACCTCCTTTCTGAACATCACTAACAGTCGAGTCTAGTTGTATTCTGGATTGAGGATCTCAGAGAGCTAGTAACAGGCTCTCAGAGAATGGTTGTCCAGTGACCACCTTCCCCAAGGAAGACAAAATAGTCATCTACATCCTTTGGATAATGCTTCATCTCAATTCCACTGCACACATTTAAGGAGCACAGAAAAACACCAATACTGAAATTTTTAAATAATTCCCATGAGAAGCATGTGCTCTTTGAGACCCACAACAGATAAAACCTTAGGGATTTGTTAAGACTCCCTGGCCTCTAGAATTGCTGTATACGTGATACAACAACACAAGTTCTTTAGGCTTTTGTCAGTTCAGGGATGGTTTCCATGGGAAATTCACTTTGAATGCATCAAGGTTTTATTTCAAGTGAATCAGAGCTCTTCTAAATCTTTTCAATGTTGACCTGCTCCAACAAAAACAGAGGAAAAAAAAATATATATATACACAGATGATGTAAAACATATATTTTTTTAATGTAGAACTGTCCCTTTTCCTAAAACTTGAATCTCTGTGTAACACTTTCCTTGTTCAATTTATTGCTAACTGGAAAATATGTGTGTAGCATGGACTATTGATAAGACCTCTGTAGCCAGGTTGCAGTACCCACCTACACGGTGTGTGACTCAGGCCTGAGAAAAAGAATACACTAAGAGACCGAACTAAGAGAGAGAAAACAGGGTGCCAGAAAACAATGTCCATGCAACCAACAAAGGCACTGGACAGTCCCAGCCACTGGCTTTTATTGGAAATCATTTGGGGTAAAGGCAACTGTGTGGTTTCTGTGTAAAAAATGTAAACAAGGCTCATAAAGGACAAGACAAAGCATTCTCAAATTAAAAACAGATTAGACAAAACATCTGTATATGTGTATATATTTATGTGTGTGTGTGTGTGTGTGTATACAAAAGAGTATACAATATACACACACACACAAGTAGAATACAGTGATTTGAACCCATGGTGGAACACTAACCTTCTAATGTCTGATATATGATCAAACAGCATGTGGATGGTGCTAATGGCAATATCCTCCTCTCCACACAGGAAAAATTTAAGAAAAAGCTACAATTTCAAAAAAAAAAAAGTCAAATAACCTGTCCAGAAAGAAAAAATGGCAGCTAAAATGTGATCCTTTGAAATGACTTCAACTAAGCACATAACTTGGTTATGTACAACTTGCGTTAAAACATGTATATGACTCAGTTTTCAATCCTCAGCTTCACAGGAAAAGGAAAATGGAGAGAGAGATAAGGGAGGGAAGAAGAGAGTGAGAGAAGAAAAGAAAAAGAAAGAAAGAAGGAAGGAAGGACTTCAGCTAGAAGAGAGGGAGGGAGGAAAGGAGGGAGCAAAGACAGATATCATTTGGGCACAAAGGATGGTCATACAATTATAATAAAATTTGACTTCAGTAAGTATTCATTTAATAACCATTTCTTAAATCTAAAAAAATCACAGAGGCCTCCCCCTAGCACACTCAATAAAGAATTTCAAGAATGAATGATATGTCTGTGCCTTTAAGAGAAAGAAGAATGGAAAATTATTTTATATAAATTTATACTCCAATTTATTTTCCCTACTGCCTTTTATCTACATTGTTAATTCATTCTTGATTGTAATATATAATGTTTATATTCCTTGTGTGGAGTTGATGTGTTTACTTGACCCAATTTCATTCCTTTTTCCACCCCTTTCCCTCCCCTCCCTCTCCCTCACCTCATCTCTTGATCCCCTTCTCATTTGAGAAAGATCTAAATCTCTACTTCCCATTTTCTATCTTTTATTTGCATAATTGGATATCATATATTTGAAAGAAGTTGATATCAAAGCCATTTTATGAAACAGAATTTCCTTTGCAAAGGATTTTGATAGATTTTTTTAACTAAGGACTCTTTAGAGGTTCTATTTCCTCTTTTGTAAACTTTACTAATTTTAATCTTCCAAAGAATTTTCCCATTCCTCTAATTTGGCAAATTAGCATAAAATTATTCTTAATATTCTTTATTATTTTTACTGTCCATAGGATCTGTAATGATTGACGTCCTTGGTCAGCCTAGCTAGAACTTCATCAGTTTTATTGATCTCTTACAAGCCCCCATTTTCACTGATTTTTCTCTATTAGTTGTGATCTTTCATTAATTTATACTTTACCTTTATCATTTTTCTGCTCCTACTTAGTTTGAGTTCAGTTTACTCCTTCCTCTTTTTTAAGGTTTTAGAGTGAGAATTAGTGAGTGTTGATTTTAAAGTTATAAATTTCTTTACAAAACCCACTTCATCTAAATCGTACAATATTTGGCTTATTTTTTTCATTTTTGTTTAGTTCAGAAACATTTTCCCATCATCTTTGAAGTTTGTTTTCAACAGTTCTGTTATTTAAAGTATGTTGTTTAATTTCCAAATATGTGAAGATTTTGCAGAGATATGTTCTTAGTTTCTAATTTAACTCCACAGTAGTAAAAGAACATATTTTGTATGTTTTCAGCACTTCCAATTTATTGAAACTTGTTTGATGTTCCTGCATATGGTCTATCTTGGTGAATTTTCCATGTGCACTCGAAAAAAATCAATATTCTTTTGTTGTTGAGTGAGATTTTCTATAAATGTCACTTTGTTCAAGTAAGTTAATAGTATTATTCAATTCTTCTATGTTCACAGTGAGTTTCTATGCACTTATTGTACCAATTACTGAAAAAATAATGTTGGCATCATTGACTCAAATTGACACGTTTTCTATTTCTCTTTTTAGTTTGGAACATTTTCCTTATATAATTGAAGTTTTATTGTTAGATACATATTTAGAGTTGTTATAGTTTTTATTACTACATATACGAATTATTATGAAATGTCTCCAATTATCTTAATATTCCAAGTCTTGAGGTCTTCTGTATTAGTAATTAATATATCTATTCCAAATTTCTTGAGATTGGTTCTTGCACAGTAAATCTTCCCCCATCTTTTTTTTTTTTATTGAGTTTATTGGTACACTTAGGGATACAGTACAGTTACATTCATTGTTGGGATCATGTACCTTTACATGGCAAGTCTTGATTCTCATTTTTTTCCCCTTACCTCTGCCCTCCCTTCACCCCCTCCTCCCCTCCCCATCTACAAACACTTTATTTTCATCTTTTCATTCTCTCACATTTTTTTCTTTTCCCTTTTTGTTCTTCCCCTACGTATCACACCTTCCCTACACCTTTAGCTCCTTTCCTCCCATTTCTAAATGTCAGTAATCTTATTAGAATCTTATGCATTGTTGCAGAATATTCACACCAGGGAAACTATTTGGTATTTACACATGTGGGACTTATTTATTTCACTTAGGAGTATATCTTCAATATGTATCCATTTTCCTATGAATGAATCTATTCTCTCGCTCTTTATGGCTGAGTAATATTCCATTTTATAGAAAAACCACAACTTCTTTATCCAGTTTCCAACGGATGGGCAAATAGGTTGTTTCCAAGATTTAGCTATTACAAACTGTGCCGCTATAAACATGGGTGCACATACTTCTCTGTGATATGATTCTTTTAGTTCTCTTGGAAAGATACCCAACAGAGGGATGGCTGGGTCAAATGGAACCTCCAGTCCAAGCTCTTTGAGGTATCTCCATATTGATTTCCATAGTGGTTGCACTAGTCTGCACTCCCACCAACAATGGAGGAGGGTTCCTTTCTCCCCACAACCCCGCCAACATTTGTTATTGTGTGATTTCTTGATAGCAGCCATTCTTTGTGGGGTGAGGTGGAATCTCAGTGTTGTTTTCATCTGCATCTCTCGAATGACCAGTGATGTGGAACATTTTTTCATATATTTTCTTGCTGCTTTCACTTCTTTGTATGAGAAATGTCTGTTCATTTCGGATGCCCATTTTTGGATCGGGTCTTTATATTTGGGGGGACTGATTGTTTTGAGTTCTTTATATATCCTTGATAATAGTCCTTTGTCTGAGGTACAGCTGGTAAAAATTTTTTCCCACATTGTAGATTGTCTCTTAGTTCTGCTAATGGTTTCTTTTGAAGTACAGAAGCTTTTTAGTAAGATGAGATCCCAGTTGTTGATTCTTTCTGCTAGTTCCCGTGCTACTGAGGATTTGTTCATAAAGTCTTTTCCTATACCAATGTCTTCCAGAGTTCTGCCTAACTTACTTTCCAGCAAGTTTAATGTTTCTGTTTTAATATTTAGATCTTTAATCCATTTGGATTTTAATTTAGTGCATGGCGAAAGATAAGGGTCTAATTTTAATCTGTGACAGGTTGATATCCAGTTTTTCCAACACCATTTATTAAAGAGGCTATCTTTCCTCCACTGAGGATGGTGAGCTCCTTTGTCGAAGATGAGGTAGCTGAGTACATCTGCATTTGTTTTTGTGTCTTCCAGTCTGTTCCATTGATCCTCAGGCCTATTTCTTTGCCAGTACCATGCTGATTTTATCACAGTGGCTTTGTAGTATAGTTTCAAATTGGGAATTGTTACACCTGGTGCCATGTGACTGTTGCCTATAATGGCTTTTGCTATTCTAGGTCTCTTGTGGTTCCAAATGAATTTTTGGATTCTTTTTTCTAGTTCTGTGAAATATAGTGTTGGAATTTCAATTGGCATTGCATTGAATGTATATAGCAGTTTCGGTAGTATGGCCATTTTCACTATGTTGATTCTTCCTACCCAGGAGCAGGGGATATCTTTCCATTTTTTTATATCCTCTTCGATTTCTTTTTTCAGAGTGCTGTAGTTTTCAGTGTAGAGATCTTTTGTTTCTTTTGTTAGATTGATTCCTAGATACTTCATTTTTTTGGATGCTATTGTAAAAGGAATTTTTTCCCTTATTTCTCTTTCTGTCTGTCTGTTATTTGTGTATAGAAAGGCTATTGATTTTTGGGTATTCACCTTGTATCCAGATACTTTACTGAATCTGTCAATTAAGTCTAGAAGTTTTTTGGTGGAGTTTTTTGGATCTTCAATGTAGAGTATCATATCATCAGCAAATAATGATAGTTTAACTTCTTCCTTTCCTATCTTTATTGCTTTAATTTCTTTCTCTTGTCTAATTGCTGTGGCTAATGTTTCCAGAACTATATTGAAGAGAAGTGGCGATAGTGGGCATCCTTGTCTTGTTCCTGATTTTAACATGAAGGTTTTCAGTTTTTGGCCATTCAATATGATGTTGGCTGATGGTTTTTCATAAATAGCCTTTATTAAATTGAGGTATAGACCATCTATTCCAATTTTTTGCAGGGTTTTTATCATGAATGGGTGTTGAATTTTATCAAATGCTTTTTCTGCATCTATTGAGAGGATCATATGGTTTTTGTCCTTGACTTTGTTAATATAATGTATTACATTCACTGACTTTCGTATGTTGAACCACCCTTGCATCTCTGGAATAAATCCGACTTGGTCATGATGGATGATCTTCTTAATAATCCTCTGTATTCTGTTTGCTAGTATCTTATTAAGGATTTTTGCATCTATATTCATTAAGGAGATTGGTCTGTAGTTCTCCTTTTTGGTTGTATCTTTCTCTGGTTTGGGAATCAGAGTGATACTTGCTTCCAGGAATGAATTTGGAAGTATAGCTTCTCTTTCAATTTCATTGAAAAGTTTGAAGAGTAATGGTAGTAGTTCTTCTCTAAATGTCTTGTAAAATTCAGCAGTGAATCCATCAGGGCCTGGGCTTTTCTTTGTTGGTAAGTTTTTAATTACATTTTCAATTTCACTGATTGTGATTGGGGTGTTTAAAATGTTTTTATCTTCTTCGTTCAACTTTGGTAATTCATAAGTATCTAGAAATCTGTCCATTTCTTCTGTGTTTTCCATTTTATTAGAGTACAGGTTCTCAAAGTAGGTGTTCATGATCCTCTGGATTTCTTTCGGATCTGTTGTGACTTCGCCTTTTTCATTCCTAATTGCATGGATCTGAGCCTTTTCTTTCCTTTTTTTGATAAGATTAGCTAAGGGTTTGTCAATTTTATTTATTCTTTCAAAAAACCAGCTCTTTGTTTCATTTATTTTTTGTATCGTTTTCTTAATTTCAATTGCATTGATTTCTGCTCGGATCTTTATAATTTCCTCTCTTGTTCGAGCTTTGGGTTTTTCTTGCTCTTGTTTTTCTAGGAGTCTAAGTTTCATCGTTAAGTTGTTTATTTGAGCCCGCTCTGTTTTCCTAGTGTGGGCATTCAATGTTATGAATTTTCCACGTAGAACTGCTTTCATTGTGTCCCAAAGATTCCTGTATGTTGTATTGGCATTCTCATTTATTTGTAAAAACTGTCTAATTTCTTCTTTAATTTCCTCTGTAATCCATTGATTGTTTAGGAGAGTGTTGTTCAGTTTCCATGTGCTTGTGAAGTTTCTATAGTTTCTTGTGCTATTGATGTCTAGTTTGATTGCACTATGATCTGATAATATACTCCCCCATCTTTTACTTTGTTTTGAAATGAGACATAAAATTTGTACATATTTATGGGATATAGTGTGATAACTCAATATCCATGTAGGGTATGAAAAAATCAGGGAAATAAGCACTTCTCTCTCCTCAATCATTAATCATCTCTAAATGTGGGAAGCTCTCATGCTGTTCTAGTTACTTTGAAATACATTAGATGTTGTCATAGACAATAGTTATCCTACTAGACTGTGGAAAACTAGAAATCATACCTCACATCAACTATATTTTGGGAGTATTACTTAACTTTTTTTCTCCTCCTCTCTGGTTTGTAGTGACCACTATTTCACTCTGTTCTTCTAAGATCAAATATTTAGATTTCAAAGATGAGAGAGGACACGTGGTAAAATTGCGGTACTCTGTGAGGCTTAGTGAACTTAATTAATATAGTGACCTTCATTTGCATCCATGTTTTCACAAAGGAAAGGATTTTATTCTTTCTTATGACTGAATAATATGCAATTATGTAAATGAACCATGTTTTTCTTACCCACTCATCCATTGCAGGATATTTGGTTTAATTCCATGACTTGACTATTATGAGTAGTTCTGTGACAAACACCAGAATACAGATATATATCTTTGATATAGTAATTTCTTCTTAGATATATACACAATAGTGAGATTGCTAGATCATATGGTAGTTTTATTTTTAGTTTTTAAAGGAATCTTCCATACTGTTTTCCATAATTTTAAGAAGAAAATCTGCTTTATATTTAATGTATAATTCATTGAAACTGCATATATTTGGGTTTTTGTTTTTTCTTCACTAAGTGCAACTTTTTCTATTTCTTAACTGACATGTTACTTATATTTAATGATATTATTGATTTAAACCTAAAATCTTGCTGTTTGTTTCATCCCATCTGATCTGATCTTTGCAATTTTCCCCTTTTTACTGCTTTCTTTTAAATTACTTGTGTACATTTCAGGATTTTGCTTTATTCCCTCTGTTGGCTTATAGTCACCTATTGGTGGTTGGTAATAGTACTGACAGTATACAATTGCATCTTATCAAAATCACTTGGAAAAATATTTAACAGTTTATGCATAATATAAGAATCTTACAAGAGTATACTTCAACTTTTTCTTTTGTAACATTGTGGTTATATATTTTATTTTAAGGTGAAATGGATATTTCTCTCTATTGGAACTGTATGAATCAGATTTCCCATCTCTAAGACTGAATACTCAACATCCACATCTTAAAAGGGGAGAGATTTATTAACATCATGAGTCATGGTTACAGAGAGTTCAGTCCATTGTGAGCTGGCTCCAAGGCAGAAATGCCATGGTGAAAGGTATATGCAATTGGAGGTCAATATTTTATTTCTGGATACAAAACATAGCAGGAATTGTTTAGATCTAAAATGCCTCCCAAAAATCTGTGTTCAGAAGTGGGGCTTTTCGAAGATGATGGGGCACTATACTCATCAGTAGATTAATCTATGAGTTCATAGTCCAATCTGCTGTTAGGATGCGGGGCCTAGTTGAAAGAAGTGTGTCACTGGAGGTATGACCTGAAGCAGTGTGTCCTTTTTCCTTTGTTCCCAGTCCCTTCCTCCCTCTCTCCCCCCAACTCTTCCCACTCCTTCTCTCCCCACCCCCTCTCTCTTTTCTTGGCTGCCATGGTTGAACAAGTTTTCTCCACCAGGACCTTTCTCTGTGCCCTTTCTGCCTAGGAGCCTTCTCACAGTGGAGTGAAACCTCTCTTGACACCACGACCCACAACAAAAAAAAATCTCTCCTTTAGTATGTGGATGTTGGGTATTTGGTTTTAGAGATGGGAAATCTAGGTAATACAGTCTCTGTGGTGGCAAGTACTCTTGTAGGTACATGTATTTGTAACTTTAAAAGTAATGCTATTAAAAACAAAGAAACTGCTGACTAGTGCTAAGCTGGCTGGCAAACAAATAATGAAAGGCTATTAAACTTTAATAAACAGCTGAGAATAAGAGCCAGAGCATTTATTTCATAACTTACAAAGATGTCCTTTTCTGCAAACTAAGCAGCAGGCTGATGGTTAATAATTAGAGTCACAAAGATGCTTTAACTTTCCTACTTTACAGATGATAAAATCAGTACACATATAATTAACCCAAAGTCACATAGCAAAACATTAACCTGCCAATATCCCCTATGGAAATATATAAGCCCCCCCCCTTTTTTTATGTACTCAGAATTGAATCAAGGCCTTTTCACTGAGCTACATCTCAAGTATTTTTATCTCTTTGTTTTAAGATGGGGTCTTGCTTAGTGAGAGCTGCCAGAGCTGGTACAAACTAGAGATCTTCCTGCCTCACTCAGAGTAAGGATTATAGGCATGTACCACCATGCCTAGCTTAACCTCCAAATTTCAAAGTGTATCTTTCTATTATTTTACAAATTCATGTATTTTATAAATTTTTCCTATCGGATTTTGGAGGTATCAATTTTAGTATATGTGCTGCCGAAGCAAGCATGGATTTTGGGGGTATCAAAAGGAGTTGTAATAATGCAATTGCAACACTTTTTTTAAAGATATAGGGCAAAGAACAATATAAGACCAAATGTAGTGCAGTTTGTATTTGAAGAAGGAATAAGGATTAAATATATCATGGAGATAAAAACTATTGTACTCCAGTTGTAATCCTAGTCAAGTCTTGGATTTCCAATCCCACCGCAAACAACAAAATGATTGCTTTTGATATGTTTAAGCAAGCTCAAACTAAATTCAATACCAAGTTTGTAGGCTTGCTTCTCCCCACTGCACCTCAGTAGTGAAGGGCAGTGTAAAGCCACAGGGCTCCACCTATTTAAGGAGGGCTGCTTGACACCATCACCTCAGGAAATGTTGACCTCTACAATTACCAGTGCCCTGCCCCTCAGCCTGATAAGCTATGTAGAGCATCATCTCTTGCTTTTAGCAAGACAGGAACTAAGAAGCCTCTGCTCAGGGCCAGCTTTCTGGATTGTTAGGCCCTCACTCTGTCCTGGGATCTTATCCTGATGGTTCTGAGTGCCACACTCTGCAGAACCTATCTCTTGTACAAGCAGTGGCAAAGCACATGGTCTCAGGTGCCTTCTTGCCTCACCACATAGATCTTGATGTGACCCCTGGATCATATCACAGAATTCATAGCTGCAGGATTCCTCTACTGTCAATGTCCCTGTCATTTTGCCAAGTTCTGCACCAGGGAATTGCTGCCATTGTCCACTTTTGAATTGTGGCCCAAAGGTGAAAAAAAGTTATATAAGCAGACCTTGGAAATCAAAGAAGAGAGATAAAAAACACTGAGAGAAAGTGAATTTTAAATTAAAATCATTTTAAATCACAAACAAAAGGTGTTTGTAAATGGGGAGGGGAGGAGTGGGTGAAGGGAGGGCAGGGACAAGGGGAAAAAATGAGAACCAAGACCTGTCATATAAAGGTACAAGATCCCAATAGTGAATGTAACTGTACTGTATACCTAAAATGTACCAACAAATTCAATTAAAATAAATAAATAAATCGCAAACATAGAACAAAGCATTTTTTCTAGCATGTTTGTTGGCTGGAGGGTCCCATGACAAAAATAGAGCCATGTCATACAGCAACTGCTTTATAAAATATTGTTTCATCTAAATCTTTTCTCATGTTACAATTTTTTTCTCTACAAAAGGATCCTTCGCTCTATTCTTACAACTAAAAATACCCTAAGCTGAGAGGATTCTGAGTGTAATTAGATCACATAGGTCAACAAGAGGACTTCACTTTCAGTATAATTAAGGGTCTTATGCAACAAATCTACTTCTTTCCTCTAGGAAGGCCAGCTTCATCAGAGGAGAACCTTCCAATTTCTTGATTTAAGAGGTAACCATGGCCACAATAATGTTTGTGTGTATTTATCATTTTTTCTCTTAAAATTTATGGCAACATAGTCCTTGTCTAACCTGACAATAACAATCAGATTTCTCTTGCAATTTCTTATGGAAACCTAAAACTTTTATTTCTCACAGAGGACAATATTTCATTTTAAGCTTCTTTTCATAAATGGTGTGATATACAAGCTGAGGTTTATTAGTTTTCCAATAGTTGAAAAGAGTATATTTTCTCCATTGAATTACCTTTGTGTCACTGTCAGAATCAACTAACCGTGTAAACATTAATTAATTATTGAAGCCTCTTCCATTCATCTAAATGTATATTCTCAATTATTGTAATTGTATAGCAGATACTGAAATCAAATAATGTAGTCTCTCAAATTTGTTATCTCTCTAAAATAATCTTAACTACATTAAGTCTTTTCATATAAATTTTTAAAATAAACTTTTCAATTTCTTTTTATTTCTAAAGGGTTTTTATTATCCCTGATGTATTTGCAATTTTAACACTAATGAAGCATCCCTCTTTATTCCTAGTCATTTAAAATTTTTGTTTCCCTACATGAATACCAAACCAGCACTATAAGCAATTGTAAACAAGATCCTAGAAAAAGACAATGAAGGCAACAACACCATGAGGCCCAACAGAACAAATCAAATAGGCAAGGCAAGAAACTAAAAGGAGAAGGTGAAAAAGTAAAAAGAGTCAACAAAAGGCCAATAACATGTCAATAGTAAGTCAGTACATATCAGTTATAACCAGCAATGTCAATGGCCTCAACTCACCAATGAAGAGAAATAGACTGACAAAATGGAATAAGAAGCAAAATCCAGCAATATGTTGCATACAAGGAACACACCTAGTGCAAAAAGAAGCCCATAGACTGAAAGCGAAAAGATAGAAAACAATTCTCCATATGACAGGAACCCAGAAAAAAACAGGGGTAGCAATCTTATTTGCAGACAAAGTAAATTTCAAACCAAAACTGAATCTAGTGTTATTGATGTAGGATGGTACTGTATCATACCTCTATGAATGTAAAATATCTTGTACCTGCTTTATGATACATAGTAGGGACCATGCTTTATCAGAGCTACATTTAATGATATTACTCTAGAATGTTCTCTTTCCAGATGATGGTTAAGATGCTAATAAAAATAATGGTGCCAGGTACCACAACAACAACAGAACTCTGCTGTTTTCTGGATATTATTCTTTTCTCTGTTTTTTTTTTGTTGTTGTTGTTTGTTTTGTTTTGTTTTTAATGGAATGTGATGAATGTCTATAATTTTGTTCAGGTGACTGCAGAACCTGGAAAAGCTGTTACTGCTATTGATGCATAACATACTGCTATTAGTTTTTTTATATAAATATATATATATATGTATATATATATAAATTGAATTTGGGGAAACATTAATGGTGCTGCCAACTTTGGAAAAAGTCATCCCAATTTACTGTGTTGAATTAGCATTGTACAGAAATGGACAGCCATATTGGTCTAGAAATGTTAATTTTTTTTTTCATGTGTACAGGGGTAACACATCGTACTAAATATGTAAGGTCACATCTATGGGGGTTTGATTACAGAAAATAATAAAGTATTCTCTAAATAATGAAAAAAAGAATAAGATAAGACTATAAGAGCAAGAAGCAATTTAAATATGTTAAGGGACCATTTTCATCTCCAGAATTAAGGATTATTTTGATGTTACATCATTGCCTTTTCTCTTTTACTTTCCTTTTTAGTTTTATTTTAGGATTCCCTATTTTTAATGTTCATACAGAGATTCTTTAACTGAAATACCGAATAGTTTCTTTGGTGTGAAAAACTGCAATAGTACACAGGATCCTAATGAGATAATTAATAATGTGAAATAGGAAGTAAAGGGCTAAAGGTGTAGGGAAAGTGGAAAGGATGGGGGAAAGGTAATAAGGGAGAGGAAAAACATATGAGAAACTGAAAAAATGGAAATAAAGTGTTTGTAAATGGGGAAGGGTGGAGGGGGTGAAGGGAGGGCAGGGACAAGGGGAAAAAATGAGAATCAGGACCTATTATGTAAAGGTACAGGATCCCAATGGTGAATGTAATTGTATTGTATACCAAGATTGTACCAATAAACTCAATAAAAAGAAAAATTTTTTTAAAAATAAAATTTTTATTTCCTCTGATGTATAGCAATTCCAGATGCCTTATGTTTATTCTTTGCAGAGTACATCTTTTCTTCAGTTCCAGCTTCTGGTTCATCATGTGGTATGATGTCACTGATTTTCTTTTTGGGAACGTTTTGTTTTCTTGTTTCTTTATATGTCAAGTAATTTTGGATTATATCTTAGATCGATCCCACTGTTACTTTCTCTCACACCTCCCCTCTTTTTTCTTCATGAACCCTTTCCTCTTTTATAATAATAATCTCCCTTATACTTTCACATCATCTTTGTTTTGTTTGCTTGTTTTCAGAATTCACATATCAGGGAAAACATGCAATATTTCTCTTTTTGTGTTTGGCTTGTGTTGCCTAACATGATGGTCTCCAGTTCCATCCATTTTCCTACAAATGACATAATTTCATTCTTCTCTATTGCTGAATTATACTTCATCATATTTATACACATTTTTAAATCCATTTATCTGTTGATGAAAACCTAAACTGGTTCTAGATCTTGGCTATTTTGAATTGTGCTGCAATAAACATGGGTAAGCAAATATCCCTATAGTGTGTTGACTCAATTCTTTCTGGCATGTACCAAGAAGTGGTATAGCTGGATCATATGGCAGTTCTACTTTTAGGAGGTTTTTTAAGGAACTTCCATGCTGATTTCCACAGTGACTGTACTAATTTACATTCCTACCAACAGTATAGAAAGACTCATAACTGTCTCATCTTTGACAGTATTTACCATTTTTTGTATTCTTGATGATAGTCATTCTGAGTAGGTGAGAGAAAATCTTCATGTAGTTTTGTTTTGTTTTTTTGGTACCAGGGATCAAACTCAGGACCTTGTGCTTGTGAGGCAGGCATTGGAACCACTGAGCTAAATCCCAGCTCTTCATGTAGTTCTGATCTGCATTTTAAAAATCACTAAGGATGTTCCACATTTTTCATATATTTATTTATCATTTGTACTTCTTTTGCCAATTCATGAACTGGGCTGTGCATGCATGTGTGTGTGTGTGTGTGTGTGTGTGTGTGTGTGCATGCACGCACTCTCGCGTGCACGCTTATGTTCATCTGTTTTAAGGGTTTTGAGTTCTTTATGTATTTTAGATATCAATTGTTGTTTTCTTACCTGAACTTGTACAGAAAACAGTTTCTTGGGCAGCATCTCCAACACTAGTTCAGATATCTTATCTGTTTCTGAACTACAGCTTGTCTGTTCTCCACGTGTGTAATTTAGTCATGTGTGATTTACTGATGTTTTGAAAATCACTGAAATGATTTTTTGGATCTCCTCTATGATACATTAGGGGGGCATTCCCCCAATTCTCTTCAGTATTTGACTTCTGTACTTCATTTTTCTGATTCCTCAACTCAGAGCAATGGTAAATTGGTCCACATGCATACCACACAGACTGAAGTTAGTTTCAGGGGGGAAAATGCTAGAAGGACAGAAACTTATTTGTTATTGTTGCCTATCTCTTCCCTTCCAAGTGACTGCTTATTCCTTTTCAGGATTCTCCTGCTTCTGTTCACTTTTCAGCACCTTCTAGTGGTTGTTTTCATTTTCTTTAGTTGTGTGTGAATTTAATTTTTGATTCATGAGTGTCATATGATAGAGCTTAGTTCATAAATTATTATTTATAGTATGCATGTATTTCTGTACCCTACAGTATGTATCATACAAAAAGGGCAAAACTGTTCAGAGTTCAACACAACTTGTAATCAGCACTCAGCATGTTTCTCACGTTCCATAATGTTCCCTCGCACCCTTTCCCTTTCCTCTCAACCACAGGACCAGCTCCCCAAGAAATGACCATGTCTGTAGACTTCCTTTACAGATTGATTTTATCTGTTCTTGAACTTCCTGTTTTATTCTCTGATTTATTTTCATCTACATTATTTCAGTCATGTAGATTCATCCGTGTCAAAACTTTTCAGTTTTCCCTGTGTATTATTTCACTGTACTATTATCAAACATCCATCACAACTTATGAAAATAGTTATCTCTTAAATTAAGCCAGGCTAATGGTAGCAGTGTACAATATAAATATGTTTTTTACTTGCTGGAAGGTAAGTTAGGCAGAACTCTGGAAGACATTGGTATAGGAAAAGACTTTATGAACAAATCCTCAGTAGCACAGGAACTAGCAGATAGAATCAACAACTGGGATCTCATCTTACTAAAAAGCTTCTGTACTTCAAAAGAAACCATCAGCAGAACTAAGAGACAATCTACAATGTGGGAAAAAATTTTTACCAGCTGTTCCTCAGACAAAGGACTATTATCAAGGATATATAAAGAACTCAAAACAATCAGTCCCCCCAAATATAAAGACCCGATTCAAAAATGGGCATCCAAAATGAACAGACATTTCTCAGACAAAGAAGTAAAAGCAGCAAGAAAATATTTGAAAAAATGTTCCACATCACTGGTCATTCGAGAGATGCAGATGAAAACAACACTGAGATTCCACCTCACCCCACAAAGAATGGCTGCTATCAAGAAATCACACAATAACAAATGTTGGCGGGGTTGTGGGGAGAAAGGAACCCTCCTCCATTGTTGGTGGGAGTGCAGACTAGTGCAACCACTATGGAAATCAATATGGAGATACCTCAAAGAGCTTGGACTGGAGGTTCCATTTGACCCAGCCATCCCTCTGTTGGGTATCTTTCCAAGAGAACTAAAAGAATCATATCACAGAGAAGTATGTGCACCCATGTTTATAGCGGCACAGTTTGTAATAGCTAAATCTTGGAAACAACCTATTTGCCCATCCGTTGGAAACTGGATAAAGAAGTTGTGGTTTTTCTATAAAATGGAATATTACTCAGCCATAAAGAATGAGAGAATAGATTCATTCATAGGAAAATGGATACATATTGAAGATATACTCCTAAGTGAAATAAATAAGTCACACATGTGTAAACACTGAATAGTGTCCCTGGTGTGAATAATCTGCAACAATGCATAAGATTCTAATAAGATTACTGACATTTAGAAATTTGAAGAAAGAAGCTAAAGGTGTAGGGAAGGTGGGATGGGTAGGGGAAGAGTAAAAAGGGAAAAGAAAAAATGTGAGAGAATGAAAAGATGAAAATAAAGTGTTTGTAGATGGGGAGGGGAGGAGGGGGTGAAGGGAGGGCAGAGGTAAGGGGAAAAAATGAGAATCAAGACTTGCCATGTAGAGGTACATGATCCCAACAATGAATGTAACTGTACTGTATCCCTAAAATGTACCAATAAATTCAATTAAAGCTGAAAAAAAAATAAAAAATAAATTAAAAAATAAAAAAACATGTTTTTTTACTATACAAATGTCAAATATAAATGTCATGTCAAAATTTTCTGTTTATGAAATAATGAAGGCCATCAAAGCATTCCCAAAGGTGGTAGCAATGTTGCTAGGTAAGTGTTGATTTAACATACAGCATAATTTATGTTTTAAGTGATCAACATTATATTTAATTTTTCATGGTCATGCAATTGTACCTTATTATTTATTGAGTTTCTTTAAATACATGAGTCAGAAAAATCATTAATTGTCCATTTTATGGAATGAGATATAGTTTTTCATGCAAAATAATTATGTTTTAGTGTGTGGTGTATTTTTGCTTTTATAACAGGCTCTCTGTTAAATCTTTATTTTTGTTTACTTTGAATCTTCTCTCAAAAATATGCCCCATTATATGTTACTATTATATTGTTGCTAAGAAAATTGTCTTCTATTAGTATCATTTCATACCTTTAAATTATATTGTGAAGTTTATAACATAACAGGACAGTGATGATGAACCTTTTAAAACTTTCAATGATAACAAACAGCTCACTGGGGCATACATGCTATAGGTTTGACACCACTGTTCTAGGAACATATTGCAATAAGTTATGAATAATAAGTAGGTTAACAATGGCAGAGGGTGGAGGAAGACATCACAAGCATAGGAAGTCCAAAAAGCAAAACAAAATCATAGGGCCAAGTAAAATCCGATATGTTTGGGCAAAAACGAATGATCTTGTGGGCTGAATGACTGAGTATATGGAGAGCAAAGAAGCTTGTTGAGCTTCTTGTCAAAAGGAGTTTAACTCTGCATTCTTTACACCCTCAGTAGATTACTAAGTGTAAAAATGGAACATAGGATCTTCAGAGAATAAGATCAAAATATCAAAGTACCTAGAGGACACAGATTAGGTCTTTAATTGCAATGTAGCTTTCTAATTCCCTGACTGTTTCTCCAGATAACTATAATTATCCCAGGAACAAAGACAAATGGACAACATCAGGCCTTCCCTACCAAAGGAGTTGGAATACAGGGAGAGAATACAAATGCTGGACTGGGGGATGGGCAAATCCTTTATTAAAAAAAAAAAAAGAGCCCTACAAAGACAGGGCCATTCATTCATTTCCAATGCAGTATCCCAGCTCTTTCTCCATATGGAGAGGATACGAAATAGGGGTAGAGAAAAAAAAATTCTTCCTATTGTCCCTCTCCTATGACATAGGAGTTAGAGTCTAGCTTAGGAGAAATCACATACTTTTGGCCAAAGAAAACTGATACATTTAGAAGGAGGTAAAATGCTTGCCAAACCAGATTTTTGATTTAAAAGAACAAAAAAAATTTTAAATTAAAATATATATTTTATATGCATAAAAATATACATGTCATTGCTTCCTCACATCACATAAACATACCATTGCATGTTTAATTCCTTTTCCCAAAGTTTCATATAACTGCTGAAACATTTTTTTTCCAATTATCTTGAAAAGGTCACTAGGAAATGTGAACAAAGCAGCCTTTCAAAGTCTTTTCCTTCAGCCCAGATGTTTCCTTATACTGATCAGTGACCTGCCCTCCTTCTAGAACCCAGAATGCAATCTTTGCATTGCATAAAGAAACAAAATATAAGCTGTTTACAGAGCCTGCTTTCCCACACCTATGGAACTTCAAGAAGAAAAAGAGCAGACTTTGCTCTGGAACTGTTTGCTAGCACTTTCTACTTATAATACCATTCTTGAGCTCAGAGAAGGTACAGCTCACTCTATTTTGCCATTGTCTGTATGAAGAAAGAGAGACAGACTGATGGCAAGATGAACTTTTAGAACATTGATTCTACCTCTGAACGTCATGATCTCTGGTGCACAAGATGTCCAGAGAAAGGCATAACTATATGGTTTGGTTAGGCAGACAGAACAGGAACTAGTTCCGAAGCATGTATAGGATGGAGGGAAATTACATTTCAGGATCCCAAGTTTACTAAGGAGTTGCCATTTCCATGTGTAGGCCAAAGTGGACAAGGAGAGAGGGAACTAAGTATAGGGCTCCACTTGGCTTGAGTGAAACGTCTGGTGGATGGATGCAGCCTATAGCAATCGCACAGGGACAGGACAGAGAAATTTTTTGAATTGCTCACTAGAGCAAATGGAAATGTCTAGTAATACAGCCCATGGAGGCCAGATTTCAGGGGGCAAATCAGGAGGAAAAATGTACAGGATGGATTTGGAGGCCAAACAGAGGACAGATCACTGGCATATTCAGAAACACAACTCTACACACTCAAATGAATAGAAATGATAAATTATATGCCACCCACACATCTCTGGCATAACAAGAGGACTAGGAGTAGCAAGGCCTTTAGGAGGGGGAGTCTATTGAAAACTGGCAGTTCTTGAAAAAAATAGAATAAGAACAAGATAGCTGGGACAGATTCAGTGACTCCTGATCTAAATGTCTGGGAAGGTCAAAGGCAGAGGAAGTCAGGATACCACTCACAGCAAAATAGATCTGTTGCCTTCCATTCCAAGGGCAAGTAATTGATTCACAATTAGCAAAACCAAAATTTCACTCAACATAACAAGCATCCAAATAAAGATAGAAAAATGTTGTTCTGAATTTTGTTCACAATTTTGTATTAAAAATCAGAAAATGCATCCAAATGAGGAAAACTTATGTGACAAATGATAAATGACCAATTCAGATGCAATGCTTGTCTCCTTCATTTCTCACCAGTAACATAGAAATACCTCTTCCAATTGGGAGGCATACCAGACATTTCTCAGTTCTCCACCCACATGCTCTCTATTCTCTTCCTATTTTGATCTATACAAGCTTCAAGTAAGCGTTCACAAATATTCAACTGCCAGCATCTACTTCTCTTTGCCAGATATCTGTACACAGGATGCCAGAGCCTGTATTCCCTGCTCAGTAGAGTGTAGAGAGTCTGGGAATTTGCATCTCCGGAAGTATCCATAAACAAATGAGAAACACATTCAGGGTATGTACACTCCAGATGCCTGACCCCTGCTGAGTGCAATTCCAAGCCATGTCACACAGTGTCTTCAAAGATTACACAAGGCTGGAGCCAAAGTTCCCTGTTGCTAGAAACCTTTGATATTGCATGCTTTCTTAGTCTTCTTCAGTCCCAATTCTGCATTTCTTTACTGGATCTTCCTGGAATGCCTCCAAACAGACTTCATGCAAGTCTTTTCTGGTAAACTCAGTCCTCAGTCCACAGTCTTTCAGAATATGGGAAAAGACTGAACCCAGAGGAAAGGGGAGTAACAAACCACTTAAGAAAAATATTTATATTTTTTTATTCTGAAAGTTTTGTGCTATTATTAGTTTGTTTCTTCTTTGTACAAGAGAAAAAATTTAAACCATGTATTTTTAGAAGGAAAATGTTTATGTTTAAAGTTCAGAATATATCATGACAAAATCCAAAACAAAATTCACTTTATGTTATGGCTTATATCTAGATGCCCCTACAAAGCCTCATGCAATTATAGGTGGGGCTTTTGAGAGTTGGTTGAATCGTGGATGTGTGATATTGGACTAATCTACTGATTAGCTTACAATTTATACCCAGGTGTTATGTTGAGAGGTGCAGCTGGTGTAAAGAGGTGATCACTGTGAGCATGTCCTGGAAGGGAATATTCTGGCTCTCCTGATGGCTTGCTTCTTTCTGTTTGCCATGTCATGAACTATTTCTCCTGTGCCATGCAACCCTGCCTTGGAGTAAACTAACCTCTACAAATTGTGAGCTAAAATAAACCTTTCCTCTTTTAACTTGTGAATATTGGGTATATTGTCCCAGCAAAGAGAAAGTAACTAAGACACTCTTTGGTGCCAGGAGTGGGGTCATTGTTATGATGGTGAAAATGTCATTCAGAATCCTTTGGAACCGGCTTGTGGTAGGAGTTTGGAAAGCCTTGGAGGTGCCAAATGAAGAAGCAGCCCTAGAATCCTAGAATACTGTAAGGCAATGTTGAAGGGAGATTCTGGTCAGAGCCCAGAAGGCAAAATTACTGACAGAAATGCAACTAGCAAAAGATCAGACTCAGGAGGTTTCAGTTAGAAATAAGAACTGCATTGACAGTTGGACTTCAGGCTATGTATGTTATTCTTTGTCAGAAAATTTGTCTGCATTTTGCCCATGTCCAGAGACATTGCAGTAGACTGAGACAAAGGGCAGATAACTGATTGATCTGGTGGAAGAAATTTCAAAGCTAGCTAATTTTGAGTCAGTGTTATGGCTACTATTAGGTGACTTTAGCTATATCTAAAACAATCAAGGGAATACAGCCCAGCAGAATTCTTTACAAAGTTTTGAGTTTGGACAGAAAATAAGCTACACTAGAGATAAAGCTTACAAAGATGGAGCACAGGAGAGCATGGTGGATAAAAAAAGATTAGCATTAAAAACCCAAGTACTTTGGAACAGGACAATAGAAAAGATAACATCACAAGAACCAGTAGGACTGTGCCTCTTGGAGCCTCAAATTTGCAAGACTTTGCTTTTGTAGAAGAGATCCCAGGGCACCATCTTCCAGAATGTCATTGGCCTAGAGAACTTTTTCTTGAAATTAGGTTCATAGCACTCAGTAATCCAGGCACTGGACCCATACATTTGAGACAGAAGGAAGCCTGGCTACTGTGCTAAGTAGTGGCAGACCTTGGTGTCAACCACATGGTACTTGTTTTAGGCATGTGCAGAATATAAGAGTTGTTGGGTCAGGGAGGTTTCCACCCCAATTTCAGAAAAAGGCCTAGGAGACTAGACAGTTTCCCCTGAGGACCGTATGTGAATCTGTAAGTATAAAGCCAAAACTGCAGTGGAGACCCCAGATTAGAGAAAGCAGGAATGTGAACCTCCTGAGGAAAGACAATAGGAGTGATCAGAGCCAGCCCAAGAAAGATGCCATGAGAGCTACAACCACTGGCAGTTTCATAGGGACCGGGCCACCCAACTCTTTGGTTTGAACATATCTTGCCACAAATTTAATGTCTTCCTTGCTAGATTTTTATCTTATTTTAATCTCTTTCCTTTCTACCCCCCTATTTCTACATTTTAGGATGAAAATGTTTCTCCTATGCCATTGTTTGTTGAAAGTATTTAATTTTCTTTTCATTTTTACAGTGGCTCACAGATAAGGGTTTATCTTAAATCTCAGAGGAAAATTTGGACTTGGGCTTTTCAGAAATGTTGAAAATGTTAGGACTTCAGCAACTCTCAGAGACAGACTAAATGCATTTAATATAAAGGAATATACAAGTCTTTGGGGGGGGGCCTGGTGCAGAATGTCATGGCTTGTAGCTAGATGTCCTTGCAAAGCCTCATGCACTCATAGATGGGGCTTTGGGGGTGTGACTGGGTCTTGGGTGTATGATAATGGATCATAGGTATGTGATACTGGGTTAGTCCATTGATGGGTTTACAGATGGGTGTAATGTTGAGAAGTGAACCCTGGTGGGAAGATATAGATATAGATAGATAGATAGATAGATAGATAGATATAGATAGATAGATAGATAGATAGATAGATAGATAGATAGATATCTTGCTTCCTCCTGTTTGCCACACTATTAACTGTTTCTTCTCTGTCATGTCCATCTGCCACTCAGCCCTGCCTTCAAATCAGTGAAGTCTGGACTGAAACATCTTCAAACTGTGAGCTAAAATATACCTTTCCTGATTTAACTTATAAGTATCAGGTATTCTGTCCCAGCAATGAAAAAGTAACTAAGATACTTTACAAATCAATACTACTCCAACGCATGGGAAAAAAAAACTCAGGGAATTGCCTGTTGAGTAGATAATCCAGAAAGATACCACTTTTCCACAATGATATAGCCAAGAAATTCTCACAGGCTGGTTCCCAGTACAACATCCAAATCATCACCAAGGAACCTCTTAGAAATAAAAATTGTTGAATTCCACCACTGTCCTACCAAATCAAAAACCAAATGAATGGTATCTAGAATCTGCATTATGATAAGTTCTCCAAGTGAATCAGATCCAGTAGTTTTCCTTTATGCATGATTTTACATTCCACCATTTTAGTTACCCCTGGTGCAAAAGATTATATGAAAACTTTTGGAATTAAACGATGGGTTTAAAAATTCATTTTTCCACAGTACAGTCAACCCTTCATATCCATCCATTCTGTATGTACACATTCAGCTAACCATGCATCATAAATATTTGAAAAAAATCTTGAACCCATACAAGTTCTTTTCCTTGTAGTTCTTAAGCATTATAATATGGCAACTATTTGCATAGCACTTCATTGTATTAAGTGTTTGTCATGCCTGGCCTGAATGACATCCTCTGAGCAAGCACACAGCCATCAGCAAACAGCAGGATACTCTCAATAAACAGAACAGATGGCCACAAAGAAAATTTAGGAAAAAATACACACCTCAGTGCCAAAGAGTCCAGTACTGTCTGCTCACCTGTGCTGATAGTCCTTGAATTCTCAATCATAAACGCTCCACTCCAGATCCCTTAGCTCTTTCTAAAATCCTACATAAACCAAATTTCCCTCTCAGCTAGCTGCTGGAATCTTCCCCAATTTTAGTGTCTGTTCACACCCAGACAGGAATAAAGCTTTTTCTCACACAAAGCCTGTGTCCGAGTATACCCTAAGCAATCTAGAGATGGTTTAAAATACAAAGGAGAGTGTGCATAGGCTATGTGCAAATATTACACCATTTTTAAAAGGGACTTGACCATCTGTGCATCCTGATTGCCACAAAAGGTCCTTGGAATTATCTCAGTAGATGCCAGGGAATGACTATATATTGTTATATATTGTTGTTGCTATTGTTAATATTACTATGTTTCATTTATAAATTACAATTTACATAGGTATTTTTGTATAACAAAAGCATAGTCTTGGAACATATCCCCAATGTATAAGGGAGGACTACTTTATAATTTAAATTTGAAAATCATTAATACAATCTCTGGTTCAAGAAGTGGAATGAGGCATACGAACTTACCTGATGAAAAGAAAAAGAAAAGTTTTCGAATTTGCCTCAGGAGACAGAGGATAGTAGAAAAGATAGAATGTCAGAAAAGAAGATAGTCATAATTTAGGACCACAAACTCTATAAGCTTACCAAACAGGTGTAAATAATGGAAAATTTGATGAGAACTGTGATTTAATATCAAGTGTGTGCCCAATTATTCCTCTACAATTAAAGGAAGAAAACATCATCTGTCCTTGGTGGTAAGGCCATATGATGATATTTAAAGGGGCATTTCCTATACATACGTATAGATCAGATATATAAATAGAAAGCCAAAGAAACTTCTCTCAGATTCTCTCCTAAAAGAAGTTTCTGTGATAAACAATGAAATGCATTTTTCACAAATGGAGTACACTTTGACTTTTGCACAAAATTTTATTTCTCAAAAAGATTGCTTTTTCCAGGGTAGAAGCAGGAGGCCCTCTTTTGGAAGCCCTGCCTATGGTGAAAAGTTGAATCTAATCTCTTCACTCATTCCTGCAAGAATGACAAATATTCAGTAATACAATGGGCAGACCTGGCAATCAGTCTTAATGTGCTCACCATGGCAGAGCGTGTCATCATATTAACTTTTTCAGGAAAATTGTCTAGAAACTTTCAAAACTACCAAAGTTTCCATGTTATCACATAACAATAGAAATGATTGCAAAAAAGTTTAAAACCTGTGCATGAAGAAAAGGGAGAGAAGTTAAATGTCATCTTACCACTGGCTCTATGAAAGCAGCAGTGTGCTGTGTAGAGACAGCAGGGAAGAATCACACATAACCATGGTGACATTTTTCTACAGATGACTTCACTTTTGGAGGCAAGATTCAGTATGCATTTTCTATTATTTTGGCTAAGGCAGAAGTTCAGTATATGAATGATTCATACTTATATTCAATAATTATTCCATAATTTCTACATTTAAAAAAGACTAAAAATCAAATTATACCCAGTTGCAATACAAAATCTCCTCCTAAAAATTAACTAAACAATGCAATTTTCCTAACATTTATCTTCTTAAATAATGTACATATTTTCCCATAACAATCAAATGGAATACAGTGTTTAAAAATTGAAATGGGTGCTACACTTAATAGTTAGATCAGGGAGGGCAGGAATATGGGGAAAAAATGAGAACCAAGACCTGTCATGTAAAGGTACAAGATCCCAATGATGAATGTAACTGTACTGTATAACTAAAATGTACCAATAACCTCAATGAGGAAAAAAAAAGTTAGGTCACAAACCATTTATGTATTCTTCATTTTGGTCACATTCTCATCTGAAGAATGTTACATAATGGAATCATGCAGTATTTAATCTTTGAAACTGAATTTTTTCCTGCAGCATAATTCTCTTGAAATCTACCCAACTTACTGTATGTACTGGTAGTTTGTTCCTTTCTGAGAGAGAGAGAGCTGTGGCTATAAAAAGGAAATATGAAGGTTCCTTGCAGTATCCAATGAAACTGCTATGTATCTTCATTATATCAATAGTAATATGTAGGTTTTGATATTGTACTATAGTTTTGCAAGATGTTGGTATTGAGAGAAACTGGGTAAAGAGTAAATGAGATCTTTAGATTATGTCTTACAACTACATATGAATTTGTTATTATATCAAGATGAAAAGTTAAGTTAAAATTAATTAATCAACAATTCAGATTAGACTGTGTTACTTCTTCCACTGGTTGATATCCTTCCTAAATATCATGCCAGAAATTAAAATAGAGAAAAAGGAGCTGAACCATTGGCTCAAGCATGCCCTGAAAATCAGACATGAAGTCCTCAGTGGCATGGAAAATCAGATTTTGAAATACAAGGGCATCTGTGCAGGAGCATTACATTCTGACATGGGAGTACAAGGGAAAGATAGATGAGAATATGTATGTGTGACACATTAAAAGTAATTATAAGACAGTGAATGTAGAAACAAAAGAAGCTTTGGTCACTGTTCTTCAGTTTGAAGAGAAAGGGGGAGAGGAAGGAGTATTAACAGGAATTTTAGGCTTGTATATGTATAGAGGTAGAAGAGTCAATGAAATGGATATTAAAGACCTAAAGACGGAGGAAATTTTTAAAGTAAAATTTCAAAGAATATTATTAAAATTTGACAATATCCAACATCCACCTCTGCTTTTAAAGAACTCATTGAATCAGAAAATGACAGATCCTTCTTTAAGATACTAAAATACATAAGTTTCAGCCTAAACCAAACAACTTAATTTGGAAACATGAAATTTTCCAATGAAAACCCACTCTAAAACCAGAATGCTTACTATTATTTAACACTGTATTCAAGTTATTAAAAAATGTAGTTTAAGTAGGAAAGGAATAAGAGGTATAACAATCAGAAGATAACAAGTACAAATCTTCACACGTATAGAAGACTTTATTACATATTTAGAAAACCTTAAAGAATCAATGGAAAGACCTCTACAAATGTTGATGTACTCACTATGAAAAAAAAATACGTGAAACATTTTGAGGGATGAGTATGCTGTTTACCTTGATTTTGTCACACATGGGTAGAAGCATCACATTGTACATCATATATGCATAATTATTAAGTCAGTCAAAATTTTAAAACCTCTAAAATGAATAAATTGAATTACAAAGTTGAAAATTGATATATGGTAATCAAATAATATGCACAAATAATAATCAGTTATAATAAAAGTAAGACTCTCGTTATAGTCACAACATTTTTTTTAAAATTCCCAGACCTATTCAGGCATGAATGTCATAAAGAATGTGAAACATAGATAGGAAAAATTACAAAACACTTTCCAAAGATACTAGTGTACGACTGAGAAGTATGGGAGGCTATAACACATTTCTTAACTAGAAGTCTCAAGACTGAAAGATGTGGATTCTAAATTCACTTGTAAACTTAAGAAACAATCTTGAATGCATTTGTGCAGTAAATATGCCATAAGATTTTTCCCTAGAGCTCGTCAAACTAGAAAGGATATGGTTAAATAACACTAGAGAAACCCTAAAAGGAGAACATGTGGGAAGCTACCCTCAAAGTTTGAAAAAATAGTGAAGCTTTTATAGTTAAAGCAGAATGGCATTGGTTTGTGGATAAATTGATAGACCAACAGAACAAAATGGAAATCACAGAGCTAGCCCAACTGCCTATAACATTTAGTATGTGAAAAAGGCAGGAGCTCAATATTATGGAAAAGATTTTTATATATGGCGATAGAACATCTGGATTGCCATATGTAAAAGGATGAAGTTGGATCCATGCCTCATGCCATACACTGGAACAATTTCTAAACATATTGGATGGACTAGCAAAGTGGCTTAGTGGTAGAAGTCATGTCCAGCACATGTAAAGCCCTACATTTATTTTACAATACCAAATAAATAAGACCTCTGCATGTAATAAAATGAAATTATACAAACATTATGGAAAATGAACCAAAAGGAAAATGGTTTTAGAACCAAAAGGAAAATGAAGCATTTCTAACTACAATCAAAACAGCAAATACAATAAAATATTAATGACTGTAATTTGTAATACATAAAGAGATGTTTATATCACAAGGAAACTCAAAATCAAAATCACAAATTGGGTAAAAGTATATACAACTTATACCTCATACAAAAAGCTAATACCCTTAATAGACTGTCCTCCTGAAAGTTGAAATCAAAATTGCAATAAAAACATTCCATATAAGAAATCCAGGAGTCATCAGATTCATGAAAATATTACCAATCTTTCCAATAATAAGAGAAATGCAAAACAAAACAAAACAAAAAAACTCTCACATATCAGTTTGGAAAGTTGTTCATGAAGTCATTCCTTGCCCCTATGTCCTCAAGTGTTCTACCTGTTCTCTCTTTGAGCAGATTCAGTGTTTCTGCTTTAATATTTAGATCTTTGATACATTTTGATTATAGTTCAGTGCATGAAAAGAGACATGGGTCTAGTTTTAATCTTTGCCATATAGAAAGCCAGTTTTCCCAGCACCACTTATTAGAGAGGCTATCTTTTCTCTAGTGAATATGTTTGGCCCTTTTGTCAAAGATAAGATGGCTGATTGTATTTGGTGTTGTTTCTACCTTTTCTAGTCTGTTCCTCTAATCCTCAGGTCTGTTTTTATTCTTTGGTTTTGTTGTGTTTTTTTGCCTGTACCATGATGTTTTTATCACAGTAGCTCTGTAGTATAATTTCAAGGGAGAGATGGTGATGCCCCCTGCCTTAGCCTTTGTTGCCCAGAATTGTCTTTGCTCTTCTAGGTCTCTTCTGGTTCCAAGAGAATTTTAAGAATGTTTTCTTTAGTCCCATGGAAAAACTGGAAATTTTTAAAATATACTATGCAAGAAGGTTGTAGAAAAGTAGTCTCTCCCAAAGGAAATTCAAATATCTGTGCTTCCCCCCACAAGATCCACCAGATTCAAGGCAATCCCAACCAAAATCTCACTAAGTGTTTTCTGGGAATTTATAAGCTAACTAAAAATTAATATGAAAATATAGAGGATCTAAAGTAGCCCAGAGAACTTTTTTATTAGTGCATTTCAGTCATAAAAGCAATGGATTTCATTTTGGCTAATTTGTGCATACACAGAACATACTTTGGCCATCCCCCCGTCACTCCCCACACACTTCCCTCTTCCCTATCTCTGGTTCCCTTACTCATCTCCAAAACAATTTTTAAAAAGTGAACAAAAGTTGAGGACTTATCCAAACTGAGTTCAAGAATTATTATAAAACTATAGTAACCAAAAGCATGTAGTGTGAGCATCAGTATAGGTATATGAAAGGAACAAAGTAGAGACAGCAGAAATAGACACATGCAAATTGGATCAACTGACTTTTAACAAAGGTAAAAAGATAATCCCGGTAAGCTATGAAGAAAAAATAATAATAATTTTGATCCATACCTCATACTATGTACAAACATTTACTCAAAATGTACCACATCTGCAAATGTAAAAACCTATCAAACTTCTAGAATAAAATACAGGAGAAAAGGTTTTAGCAAAAATTCTTGAGCATGACAACTAAGCCACAATTCATGAAAGAAAATATTCTGATGAATTGGACCTCATTTAAATCAATAACTTTTGTAAGAGAATGAAAATACGAGCCAGGCGCTAGTTTAAAAGCACATATTTGATAAGAGTCTTGAGTCCAGACTATATAAAGAAGTTACAGACTTCTATAATAATAAATAAACTTATGGACAGCAAATGACCACCTGTTAAACATGCTCACCATCATCAGTCATTAGGGAAATGCAGACTGAAACCACAATGAGGTGTCACTATGTACCAATCAGAGCATCTTCGGTTAGAAAGTGAGCCACACCTAACACTGGTGGCAATGTGGAAGAATTGAAAACCTCAAACTCCCCCAGTAGGAGTGGTAAAATGAATTAAAGGGAAAAATGAAACATTTATATGAAACTTTCCTCATTTCCCAACAGAAAAGTACTTTCCTATGAAGATGTTCATGAATCCAAACAGTATTTCCTCAAATGCCTCATTTATTGTTTCTCAAAGCACTTGTACACTCATGGAGCCAAAATCTGTTCTTCCGTTTATTTATGCAAAGTTTTGTCTTCCTTTATATAATAGTATGGACTTACTAACTTGTCCAGATATCCCCATTGCTCCCCTGCTTTTCCCATTGTTAGAATATCATAGTTGCTTCGAATACCTGAAAATTCTATAGCATTCACTTTTCCTTACAAGGAATGGCTTGGTGCTGCCCTTGAACACTCCCCTAATTATCTACTTCTACGTTACTCTCTCTAGACCAATGTCATCAAATATAGCCACATACACTATTTTAAACTTCCTGGTAAATACATTAAAAACTAAACTGAAGAATTGATTTTAGTGATTAATTTATCGGAATGATATCAATGATACACTTTACATTAATTTTTCATATTAATTCTTCAGAGACCCAGTATGAATTTTACACATACATCGCACTCTTAAATCTGGATGAACACATTTCAAGTGCTCAATAGCCATACATGGCTGATGACTACCTCATCAGATAGTGCAACTCTCAATCACCAAGAGGTACCCACTTCCTGATCAGATGTCTAACATACAACTTAACCCCTGGGGTTAGACTCCAAATGCTGGCTATGTCAGTCTTGAAATAATATATATGACTCCTTCACTAAGTGTCTTCTTTTATTTCCACCCCTCCCCACAAGGAATCTCCCAGTATCTTCACACTCATTAAAACTTCACTTCCCCTCCTTGGAAGTTGTGACTAACTAGATTGTGCTCTGGTGTTCCATCCAAGTCGGTGGGTACCATGCTTATTTTTATATGAGACCTAAAGTACTTCCTGTGTATAGACTACAAAATTCATCAAACACTGATCTTGTCATTTTGCCAAGACAATCTCAACAAAATATTTCACCTCCTACATTCTTGCAAAGTGTGATGTATTAAAATTATCCTGTGAAAAATAGCATGAAATTACTTGAATTTATTCATAACTTAACTGTGTTAGGCCACCTAACATGTGAAATGAAATCTTCCAAGAAAGCAAAGAGGCAAGAAAATATGGCACAACAGAAAACAGAGTGCACTGGGATTCAAGATTCAATTGCAATACCAGTGCTGTTAATAGGTAATTTTATGTTCTTGGGCAACATTCAAGTATTTTTTAGTCTCCAAAGTATGGAAGGGCTGAATTAAATAACTCTTAAACCCCATTTGACCTGAAACATTCCATAACTATAGAAACTATTTTCATAAAATAAAACAGTTAAGGGTAAGGATAGAGGAGAATTTTAAAAATCCACCCAGAAAAGGAGTCAAAAAATTCTCTGTCCATATAGGATAGAAAGTAATAGAGCTTTGATTCCTCAATGAAAAAACATTAAACATAATAAAAAAACACACTACTTAAACAATCCTTGGATCTTTATCAATAATTCCTAACATTTATTTTCAGGAACATTATAGTTTAGATCAAAAATATCTCCCAGAGAAAAAGTATACCTACCACTGTTCTCAAGTGCTCATAGTCTGGGGTTTTAAAAGGTCATTAAATCATGGGAGACAGTACAGCTGACTTGCTGTCAGGCTCCACGATGGGAGCAGTTTTCCCTTTGCTGTGCCCCTCTGCCATGTCATTTTCTGCCTTAGACTCAGTCAATCATGCATTATAAATACGAGCCAAAGTAAGCATCTCCTTCTCCTTTAAGATATGGGTGTCAGATAGTGTGGCTCAATGACAATTAAGGCCCAAAGCTCAGCTTCTTCTCTAAGTCTCATTTCTGTCTATATTAATTAATTTGCCTTGTGCTGTCATTGCTCACAGGAGACTGAGGGAGTTCTAGTAACATCCCCTTTTCCTGTTCCCCACATATTGACAAGATGTAGGACTGAGACGATGAAAACGCAAGAAAAAAGGCTGAGTCATTAAAAGACTCTTCTTTGAAAAAAATAATTAGCTTTTGGGGTGAGTGCAGTGGAGTAATTAAAATACCTGAAAGAGAAGTTGAAGGAAGAAAAATACATGGGGATATAGAGATAATTCAACCCTTTGATGATGATCAAGCCCAGGTTTCACTAACATTGTGACCATATAGAAAGCAGAAAACAGAAAGAACAGAGGGACCCAGAGTCCCAGGTAGTCCATTAACCCTGTAAGGGTAAACTTTGTCACAGAGACATTCTCAGCAGCCATTTTTCTCTAGGAGGTTTGTGAGGGGAAAAGAAAATAGTCTTGGAGAGGACAGAAAAATGTCTCTTGTCCTCGAGAATGCCATCTGAATAAGAAAGAGTTTATACTTCACGATAGCATTTCCTCATTCCTGTGCCTGTTTTCATAGTCCCCAAATACCTTTCACCATCCTAGAGACTGTTGAAGGGTGAAATTTGCTTCAGAGTGGAGGTTGGTACAACTGCAAGAGTCCACGCATTGAGCTGGGATGGCACCCAACTTTTGCCTTTTGGCCTTCTTCTGTGTACAGCTTCCTTCTGTAGTCTTTATAACATGGATAAGATAGATCTTCCATGACTGGGGATGAAGTTGGGTGGATCAGGGTCTTTAGATGACCTGGTGCTGGAAATTATTACACAATAATAGCAATGGAGTAATTACATAAAGTTATTAATTAGAAGATAAAAATATATTTAGTGAAAGTATTAAAGCCTGTGTGGCATTACAACTGTCCCCATTTTACAGATGCCTAAGTGACTTTTACAATGTCCCAATGCTATGAGCTTCAATAGCAGGCAAGTACAAACTCTCTACCTTCTGTGCCTGAGCTGCTACCCATTCTACCATAGGGCACAGCATGGCACTCACCCTTCAGCTCACAACTACATTGATGTTCTCTGCCACCTTCCATCCATCTTTTTCATGATAATCAAATAGTCCTAAGGAAATGAAAGTATCAATTTATGATCCAGGCTTTTCTGCTTCCATTTCTTTGCTTTTAGGATCAAATCCTCTAGTGTGTTTTCTTGCTGAGCTGTATAACATGGTCTCTGACTGTGCTTTGCCCTGAGGCTCCTACATGGCTTTCAGAGAAAGGACAGGATTCTTTCCTAGGTCCACAGATAACCAGAGACTAAAGAGTTTTATTCTGAAACAGGATCTCAGTGAACTAGCCACAGATGCTCCCACAGAACCATGTCCAGAGCACACCTTTCCCAAGGAAAAAGAAATGTTCCTTTGCACCCTCCATAATGCTATACCTGGCTTTTTATGGCCCATTCTTCCCTTCAGATTGCATCTTTTTGTGTGTGATCAAAAACAAGTCTTGTCATGTAGAGGTACAAGATCCCAACAATGAATGTAACTGTATTGTATCCCTAAAATATACCAATAAATTCAATTAAAGCTGAAAAAAAAAACAAAGAACTCAGGAGGGAAAATGATTCTTACTGTCTTGTATTGAGCACTTACTGTGTACCAGTGCCTGAACACCCTCATCTGGAAACCAAGGATGCAACAGCAATGTACAAATAACTTTGCCTTATTTGTTTTTCCCATTACTCTCATTTTTTACTCATATACACTTGATGTTAGTCTCCACTTTAAAAATGATAATCACATAGCAGATTTCAGAATCTTGAGTCAAATCTTGATTTTTCCAACTCAAAACCTTGCTGAGCCTCTTAAGCTAGAGGTACTTAATGTATGGCACAAACAAACCCAATTTTTTCTCCTAAGAGCAGTCCTGGATCCTCTATATGGCATGAATTTAGGGAGAAATTTCATTAGTAGAGGGACTAATAAAATTTTGCATGACCATATGTCTTCTTCATACCTAACTAGAGGATTTGTATATTTAAGGATGACTGATTTGATAGCCATGAAATACTCATCTGGGAAAGTTCGAACTCCAGTGTGACAGTGGGTTAGGTATGCTTTTGGTTCTAGGTTAATGACAGGAATTCCTGGAGAAGTTATAAAATCTTACCACAAAATCAGAGGTCTGCTTTCTTTCAGGTCAGTCCAACCAACTGCTGTGCATAGGCCCATGTATGATTTTGAATACACACAGACACGTCAGTGTGGATTCTCTCCCTCTGAGCTTGGTCTTAGCAATAATGGTGCCTCACCAGCCAATTTACATCTAGAACCGTCCACATCCCTGGGTCACTGTAAAGACTCCCAATCCCTGTTTCCAATCACACTGCACAAAAAAGGTAGAAAAACAGTTCATTAAAATAAAATTATAACACCTAGTGCAAAAGGAAGTCCATAGACTGAAAGTGAAAGGATGGAAAACAATTCTCCATGCGTCAGGAGCCCAGAAAAAAGCAGGGGTAGCAATCTTATGCTCAGATAAAGTAAATTTCAAACAAAAACTCATTAAGAGAGACAAAGAAGGACACTACATCCTTGTAAAGGGAACAATTCAAGAGGAAGAGTTGACAATCATAAATATATGCGCCAAATATAAATGCCCCCAACTATATAAAACAAATATTAAATAACATGAAAAACCAAATAAGCACTAATACATTTGTAGTGGGGGATTTAAATACCCCACTATTACAAATTGACAGATCATCTAGGCAGAAAATCAACAATGAAATAATAGAACTGAACCAAGCTTTGGAACGCATGGATGTAATAGATGTTTATACGGTATTCCACCCCCAAAAATCAGAATATACATTCTTTTTGGCTGCACATGGATCATTCTCCAAGATAGACCACATACTGGCTCACAGAACAGGTCTACATAAAGGCAAACAAAATTCAAGTCATCTGCTGTATATTATCAGATCATAGTGCAATCAAGCTAGACATCAATAGCACAAGAAACTATAGAAACTTCACAACCACATGGAAACTGAACAACACTCTCCTAAACAATCAATGGATTACAGAGGAAAATAAAGAAGAGATTAGACAGTTTTGACAAATAAATGAGAATGCCAATACAACATACAGGAATCTTCGGGACACAATGAAGGCAGTTCTACGTGGAAAATTCATAACAGTGAATGCCCACACTAGGAAAACAGAGTGGGTTCAAATAAACAATTTAACAATGAAACTTAGACTCCTAGAAACACAAGAGCAAGAAAAACCCAAAGCTCAAACAAGAGAGGAAATTATAAAGATCAGAGCAGAAATCAATGCAATTGAAATTAAGAAAATGATACAAAAAATAAATGAAGCAAAGAGCTGGTTTTTTGAAACAATAAATAAAATCGACAAACCCTTAGCAAATCTTATCAAAAAAAGGAAAGAAAAGGCTCAGATCCATGCAATCAGGAATGAAAAAGGTGAAGTCACAACAGATCCAAAAGAAATCCAGAGGATCATGAACACCTACTTTGAGAACCTATACTCTAATAAAATGGAAAACACAGAAGAAATGGACAGATTTTAGATACTTATGAATTACCAAAGCTGAACGAAGAAGATAAAAACATTTTAAACACCCCAATCACAATCAGTGAAATTGAAAATGTAATTAAAAACTTACCAACAAAGAAAAGCCCAGGCCCTGATGGATTCACTGCTGAATTTTACAAGACATTTAGAGAAGAACTACTACCATTACTCTTCAAACTTTTCAATGAAATTGAAAGGGAAGCTATACTTCCAAATTCGTTCCTGGAAGCAAGTATCACTTTGATTCCCAAACCAGGGAAAGATACAACTAAAAAGGAGAATTACAGACCAATCTCCTTAATGAATATAGATGCAAAAATCCTTAATAAGATACTAGCAAACAGAATACAGAGGATTATTAAGATCATCCTTCCTGACCAAGTCGGATTTATTCCAGAGACAATGCAAGGGTGGTTCAACATACGAAAGTCAGTGAATGTAATACATTATATTAACAAAGTCAAGGACAAAAACCATATGATCCTCTCAATAGATGCAGAAAAAGCATTTGATAAAATTCAACACCCATTCATGATAAAAACCCTGCAAAAAATTGGAATAGATGGTCTATACCTCAATTTAATAAAGGCTATTTATGAAAAACCATCAGCCAACATCATATTGAATGGCCAAAAACTGAAAACCTTCATGTTAAAATCAGGAACAAGACAAGGATGCCCACTATCGCCACTTCTCTTCAATATAGTTCTGGAAACATTAGCCACAGCAATTAGACAAGAGAAAGAAATTAAAGCAATAAAGATAGGAAAGGAAGAAGTTAAACTGTCATTATTTGCTGATGATATGATACTCTACATTGAAGATGCAAAAAACTCCACCAAAAAAGTTCTAGATTTAATTGACAGATTCAGCATAGTATCTGGATACAAGGTGAATACCCAAAACTCAATAGCCTTTCTATACACAAATAACAGACAGACAGAAAGAGAAATAAGGGAAAAAATTCCTTTTACAATAGCATCCAAAAAAATGAAGTATCTAGGAATCAATCTAACAAAAGAAACAAAAGATCTCTACACTGAAAACTACAGCACTCTGAAAAAAGAAATCGAAGAGGATATAAAAAAATGGAAAGATATCCCCTGCTCCTGGGTAGGAAGAATCAACATAGTGAAAATGGCCATACTACCGAAACTGCTATATACATTCAATGCAATGCCAATTGAAATTCCAACACTATATTTCACAGAACTAGAAAAAAGAATCCAAAAATTCATTTGGAACCACAAGAGACCTAGAATAGCAAAAGCCATTATAGGCAACAGTCACATGGCACCAGGTGTAACAATTCCCAATTTGAAACTATACTACAAAGCCACTGTGATAAAATCAGCATGGTACTGGCAAAGAAATAGGCCTGAGGATCAATGGAACAGACTGGAAGACACAAAAACAAATGCAGATGTACTCAGCTACCTCATCTTCGACAAAGGAGCTCACCATCCTCAGTGGAGGAAAGATAGCCTCTTTAATAAATGGTGTTGGAAAAACTGGATATCAACCTGTCACAGATTAAAATTAGACCCTTATCTTTCGCCATGCACTAAATTAAAATCCAAATGGATTAAAGATCTAAATATTAAAACAGAAACATTAAACTTGCTGGAAAGTAAGTTAGGCAGAACTCTGGAAGACATTGGTATAGGAAAAGACTTTATGAACAAATCCTCAGTAGCACGGGAACTAGCAGAAAGAATCAACAACTGGGATCTCATCTTACTAAAAAGCTTCTGTACTTCAAAAGAAACCATTAGCAGAACTAAGAGACAATCTACAATGTGGGAAAAAATTTTTACCAGCTGTACCTCAGACAAAGGACTATTATCAAGGATATATAAAGAACTCAAAACAATCAGTCCCCCCAAATATAAAGACCCGATCCAAAAATGGGCATCCGAAATGAACAGACATTTCTCATACAAAGAAGTGAAAGCAGCAAGAAAATATATGAAAAAATGTTCCACATCACTGGTCATTCGAGAGATGCAGATGAAAACAACACTGAGATTCCACCTCACCCCACAAAGAATGGCTGCTATCAAGAAATCACACAATAACAAATGTTGGCGGGGTTGTGGGGAGAAAGGAACCCTTCTCCATTGTTGCTGGGAGTGCAGACTGGTGCAACAACTATGGAAATCAATATGGAGATACCTCAGAGAGCTTGGGTTGGAAACAGCCTATTTGCCCATCCGTTGGAAACTGGATAAAGAAGTTGTGGTTTTTCTATAAAATGGAATATTACTCAGCCATAAAGAACGAGAAAATAGATTCATTCATAGGAAAATGGATACATATTGAAGATATACTCCTAAGTGAAACAAATAAGTCACACATGTGTAAATACTGAATAGTTTCCCTGGTGTGAATAATCTGCAACAATGCATAAGATTCTAATAAGATTACTGACATTTAGAAATGGGAAGAAAGGAGCTAAAGGTGTAGGGAAGGTGGGATGGGTAGGGGAAGAGTAAAAAGGGAAAAGAAAAAAATGTGAGAGAATGAAAAGATGAAAATAAAGTGTTTGTAGATGGGGAGGGGAGGAGGGGGTGAAGGGAGGGCAGAGGTAAGGGGAAAAAATGAGAATCAAGACTTGCCATGTAGAGGTACAAGATCCCAACAATGAATGTAACTGTACTGTATCCCTAAAATGTACCAATAAACTCAATTAAAGCTGAAAAAAAAAAAGAAAAAGAAAATTATAATAAAGCCCATAAGGCAGAATCTCCTTGAGATCCAAGTGCAAAGAAGACATTGGGAGCTCTCTGGAAACTCTGAGGAGATTTTGTCTGTTACTTCAGAGACAGTTGTCATAGCAGCTTCATTTCCAAATGCATCTTAACCTGGGCTTCCCTAAAGTCATGTTAGTTAATCACTCGTTGCTTAACCACTTGCAAAAGCCAATTATTTCTGTCCATTTTATTCAGTATTGCCCACTTCCAAAACTTGAGACTATGAAAAATGATTTACTTCTATTTATTTCTAATTTAAGCCATATATTACATGTCACATTATGGAACATGTAAGGAGTTACATACAATTAAATACTTCTACATATATGTCTCATGCATGGGCATTGCCTCTCAGGCTTCCATCATCAAGTTGCAAAGTACTGTCCAGAGCAAATCACTAAATACTATTAAGTTCTCAACCTCAATAAGAAGAAAATGCAAATCTGGCCAGAGAGAACAGACGACAGCACATAAACCTTCACTGATACAGTCTCAATTAGCCCCTGAAAAAAATACATAAATTAATCTGTCAGCAGTTATATGGGTCCGCATTAACACAATGTTAAATTTATTTTAATGAGTATATTTGGCAATGTAATATTCTAGGCTCAGTCATATATATAAAGTATGGTTCATGCCAGAAGGAAACTCACAGACTAACAGTGGCATCTCCCACATTGACTCTTCTTACTTCTGTCCATTCATAATTCACAATTACAGCATCCAATTCCTAACTTCTACATTTTTTCTGCTTCCTCAAAATCTTGATGAGCTTATGTGCTTGATGGCTGCAACAATTCCTCTATAGGGATGATCCCTAAGTTTGTGTCTTTACTTCTCAATTTTCCATTAAGTTCCTTCTCTGTGTGTCCAACATTTTTTCTAGATATTTTGAAAAGGCTATCAGATGGTCACGAACACAGATAGAAGTATCCTTTTCCCCAAAGGTAGATGTCTTCTCAAGTGCTCTATTTGCTTATAAGCAATAGTGAGGGAATAAAATGTAGAAATCATAAAGTTATTCTAAGTCCTGATTTTTTCTGGGACAATCTCAGTTTATACTTACTATTCCAGAATAATTATTAGTAGCTTCCTCTTTCACTCTAGTAAGTACTATAATTGACTAAATATTCAGACAATGAACTTCAGAATCTGGCAGACCTCAGCCTTTGCTTACATTTTTAATTTTTTAAGCAAAATTAATAAAACAAAATAATCACAACTCAAAGGATGTTTGAATGTTTCTTCTGACACAAAGAGGACACAAATGCAGTTATTTAATATTAATATGCAACTAACACTTTTATGTTATTACATAAATGACAGGTATATTAGTTTAAATTTTATTTATTATTTACTAGAATGATAATAATAACTATATCCTTTGACCAAAGTAGTTTCAGTATAGGCTGGAACAAGATGAAATGGGAGACACTCCAAGTCTTTAAATAGCAGTAGAAACAAAAATAGATCACAGTGCTATGTATTATGATATGATGAAGTGCAAAACTGAATTTAAAATCTCTGTGGTTTGAGAGAAAACAACAGAAGAGATACAAATCAAAGTTGCTTAAGCTTCTAAGTCAAAAAAAACTGAATAAGATGAGAGACTTGGGGAAATAGGTGAAAGAAAGGGCAAAGAGCTAGACTTTAGACAAAACTTGAAATTCTAGGAAGATCTCCAAATTATGGAGTTCAGAAATTGGAATACTGACGATGAGAGCTTGGGTGAAAAGGATCAGGCACTAATTGGAGGGTCACATGAACAGCAAGGCTCATATGAAAGTGGGGACATTGTTTTAAGGAGTTTTTGAGGCCAGAATAGTCAATGGCAAGGACTGAGTCTGCCAAAAAAAAAGGTCATCAAATAAGTAATAAGGTAAGGAAACTGCAAAGGAAATGTTCCCCAAAAAAGCAAATTTAGCACCTGGGGGCAAGAATTTGAGAAAAACAAACCTGAAATTAAATCCTAACTGTATGCCTCATTTCATGGGTGAACCTGAGTGTCAATTAAATTAATTAAGGCATTGTCCTTTTTGGAAACATGCAGATATTCATTTGGATTAATTATATATAATTAGTATTCATTTTGTAAATATTAGCTGAATTTTTTAAATGTCACAGAGTCAAAAGTCCAGAGAATTTTAGAGAGTGAGGGATAAAAAATGTTACTAAGGGATTAAGGAGAACCGAGAATAACAGTGAAAAAAGGCTTACTCTCTTTTTGACTTATTTTGCTACACCACTCATTATGCTCAGTCTAATACAGCCTTGTATTATAAAGTGATTGTCTAGATTATAGTTCCCAAATCTCACTACATTAAAAGCTTCTTCAAGGACAATTGTAAGTTTGTTGTACACTAACATTCTTTACCATCAGATGATGGATGCATTCTAGATGCTTCTGAAGAGCTAACTGGACTAAGGGTGAGTGGTAGAGTACTTGCCTAGCATGTGTGAGGCACAGGGTTCCGTCCTCAGCACTGGAAAAGAAAAATCCTTCCTGAACATCAGGATCTCCTGTGCAAATATAAAGCAGTAAAAATCTTATGTCACAAATCTGTAATTCCAGATATTTTTAACTAAATACAATTCATCAGAGGTTTTGTTCAGCAGATACCTTATTCTCAACAAAAATATGAGGTACACGTATTTAAGTTTACTGAAACTAATTTGGAAGCCGTTAGTATGTTGACACTGATACTGAAGATAATACCAGAAGATTTCTGCCTGTCGAGATCAAGGTGACTATAGAAAAAGTCTCTACTTTCTTATTAAGTAGGGGCACAGGAAGGTGACTAAGTGGTACATCTGCTGTAGAGACTTTAGAGTTGCCAAGAAATGCAAATCTCTTCTAAATTGAAGACCTTTTCCTTAAGGGATTTAAATTCAGGAAAGGTGTTAGTAACGCAGAGTTGTAATAATTACAACTGTTAAGCCCTTGAGAAAGTAAAATACTGTAAAAGTCTGTCATTCACAAGGGTGTAAAGGTTACAAAAGACATTGACTGCTCTAAAAAGTGTAATATGGGTAGCATTAATTAAAAAACCCTTTCAAGTGTTATTTATTAGGATGGAGGTATTTGATTTGATGAGTATAAGAGGAACAATTATTCTAAGTGTGCTGGAGATATCTTAAGAGACATATAATAAAATTAAATGAAATGTTTTATGTGTGTGAGGAAACTAAACAAGTTTTAAAAAATAAGTAATGTAGCAAAGTTCTTTTGTTGGATAGAAACACCTCTAGAGTCTGAATTATAGAATAGAGAAGTCTACATTTCTAAGGACAGTATAGAGAGAGGAGGCTGGAAAGTGGTTGGTCAATGGATACATAGTTACAAGAAAATAGGAGGAAAAAGTTTTGGCATTCTATTTCATAGTAGAATGATTATCATTAATAATATATTATTATTTCATTTACTGAAAATTGGAAAGGAAAACCGTATGCTTCTAGCAACACGTTCCAATATTTTTCCTGGCTTTCTCTCAGGAACTCTCCCCTAGAGATAGTTTAACTCCAGAGGCAGTATGCAACCCTAGATGGACCTTAGCTTTAGAAGTATAAAGATCTGGCTCTAGTGGCACTCTTGGGATGTACCACTGAGCTGTCTCTGGCTGGAAATTTCTCTGTATAAAGGGAAAATTAAAACTTTCTTTATAGATATGTAGCACAATATTCTTGAACAGGTCAAATCAGGTGCTGTTAAGTTCACTGAAAATATTTCGCTTCTCTTCTATTTGTCTACTTAACTCCATCTTGAAATATTCTATTTCCTTTCAAGGCATATCATTTCATCTAGTTTTCCTCTAACTCCTGGCCCCAACTAGGTCTCCTCCAAGAGATATATATTGGCATTCTTCATACTTTATTTATGACCTCTGAAATATGTTGCTCTATTCCCATGCCTCAAATACCCACTGCCAAGGACATCTGAATCTGTGTTTCTGTCCACATCTGAACACCAACAAACATCTAAAATTTAACACATTAAAATTTGATATCACTCTCTTTCCTTTATTACTCTTTTCCCTGTTGCTGAATCACCCACATGAATAATCAAGTAAAGATGGTTCTAACTTTTGAGACAGGGAAGCTAGTTCCCAAAAAACTAATTTACCAACAGGTGGATTTACCAAAACCAATTCACTGAATGAGCCATTGGGAAAATTTCACTGTTCTCTTTAAAACTATTTTTTATAAACATCACAAGTGCATTAGAAAAATCACAATGTGAAATAGGAAGAAAAGGGCGAAAGGTGCAGGGAAAGTGGGAAAGGTAGGAGAAAGGTAATAAGGGAAAGAAAAAATAAGAGAAAATGAAAAAAATGGAAATAAAGTGTTTGTAAAGGGGGAGGGGAGGAGGGGTGAAGGGAGGACAGGGACAAGGGGAAAAAAATGAGAACCAAGACCTGTCATGTGAAGGTACAAGATTCCAATGACAAATGTAACTATGCTGTGTACCTAAAATGTACCAATAAACTCAATAAGGAAAAAAAATAAAGAAAGAAAAAAGAAAAAGGGAAAAAAAAAGAAAAATCATCCAACACGTGTCAGGCTAGAGGCAGTGAAGCTTGGAAGATGTGCACTGCGGAGCGCAGCGGCTCGGAAATGGGAGGCTCACAACCACCTGGGCGCGGGAAGGTAACCTGAAGGGTAAGTCCCGCACACATCAATTCCAGTAGCAGGGGTATCCAGAAAGGAAACCCGCACCACTCCTCCATTCCCACCACTGCTTACACCCGTCTGGGAGGGGATCTCACCCCCCGAGGGAAGGAGCCAAGTACCAGCCTAGCCACCACTGCAGTGCCCACCTGTCCCCTACCCTCCCACTGGGAGGGGAAGCTGGTGGAGAGAGACAGTCACAGATCAGGGCAGAGCCCTGAAAGCCAGAGAACCATTCAGAGGGCAATGACTGAGTTTGGGGACAGTGGGCCTTTGAGAAAGTAGAAAATAGGAATGTGGTCCTGACTGGGGACCTACAATGGTACACTGAAGTAGCCACAGCTCAGTGAATTGTAGGGGCAGGCAGAGGCTGAGTCTTGTGTGCTCCAGGGGAGAAAAGACACTGAGCAGCACCAAAGCAGCTACAGTCCCATCACTCTCTCAAACACTAGCAGTTCTGAGTCTATGAAATATGATGTCTGCCACCTGCCCTTCGATGCCCTCACAGGCACTCTCCTATTCCTAGACAAAGCAGCTGAGCTCTGTGGGCCCCGTGCGCCGCCGAACTTGCCAGTGGGACAGTGACTCTCTGTGGACTGTGGCCAGAGAGTGGTGTGAGTGCAGAACCAGAGAAGAGCAGCAAAGTCAGAGAGAGTGATATGGAAGAGACACAAGCAACAGCACGGGTTATCACAGAGGGAAGAGGTCTTCTTTTGTTTTCTCTCACCCTGTGCAAACCAGTCTATCTTTCATCTGTAATGTACCACAGTCTTTCTGGGTTGTTGAAAAGGAGGTGAAATTGTTAAAAAGAAGTTTTAAATTACAAGATCAATTTATGTTTGGCTCTGTAGGTGCTGATACAGCTAGTAATGGTTCTCTTTGAAACATGGTGACCAGGACAGATCCTATTATTAGAGTAGGTTAAAGATGTGCACAAATATCAAAACATAGCCAACCCCAAGATCATATCACAGGGAAACATACTATAACTAATGAAAGCTCCAAAGAAGTAACGTAGTATTTCTAAACTAACAGATCCTCACCTTTCAGCACAAAAGGTAGAAACATGAGGGGCCGGGGGTTTGGCTCTGTGGTTCCGCCGCCTTACTCGCAATCGCAAGGGCCGGAGTTTGATTCCCCGGTAGCAAAAAAAAAAAAGAAAAAAGAAAAAAGAAAAAAAAATCATACTAAGTGAAATAAATCTGACACAAAAAATCAAATATTTACATGGTTTCTTTAATATGAGCCACAAAAAATATAAATAATTTAAGGAGAAAAATGAAAGATAATAAGAAATAAGGAAGTAGACTCTGTGGAGCTAGGAATGGGGTCTAGAAAGGAGAGGAGAGGGTGAGGAAAAATAGGAAAAAAAATGACCAAAAACAATTCCCCCAAGATAAATGTAATTTTGATGTATTACAAAAATATACTAATAAAAAGATTTTTAAATGAAAACAAAAATAATATCAAAAACAAAAAATATTATTTATATAAAGCACAAAATTAAAACCATCTGTATTTCTATCACCTATAAATAACCACTTTTAGATTTGAGTATAAATGTTTGATGTTAGATCATTTGTATTTTTAAACAACATAACTTTGTTATATTTTCACATTGATAAGTAACAACACTGTTCATAATGATTTCATGTTTCTTCAACAGGGATATTATCTTTTAGTTTGTCAAATCTTCTTTGACATTTTGCTATGTCAAGTTTTACTATGATAAACACTGCCGAGAGACGGCATTTTGGGAAACATTCACCTTAAAAATTTCCTCATTGTCTCTGGTGTGAGAAACTAAAAATGCAACTAAGGATCAAAATGTATAATCGATAATGTGAAACAGGAAGCAAAGGTCCAAAGGGGAAGTGTGAGGGGCAGGGGACAGGGAAGAAGGGAAATAAGTATGAGTTAAGGAAAAAATGGAAACAAAGACATTGTAAATAGGGAGGAGTGGAGGGGTTGAATGGAAGGCAGGGGAATAGGGAAAATAATAAGAACCACACTACACTATGTAAAGGTACAAATTCCCAAAAATGAATGTCAGCAGCATATTGTATACCTAAAATGTACCAATGAAATTAATGGGAAAAAACGAGAAAAAAAGTTCCCCACTGTGTTGAATGACCACCAACCTTGCTCCTGGCAAGTACTGCCTGATTTCAATCACTCTACGTTAATTTTTCCCATTTTCAAAATTTATAAAGTGCTACCCAGTTTATGCACTTTTGTGCCAAGTCTCTTTCACTAAAACATTTTGAGATTAGTTCATGTTGAGGTTTGTTCACGTGTGTGTCATAGTTCCCTTCTTTTTATTGCTCAGTACTGTTCAATCACAGAAACATAGTCGCTCACCAGTTGAGTAAAGCTTGGATTGTTTCTAAATTAGGATGAGTATAAGTAGAACTGTGATGACTATCTACACCAAAGTGTTCACTGGACGTAATGCTTTCACTTCACTTTGGTAAATAGCTAGGAATGGATTTTTTCTACACTGTGTGGGATGTGTAATTTAAATATTATAACATCTCCTAAAGTGTTTTCCAAAGTGGTTATGCCATTTTGCACTTTCACTGCAATAAATGAGAGCTTCAGATACTCAATAACACTTTCTAATGTCCATATTTTTTAAATTAGCCATTTTATTACATGTGCAGTGGTTATGCTGACTTTATTTACATTTTCTCAATTACTAACCATATCAATACTATTTCCATATTCTTACTCACAGTTTACTATTTATACATTGCTCATTTGGCTATTATGTTTTGTCATTTTTGAGTCCAGATCAGAGCCTTTAGTCAAATATAGATGAAATATTTTCCTGTTTTTCATCTTCTTAGTAGCGTTTTTCAAGGAACAGAGTTTTAAATTTTTTTTTTTACATCAAGCTTATACTGTGATAATTGTGCTCTTTGGTTTTTGTTGTTGTTGTTGTGTTTTCAGTACTGACAATCAAACCCAGGGATATTGAACTGAGCTACATGTTCAACATCTTCATACTCTTTATTTTGAAACAGTCTCACTCAGTCCCTAAATTTACCAAGCTGGAATTTCTAATTCTCTTGTCTCAAACTTTTAGCTTACTGAGATTACAGGCACAGGGCTACACCAGGCCTAGTGCTTTGGTATTGTTCTGCCTAAAATTCTTTGCCTAACCCAAGGTTAAGATTTTTATTTCATCCATGTACTCCAGAAATTGTATTGATTTCCTTTTAATATTTTTGTCTGTGATTCCTGTTGAGATATTTTTATTAATTTTGAATTATTGAACATTTCAAAATACAAAAAGAACAGAAAAGAGTACAATAAACCCATATATACTCAAGCCAAGAGCAATGATTCTCAACACTTTGTCTTTTATAATCTACTCCCCACTGACTCCACTCTTGATGATGAAGAGAAAAAGCAGAACAAGGAGCAGGAGATAATGGTGATTACAGCTCTTTTTCAGGTAAAGTTGCATACATTTAAACATAAAATGCTTAGCTGTACAATTTTGACAAATAGATATGTCACTGCTTTCTCCCTTATTCTAGAAAGTTTCCTCTTTCTACCCAGGCAATCCTTTCTTGTAAGACCATACTAGCCAAGATTTTTTTTACCTTAAATTAAAGATGCTTTCCTATAATTTCATTAAATGAATCACACTATATGTGGTCTTTGGCCTGGCTTCTTTTGGCCACAGACAACATGTCCTCGGAGGTCCTGCTGCCTCTCTCCAGTGACTGTCATGGATCAAGAGTATGTGTCTGAATTTTCCACCCACCCCTGTCCCAGTTATCCTTGTCCCAATATCAAGCTTGTAGCTATAACAACAACAACAACAACTCAGCTCCAACTGAAACCAACCCCCAAGAAGAGATTGTCATTGATACCTGTCCAGGAACTTTTACTCAAGGCAACTGTGAATCTCATCACCATGGACCATTCTTTCCACGGATTTTAAAGTAAGACTGCTCCAAGCATGAATCACCATTGACGAGGTTTTTCATTTGAGACCCCACTGTGTTGCCAAACAAGCAGACTAAAGAGACATCAGCATAATGGATAGCTTTGAAAAGTAAAATTTTTTAAAATAAAATTTTAAAATTTGTCAATGAAAACGAATTCTAGAGAAAAGCTACTTTAATTCCAATGTAAATTTAACTACTGTATATTTTAAAAGTTAAAATATTTACTCTGAATTGCATGTGAATAGTGTCAAAAGGTCCTAATCAGGCCCATCTAGTACCTCTTTCTTTTCACCTCCCAGATTCTGATTATATCACCTAAGTGAAGAACCGGCCAGTGTCTCCCACACAGGAGACGCCTGATCATTGTCACTTCCTTCTCCTTTCTCCATCTACCTCTGCTTCTCTCCAAATCCCACACCACGCAATCATAAACAAAAATATCTGTGGATTTTTTAAATCTGTTGTTTATAGTGAGGAAATCCACAGCCTTTATTGAGTAGGTGGACCATGTAGGAGTTGTGGTTTCTAATTCTTCCCCTGGCAGTGCTGCTAGTTTACCACACTTCCCAGGGATGGTTCCTCAAGTCTACTCAACACCTTTCACGTCAACCACAAGATGGAGATGAGCACTGAGTCCTCTTAGAACCCTGCCAAGTGTATGGCCATGAAAAGTCAGAGGCTCTCCCTTACAACACTCCCTTCTTGCACCACCATTCCCCAACACTTCAGTTGCAGAAATCTAGACATAAAACCACCTCGAACTGTCAGCTGCCCTAGGAAGAAGTCTTCATTGTCTAATTCTGGTACACAAAAGCAAGGGGTCCAGAGACAGGCTAAAAGTCTTTCATAACACTTGGCTGACAGTGATAAACAGCATAATGCTGCACCCATCATATCCTAAACCCCACTGAGAACCAGCAAGTTCTGACTCAGAAAATAGGCCTGGGAGGAGGATGACAGAAGAAAATCAAGGGGGAGATAAGCAACTAAAGGGACCTCTAGTGAGTTCTTCATAATTTCTCCCTGGGATCCTCCTGTTTCTCTGTTCTAGCTCAGAGCTGCCTCCAAGGCGCATTCCTATCACAGCATCTGTTCCCACATTGATGCTAAGAAGTTGGCTGTGTGGTCAGCTCCTTCAGGGACTCCCTAGCCAATGAAGTCAGCACCCAACCGACATAAACACACTGCACCTCTCTGGCTTTGCATATTACAGCAAATGCAGGGCACTTCAGGGAGCAAAAGGCGACAGCAACTGACTCCTAATGACCATTAGTTTATAACATGACTTTTTATGCTGGGTAAAGCCATCATAAAAGGTATGGCTGGAGTGATTGACCCAGATATTATCTAAGACTCTGTTTCTAATGCTTTTCCAATGCTTCTTCTTTTATGAGTTTCACTTCACATAAAGAAATACCCAACCAGGTATGGTGGTACATGACTACTGCCCCAGCATTCTGGCAGGCTGAGGCAGGATGACCACAAGTTCAAGCTCAGCCTGAGAAAGTTAGTAACTCAGACACTACCTCAAAATGAAAAAGGGCTGGGACCTTGGCATGTAGCTAAGGATGAAGACCCTGGACTTGATCATCAGCTCAGAAGGAAGGAATGAAAGAGGGGGTAGAGGGAGTGAAGGAGAGAAGGAAGGAGGACAGGAAGGAAGGAAGAGGGAAGAGAAAAAGAAAGAAGGAAGAAAGGAAGGATTATTTCTGTTCATCAAAGTAGAAACAAAGTCCACTTATTGATTCATGTTTAAAATTGCTATTTCTAGCCATTTAGCACTTTGTATATTCAGAAAAAAAAACTTTCTTTACAGAACACTGAAAAATATTGAATAAAAAATTCTGAATATAAAAATATTAATATACCAACTGGTTTCACTGTTATTTAAAATTCAGTGAAAATAACTTGTCTTTTCTAATAAGGAACTGCTGGATGGTGTCTTGATAACTAGATCTTCAAACTTATTTATGCTTCTTTCAAATATTCAGATCCTACCATGATTATCCAGAATCTGTACATTTCCCTATTGTGGCAAAATATATAGTTTAATTTTTTTTTAAATCTTTAAATTATGATTCTCTTAGTAATGAAATAATGTATGACTTTCCACTCTGTATTTTGTAACCTGTCAACCTACACAAGATCTAAATAACTACCCTGAGATTAAAGTGTCCCTTGTAAGAACTCACTCTTAATGACACCAAAAAAAATATCACCTTAACGCACTTTTCTGCTCTGTGGACACCATGTTAAGGAAATTTATTCAATTCCAATACCCTCATAAAAGCATAGCATTCAAAAAGTAGTCATTAAGATATTACACTACTGTAAATAAAATCACAATTTAATGTTTCATCAGATTTTTAAAGGAAATATATAAATGAACCAATATAACAAGAAAACATAGCTTTATGAAAGCAACAGTACACTGGAATTGAGCTGTATATCCACATAGAACAAATACATTTCCGTATCTCTAATATCTGTTAATAAGAAAACAAGATTAAATTATTAATAAAGTTCAGTCAGATCAAATTATTTTAAATATTATAAATAAATCTTGGAATAGTTGAATTTAGGTAGAAAAAGGATTGGGGAGAATAAATCTGTATTAAATAGTCAACAAAATAGAAAGACAAAATATCCTGGAATATCCCTGAAAGACAGGAAATTAACCTAGAATTTGATACCCTCATTAAATGTACAAAGGCTAATAAAGAATTCCACTTTCTTTTTCAAATATTGTTTATTTCTTAAGAAAATATTTTTCTGCTCCAGGTTTTCCTCAAGGCAATTTTGACATCCTTATTCCTCAAACTATAGATTAATGGATTTAACATAGGTTCCACGATAGTATAAAACAAAGAAGATACTTTCCCTTGGCCAAGGGGCAAAACAGATGGTGGTTTGAGATATACAAAAGCCCCAGATCAAAGAAAAGAGAAACTACAATCACATGGGAGCTGCAGGTGCTGAAGGCTTTGGATCTACCCTCTGTGGAACGAATGTGAAGGATGCTAGATAGGATGAGGGCATAAGAAATGAAGATGGTGACAATGGGTATTCCAATGTCAATGGCTACAACAATAAAGACCACCAATTCATTTGCACTAGTGCTGTTACAGGAGAGCTCAAGGAGGGGAAAGATGTCACACATGAAATGATTGACAAGGTTGTCAGAACAGAAGGTCAGACTCATTATGCTTCCTGTATGGATGATAGCCCCAGCAAAGCCCATACCATAGACCCCTAACAGGAGGAGTGAACACACCTGGGGAGACATGGTGACCATGTACACCAGTGGGTTACAGATGGCAACATAACGGTCATACGCCATTGCTGAAAGAATGAAGGACTCAGAAATGACAAAGAAGCAGAAGAAAAAGAGCTGAGTCATGCACCCAGCATGCATGATCATGTTCTTCTTGGAGATGAAACTCATCAGCATTTTGGGGGTGATGGTAGTGGAGTAAGATAAATCTATTATGGAGAGGTTGAAGAGGAAGAAGTACATGGGGGTGTGCAGGTGAGAGTTCAGCACTATCAGGAGGATCAAGCCCAGGTTCCCAAGAACTGTAACCATGTAGACAACTAGAAACAGAAAGAAGAGGGGGATCCGAAGTTCTGGCTTGTCTGTTAAGCCTGCGAGGATGAACTCTGTCACAGAAGAGTTCCTGTCTGTCATTCTCTCTTGAGTGTTTTCTGTGGGGTGAAGAAAAGAGGACCATTTGTAAACAAAGAAACATCACAATGTTCCTTTTCTATCTCTCTTCTATTCTTGAAAAAGGAATCCATAGATATTTGATATTCTTAGGAAGACTTCACATTTACTAGGCATAGTAGCAAATTACCAATTGACTATAACTATGTAAGGCTAAATTTTGCCTGCAGAATAAGAGATGGTGATGTTCAAGGAAGGAATTCCATGAGTATGCTATGTGAGTTTTAGATTCTGAAGTAAATCCTTTCCTCCCTGCTTCAGTTGCTGCTCCTGAGTCTCTTCCCTGTCCTAAGAGGCAGAATCTACCATGACTCTGGATCATTGTTGTAAGAACAAAAACTGAGCTCTGTCCTTGTTCTTATTGTTTTCATTCAGCATTTTCACTTTATGTTTTATTTGACTTCATTTTAAGAAATATGGAGATTGTATTCTTCCAACATTTCTTAGCTTGTCACTGTAGATTTAATTGTTTAAATTAAAATTTACATAAGACACTCTACAGATGGCTTTGTTCTGTAAGTGGCTCTGTTTTAAGAGCTATTGGGACAATGCTATTATTCTCATTTCATAGATGAGACAACTGAGATTAAGAACCTAGCCCAAAGTCAAAAGTACGGAACATCATTCTAGTTGGCATTCTGACAAAGCCTGCAATTATAACCACCAGGTTACATCACAGACCACAGTCAGGTCAGGACTCACCTTTCTCATTTAGAGCTGTAGTGATATTCTTTACTGTCTTCTGTCCAATTTTCCGGAGAAGAGCAAAGACCTGGTGAATAGGAGACAGCAGACTTGAGCTCAGAGCCCTCTTCTCCCAGCCTGGATGAAAGAATCAGAGACTGATTTATCTGGTAACTCTTCTGCATTGAAGAACGTGACTTACATTTGTTAATTTACCCAAGGAAACCTGAACTTCCAGAAAGGAAACTGTATTTGTTTCTTATTTGTAGGTAACAGGAGAATAAGGACTTTGACTCCCAATTACAGATCTCATTAACCTGAGTATTGATGTAGTGACTCCCTCAAGACCATGTCCTCAGAGTCTACCCTCCCTAAGAAAGAAGAAATTTCTTTATCCCTTGGAATTGCATGAAATAATTTTAGAGGTAATTCTTTCATTTAGCTAACATTTATCCAGTACTATTAAGACAAATTTTTTTATAAAAAATGATTTTCATTATTATTTCCTGAATACTCGATAATCTACCTATGATTATTAACCTTTATTGTGTCAGTTTGATCAGTGAGGGACCCAGCTGCAGCACTGGTGGAGCACACTTCTCAATGTATGTGAGTGGGTCAAGGAGGTGAGATCCTGCATAGTGCATCTGCTCCCTGGCTCCTTCTTCCAGATGCTGTTGCCCTGCTCTGCTTCTCCTGCTATGCCTCCTGGTCCCTATAAGCTGTGCAGCTTTGCCCTTTCCATGCCCTTCCACCATGATGTTTATTCCTTAGAGCCAGATGGCCATGGACTAAATCACCTGAAACCATGAACCAAATTAACTTCTCTTCCTTTATGATGTGAGTGTCAGTGTTGTGTCCCAGGGAAGGGAAAGGCCACTAATAGAGTATAAAACACAGTGACCTTGTAGTAATCCCTGGTTGTCAAGATCCAAAGTACTATACTATATCCTATTTATTCTGCATGACCCTAAGCCCTTTATCTGAACCAACAGACTGAACTGATCCTGAGAAGTTCGAACATACTGAAGCCCATAAGGCAAGGTCTTTGTCTTCTTAAATCTGACAGTATCTTTGGAGAATTACAAAGAAATATCCAATAAAATTAATGAAAAGAAGTGATAAGAGCCAGGCACATTTAACAAGGTGGGCTACTGTGATTTGGAATAGAACACCAAACAACTAATGCATATTTCAATTCATTCCAGGAATCAATTATACCACTTCCACCTGAAAATCAAAAGGAGACCTCTCAATTCCCTTCCCTGTCATCTCAGAAGGTTAAGTTTTATTACAACAAAAAGTCCTTATCAGGTAGAGTCCTTATCTCTATATCTACTGAGACTGACTTTTCTCTAAATTACTACCTCATCGAATTTCACTTTGGCTCTCCCTGCGTCAAATTCACCTTCTTTGAGCCCTTCTCCCAAGTACCTCTTTGGTTTCCTTTGTCTTTTTCTGTCTTCTACTCTCCACTTCCAACCCTGCCTTGACAAAAATTATCTATCCTATGTCTAAAGCTCTCAGCTCTTTACTTATTATTGTCACTCAAAGAATAAAAGAGACCAAAGATAAGGATACCAAGACAGCTGGAATGTGTATGGAAAGGTTCAGAGAGGAAGAAACTACAGAAAGGACACTTTGAGTTCTTATCCTGAATCCTAAATTTTGAATAAGCAGAAAAAAATTCCATATGTCTAGGAGGCAAAAGTTTCTTAGGGTTTAAAAATTAAACAGAAATCACAAAGAATGCTATCCTACAGAGAGGTTAAAATTTTGACTTCGTGATAATGGGGAGATTTTAATTAACAAAGCCCTTAAGATGAGATTTTTCAAAAGCCATGTCCTGAGTAAAGTACACTGTTCTTACACTAAAGACAAAAGTAAAACAATCATCAGAACAAAGATTTGTTCATGTCTTAATAGGATTAAAGTCTTCTTCTAGTAAATTTACTACATCCTAGAACAAAATGTAACACTCTACAGAAATGATAACATAGTCCACATGGTCCATCTTCATAAAATCAAACTTTTCCAGAAACACAAAATGAGAAAATATGACCCATAATCAAGAAAGAAAAATATATTCAATAAAAGCAGATCCACATTAGACTTAGATGTTGGAATTAACAAACAAATCTTTATAATAACTACTATACTATAATTATGCTTTAAATTTAGATAAATGTACAAAATTAATTAACTAAATTCCAACATATTAATATAAACAAAAAAGATAGCCTAGTAAATTTTTAAAACTAGAAATAAAGAATTCATTAGATTGGTTAATAGTAAGCAAGGCACAATTGAAGAAAAGATCAATGGAATAATGATCAATCAATAAAAACTATCCATACTAAATTCAAATAAGAAAAATAGAATTTTATAAAAGAACATAATAATCAAAGCTGTAGGACAATATGAAGTAGTACACATATGTATATGTACAATGTGTACAATAGTATATTTTAAATAGTAAAATACCTAAAAACAACCAGACCAATATGATAAAAAATGAGAAGCAGAAGCAGAAAAGGAAATAATTCCAGATAAAAGCTCAGATCTGCAGGAAAAATGCAGAACATTGGAAATGGTAAATATGTGCATATGTATATATAAAATATTATTTATTCTTTTAGAAATTTCTGTTTAAATTGATAAGAAAATAACTTGTCATGAACGTATAATATTAGAAAAAATTCATCAAATCACAATAACACAATTTTACATAATATTATGCAAATAACAAAGATATATATATATAGTTATAATCTTCATAGATATTGAAAAGAAAGAAAAATTTTAATGTTCTATGGCAAAATAGCAGATCTAGTGAACAACAATAGTATATTTCAAAATAACTAGGACAGAGGATTTTGAATGTCCAACCCCCCCAAAGAATATTTGACATGATAGATATGCCAACAACTGGGACTGATCATTCATTACACATTGTACATAGGTATTAAAATATCACATTGTACCCCTAAATATATACAATTTTACATCTAATAAAAAGCTTTTAAAATCTAGCAGAAGACCTCAAATGGAATAAAAAAAGTCAATTAATCCAATGAAAAAATATTAATTGACATTTTTAAAATCTTTTTTCACCACATTATTAAAACAATAAACCACATAAAATTTCATTAGATGTAGAAAGAGCATTTGACAAAAGTCAATACTGGACTCAAGATAATAACTCTCATCAAATGAGTACTGAAGAATAACATCCTAATGCAAAGATTTCTATTGAAAACCTGTAGCTAATATGCATAAAAGTAAAGTGCTAAGTATTTTTATTGTAACATCAAGAACAAGTCAAGACTATTTCCTTAAATAAATTCTAGTCAATTATAGATAGTATGGAAATTTCCAGCTCCTTCAATAAGAAAAAAATGTGCACTTCTCAACAAACTTTCTCAAAAAGATAATACAATTCAGTCTCTACAATATATCAGTGAAAATGTCAACCATACAACCAAAACTTCCTTGATTGCCTCTGCCCTTCTCTTAGCCTCTGTGTCACTCATTGACATTCCAGGTGCTCAACTAAATCCTCAGATAAATTTCCCAATAGCAGTACATTCCCTCCACCTCTCTCGCTCTTTCTCTCTGTTTTATGGAGTGGGACCTCAGTTTATAAATTTAATTTATTTCATGATTTGGAGGGAATATGGCTACATTTGTGCTTGTTTGGGAAAGATGGCCTTGGTCACATTTGTCACCAATGTAGAGTTTGCCAACAGAAGAAAAATCTTGCCAAAATTTTGTCTGTGAACTGAATTATTTGCTAACTGAAGCATTTCTGAACAAAAAATAAAAGTAACAGAATACAAGGGTCATATAAATATTAATTGTACTGTTATATACCTGAAAAATATTATTACAAAACAAAACAAAATATCATTTACACTAAGAACAATGACAAAAATATGTGACACTTAGGAATATAGTTAACAAAATTTGTATATGACTTCTATACTGAAAACATAAAGTATTTCTAAATAATATTTAAGAAATCCACACAAATGAATATCTTATTCAGATTAGAAAACTAAACATAATCTTTTAACTCAAAATATTGTAGTCAAAAATGAACCACATACACAATGATGGTCCCATAAGATGATAATGTTACTAATGTAATAACCATCCCAATTTAGGTAAGTACACTCAGTGATGTTCACATAGTGATGAAATCCTCTGAAAATGCATTTCTCACAAACAGACCAGGAAGGCCCCAAAGATAGCAGAGGGGGTTTCTTCAGCTGCCTGCCTGCCTGCCTGCTATCACCCGGCGGCATGCGCGCGAGCTCCTGGCCTGCACGACAACAGACCCAGGAAGGAAGGTAGCCGCGCGGGTGCTCTTGAAACACCCACACGACACCCCCCCATTCTCAAAACTTCTGATCGGGCCAGTCCTTAGACCAACTCTGCAGAGGCATAGGTTCCCATGAAGGGTAGTTTTCTGAGTTCCCAACTTTGAACATCTTTAAAGAAAGGGCAGGGGAAACCTGTAATAGAACTGAGTGGAGTTCAACCCTGAGGGTAAGGAAACTAAAGTTAGGCCTTGTAGATTGTGTTCAGTCTCAGTAGTGAGGAACAGCCATTGGCTAGCTA
>NW_022900928.1:72370057-72384459 GCF_012274545.1 Fukomys damarensis
TACTCCTAAGTGAAATAAATAAGTCCCACATGTATAAAGAGCAAATAGTGTCCCTGGTGTGAATATTCTGCAACAATGCATAAGATTCTAATAAGATTACTGACATTTAGAAATTTGAAGAAAGGAGCTAAAGGTGTAGGGAAGGTGTGATGCGTAGGGGAAGAACAAACGGAAAAGAATAAAAAATGTGAGAGAATGAAAAGATGAAAATAAAGTGTTTGTAGATGGGGAGGGGAGGAGAGGGTGAAGGGAGGGCAGAGGTAAGGGGAAAAAATGAGAATCAAGACTTGCCATGTAAAGGTACGAGATCCCAACAATGAATGTAACTGTACTGTATCCCTAAAATGTACCAATAAACTCAATAAAACTTAAAAAAAAATGCATTTCTCACAACATGTTCCCATTGTTCTGTGATAAATGACTACTTTTCAGAATTACTGTCTATTAAATTAATATATGAATTGAATTAAATATTAGTATAAATACTAGCAGACATTTTGATGGGAATTAGCGAGATAATTCTAAAATTTACATGGAAATGCAAAAGTCACAGAAGAGCCATCAAAGCTTTGAATGTGAAATAGGAAGAAAATGTCTAAAGGAGTAGGGGAAGTGGGAGGGGTAGGGGAAAGGAAAGAAAGGAAAAAGAAAAAATATGAAAAAAGAAAAAAGTGTTTGTAAATGGGGAGGGAAGAAGGGGGTGAAGGGAGGGCAGGGACAAGGGGAAAAAATGAGAACCAAACCTGTCATGTAAAGGTACAAGATCCCAACAATGAATGTAACTGTACCGTATCCCTAAAATGTACCAATAAACTCAATAAAAAGAAAAAAAACATGGAAACAAAGTCTTTGTAAATAGGGAAGGGTGGAAGTTGTGAAGGGAGGGCAGGGAAATGGGGGTAAAATGAGAACCAAGACCTATCATGTAAAAGGTAAAAGATCCTAATGATGGCTGTAACTGTATTGTATACCTAAAATGTACCAATAAACTTAATGCAAAAATTTTAAAAAATAAATAAAGTAGTTATATAAAGATTCCAAAATTAAAAGAATAGTTCCAAATGAATTTTAGAAATATTTTCTCTAGTTCTGTGAGGTATCTTAATGGTAATTTGATTGTATTGCATTAAATCTGTATAAAAATTTTGAGAGTATGGCCATTTTCACTATGTTCATTCTTCATACCCAGCAGTAAAGGATATCTTTCCATCTTCTGATATCCCCTTTGATCTCCTTTTTCAGAGTACTGTAATTTTCTATGTATAGGTCCTTTATTTTCTTTGTTAGATTGATTCTCAAGTATTTCATTCTTTAATGTTATTGTGAAAGATGTTGTCTCACTAATTTCTTTCTCACTGAGTTTATTTGTATACAGGAATGCTATTAATTTTTGAGTGTTGCCTTTTATTCAATCTATTGCCATACCACCCTGAATGTGCCAGATAGTGTCTGACCTCAGAAGTTAAGCAGGGTCAGGCCTGGTTAGTCCTTGGAAGGGAGACTTTGTATCCAGCTATGCTTCTGAATTTGCTTATTACATCTAGAAGTTTTTTGGTGGAGTTTTGGGGGTTCTGGGCCACAAGGAGCATTAGGATTACCTACAGAGCTACTGTGATAAAAACAGCATGGTTCTGGGGGGGTAGACTTGAGGATCAATGGAACAGACATGAAGAGGTGGAAACAACACCAAACACACTCAGCTACCTTATCTATGACACAGGGGCCCAACATGTTCACTGGAGGAAGGATAGCATTTTTAATAAGTGGATGCTGGAAAAACTGGCTTGCCACATGCCAAAGAATAAAACTATACCCATGTCACTCACAATGCATTAAACTAAAATCAATATGGATCAAAGATCTAAGTATTAAAACAGAAGCACTGAATCTGCTAGAAAAGAGAATAGCTAAAATTCTTAAGGCTAGATGGGATAGGTAATGATTTCATGAACAAAATCCAAACTGCAGGGAAATAGCACAAAGAATCAACAATTGGAATCTCATCCTATTAAAAAAGGTTTTTCACAGAAAAAGAAATCACCAACAGAGTGAAGAGGCAACCCACAGAGTGGAAACAAATTTTTAGCTCATAGTCCCTCCAATAAGGACTAATATGTAGAACATACAAAGAATTGAAACAAATCAGACACCCCAAATTTAAAGACCCAACCTAAAAAGGGGCATCTGAAATGAATAGACACTTCTCAGGTGAAGAAGTACAAATGGCAAATAAATATATGAAAAAATTTTCAACCTCACTGGTTATCTGATGGATTCAAATTAAAATAATACTGAGATTCCATCTCACTCCAGAAAGAATGGCTGCTATCAAGAAATCAACCAACAAATGCTGGCAAGACTGTGGGGAAAAAAGAATCATTCTTCACAATAGGTGGGAGTATAGACTGGTGCAAGTGGAGATTCCTCAAAAAATTAGGAGCAGAAGCTAGGGGTTTAGCTCAGTGGTTCTGCCACTTGCCTGGCAAACAGAAGGCCCTGGGTTTGAACCCTGGGAACAAAAAAAAAAAAAAAAAGGATTAGTGGTCCCATTTGATCCACCTATTCCCCTGCTAGGTATCTTCCCAAAATAATTAAAAGCATCACACCACACTGATATATGCACACCCATGTTTATAGAGACACAGTTTGTAATAGTTAAATCTAGGAAACAACCCAAATGCCCATCAACAGATGAATGATGTGTTTTCTTATACAAAGGAATACCACTGAGCCATAAAGAAAGACAAACTTGAAACATTTATAGCTAAATGGATGCAACTTGAGACTGTACACTTAGGTGAAATAAATGGGACACATATGTGTAAATATCACATTGTCTCTCTGTGTGAGAAACTGAAAAGGTAAACAAGTACCAAAATGTATAATAGATAATATGAAATAGGAAGAAACTCTTCAAAAGGAAAGGGAAACTGTGAAGGGAGAATGGGGAAAAGGAATGGAAAAGGGGAAAAATGAGAAAAGAAGGAAAAAAAGTGGAAACAAAGTTTATGTAAATAAGGAGTGAGGGTTGAAGGGAAGGGAGGGGACTAGGAGAAAAAGAGGAATCAAGATAGACCATGTACAGGTAAAAATCCCTTTTGATGAATGTGATCATTATGTATATTTAAATTGTATCAATAAAATTAATTTTAGAAATAATAGTGCAGTAAGGATAGAAAAATGAAGCAGAGTAATGCCCAAAATTTGATGCACGTAAAAAAGTCAATTTATTTTTTTTCTTAAATTGATTAAGTAATTCAATGAAGAAGGAAAGATTGTATTCAGTAAATGATTCTAAGATATATATGTATCCTTCACCCCTATCTCAAGTCACACACAATCCATGATATGATGAATGTAAGAACTAAATATAAAATATAGAGGATTTAGGAGAAAATAGGAAAGTATCATCAATGCCTTAGTGACTATTTCTTAGCATAAAACATACTAACCATAAGAAAACTCAAATTTGTTTTGATAGAAATATAAAACCTCTGCTCTCCTACCACATAAACCAAGAAAGTATAAAAACAAGCTATAGACAGGGATAAAACATTTAAGTGTCTATCTCTCAAAACACTCATCTGCAATATATGAAACACTCCTACACATAAATCATGAAAAGACTAAACATATTTTTATGGCACAAAGATTTAAACAGACATTTCAGAAAATGCACAAATGGCCAATAAACATATGGAAAGTTGTCCAAAGAATAAATGGAGATATGCAAATTAAAATCATATTGAGTTATCACTGTGTATCCACAGTAGTAGCTAAGTTTAAAAAGACTGATAATACAAAATGTTATAAAAATGTGAAACAAATAAAACTTATTTTGCATTCTTATAAATATAAATCAATGTGGTTATTTGTAAAGCAGGGAGTATCTAATAAAATATACGCCCTCCCTATAACTTAGCAATTCCAATCCTAGACATATACACCCCCCAAAAGAAATACATTGTCCATTCATAAAAAAATCCCACACTCAAATATATGTAACAGCTTTATTTATAAAGACCAAGAAGAGAAAATGATCCAAATAGGCACTAATAGGAGAATAGATAAGTGAACCATGGTATAGTCATTCATTGGAATAAATAAAAGAACAGACTATTCATAAGTGGAGCAATATGGGTGAATCTCAAAAATAGATTGGCCTTGAAAAGAATACAAAGCACATACTAGGGAGAACCTAGAATGCTAAGCATGGAGCTGATTTATTAGCCTATAGGTAACTTCTGAGCACCTTTGAAAAACAGAGTGACATTCATTAATTCATTTGATAGATTTTGAGAAATTATGCATCACCCATTTTTCTAGAGACTATAGATAAAGCATTAACAAAAACAAAGTCTCCTTCCATTGAGTAACTTATGTAATATATTGGACAATAGTAACACTTTAAGAAAAGAAGAGAGAAGAGAAAGGGGAGAGGTTGTAGGATGTAGATTTAAATAGGGCGATAGGTTATGTTTCTCTGTGAAACTGACATTGGAGCAAAGTTTCAAAAGAGTCATGCTGGTCACTAAATTACCCAAATGAGCCCTGGGTGACTGTTCCTTAATGAATCACAATGCATTAATGCCCTCTACTCTAAACAACAGATCTACCCTATCTCTAGTGAAGGAAATATTGAATGTCATGATAAGAAAAGCAAAAGCTCTTTTTGAGCTTTCTTGCAAAATCACAAGCTACACAATGAAGATCACCACCTGCAAACCTTTGTGGTATTAAAACACCCAGCAACAGCAGTTCTCTATTACCTCAATTCTTATATCAGTTCTTAGGGATCTGCAAAACTCCTTTGCACATAGAAAAACTACACTGCTGTGTGTACTCCTGTATTTAAAATTACTTCACAAGGTTGTATATGCTGCCTTTAGCCAACAGAAAGAAATTTCTATCTGAAGAAACTCAAGCATTGGTGAGAAAATAGGTAAGCTATGCTGTTTTGATCAGTAAATATTTGCAGTACCTAATGATTAAATTTATCATGGAGAATTGATACATGTGTGCAACATATATTATTTGTTTATATTTTCCTCTCATCTTGCACTGCCCTTCCATCTCTAACTATGCTTTCCATTTGCAAGAGATCTATCTCCCTCTTTTGTACTATCCATCATTTATTTTGCTCTTTAATTTATATGTTGGGTTTCTCATATAAGACAAGTCATGTGATACTTGAAATAATATGTCTGATTTATTTCACTTAACATTATGGTCTAAAGGTGTATCTATTTTCCTACAAATGATTCAAATTTTTCTTTCCTCGTGGTAGAGTAATGTTCCACTGTGTATAAGCACCACATGTCATTCATCCATTTATCTCTTGACAGATATAAAATCTACTTTCAAAATTTAGCTAATTATAGGAACAAGAAAATGGTGGTTTAGTGATCTGCAACTAGATCCCAGAACTAGAATCCAGACCCACAAAAAATAGCAACTCAACAAAGAGAAAAGAAATAGATCACCAGGAATCAGGAAGAAACTGATGGAAAAATCAGCAGCTATAGTGGGGATAGGAGAATGCACCCCCAACACATAACAGAACAGAGCAGTCTGGAAACTCACCCCAGTTCCTGAGAAGGGAAAGCTGCCTCTGCAGGTACAAGGTAAGAACCTGGGGCAGGCAACTCCAGGAAGTAGCAGACTGGGTTGGTGACATGGGCCCTAGGGAGACCCCACATTTGTTGTGAACTGCAAAAGAAGCATGGTGACTCCTTTAACAGGTCCAGTAACAGCCAAAGAGAGAATCTATTACAGTACCCACCTGTATCGATTGACAGGCACCATTCAGGAAGGCTTGATTACTTAGGTCTGGACCTCAGAAAATTGAAAAGCAATTCCATTTCAAGGTTCCCAGTATAAGGAACAGCCAGCAGAAACAGTCAGGGATAGGGAGTGAGGTAGAGAACTCCAGATAAATTTTGTTCAGGTTGGGAAGAACAGGGGCCCCACCCTCTGTGGTGAGAAGTCAGGCCAGGCTTGTGTCATGTGGAGAAACAGCTGGATCTTTAAGTGCCAGCATTAAATACTTGAAATCTTACCCTGCTGCCTACATCTGGCAGAGATCTGAAGTCTCCATCTACCAGCATGAGCAAAGATACCTCACTTTGGATGGTTGCCATGGCCTGGGGTAAACAAAGGGGACTATGGAACAAGGGGACCCCTCACAAATGCACAGATAATAAATAAAGCCAGGTGGAGAAAACATTGACTTGCTGGACTTCAACACTGCAGATCAAAAAAGGAAACATCCACATATATGGAAAAATGGTTTTCCCTTTTTCTTCACTGGTTTACTGAAGTTTGGGAAATTGTTCTTTTTTTTCTGCTTTCCTGCTTTTCTCTTTTTCCTTTCTTTTTTCTTTTAATTTTTTCTTGTCAATTTTTTTCATTTTTATTCTCCATTTTTTACGTTTTCTCCCTTTTATCTTATTTTTCTTGTTTTTCCTTTTCTGTGGTTTACGTCATTATATAAATATCCTTCTCCTCCTTATAGGATCCTCTGTCTCACATTTCTCTCCTCAAGATTGTCTTGGATGAATTAAGCAGTACTTTAATTTAAATATTACTATTCACATGAATGTCAGGGGAACCCTTACCAAACTTATGTATAGAGGATCCAAATATAAACTATCAGCATATTAACAGGTTCCAACTGTTCCAACTTCTAATTATACTTGCACCCTCTGCCTCCGTCCTGCTCCCAAACCACCGTAACAATAGCCTTTGACTACAGCTATACAAATAATTATAATTGTGTCTTAACTTCTCATTCTGACACCCAATACCTGACACTAACCATTTAAAGGAGAAAAGCTTTATTTTGGCTCAGAGTTTGTAGGGTTTTCATTCCATAGTCAGCTGGCTCCATAGGCAGCATAGCATGGCAGGGAAGAGCTGCTTGAGGCATGGCATTGAAAAGAGAGATAGAGCCAGATGTGGTGGCACATGCCTATAATCCCAGGACTCAGAAGGCTGAGGCAGGAGGATCACTGTGAGTTCGAGACCAGCCTGGGCTACATAGGTCAGTCGCAACTACATAGTGAGACCCTGTCTCAAAACACCAAAAAAAAAAGAAAGAAAAGATAGGCAGAAAAACAGAGAAAGAAGTGGGGAGGCCCCAGCCAGTGAAGGAGGTAATCCCTTCCAAGCGAGACTCTTTCAACCGAGACCCACATCCCAACATCACATTTGACTCTGATCCTCTGATGATTATGACCCATGATCCAGTCACCTCCCAAAAGTCACAGCTATGAGCACATGAGGCTTTGTGGGGACATCTAGATATGAACCATAACATTCTGCCTTGACAGCAAAGACTCATACTCATCTCTTTATGTGATTTCATTTATTCCATCACTAAGTGTTGCTAAAGTCCTACCCGTATCAGCTCTGCTGAAAAGTCCAAGTCCAAAGTCTCCCCTAAGATTTAAGAAATTTTTTTTCTGTGAGCCCCTCTAAACATCAAAAAGAAAATTAAACACTCCCAGCATTCAAAAGCATAACATTCCAAGGGCCAGGGATTTAGCTCAGTGGTTCTGCAGCCTGACTCACAAGTATAAGGTCCCGAGTTTGATCCCTGATACACCCCCCAAAAAGCATAACATTCCAATAAAACATTCCAAGTAAACATTTCAGTTGCAAAAGAGAGAAACAGAGGGTAGAAAGAAATGGGATAAAAATCAAGATTGAATCCATGCAGGGCAAACATTAAATCCATGTCCAGCACCCAGGACAGGTTGTGGTGAAATATGAACACCACATAGCTTGTGTGGTCTCATACCTTATGGCACTGCTGGTGGTTGTGGCTCTCATGGATTCTCTCTTGGGCCAGCTTTGCTCACTCCTTGCAGTTTTCCTTAGACATTCCATGTTCCTGACTTCTTCAACATTCTGGGGTCTCCACTGCACCTTTTGCTTAACATTCAAAGCTTCACATACTGCCCTCTCAGAGACACACCACCTGGCCTCCTAGATCCTCTTCTCAAACCTGGGTGGAAGTCACCCTGAAACCACAACACTTGCATTCTGCATTCATAAACCACATTAACTAGCACCATGTGGATGATGCCAAGATCTGCTGCCAGTAGAAGTAGTAGCCATGAAGAAAATCAACAATGAAATAATAGAACTGAACCAAGCTTTGGAACACATGCACATAATAGGTGTTTACAGAGCATTCCATCCCACAAAATCAGAATATACATTATTTTCGGCTGCACACTGATCATTTTCCAAGATAGACCACATATTGGCTCACATAATAATTCCGAATAAATGCAAAAGAATTGAAGTCATCCCCTGTATATTATCAGATCATAATGCAATCAAGCTGGAGATCAATAGCACAAGAAACTGTAGGAACTTCACAAGCACATGGAAACTAAACAACACTCTCCTAAACAATCAATGGATTACAGAGGAAATTAAAGAAGAAATTAGACAGTTTTTACAAATAAATGAAAATGCTGATACAACATACAGGAATCTATGGGACACAATGAAAGCAGTTCTACGTGGGCAATTCATAACATTGAATGCCCACACTAGGAAAACAGAGAGGGCTCAAATAAACAACTTAACGATGAAACTTAGACTCCTAGAAAAACAAGAGCAAGAAAAACCCAAAGCTAGAACAAGAGAGGAAATTATAAAGATCCGAGCAGAAATCAATGCAATGGAAACTAAGAAAATGATACAAAAAATAAATGAAACAAAGAGCAGGATTTTTGAAAGAATAAATAAAATTGACAAGCCCTTAGCTAATCTTATCAAAAAAAGGAAAGAAAAGGCTCAGATCCATGCAATCAGGAATGAAAAAGGCGAAGTCACAACAGATCCAAAAGAAATCCAGAAGATCATCAATACCTACTTTAAGAACCTGTACTCTAATAAAATGGAAAACACAGAAGAAATGGACAGATTTTTAGATACTTACAAATTACCAAAGTTGAACAAAGAAGATAAAAACATTTTAAACACCCCAATTACAGTCAGTGAAATTGAAAATGTAATTAAAAATTTACCAACAAAGAAAAGCCCAGGCCCTGATGGATTCACTGCTGAATTTTACAAGACATTTAGAGAAGAACTACTACCATTACTCTTCAAACTTTTCAATGAAATTGAAAGGGAAGCTATACTTCCAAATTCATTCCTGCAAGCAAGTATCACTTGATTCCCAAACCAGGGAAAGATACAACTAAAAAAGAGAACTACAGACCGATCTCCTTAATGAATATAGATGCAAAAATCCTTAATAAGATACTAGCAAACAGAATACAGAGGATTATCAAGAAGATCATACACCCTGACCAAGTTGGATTTATTCCAGAGATGCAAGGGTGGTTCAACATATGAAAGTCAATAAATGTAATACATTACATTAACAAAGTCAAGGACAAAAACCATATGATCCTCTCAATAGATGGAGAAAAAGCATCTGATAAAATTAAACACACATTCATGATAAAAACCCTGCAAAAAATTGGAATAGATGGTCTATACCTCAACTTAATAAAGGCTATCTATGAAAAACCAACAGCCAACATCATATTAAATGGCCAAAAACTGAAAACCTTCATGTTAAAATCAGGAACAAGACAAGGATGCCCACTATCACCACTCCTCTTAGATATAGGTCTGGAAACATCAGCCCCAGCAATTAGACAAGAGAAAGAAATTAAAGCAATAATGATAGAAAAGGAAGAAATTAAACTGTCATTATTTGCTGATGATATGATAATCTACATTGAAGACCCAAAAAAATACTGAAAACCTTCATGTTAAAATCAGGAACAAGACAAGGATGCCCACTATCACCACTCCTCTTAGATATAGGTCTGGAAACATCAGCCCCAGCAATTAGACAAGAGAAAGAAATTAAAGCAATAATGATAGAAAAGGAAGAAATTAAACTGTCATTATTTGCTGATGATATGATAATCTACATTGAAGACCCAAAAAAATCCACCAAAAGACTTCTCGACTTAATTGACACTTTTGACAGAGTAGCTGGATGCAAGGTCAACACCCAAAAATCAATCGCCTTCTTGTACACAAATAACAGACTCACTGAGAGAGAAATTAGGGAAACAATTCCTTTCACAATAGCATCCCAAAAAAATGAAGTATCTAGGAATCAATCTAACAAAAGAAGCAAAAGATCTCTACACTGAAAATTATAGTACTCTGAAAAAAGAAATTGAAGAGGATATAAAAAAATGGAAAGATATCCCCTGCTCCTGGGTAGGAAGAATCAACATAGTGAAAATGGACATACTACCAAAACTTCTATATACATTCAATGCAATGCCAATTGAAATTCCAACACTATATTTCACAGAACTAGAAAAAAGAATCCAAAAATTCATTTGGAACCATAAGAGACCTAGAATAGCAAAAGCCATTTTAGGCAACAGACAAATGGCAGCAGGTATAACAATTCCCAATTTGAAACTATACTACAAAGCCACTGTGATAAAAGCAGCATGGTACTGGCAAAGAAACAGACCTGAGAATCAGTGAAACAGACTGGAAGACACAAAAACAAATGCAGATGTACTCGGCTACCTCATCTTTGACAAAGGAGCTGACCATCCCCACTGGAGGCAAGATAGCCTCTTTAATAAATGGTGTTGGAAAAACTGGATGTGAACCTGCCACAGATTAAAACTAGACCCTTATCTTTCACCATGCACTAAATTAAAATCCAAATGGATTAAAGATCTAAATATTAAAACAGAAATATTAAATTTCTGGAAGGTAACTTAGGCAGAACTCTGAAAGACATTGGCATAGGAAAAGACTATGAACAAATCCTCAGTAGCTCAGGAACTAGCAGATAGAATCAACAACTGGGATCTCATCTTATTAAAAAGCTACTGTACTTCAAAAGAAGAAGGAAGAACTAAGAGACAACTTACAATGTGGGAAAAAAATTTTACCAGCTGTTCCTAAGACAAAGAACTGTTATCAAAAATATATAAAGAATTCGAAAGAATCAGCACCCCAAATATAAAGACCTGATTCAAAAATTGGCATCCGGAATGAACAGACATTTATCAGACAAAGAAGTAAAAGCAGCAACTAAATATATGAAAAAATGTTCCACATCACTGGTCATTCAAGAGATGCAGATGAAAACAACACTGAGATTCCACCTCACCCTACAAAGAATGGCTGCTATCAAGAAATCACACAATAACAATTGTTGGCAGGATTGTGGGGAAAAAGGAACCCTTCTCCATTGTTGGTGGGAGTGCAGACTGGTGCAACCACTATGGATATCAATATGGAGATACCTCAAAGTGCTTGGACTAGAGGTTCCATTTGACCCAGCCATCCCTCTGCTGGGTATCTTTCCAAAAGAACTAAAAGAATCATATCACAGAAAAGTATGCGCACCCATGTTTATAGTGGCATAGTTAGTAAGAGCTATAACTTGGAAACAGCCCATTTGCCCATCAGTTGGAAAATGGATAAAGTAGATGTGGTTTTTCTATAAAATGGAATATTACTCAGCCATAAAGAATGAGAAAATAGATTCATTCATAGGAAAATGGATACATATTGAAGATATACTCCTAAGTGAAACAAATAAGTCACACATGTGTAAATACCGAATAGTTTCTCTGGTGTGAATTATCTGCAACAATGCATAAGATTCTAATAAGATTACTGACATTTAGAAATGGGAAGAAAGGAGCTAAAGGCGTAGGGAAGGTGGAATGGGTAGGGGAAAGGTAATAAGGAAAAAGAAAAAAATGTGAGATAATGAAAAGATGGAAATAAAGTGTTTGTAGGCAGGGAGGGGAAGAGGGGGTAAAGGGAGGGCAGTGACAAGGGGAAACAATGAGAACCAAGACCTGTCATGTAGAGGTAAAACATCCCAACAATGAATGTAACTGTACTGTATCCCTAAAATGTACCAAAAACTCAATTAAAGCTGAAAAAAAAGAAGTAGTAGCCATGCCCCTTTGTATTAAGGCTGCACAGGCCTTCAAGTGTCTGGACGGCTGAGCATGGTGATCAGAATGGAGAGGAGGGGCAAATTCCCTAGGTGGCCTTTCTCCAATAGTGTGTGCCCTAAGGCTCTCTTCACAAGGTGAAATCTTACAATTTTGAGCCTGCACAGGGTGTGACCTTGCTGCTCCTCATATTCCCTGAAAGCACTTTTCTTGATATTGTTCTGCTGTAAAGTGCTAGCCTCCTTTTCAATGCTAATCTTTTTAGCAAATAAGCTCTCTCTGCTCCAACATTGGAGCTCCCCACTCTACTAGAGCTTCCTTTCTGGCAACCCCAAATTTCATTTTTAATCATTCAGCTGGACCAGTTGCTCTTGATTCTCAATGTGGAGATGGCTAAAGCCTGCAAAAGTACCCGTGCCACCACCTGAATATTGGTGAGCTGTTCCTCTACCACTGCCCTTAATCTGTCTCCAGCAAAGTCTCTGGACATGAGCAAAATGTAAACAAATTTCCTGCATACACACATAACCTGGAGCCCAAATGCCAGAGGAAGCCTTTGCTACTGAGACCTCTTGAGTCTGGTTTTACAGGCTTCAATACTGTTAACATTCTGTTCTTCTGACCCCTGGCCAGAATCTACCATCAAACTTAGCTTATAGCACTCTCTGGCTGCTTTTCCAGTCAGCATTCCAAACTCCTTTCCCTAAACAACTCCAAAGTATTCTGGGCCAAACACAGAAGGTAGCATCTGGTAAGATAGCACACAATGCCACTCCTCTGGTACCAAAGTCTTAGTTACATTTTTGTTGCTTGGTCAAAAATACCTGACATCCACTAGAGGGCAAAAGTTTACTTTGGCTCAGACATGTAGAGGTTTCAATCTTTAGTCAGCTGACTCCAAACCAGGACAGCATGGCAAAAGATCATGGGAGAGGAGAGTTGCTCGTGGCACGGTGGAGGAAATGGGGGTGTAGGGGTGGGAGGAGTTAAGATCAGAGCCAAAAAGGCAGACTACACCCTTCCAGGCCACATCCCCAGTGACTCATCTCATTCAACCAGGCTCTACCTCCCAACATAACACTTAGATCTAAACTCCTCAGTAGAATAAGCTATTGATGATTATCACACCTCCATGATCCGATCATCTCCTACAATCCTCACCTTTGAGCACATGAGGCCTTGGGGGAACATCTAGATGTAAGCCACAACACATAGAGTCTAACCTCCTGTTTCTTTTTCACCTGACATTTCTCTTCTCTCATGCTCTTTGTACTGATGTATTCCTCTTCTTTTTCTCTTACTTTTCCCTTTACCACATATCAGTCTCTCTTCAGAGTAATATAGTAAAGTTCATAAGGATCATTGTTAAAAAGAGAAATTGTACAGGGCTGGGGATTTGGCTCAATGGTTCCGATGCCTGCCTGGCAAGCTCAAAGACCCGAGTTCAATCCCCAGTACCAAAAAAAGAAAAGAAAAAAAGAGAGAGAGAAATTGTACATGTGTGATGTATTGTTGGAACTGTTGATTTGTTATAACCTATAAGAATTTTCCCCTTAAAACATAGTAATTAGGTCTAACCCTAATAAAAGGAGTATTTTGCTGTGGTAGACCATGCCAGTTGGCATATAAAGCTAAGATAATATCACTGGAAAGCAAAATCAGTCAAAGACAGTCTCTACTTAATAGTTAAGTAAACAATTCAATTGGAAGTGATAACTATGCTAAATATATCTACACACTGAATATTAGCACACCCAACTTTACAAAACAAATGCTACTAAAGAAAAAAGATCAGATAAACATCAACACAATTTTAGTGGGGGACCTCAATATCCCATCTTAACAAATGGGCATGTCAATGAGAAAAAAAATCTACAAAGAAATATAACAATTGAACACACCTTCGAACAAATGGACTTCATATATATTTACAGTGTGTTCCACCCAGCAGCAACAGAATATACATTCTTCTAAGCAGCACATGGGGTTTTCTCCAACATAGACCACATGCTAAATTGTAAAATTTACTTAAATGAATACAAAAGAATTAAAATTATCCCTTGTTTTGGATCAGAGGTCAATGAAACTAGAAAAAAATAGCAATAGAAACCACAGGAGCAGTCCAAATACAAAGCTAGTACCAGAAAAGAAATTATAAACAGCAGAAACTAATTAAGTTGAGACTGAAAAAAAAATACAAAGAACCAATGAATCAAACAGCCTGTTCTTTGAACAAATAAATGAAACAAACAAACCCACAGCCAAACTTATCAAATGTAAGAAAGAAAAGACCTGTAGTAGAAGTGAAGAAAGCAAAAAGACAACAGACACGTAAAATCCAGAGAATTATTTGTGACTATTTTGAAACCTGTACTTTAATAAATTGGAGTATCTAGTAGAAATGGATAGATTACT
>NW_022900928.1:72384537-72422173 GCF_012274545.1 Fukomys damarensis
TATATGTATATATATATATATATATACATACACACACACACACACACACACATATACACCTGTGCTTGGAAAAATACAAAAAAGCCTGAAAATCTGTTGTGAAAAACTAAAAGTGTAAATAAGATTCAAATGGTATGACTGAGAGTGTGAAATAGGAAGAAAATGGCTAAAAGAGAAGTGGGAAGAGGAGGGGAAAGGAAATATGAGAAATGAAAAAATGTTGAAAAAATGGAAACAAGGTCTTTTTAAATAAGGAAGGGTGAAGGGGGTGGAGGGAGGGCAGGAGTATGGGGAAAAAACAAGAACCACGATATATCATGGTACAAGATCCCAATGACAAATTCAACTGTATTGTTTGCTTTAAATGTACTAATAAACTTAATGGAAAAAGAAAAGAAAAGAAGAAAATCCTCTAGCAAATGCTAGATAATTGCTCCCGGGCATTTCCTGCTCCTATGTTTTTCAGAGCAGCCTCAAAGCCATACTCCCAGCATCTTTTCCCACAATATCTGCTCCAAGAAGTCAGCTTGTGTGGTCAGCTCCTGTAGGAAATCCCTAGCCATGAAAGCTCACATGAGTCTGGCATAGATACATGGCACTTCTCTGGCTTTGCACACTCCAGCAAACAGAGACAGCTCAATAAGTAAAGGGAGACCACTACTGGTACCTAACATGCATTAGTTTGTAAAATTACTATTTCTTTATGCTAGGTATAGTCATCACAATAGGTATGATTTGACCAAATGACCCCACTTTGCTCAAGACTTCTCAGTTGGAAATTTTTATTTCCGAGAGTACTTTTCAATGTTTTTCCCCATACTTCTTTTATGATAGTTTCACTCAACAAAGAAATAGCCAGCCATCTATGATGGTGCATGCCTATCATCCCAACACTCTGGAAGCCTGAGGCAGGACAATAAGAACTTCAGGCTCAGCCTTGGCCCCTTTGACTTAGTAACACCTCATTTCAAAATGAAAAATGTCTGAAGATCTGGATTAAGAACCTGGGTTTCTTTTCCCAGTTCTGCAAAAAGAAAGTTTAAGCAATAAGAAATTATTTCTGCCTATAAAAAGCCCACACAGTGATTGATTTAAAATGATCTCTCTAGCCACTTTTCACTTTTGTTATTCAGAAAAAATATCCTCCTACTAGAACACACAAAAAAGTACAGAATAAAAATGCTGAAAGTGAAAATTGATAGTAATTGTTTTAGTTGGACTTGAATATTAAAATGAAATAAATTGTCTCTTCTACTAGAGTCCCAAAATTTTTCACAGCTCCTTTAAAATTTCCAGATCCTTTTTTAATTTCCCTGAGCAGCAAATGCTTCCATCTTGGTGTAAATTCACTATTAAAAAGCCTCTAAATTATGACTCTCTTAGTCATGAAATAATGCATGGCTTTCCACCCAGCATCTTAGTAAACCATCACCCTGTAGAAGTCCTGCTTCGCTAAGCTGAGGTTGGAGGTCTCCATACACAACCTCAGTCTTCATGCCACCCAAACACCACCATCTTAATGCCATGCTCTGTCCAGGGGCTAAGACCATTCTAAGAAAATTTTTCATCTCCTACCTTCCTAAAGAATAGGTACTATTTGGTCTTTATATTTGGGGGGCCTGATTTTTTTAGTTCTTTATATATTCTAGATAGTAGACCTTTGTCTGAGGAAAAGCTGGTAAAAATTTTTTCCCACATTGTAGGTTGTCTCATAGGTCTGTTGGTGATCTCATCTTTTTAAAAAGCTTCTGTACTGCAAGAGAAACCACAAACAGAGCTAAGAGACAACCTAAAATGTGGGGCAAAAATTTAGTAGCTGTTCCTCAGACAAAGGTCTTACTATCTAGAATATATAAAGAAATCAAAAAACAGACCCCCCAAAATATAAAGACCCGATTCAAAAATGGGCATCTGAAATGAACAGACATTTCTCAGACAAAGAAGTAAAAGCAGCAAGTAAATATATGAAAAAATGTTTAACATCACTGGTCATTCAAGAGATGCAAATGAAAACAACACTGAGATTCTACCTCAACCCAGAAAGAATGGCTGCTTCAAAGAAATCAACCAATAACAAATGTTGGTGGGGCTCTAGGGAGAAAGGAACCCTTCTCCATTACAGGTGAGAGTGCAGACTGGTGCAACCACTGTGAAATCAATATGGAGATACCTCAAAGAACTAGGATTAGAGGTTCCATTTGACCCAGCTATACCTCTGCTGGGTACCCTTCCAAAAGAATTAGAAGAATCATACCACAGTGATATATGTGTACCCATGTTTATAGGAGCACAGTTTGTAATAGCTAAAACTTGGTAACAGCCCATCAGTTGGAGACTGAAGATGTGTTTTTTTTAATAAAATGAAGTACTGCTCAGACATAAAGAATGAGAAACTAGAGTCGTTTATAGGAAAATGGATTCATTTGATGCCATATGCTTAAGTGAAACAAATAAGTCACATATGATTAAATACCATATGGTTTCTCAGGGGTGATAAAGTAAAAAGTGTAAATAAGGGTCAAAATTGTTATGTAGGAGATATTGTGATGTAGGAGAAAATATCTGAAGGTGTTGGGCAAATAGGAGGGTAGGGGAAAGGTAAGAAGGGAAAAGAAAAAATAGTAAAAGGAAAAAAATGTAAACAAAGTCTTTGTAAATAGGGAAGGGTGGAAAGGGTGAAGGAAGGCTAGGGGAATGGGAAAAACGTAAGAACCAAAATATGTCATGTAAAGGTACAAGATCCCAATGATGATGTAACTGTACTGTATACCTAAAATGTACCAATAAAAATTTATTTAAAAAGAATAAGTAGTTACATTACACTATTCTGAAAATAATAAGATTTTAATGTATTATCAGCCTTTTAAAAGGAAATCTAAAAGTGCAACAATAAAAGAAGAGATTGTGGCTTTATAAAAAGAAAAAGTACATTGGAATTAAAGGGTCTAGAGGGATTTAGTTCAATGGTTCTGCCACCTGCCTCACAAGCGCAAGGGCCCAAGTTTGATCCCCAGTACCAAAATAAATAAATGAATAAATAAATTAATTAATTAATTAATTAAATGGCCTAGATTAGAAGACTTTTGGTATAAGATAGCTGTGTGCCCATAAAAATATATCTATTTCTGAATCTCCTCTGTTAGATGAAAAGTCTAGATTAAATGTTTAAGTGTTCAACAAGGCCCAGTCATACCAAATTATCCACAATTGCAATGCATTTGCATAAAATATATAAATCTTGGAATAGTTGGGGTGAGGTGGTGAAGGGTCAGGAAGAATAGATCTGCACTAAACATTCAAAAACTAGAACAATTTTAAATTCCCTTTCTGTACAAGACAGAAAAAAAAAAGAATTTGACTATCTCATTAAAAGCATAGACATTAGAAAGCAATATCTGGGTTAAATGAAATTTCTAGCCTTTTTAAGAATCTCCGTACTGATTTCCACAGTGGTTTTACTAGTATACATTCTCAACAACAATGTAGAAGAGTCCCCCCCACCAAAGCCTTGCCAGCATTTGTTATTATTTGATTTTTTTGATGATGGCCATTCTTTCTGGATAATATTGAATCTCAGCATTGTTTTCATTGGTATTTCTCAAATGGCTATTAATGTTGAGCATTTCTTCACATACTTATTGGCCATTTGTACTTCTCCTGTGAAGTATATATTTATTTGACTTAATTGTTTGATTGTGTCTTTTATTTGGGGGCTGTCATTTTTTAATTCTTTATGTATGCTAGATAGGAGCCTTCTGTCTGAGGAATCACTGACCAAAAAAATTCCTATTCTATAGATTTTCACTCTTGTTTTTTTCTTTTGTTACACAGAGCTTTTTAATTGCATATCATTACCTTTGTTGTTTCTCAGAACTATTTCCTGTATAACTGGGGTTCTGTTCAGAAAGTCATTACCTATGCCTATGACTTGAAGAGTTTTACCTACCTTGACTTCCAGCATTTTAAATATTTCTGGTTTTAGTTCTTTGATCCATTTTGATTTCAGCTGAGTATAAATAAAGAAATATGGGTCTAGATTAAAACTTCGGCACGTGGATAGCCAGTTTTTCCACCACCATTTATTAAAGAGGCTGTCTTTCTTCCAGTTTATAATTTTGGCACCTTTCTCAAAGATCAAATATTTGAGTTATTTCTGCATCATCTGTTCTATTCTACTGATCTCCGTGTCTGTGTTTGTGCCAGTGCCATACTATTTTTATCATAATAGATTTTGTAATATAACTTAAAGTCTAGGATTGTGATGCTTCCTACTTTACTCATCTTACCAAGGATATCTGTGATAGTTGATTGATTTTGTCAATCCTGATACAGACTTGTGTGGGACACTGCAGTGAGCTCCATACCTTTGACTAAGTCCTTCAGTCTCCAGTGTGCAGACAGACCCTCTGCACTCTCCCACATCTGACTCTGCAGGTGGCCATTGTAAGCCAATCTTGTAAATTTATATATATGTTTGTATGTCTTCTATCTGTTTCTCTAGTAAATGTTTACTGATATAGCTTTTGCTATTCTGGGTCTGATCTGGTCCCATATAAACATTAGAATTGTTTTCTCCAGTTCTGTGGAGAATGCTGTTGGAATTTTGATTGGGATTGCACTGAATCTGTATATCAATTTTGGAAGTATAGCTCTTTTGCTGTATTGGCTCTGCTTATCCAGGAATAGAGGATAACTTTCCATCTTCTGACATCCTCTTCAATTCCTTTTTTAGAGTAGTATAGTTTTCATTATACAAGTCTTGCACTTAGATTCATAAATGTTTAATGTTTCTTGGTGATATTGTGAGTGGTATTTCTTCCTTAATTTCCTTATCAGTGGGTTCATTATTAGTATAAAGAAATGCTTTTGATATTTGTGTGTTGATTTTGTATATTGCTATATTACTAGATTTGGTTATTAATTCCAAGACTGTATTTTTGAGATCTTCTGTATACAAAATTATATCATCTGCAAGTAATGATAATTTGACTTTTTCCTTTCCTATACACATCTTATAGCAACAGAATTCATGATAGTTAACTCTTGGAAGCAGCCCATATATACTCAGTACATAAACTGATAAATAAAATGTGATGTTTATACACAAAGGAGTACTACTCTGCCACAAAGAAAGATAAACTTGAGTCATTTTCAGGAAAATAGATTCACTTGAGACCATAATCTTAAGTGAAATGAATCACACACGATGTTAAATATCACATTGTTTCTCTTATATGAAAAACCCAAAGCAAAGATAAAAATCAAAATAAAAGATAGATAATAGGAGGGCAAGCAATGGATTGTTCTCAAAAGGAGAGGGGATCAAGAGATGAAGGCAGACCAAAGGGATAAAGGGGATAAGAGATGAATAATAGGAATTGGGACATGGTATGTATATGTATAAACTCCACACAAAAAAATGTAAACATTATCTACTACGAACATGTACAAACAAAAGGACAGGAATCCTAGAACAGGTGGAGGAGGGATGGGAAAGAGGATAAAAAGCAGCACTCGGGAGGCTGAGGCAGGAGGATCACTGTGAGTGCCCCACCAGCTTGGGCTACATAGTGAGTCCCAGGTCAGTCTCAACTACATAGTGAGACCCTGTCTCAAAAAAATAAAAGAAATAGACATGTTTTATGTATATGTACCAACATCCTGGAAGGAATATGCATATTGTGTACTGCAGACATGTACTAATAAACTAAAATAAAAATATAGATACTAATAAACAAAGCATTTTATCTCTTTATTTAAATACTGATTCTTTCTTAACAAAATATTTTTCCACCCAAAGTTTTCCTAAAGGCAACTTTGACATCCTTATTTCTCAAGCTATAGATTAATGGATTTAACATAGGTACCACAATAGTATAAAACAGGGAAGATATTTTCCCTTGATTAAGGGGCAAAATAGATGGTGATTTGAGATACATGAAAGCCCCAGAACCAAAGAAAAGAAGAACCACAATTATATGAGTGCTGCAGGTGCTGAAGGCTTTGGATCTACCCTCTGTGGAACGAATGTGAAGGATGCTAGACAGGATGAGGGCATAAGAAATGAAGATGGTGACAATGGGTATTCCAATGTCAATGGCCACAACAATAAAGACCACCAGCTCATTTGCATAATTTCTGTTGCAGGAGAGCTCAAGAAGGGGAAGGATGTCACACATGAAATGATTAATAAGGATGTCAGAGCAGAAGGTCAGACTCATTATGCTTCCTGTGTGAGCCATGGCCCCAGTGAGGCCCATCACGTAGACACCTAACAAGAGGAGTGAACACACCTGGGGAGACATGGTGACCGTGTACACCAGTGGGTTACAGATGGCAACATAGCGGTCATACGCCATTGCTGAAAGGACAAAGGACTCAGAAATGACAAAGAAGCAGAAGAAAAAGAGCTGAGTCATGCACCCAGCATGCAAGATCCTGTTCTTCTTGGAGATAAAACTCATCAGCATTTTGGGGGTGATGGTAGTGGAGTAAGATAAATCTATTATGGAGAGGTTGAAGAGGAAGAAGTACATGGGGGTGTGCAGGTGAGAGTTCAGCCCTATCAGGAGGATCAAGCCCAGGTTCCCCAGCATGGTGATCAGGTAGAAACCTAGAAACAGGAGAAAGAGTGGAATTTGAAGTCCTGTCTCATCTGTTAAGCCTGTGAGGATGAACTCTGTCACAGAAAAGTTTCTGGCTGCCATTTTCCTCTTCAGAGTGTTATCTGTGGGGTCAAGAAAGAGGACCTGTTCAAATGGTATCTTTGACAGTGAGAAATAGGAATAAAATGGCTAAAGGGGAAGTGGGAAGGGGAGGGGAAATGAAATAAGAGAAAAGAAAAAATGTGGAAAAAAAATGGAAACAAAGTCTTTGTGAATAGGGAAAGGTGAAGGGGGTGAAGGGAGGGCAGGAGTATGTGGAGAAAACAAGAACCAAGACGTATCATGTAAAGGTACAAGATCCCAGTGATAGATGTAACTTTATTGTTTGCTTTAAATGTATTGATAAACTTAATGAAAAACAAAAGAAAAAGAAAAGAAGACCACTTTGAAACAAATGGTGACCCTTCTGCATCTCTCCCATATTCTTGAAAAAGGAATCCATAAAATAAGGAAGAATTTTCCCATTTGCTATGAGTAGTACCAAACAACCAGGTGAGTTTAACCTCTAGTGCTGCACACAAGTCAATAGAATGAGGTGCTGCTTCCAGTAACAAGAGCTGGTGCTTCTCAGAAAAGATCACTGCAAACTAGCTGGGTTTCTTTTAGATTTTGAAAAAAGCCCCTAAAGGTATGCAGTGAAGTCTGTCCTTCCCTCTTTGGACTCTGCTTCAATTGCTGCACGTGTATCTCTTAGCTGTCCTGACAGGTAAAATTACCATGGATATGGGTCAGTGTTTTGAGTTCAGAATGTCATTATATATCTGTAGCTGGTGTTGTTTTACTTCCAAATGTTTTTAAATCATATAATTCACTTAAAATTTTTAATTGACACAGAGGTTGTTTTTTTCTAAGATCTCTTAATAATTTTTACACTAGTATCTATTTAAACCTTTCTGTAAGAGGCTGTGTTATGGGATCTAATACAGATGAGAAAACTGAGATGAAGGATCTAGCCTAAAGACACAAAAGTACTGAGCTTCACTCCAAAGAACTTTGGCAGTCTGACTCAAAGTTTGCTTTTGTAACCACAATGTTACATCACAGACTATGGTCAGGCAGGCACTCACCTTCTTCATTTAGAGCTGACGTTATATTCTCTACTGTCTCTTGTCCAAATTTTCCTGGGAACAACAAAAACCTGGTGAATAAAAATAACAATTTTGTCTTCAGAGCCTGACTTTCCTAGCCTGAATGAAAAAATCAAAATCTCTAATTATCTAATGTCTTTTTCTGCACTGAAGAACACAACTTACATTTGTTAGTTTACCCAAGAGCACCTCCAACTTCCAGAAAAGTGACAGCATTTATTCCTTACCTGTAGATAAGAGAAGAATAAACACTTTGAGTCCCAATTACAGGTCTCAGCGACCTTATTTTGGAGGTGGTGATGTTTCCTCACACTATACTTCTTTTTTAAAAAATGAAATATATTTGTTTATTCTTTGGAACTGATTCATGTGACTTTTAGAGACAATTATTTATTTCAATGAACATTTATCCAGTAGCATTAAGAGAAAAATGATTACAAAAATTGATTGTCATTACCATTTATATACATTGGGGGGGCGCAGGGCATCAAACTCAGGATCTTTTGCTTGTGAGGCAGGCAGTGGTACCTCTAAGCTAAATCCCCAGAACAGCCATTTATATTTTTTAATACCCACTCATGTACCTATAGTGGTTAAGTTTGATTGCATCAACTCGATTGGCTTGAGAGGCACCTGGAATATAGTTTGGAGAAGATTTCTGGATGTGTCTGGTGGGTTATGAATGTGGGATCTTGCATCTATATTTGGTCCCTGCCCTCATCCTCCTGGTGTTGTTTCCCTGCTCTGCTTTCCAGCGTCCATGAACTGTGAACCTTTGCTCTGCCATGCCTTTCTACCTTGTTGTTTTTGCCAGCTACCCTGTACTGTATCTCTTGAAACCACAAGCAAAATAAATCTCTCTTCTTTTAAGGTGTGTTAGATATTGTGTCTCAGAGAAAGTGAAGCTCACTAATACAGCAGTAACCCAGTGCCCTCGTAGCAACTCCTCCCTGCAAGTTTCAAAGCACTATATAAATGTGTCCTATTTATTCCTCAGGAAAATGAAACCCATAGGAGAGGCCATTTACTCACAGAGATGAAATGTATCAGAGCCCAGAGTCATGTCTAGGTCTATCAGACTCAAGCCATTTATCTGAGTTCTAGATTAATCTAACTCCAGAAGCTTCAGATCCACTTAAATCTATAAGGTAAGATCTTTGTCTGCTCAGACCTGACAGTCACTTGGAGAATAACAAATGATATCCAATAAATTTAATTTTAAAAAAGAAAAGACATGATAAGAGACAGGAAAGTCTAATGCACAGGGTTAATATGATTTAGAATAAAATATTGAATAATTTATTCATATTGAAATTTATTCCAGAAATTAATTGTACTACCCCCACTTCAATAACAAAAGAAGACTTCATAAAATCAAAAATATGCAGAAACACATAATAAAATTTGACCCATAGGCATAAAAGAAAAATACATTCAATAGAAGCAAATTCACATAAGACCTAGATGTTGGTATTAACATACAAACTTTTAAAATATTATAATTTTTTATTTAGATAAAATGGCAAAATTGACTAATGGTAAATACCAGCAAAATATTAGAAACAATAAAAATAACCTAGTGAATTTTCAATCAGAATGAGGGATTCATTGGGTTGGCTTAATAGCAGACAAAATCAAAAGATCAGTGAAGGTAAGACACATCAATAGAATATATCCATACTAAGTTCAAATCAGAAAAAATAATTTGAAAGAAAGAACATAGTAATCAAAGCCTTTTTAACAATGCTAAGTAGTCCAATATATGTATAGTCAGAGTTTCAAATACTCAATTGAATAACAATGATGTAGAAGGAATTTTTTTAAATAATAGGTGAAAAATGGTTCATCAATTAAATTTGATTTAATTGAATCAAAATGTTCAGGAAATCATAAGCAAAATAAGTTCAAAATATACCACAAATGGATACTTTGTACTCAACTGCGGAAAAATCACAGATAAAGAGGGAAAAGCCTTAAAAACAACCAGAGACCACACTACAAAAAATGAGGAGAGAAAAAAGTAAATCCAAATGAAAGTTCAGATATGCAGAAAAAAATACAGAACACTGTAAATGGTGTATATGTGGATATATATATATATATATATATAAAACTACATTTTACTTTGTTCTTTCAATTTTTACTTTTCATGTTCATTCACTGTTTAAAGCAATAGGAAAATAATTCATACATAATAAAAATAGAGAGGTACCATTAAAATTTCAAAGAAGTTTGATTTTAAAAGACTGCTGATTATGTATGATTCTGTAGAAAAACTACAGTCAACAAATATTGATGGTAAATTTCAAAATAACAAGTAGAGGATTCTGAATGTACCAAACCCAAAATATAATAAATGTTTAAAGGTATATATATGCAAACTATCTTACATGAACATTACACATTCTATAGTGTATTAAAACATGACACTGTAGCCCTAATTATAAAATTATTATATCTAATACAAATATTCTTAAAACCCAACAGAAGACCTGAAATAAAATACAGAAAAGAGACTCAAATAATCCAAGAAAAAATATGAATTCTCGCTTTTTAAATAAATTCCATTTGACCTAGCTATTACAATGATACATGCACGTGTTTATAGCTGCACAATTCAAACTAACTAAATTTTGAAAATGGCCTATTGATGGATGAAGAAAATGTAGTACTTACACACACTGGAATACTATTCTGCCATGAAGAAAAATAAACATGAGCCTTTTGCAGGAAAATGGACGCATCTTGAGACTGTAGTACGAAGTGAAATAAATCAGACACACAGACTGAAATACCACATGATTCCTCTTCTATGACAAACCCAAATTATAACTAATGAGCAACATAAAAGATAAATATGAGAAAGTATAAAGACAGGTCTTTTTTCTGAGAAGAAAAACAAGAGATGGAGAGAGTGGGAGGGAGAAAAGGGAAAGGGCATAAAAAAAGAAATTAAGATGTGCTATACACTTACACCAACTCAACCCAAGGAGTGCAAACTTTATGTACTGCAAACATGTATAATAAAAAAGTGAAAAAATAAAAATGTGTTAGCACATTAAAATATATAAATAAATCAACATTATTCACCATATTAATATAGCACTATATAAACATCCCATCAGATAAAAAGCATTTAACAAAAACCAACACTTCCTCATGGTAAAAGCACTCAACAATGAAGAACTGGAGAAAAACATCCTAAAACTGATAAAAGATGTCCTTTGAAAACCTAATATCATGCTCAATAGTAAGGTACTAAATATTTTCATCGTGAGACCACTAAGAAGTAAAGAACATTCCCTCCAATAAATTTTGTTTAATTGCATATGGGAAATTCTAGCCCCCTCAGTAAGAAAAAAACATGCAGCTTCCCAACAAACACACTCAAAAAGAATAAGAAAATTGAGACTTTACAAAATAGCAGTCAAAATGTCGACCATATATATAATCAAACTTCCTTGACTGTCTCTACTTTCCACTAGTCAATGTGAACACTGTCCATTGACACTCTGTTTTACCAGATCATCATAGAAAAGTTTTCCAATATAAGTGTATGTTTTCTCTGTTTTCTTTGCATACAGCAGTTTACAGGTCAGAGAAAAGATATGAAAACCTATATTTAAGGATGACCTAAGTGAACAAAGGAAAAACAAATCCATAAGCAATTTTTGTGCCAATCATTACATTTTTATGTGTGTGTACACAGCAGTCTCTGCTTACCTATCAACACATTTCCAACCAATATTCCACAATATTATTTGTGAATTTACACAAGAGTTTGCTGTCTTAAAGCAGCTGTAATGAATCTCAATGCCTGCACTTAATCCCATTATAAATAAATGATAAGTAGAGCAAGGCAAGTAACTACTACTTTTACAAACTTCCTTAGACAGCTAACGGTAAAGAAGACCTCAGGGACTCATTAAAATCTTCCCTTTCTATGAAAGCCTTAGAGGATTTTTGTTGCAGATGATGCAACGGTGGGAAAATTTCCTCTAACTTGATGTCATTTCAGAGATTATAGTCATGAAAATGTTATTTCATAAGCATTTCAACTGTGGCTTCTACAAAGTCAGCTTCACTGGCAACTAGCTACAGTATAAGCCAGAAACTGTGTCTAAAGAAATATTTTGATATGTTCATTTTTATAATCCCTTTTCCAAACCCTAATCTTTGTTCCATAAATTGATTCTTTGCTTTAATTATTTCTAAAACATACTAACATAGAGTATATGTTTATACATTTATGTGTGTATGTTATTAATATATAATGTATGCTCATAAGTTGTACATGTTTATATATCAGGAAATATAAATATTTTTCTGTTCTTTAAACATTTATCAATGCTTATACATATGTCTTAGAGTTTTGAGAAACCCTCAAAGAGATCTAGTATGGCCTTTAGTGATCTGTTCATTACTACACACTTGAAAAACACAATAACAACTGTTAATTCCAAAAAGAAGGAAATGTCTGGTTTGACAGCTAATATGAAAGCTCACAGATCATCCTTTAAAGTAGGCTCCACTCCTTAAAAGGTAAGCAAAATTAATTTAACTAAATAGGAATCATTTAGGAGAATATTTATGTAATATTTGATAAATGTTTAGCTTTGGCATCATTAACATTTTATTATTCTAAGTTTAGGGTAAAAGGTATGGTTTAATGTCCTGAAGGACCTGCATCTTCACAGAGACATTCCAATATTTTCTTTCCTACCTCTTTCTCATCTTCTTCATCCTCTCCCACATTTCATTTATCCCTGGGCCTATGCATTTCTTTTTCTTTTGTGAGTGTTTAGAGAATTAACCTGTTCAACAACTTTGTCTGAGTCCTATATTTGTAATTTTGATCCACATATTTTTATTTAGCTCATCAATGGTATCTAGTCACTCTACTAAAGGTTTCCAAAAGGTTGTCTTAGTGGGACCACTAAGATTTAGGGGTAAAAGAGCAGTTTAGGCATGTGAACTGTCAAGTCAATCAAAGCTCCCTGCCAGAATCAACTGGTAAGAATAAAATCTAAACTCAACAAAACAACAGCATTAGAGACAAAAAAAACAAAGAAAAGATACAACTGAAAGTAAAAAAAGTGTAGAAACAAGGCAAAATGGCATCATACTTTTGAGTCCCTAACAGAAAGTAAGAGTGTTCTATAACCACAAAATTAGAAAATTTGTAATTTGACATAAAAATTAATAATATAAAAGTATCAAGGTGAAATCCTATACAAAGTTATTGTAAGAAAAATGAATTATTTTCTTACAGAAATTGAAGAATAAGTAACAGATATGGTCACAAGTAAATACTATAATATTATTTCAAAATAAGCTGAAATACATTATGAAAATGGTATGTTATAAATGAACACTAAGATATAGAATTTTTTAAATGAATTAAAATATAGACTTTGGTGAATTAGGAAAATAGATAAATGATTCCATGAGTTAAAATTGAACTAGTATGGACAGAAAAGAAACACCTTAAGAGAAAGAGAAGGCAAAAGAGGAAAAATAAAACCAAAATGAAATAATAAAGAATAACAAAAAAATAACAAAGTTAGAAATTGGGCAATAAAAACTAAATAGAATAGACAGCAAGCCACAAAGGAAAAATCCAGGCAAAAAGAACACAGCAGATAATTTTAAAAGATACTTCAATAGGAAGAAAAGGGCTAAAGGTGTAGGGAAAGTGGAAAGGGTAGGCGAAAGGTAATAAGAGAAAAGAAAAAAATGAAAAAATGGAAGTAAAGTATTTGTAAATAGGGAAGGAAGGAGGGGGTGAAGGAAGGGCAGGGACAAGGGGAAAAAATGAGAACCAAGACCCATTATGTAAAGGTACAAGATCCCAATGATGAATGTAACTGTACTGTATATGTAAAAATCTACCAATAAACTCAATGAGAGGGGAAAAAAAGAAAAAAGATATTTCAAGAAACTCTTCCTGGTCTTCAAAAAAATAGATTTTAAGTGATGTGTTGCATCAAAATAATACACATAAGAAAATTGTCTCAGAATTTTAAAAAAATCCAAATAATATTACTGGGAACTTTATAATGGAAGGGTGAGAGAGAAGGGGGGAGAGAGAGAGAGAGAGAGAGATCCTTTGAAAACTGTGTAGTCTTAATCTCCTAAGTTATTTGAAAAGATCTAGAAACAATGATGAATCCAGAAGCAGTGAGACTGTAGTTTCTAGTTTGTGTTCCTGAACTAACATTTCTCTCACCAAAAGAAACTAAGTTTGGCGCCAGGGATTTAGCTCAGTGGTGCCAAAAAGAAAAGGAGGGGAGGGAGGGAGGGAGAGAGAGAGAATTGATCAGAGTGGTTTCATAATGGGCAGAAACAAGAAAAGAAAGGAGACAAGGAGATCCATTCAAAGATCTACCAAAGCAGAACAGAAAGAAAAAGGGGAACAACGTGACATGCTATGATACAATGATGAAATGCAAAGCAGGATTCAGAATCCTTTTTGGATTGAGAGAGAACAACAGGAAAAAGGGCACAACTCAAATTTCATTTAATTAAGTACCCGAATAGGGAAATAGAAAGAGGATGGGACAAGGGGAAAATTAGATTAAAGGGAAAAGAGCTAGATTTTAAACAAAATGTTAAAAAGCTAGCAAGGACTCCAATTAACAAAAATCAGAAATTAGAAAACTGGATATCAGAGCTTCAGTGAAAAGAACCAGACACTAATTAGGGTATCATTTGGCCAACAGTCATCACACAAAAGTGAGGATACTGCTGCACAGACAAGTGTTTAAAACAAAATAATAGCCAGAATCATCAATGGCAATAACTGAATCATTCAAAAGCTAACAAACAAGAAGAGGAAACTAACCAAATGAAAATGTAATAACCGATGGCAAGAGTTTGAGGGAAACGTACAATTAAACCTCAAATGTATTTTTTGTTCCAGGGTAAACCTGCAAAAGTCATTTAAGCCAATTAAAACAATATCCCTGTGCAAGTGCCTGTGTGGATTAATAATACTTCAATAAATATTCATTTAGTAAATATTAGCTGAATTTGTAAAACATCAACATGTTCAATTTAGAAAGTGATGGATAAATAGTGTTATGAAGGAGTTACTGAGAATAACTGTGAATTAAGTCATTCTCTTGTCCTCCTATTCACTTATATTTCCATGTCACTTTTACTAGACTCAGTCTAACAATGCTGTATAATTTATTCATTATTTCAAAATTATTTTCTCTAAATCTCAACTGCATTAAAAGCTTGACCAAGGAAAACTGTAACCTTGTTGTACACTAACACATTCTTTACTCACCAGGTTTTTCTGTCTGTTTGTTTTTGCTTTTTTTGGCATATTCCAGTTATTCCTCAAATCTAGTTGAGCTAAGTGTGTAACTCAGTGGTAGAATGTTCACATAGAATGTGTGAGGCCCTGGATTCCATACCCAGTCCTGGCAAAAAAAAGGCAGGAGAAGGGCCTTGAAAAGGAAGGCAGGGGGAGGGGGAGGGGGAGAGGGGAGGAGAAAGGGAAAGAAATGAAGGAAATTTCCCTAACTGAATGTTATGGACTTCTGTGTAAATATAAAGGAATAAAAATCCACAATGCAAACCTATAATTCCAGATATCTTTCTAACTAAGTAAAATAACTTAGCAAAAATTTTGATAAGCAGACTTTATTGTCACCAAAAATCAAGTAATATGAGTTACACATAACTGGGCTTACTGAAACTAATTTAGAAGACTTTATTATGTTAACATTGATACTGAACACAAAGATACCAGAAGATTTCTGCCTGTCAAAGTCAAGATGTTTATAGAGCAAAATTTTCCTTTTCTTTTTCTTTCAAGTTCTGGCACAGGAGAGTAAATAAGTTTAGAAATTCTGTAAAGAATTTAGACTTTTCAAGAAACTCAAAGGTCTTCAAATTGAAGACCTTTTTCTTAAAGGAGAGCTTAAAATTCAGGAAAAGTGCTAATAAAGCACAGTTGTACTAATAAAACAAAAATACTTTAAATGTTTGAAGTGGGAAAATCACAAATTCAAGTCTTGCTTAGACAAATAACCAATTTAGCAGGACTCTCTGGAAATTCAAAAATACACACATAATTGAAGAACTAGGGCTATAGCTCAGTGAGAGGGCCTTGGGTTCAATGCCTATTAAAATACGCTTATGCTCTCACACATGTAAATATCTATAAGAAGTATAAAGCATACAAAATATAGTAGCACTCTGTGAGGAACTGTAATATGTTGGATTAGTTTTTTGTAATTTAAATTAAAACCATTCAAATACAATTTACTGGAAGGAGACAAGTGCCTTGATGATTAGAGACAGAATTATACTAAGTATAAGGAGATATCTTAATTAATAAATTAAACATTAAATTAAATTTTTTACATGTACAAAGAAACTAAACAATGTAAAGAAAGTAATGGAGTACTTGTTGGATAGATACACCTCTATACCCTAATTGCAGATGAGGAAGACTACAATTTCTCTTTTTTTATATGATGAAAAAATAAAATAAAATTTCATAACAAAATAATAAGAGAGTAACAATAGTTAATACACTGTATCGTTATCTCCAAAGTAATTGAAGTACTACAATACATAGGCCAAAAAGATTCTTAGAAAAGAGAAACAAACAGATAATAAACAAAAGCATTCTTTTCAATGAACTAAATTAGTAGTATACATGAAACAAATTAGTATGGGTATACTAAAATATTTTTGAAATAGTGGAATAGTTAATTTGCTAAAGTATTTGAAGATCTCCCTACTTTCTATTTCTCTCTCTTCTATTTTGCTCTTTATTTGTGTTTCTCATGTAACAGAAACCATGTGATATTTGAGCTTGTGTGTCTGACTTATTTCACTTAACATTATGTTCTCAGGTCACATCCTTTTACCTAAGAATGCCTCAAGTTTATCTTTTTTATTATAGTGTAGTACTTCATTGTGTACAAATACCTCTTTCCTTATCTATTCACCTGTTGATGTACAGATATGCTGTTTCCAAGATCCAGCCATTATAAATTGTGCTACAATAAGCATATTTATGCTTGTACCTCTGTAACATGATGATTTTAACTCTTTTGAAGATATAGGAGGGCAACAACTGGGTTAATGGAATTTCTACTTTTAGTTTTTTTTAGAAATCTCCACAATTATTTCCACAGTGGTTGTACTAGTTTACATTCCTAGCAACAGTTCCTGTTTTCCCCACATTCTAGTCAGCATTTGTTATTACTAGTTTTTTATGATAAACTGTAATTTCTAGGGTGGATGTGGAAAAAAGAGGATGGAGCGTGACTTGCTGAAAGATAAGGGGAACAAGCTCTGCTCTTGCATAATGGAGTGACTATAGCTAATAATGTATTGTTACTGCACAACTGAAGAGTGGGAAAGAAAACCTCATGCTATGTTCCAATATTTCACATAGGTTTCTCTTTACTTTAGTGACTTTAGTCTGGCGACAATCTTAACTTGAGGCAATATGTGATCCTAGATGGTCCTATGGCTTAGAAATATAAATATCTGGTTATGGTGATACAGGCTGAAAAAACCAGTGAGCTGTGTTTTCCAAGAAAATTTCTCCTCTACAAAAGAAAACTGAAACCTGTATTATACATCAACAATGCTCTTGAATAGATCAGATCAGATGTTGTTACGATTGGTGAGTGTCTTTCAGTTCTATTTTACTTGAAACAGGTGACATAATAAAATATTTCATTTTATTCCCTTTCAAGGCACATCATTTATCTGTTTTTTTTCCAACTTCTAGCCACTGTTTGTTCTCCTATGACAGCTAAATATTGATAACTTTCGACCTTCTTCTCTTGCACTTTATTTATGAACTCTGAAATATGTTGCACACTCCTGTGCCTCAAAGACATGCTACTAATGTTATCTGAATCTGGATGTCTATCCGCATCTGAACACCAAAGATCCCCCAAAAAAATTTAACTCATTAGAAACTGATGCCAGGAAAAACCTTGAAAAGAATTTCATGAAGAAAAATAAAATTTATATCTGGGTTAAAGAGTCAATAAGAAAACTAGAAACCACACAGATCGTTGATAAACTGCACAAAATGCAGAGAAGAAAACAAAGCAATTTGAGTAGTTTTTGTTTATTTTAAACCATAGATGATTTTCCCCCTTTTTTTGCCCCGTTAAGTTTATTGGTACATTTAGAGCAAACAATACAGTTACATTTATCATTGAGATCTTTTACCTTTATATGATATATGTTGGTTCTTATTTTTCCCCATACCCCTGCCCTCCCTTCACCCCTTCACCCTTCCCTATTTACAAACAATTTGTTTCCATTTTTTGCTTTTTTCATATCTTTCTTTTCCCATCTTTCCTTTCCCCTCCCCTTCCTACTTCCCCCTTAGCCATTTTCTTCCTATTTCACCCTCCCAATTATACAATTTGAACTTTATTTACACTTTTAGTTTTCCACACCAGAGAAACTATGAGGTATTTACTCAAGTGTGTCTTATTTATTTCACTTGAGAGTATGGCCTCAATGTGCATCCATTTAACTATAATACTCTTTCTAAATCCTCTTTCTTAATTAGTGACACCAATTTTTCAGCTATTTTATCACTCACATCAATAATAAAGTCAAATTAATCCTAATTTTCCAAGCAGTGAAGCTAATTAACTGAAAATCTTACACTGAAAACTAATTTACCAACAGGCTAATTTATCAAAAACCAATTCACTAAGTACAAAAATTGCAAAACTTCTCTGTTCCTTTTAACAATTAATCTTTTATTCCAGGGGCAGTAACACATGCCTATAATCTAAATAGGGACTACTAAAGTAGAGGAATTGTTGGAGGTCAGGTTAGGCTACATGGTGAGACTCTGCCTCAAAAAGTCAAAGCACACTTGTTTTTTACAAGTACATTTTACATGTACATTAGAGAACTGTAAAATACTATTAACATAAAGCAGAAAATTAAAATCATCCATATTTCTATAACACAAAAATAATCACTGTTGCTATTTGGATGCAAAATATTTGATTTTAAATTACATTATATTTTTCACACTTCGTGTCATTCCCACCTTTTCATATCAATAAACACCAAAAGATTGCTTTAATGTTTTCATGATCTCCCTTACATAGGAATTCTACCACTTATCAGTTCTTTGTTGATATTTTACAATATCAAACTCATGATGTTAAACACTTCTGAGATGAATGCACATTTTTTGACACTTAACCCCATTTTAAATTTTATATTTTTCATTAACACATAATAACTATACAGTGTGCAACTTATAACGTGCAGGGTAATGTTTCAATATAGGTATACACTGTATAATGATGAAATCAAAGGAATTGACATATTTCTCATCAACATTCATCATTTCTTCATGATGACAACATTCACATTTTTCTCTTCTAGCTATTTTGAATGTTCAATATGTTATTATCTATCATCATTCTGTTAGGCAAAAAACACCAGAATTTCTTCTATCTTCCTGCAACGTTGTACCAATTAAACAAATCTCTTTACCCTCTTTCTCCATATCCACCCCACAGTCTTTTGACCACCATTCTATTCTCTGCTATGAGAACATTTTATGATTTCACATATGAGTAAGTTTATACAGTATTTATTTATTTGTGCCTATTTCTTCTCAGCCTTTTGGCTAAGATCAAGCATAGCATTTGTGTCTGACTTAGTTCACTTGTTTTCTGTGGGCAAATTCCTGTGTGTAAATTGCTATATCTACTGATTTTTTTTAAGTCACTGTACTGCTCATCAAAGGCTCACTTCAGTTATACTCCTACCATTAATAATATATGAATATAACTTTTCCTGTCTTTCCAGATATTTCCTATAAAATTGAGTCAATTGGATGCTAAAATACCATGGTATTATTTTAATTTTCTTTGATTAAAAATTATGCTGGGTTTCAGGGATTCATTTTTGTTTCTTGGCCTTGGCCATTTACATGTTGTATGTGAGCACTTATTAAGATATAATTGATACATAATAAAACATATATTTTATGCATACAGTTCAGTAATTTTTGACAAATGTATTTATGCAACTACCACTCAATCCAGATATATGATCCAGATATATAATTCATTACCCCAAAAATTCCCAATATAATGAATGACACCATCTTTGGCCCTGGGCTACTACCACCCATTTTCAACTACTGTACATTATTTTCCCTCTTTTCAAATTCCATAAAAATGTTATTCAGTTTATACACTTTTATGTCAAATTTCTTTCACTCAGAATAAATTTTCAAGCTTCATTCATTTGCTTGCCAGTAGTGACCACCATTTTATTGCTGAGTAGTTTTCAATGATATGAATAAACTCTCTGGTTGAGGGAAATCTGGATTGCTTCTGAGCAATGACTAGCGTAAGTTAAGTTACTATGAATATCCATATACAAGTCTTTTTGTGAGCATATTTTTCCATTCCACTTTGTTAGATACCTAGAAGTGGATTTTCTATATGGAAAGGAATGTGTAATTTATATTTTACATAAATCTACCAAAGTCTCTTCCAAAGGGCTTATGCTATTTTGTACATTCACCAGCAGTAAATGAGAGCACCAGGTGCTCATCAATTATTATTTTTCAGTACTTTTAATTTAGCCATTCAGTGGCTATGAAATGGTTAGGATGATTTTATTTAAAATCGGTTCCCTGATTATTGATTACATAGTTATTGTCATTATATAGCTTATTGGACTATTTTTTTCTCATTTTTAAATCTGGCTAAGTCTTTTGACAAATATATATTGAAAAAAATTTCCTAGTAAATGGTTCTTAGTAGCATACTTCAAGAAACAGACTAAAATTTAATTAAGTCTAACTTATATTGTGATTAGTGCTTTTTTTTCCTGTCTAAAATTCTGTGCCTAGCACAAGGCCACCTCAGTGAGCAAAGGGACACAGCAATTGAAACCTAATATCCAATAATTCATAACATTACTAGGTAAAGCCATCATAAAAGTAATAATTGGACCAAGTGGCCCATACTTTATCCAAGATTCTGTTTTTAGTGCTTTCCACATACTTCTTCTTTTATGACAGTTTCATTCAACATAAAGAAATACCTAGTTGGGGGGTTTTTTTCAGCTGCCTGCCTGCCTGCCTGTCTGCGATCACCCGGCGGCGTGCATGCGAGCTCCCGGCCTGCGCGACAACAGACTCAGGAAGGAAGGTAGCCACGCGGGCGCCCTTCAAACACCCACACGACGCCCCCCCCCCGTTCTCAAAACTCCTGATCGGGCCAGTCCTTAGACCAACTCTGCAGAGGCATAGGTTCCCATGAAGGGTAGTTTTCTGAGCTCCGAACTTTGAACATCTTTAAAGAAAGGGCAGGGGAAACCTGTAATAGAACGGAGTGGAGTTCAACCCTGAGGGTAAGGAAACTAAAGTTAGGCCTTGTAGATTGTGTTCAGTCTCAGTCGTGAGGAACAGCCATTGGCTAGCTAAGACCAGGGGATTGGGTTCCGCATATGACTGTGCATGTGGTATAATATGAGATCAGAGAGAGCCTGAAAGAGGACCTTCAAATTCTTTTTCTTTCCCTCTCTCTTTTCTCTTTTTTCCTCTTTCCACCCTAAAATTTCTTTCTTTTTTCTGTCCTCTCTCTCCAACTCAGTCTCTTGCTCCACCATAGTGTCCCTCATCTCCCTTTTTATTCCAGTTCCTGAATAACTCAGACTTCTTTTATTATTTTTTGTTTTTAGGAGGGGTTTCTCTTTATGTTCTTTTCTCCAGTCATTTTACCTCACTCATGGCTCTGTACCTTCAAGGGAAGGCAAGCGCCTGTTACTGTTAAGGGGATATATTCCTGTCCTTATTCCTGCACTCTCTCTATCCCCCCTGAAGTTAATAGCTTTGTAAAGATAGTAAGGTAATTCTACAACCTCTGGATTCACTTCAAACCTGCTCTAATTCTTTCACTTATCTAATCCTCTTGTTCTAAGTCGAACCCCCCATCCTAAATGGTAAAGATGCCATATTGAAAAGAATATTCACTGCAAACATACTATGAGCTGCTTCTTGAAATTAATCTAATTCACATGAGTTAAAGGTGATACATTAATGACTACCATAAGTGGTCAGTTGGCAAGCTGTGCCTGATCCTATTGGGCTGCTGAATGTATCAATTGGGACAAAGAGTGGTGATTGATTTAAAGAGTTGTTTTCTCTGATATTATGAAAACGAGAATGTCTATGAGTCATTAGAAACTCAAAAGCTAAAACGCAACTATATTAGGAAGATTTAAGTAATACCCAGAAATTAAAGAAGGACAACCCAACAATAAAAATAAAAATGAGAAAACACTTAAGCAAGACACAAAAACAAATATCCAGTTCACCAATAGCAAATAGTAGGACAAATGAGGATGAAAAGTCTGATAGTGAACCAACAGGACTCCCTGGACCCATAGCACAGGAGGTAACAAAATTGATCAATCAGGCTCTAGAAAAATTCAAATCAGAAATAATTTCCCAGCTAGCCAGAGAGATGATGAGCAAAATAGAAGTCATGATTCGAGACTCTAGAGCAGAAACTGAGAAAAAAATAGATGAGCTCAAGACTGTGATAGAAGCCATGAAGACTCAGCATAAGAAAGACATGGAAACAATGAATGCCCAACAGAGGAAAGAAATGGAATCCATAAAACAGATTCAAACAGATATCCAGGAGATTAAAAACTCTATTGAAAGTGTACGAAACAGAATAAAAGATTGCGAAGATAGAATTTCAGATATAGAAGATAGGATAGCAGTCAGTGACCGTGAAAAAAGAGGTCTATTAAAAACAGTAAGGGATCATGAGAAATCAATCCAACAACTCCTAGACGATACAAAGAAAAATAACATAAGACTGATAGGAATTCATGAAAAAACAGGAGAAAACACAAATGATATAAAAAAGCTCTTCACAGAATTAATGACAGAAAACTTCCCAAACAGAAGGGAAGAATTAGACATACAGATAAGTGAGGCATATAGAACCCCAACTAGCCACGATCAAAAAAAATCTACACCTAGACATATAATAATCAAGATTCCAGAAATCCAACAGAAAAACAAAATACTACAAGCAGTAAGAGAAAAGAAACAAATCACATGCAAAGGGAAGCCCATTAGAATCACAGCAGACTTTTCAACACAAACCCTTAGGTCAAGGAGAGCCTGGAGTGAGGTATTCCAAGTCCTAAAAGAAAAGAATCTCCAACCTAGACTTTTGTATCCTGCAAAACTCTCTTTCAAAATAGATGGGGAAATAAAATACTTCCACGACAAAGAGCACCTGAGAAATTTCATGAACACCAAACCAGCACTGCAAGGAATTCTAAACAATATCCTAGAAAAGGACAACGAAATTCACAATAACATGAGGCCCAACAGACCAAATCAAATAGGCAAGGCAAGAAACTAAAAGGAGATGGGAGAAAAAGTAAAAAGAGTCAACAAATGGACAAAAACATGACAAGAATAAGTCAAAATATATCAGTTGTAACCATCAATGTTAATGGCCTCAATTCACCAATCAAGAGAAACAGATTGGCAGAATGGATTAAGAAGCAAAATCCAACAATATGTTGTATACAAGAAACACACCTAGTGCAAAAGGAAGTCCATAGACTGAAAGTGAAAGGATGGAAAACAATTCTCCATGCGTCAGGAGTCCAGAAAAAAGCAGGGGTAGCAATCTTATTCTCAGATAAAGTAAATTTCAAACCAAAACTCATTAAGAGAGACAAAGAAGGACACTACATCCTTGTAAAGGGAACAATTCAAGAGGAAGAGCTGACAATCATAAACATATATGCACCAAATATAAATGCCCCCAACTATATAAAACAAATATTAAGTAACATGAAAAACCAAATAAGCACTAATACAATTGTAGTGGGGGATTTAAATACCCCACTATCACAAATTGACAGATCTACTAGGCAGAAAATCAACAATGAAATAATAGAACTGAACCAAGCTTTGGAACACATGGACTTAATAGATGTTTATAGAGTATTCCACCCCCAAAAACCAGAATATACATTCTTTTCGGCTGCACATGGATCATTCTCCAAAATAGACCACATACTGGCTCACAAAACAGGTCTAAATAAATGCAAAAAAATTGAAGTCATCCCCTGTTTATTATCAGATCATAGTGCAATCAAACTAGACATCAATAGCACAAGAAACTATAGAAACTTCACAAGCACATGGAAACTGAACAACACTCTCCTAAACAATCAATGGATTACAGAGGAAATTAAAGAAGAAATTAGACAGTTTTTACAAATAAATGAGAATGCCAATACAACATACAGGAATCTTTGGGACACAATGAAAGCAGTTCTACGTGGAAAATTCATAACATTGAATGCCCACACTAGGAAAACAGAGCGGGCTCAAATAAACAACTTAACGATGAAACTTAGACTCCTAGAAAAACAAGAGCAAGAAAAACCCAAAGCTCGAACAAGAGAGGAAATTATAAAGATCCGAGCAGAAATCAATGCAATTGAAATTAAGAAAACGATACAAAAAATAAATGAAACAAAGAGCTGGTTTTTTGAAAGAATAAATAAAATTGACAAACCCTTAGCTAATCTTATCAAAAAAAGGAAAGAAAAGGCTCAGATCCATGCAATTAGGAATGAAAAAGGCGAAGTCACAACAGATCCGAAAGAAATCCAGAGGATCATGAACACCTACTTTGAGAACCTGTACTCTAATAAAATGGAAAACACAGAAGAAATGGACAGATTTCTAGATACTTATGAATTACCAAAGTTGAACGAAGAAGATAAAAACATTTTAAACACCCCAATCACAATCAGTGAAATTGAAAATGTAATTAAAAACTTACCAACAAAGAAAAGCCCAGGCCCTGATGGATTCACTGCTGAATTTTACAAGACATTTAGAGAAGAACTACTACCATTACTCTTCAAACTTTTCAATGAAATTGAAAGAGAAGCTATACTTCCAAATTCATTCCTGGAAGCAAGTATCACTCTGATTCCCAAACCAGAGAAAGATACAACCAAAAAGGAGAACTACAGACCAATCTCCTTAATGAATATAGATGCAAAAATCCTTAATAAGATACTAGCAAACAGAATACAGAGGATTATTAAGAAGATCATCCATCATGACCAAGTCGGATTTATTCCAGAGATGCAAGGGTGGTTCAACATACGAAAGTCAGTGAATGTAATACATTATATTAACAAAGTCAAGGACAAAAACCATATGATCCTCTCAATAGATGCAGAAAAAGCATTTGATAAAATTCAACACCCATTCATGATAAAAACCCTGCAAAAAATTGGAATAGATGGTCTATACCTCAATTTAATAAAGGCTATTTATGAAAAACCATCAGCCAACATCATATTGAATGGCCAAAAACTGAAAACCTTCATGTTAAAATCAGGAACAAGACAAGGATGCCCACTATCGCCACTTCTCTTCAATATAGTTCTGGAAACATTAGCCACAGCAATTAGACAAGAGAAAGAAATTAAAGCAATAAAGATAGGAAAGGAAGAAGTTAAACTATCATTATTTGCTGATGATATGATACTCTACATTGAAGATCCAAAAAACTCCACCAAAAAACTTCTAGACTTAATTGACAGATTCAGTAAAGTATCTGGATACAAGGTGAATACCCAAAAATCAATAGCCTTTCTATACACAAATAACAGACAGACAGAAAGAGAAATAAGGGAAAAAATTCCTTTTACAATAGCATCCAAAAAAATGAAGTATCTAGGAATCAATCTAACAAAAGAAACAAAAGATCTCTACACTGAAAACTACAGCACTCTGAAAAAAGAAATCGAAGAGGATATAAAAAAATGGAAAGATATCCCCTGCTCCTGGGTAGGAAGAATCAACATAGTGAAAATGGCCATACTACCGAAACTGCTATATACATTCAATGCAATGCCAATTGAAATTCCAACACTATATTTCACAGAACTAGAAAAAAGAATCCAAAAATTCATTTGGAACCACAAGAGACCTAGAATAGCAAAAGCCATTATAGGCAACAGTCACATGGCACCAGGTGTAACAATTCCCAATTTGAAACTATACTACAAAGCCACTGTGATAAAATCAGCATGGTACTGGCAAAGAAATAGGCCTGAGGATCAATGGAACAGACTGGAAGACACAAAAACAAATGCAGATGTACTCAGCTACCTCATCTTCGACAAAGGAGCTCACCATCCTCAGTGGAGGAAAGATAGCCTCTTTAATAAATGGTGTTGGAAAAACTGGATATCAACCTGTCACAGATTAAAATTAGACCCTTATCTTTCGCCATGCACTAAATTAAAATCCAAATGGATTAAAGATCTAAATATTAAAACAGAAACATTAAACTTGCTGGAAAGTAAGTTAGGCAGAACTCTGGAAGACATTGGTATAGGAAAAGACTTTATGAACAAATCCTCAGTAGCACGGGAACTAGCAGAAAGAATCAACAACTGGGATCTCATCTTACTAAAAAGCTTCTGTACTTCAAAAGAAACCATTAGCAGAACTAAGAGACAATCTACAATGTGGGAAAAAATTTTTACCAGCTGTACCTCAGACAAAGGACTATTATCAAGGATATATAAAGAACTCAAAACAATCAGTCCCCCCAAATATAAAGACCCGATCCAAAAATGGGCATCCGAAATGAACAGACATTTCTCATACAAAGAAGTGAAAGCAGCAAGAAAATATATGAAAAAATGTTCCACATCACTGGTCATTCGAGAGATGCAGATGAAAACAACACTGAGATTCCACCTCACCCCACAAAGAATGGCTGCTATCAAGAAATCACACAATAACAAATGTTGGCGGGGTTGTGGGGAGAAAGGAACCCTCCTCCATTGTTGGTGGGAGTGCAGACTAGTGCAACCACTATGGAAATCAATATGGAGATACCTCAAAGAGCTTGGACTGGAGGTTCCATTTGACCCAGCCATCCCTCTGTTGGGTATCTTTCCAAGAGAACTAAAAGAATCATATCACAGAGAAGTATGTGCACCCATGTTTATAGCGGCACAGTTTGTAATAGCTAAATCTTGGAAACAACCTATTTGCCCATCCGTTGGAAACTGGATAAAGAAGATGTGGTTTTTCTATAAAATGGAATATTACTCAGCCATAAAGAGCGAGAGAATAGATTCATTCATAGGAAAATGGATACATATTGAAGATATACTCCTAAGTGAAATAAATAAGTCCCACATGTGTAAATACCAAATAGTTTCCCTGGTGTGAATATTCTGCAACAATGCATAAGATTCTAATAAGATTACTGACATTTAGAAATGGGAGGAAAGGAGCTAAAGGTGTAGGGAAGGTGTGATACGTAGGGGAAGAACAAAAAGGGAAAAGAAAAAAATGTGAGAGAATGAAAAGATGAAAATAAAGTGTTTGTAGATGGGGAGGGGAGGAGGGGGTGAAGGGAGGGCAGAGGTAAGGGGAAAAAATGAGAATCAAGACTTGCCATGTAAAGGTACATGATCCCAACAATGAATGTAACTGTACTGTATCCCTAAATGTACCAATAAACTCAATTAAAAAAAAAAAGAAATACCTAGTTGGATGTGGTGGTGCATGCCTATAATCCCAGTGCTCTGGGAGACTGAAGCATGATGATCATAAATTCAGCACAGCCTAGACAACTTAGTGATCTAAAGAGACCCTGTCTCAAAATGGGAAAGGGCTTGGGACCTGGGTATGTAAATCAGGGCCAAGGCTTTGGATTAAATACCCAGTTCAGAAGGCAAGAAGAAGAAAGGAAGGATGGAAGGGATGGAGGGAAGGAGGAAAAGAGGGGAGGGAAGGGAGAGGAGGGGAAAGAAAAGGAGGGAGGGAAGAAGAAAGGAGGGGGTAAGGTTTACGAAAGCATATTTACAGGCTGGGGATTTAGCTCAGTGGTTCTGCCGCCTGCCTCACAAGCCCAAGGACCTGAGTTTGATCCCTGGTACCAAAATAAAAAGCATATTTAATTATTTTTCCTTATTGAAGTAAAAACAAAGATTGTTCACTGATTGATTTTTTTAAATTGATCCTTCTACCTATATAGCATTTGGATTTTCAGAAAAAAATATATATTCCTTCTAGATCACTGAAAACTACTGAATAAAAATGTTGATACACTAATTTGTATAGCTGGTCTTTAAAATTCATTGGAAATAAATTCTTTTTCAGTAATGAACTACTAGTGCTGCTTTAATATTTAACTAGGTCCTCAAAATTATTTACTGCCTCATCAGATGTTCAGATGTTTTTGTGATATCCTAAGCTGCAAATCCTGTCATGGCTCAAAGGCATAATTTAACTCTTGAAAAATCTCTAAATTGTGACTCTCTTAATCATGAAATAATGTATGAGCTTCCACTCAGCATCATGTAACCTATCAACCTATACAAGACCTAACTAAATACACTGAGATTAAAGGCTCTCACACAAGATCTCAATCTTAATGACACACAAACGTCATCTTAATGTACTTTTCTGTCATTTGCCAAGATCATCTTAATAAGTAGAAATGTTCTCTCCTACACTGTTAAAAAAGCATTATTTAATAAGAGGATACATCACAGTAAGTACAATCAAACGTCAATGTGTCATCACATTTTTAAACGAAATCTACAAGTGCAGCAGTATAATGGGAAAACATGGCTTTATTTTTTAAAACAGCAAACCAGAATTGAGATGTGTTCCCAAATGGAACATATGTATTTCTGCTTCTCCAATATCTGTACAATGAGAAAGCTAGATTAAATGATTAATAAAAACACGGTCACATTAAATTATAATCGTTTTGCACAAATCTTGGAATAGTTGAGATGAGATGGAAAATGGGTCAGGAAAAAGATATCTGCACAAAACATTCACCCAAATAGAAAGACTTACAATTCACTTTCTTATAAGACAGAAAATAACCTAGAATTTGGCTCCCTGGTTAAAGATATAGACACAAATAAGCAAAAAATTTGTATCTTCTTTTTCAAATGCTGTTCTTCTCTTAGGAAAATATTTTTCTGTTAAAAGTTTTCTTCAAGGCAATTTTGACATCCTTATTCCTCAAGCTATAGATTAATGGATTTAACATAGGTACCACAATAGTATAAAATAGAGAAGACACTTTCCCTTGGCCAAGGGGCAAAAGAGATGGTGGTGTGAGATACACAAAAGCCCCAGAACCAAAGAAAAGAAAAATTACGATCATGTGGGAGCTGCAGGTGCTGAAGGCTTTGGATCTACCCTCAGTGGAACTAATGCGAAGGATGCTACACAGGATGAGGACATAAGAAATGAAGATGGTGACAATGGGTATTCCAATGACAATGGCCACAACAATAAAGACCACCAACTCATTTGCACTAGTGCTGTTGCAGGACAGCTCAAGGAGGGGAAAGATGTCACACATGAAATGATTGATGAGGTTGTCAGAGCAGAAGGTCAGACTCATTATGCTTCCTATATGGACGATAGCCCCAGCAAAGCCCATACCATAAGCACCTAACAAGAGGAGTAAACACACATGGGGAGACATGGTGACCGTGTACACCAATGGGTTACAGATGGCAACATAACGGTCATACGCCATTGCTGAAAGGACAAAAGACTCAGAAATGACAAAGAAGCAAAAGAAAAAGAGCTGAGTCATGCACCCAGCATGCATGATCATGTTCTTCTTGGTGATAAAACTCATCAGCATTTTGGGGGTGATGGTAGTGGAGTAAGATAAATCTACTATGGAGAGGTTGAAGAGGAAGAAGTACATGGGGGTGTGCAGGTGAGGGTTCAAGCCTATCAGGAAGATCAAGCCCAGATTCCCAAGTACTGTGACCACGTAGAAACCTAGAAACAGGAAGAAGAGGGGGATCCGAAGTTCTGGCTTGTCTGTTAAACCTGCAAGGATAAACTCTGTCACGGAAGAGTTCTTGGCTGCCATTCTCTCTTGAGTGTGATCTATGGGGTCAAAAAAAGAGGATCACTTGGAAACAAAGAAACATCACAATGACACTTCAGTATCTCTCCCCATTCTTGAAAAAGGAAACCATCAAGAAATATTTAAACTTTGGTTATATAATGTTTCCCATTTGCTATGGGTAGCAAACTACCAGGTGACTTTACCTTCCAGAGTTCCATGTGAGGATAAACTCTGCCTCCAGAAGAAGAGCTAGTGATGCTCAAGAAAGGAATACAGTATACAAACATACTACCTTTTTTATAATTTTTAGTAAACTCTTTTCCTTCTTCTCTGACTTCTGTTTCTGCTGATGCTCCTGAGCCTCTTCCTTGTCTTAACAGAGCAAAATCTACCATGTCTCTGGATCCGTGTCATAACATCCAAAAAGTGAGGTTGTTTTTTTGTACATAATTTTCCATTTTTATTTTATGTTTCAGCTAAAGTTATTTTTAACTGATACAGAGGTTATGTTTTTCCTAGCTCAAGTAGCTAAAGATTTAATCCTTTTTTTTTTTTTTTTTTTTTTTTTTTTTGGTACTGGGGATTGAACTCGGGTCCTTGCACTTGCAAGGCAGGCCACCAAACTGCTGAGCTAAATTCCCGGCCCCAGATTTAATACTTTTAAACATTTATTTTAAGAGTTCTGTAACTGGTTCTGTTCTATAAGAGGCTCTGCTCTAAGAGCTGTGGGACAATGCTATTATTCTTATTTCACAGATGAGACAACAGAGATTAAGAATCTAGCCCAAAGTCACAAAAGAATGAAATTTCATTCCAATGAGTGTTGGCAGTCTGACTCTTAGAGTTAGCACTTATAACCATCAGATTACATCACAGGCCATGGTCAGGAAGACACTCACATTTCTCATTTAGAGCTATCGTGATATTCTCTACTGTCTCCTGTCCAATTTCCTGAGAAAAGCCAATATCTTGTGAATATGGTGAATAGGAGACAACAGACTTGATCTCAGAGCCCTCTCCTCCCAGCCTAGACAAAAGGATCAGAATCTCTAATTTATCTGGAAACATTTTCCCACACTGAAGAACATGATTGACGTTTGTTAATTTAGCCAAGGGTACCTGAACTTCTAGAAAGAAGACTGCTCTTGTTCCTTATCTGTAGATAACAGGAGAATTAGCAATGTGATTCCCAATTATGGGTCTCAGTTACCTAATTGTTAAGGCAGAGATTCCCTCATGACTATTTCCTTGGGGACTTCCCTCCCTAAGAAAGAAAAATTGTTTGATTATCTCTTGGCATTACTTGAAATTATTTTAGAGACAATTATTTCAAATAACATTTACCCAGTACTATTAAAAGAACTGTTATTACAAAAAATAATTTTCATTACAATTTCTTGAATACCCAATAATGTACTTATAATGGTTAACCATGTCAATTTGATTGATTTTAGATATACCTAGGGCATTAGTGAAGCACACTTTTTAATGTGCGTGGGTGAGTCAAGGAGGTGGCATTTTGAATACTGTATCTGTTCCCTGGCTCCTTTGTACAGACACTGTTTCCCCACTCTGCTTTTTGGCCCCTCTGAGCTGTGCAGCTTTGCACTTTCCATGCCCTTCCACCATGATGCTTATGCCTGACAGCCAGATAGCCATGGACTGAGTCTCCTGAAACCATGAGCCAAATTAGCTTCTCTTCCTTTATGTTGCAGATGTTATTGTTCTATCTCAGGGAAGGGAAAGCTCACTAATACAATACCTAGCTTAGATTCCTTATGGTGACACCTGACTGGCACAATCCAAAGCACTATACAAATATAACCTATTTATTCTTCAGGACAATGGTACCCATTTCCTAGGTGAATTGTTTATAGAGACGATATGTTTCAGATTCCAGAGCTCTGACTAGTTCTGTATATTTCTAAGCCCCTTATCTCAACCACTAGACTGAACTACCTCTGAAATCTCCAGACTCACTAAAATCCATAAAGCAAGGTCTTTGTCTTCTCAGAATTGACAGTCTCTTGGACAATGACAAAAAAATCCAATAAATTTAGTTTTTAAAAAAGTGATAAAAGCCAGGAAATGTTAACGAGATGAGATAATGTGATTTAGAATCGAATATCAGTAATTTCTTCATATTTGAATTCACTGCAGAAATTAATTGCACTACTTTCACTTCAAAAACAAAAGGAAACTTTGTAGATTCCCTTCCCTGTCTTCTAATTAGGGATAAGCTTACTCATACAAAAGAATCCTTCCTAATAGGTAACTGCTCTCTACTTCTGCCAAGACTGACTTCTCTAACCTGCTCATCAAAATTCCCTTTGATTCTCCTTGCCTTCCACCCACCTTCTCTGAACCCTCCTTCCAAGCCTCTTCATTTTTCTTTTATCTTTTTCTGTCTTCTACACCCCACTTCCAACACTTGCTTTGACAAAAATTGCCTATATAAATCTCTCAGCTCTTTACTTTTATTTGGGGGTGGCTGGTTTTTTTGAGACAGGATCTCACTATGTAGTTGAGATTGACCTGGAACTCACTATGTATCCCAGGCTGGTCTCAAACTCACAGTGATCCTCTTGCCTCAGCCTCCCGAGTGCTGGGATTACAGGCATGTGCCACCATGCTCGATTTTACTTATTCTTTCTACTAGTGGAATAAAGAGGATCAAAGCTCAAAGATGCCAAGACAGCTGAAATGTGTACAGAAAGAGACAGAAAGTAAGAAGCCAAAAAAAAGGACTGGCATCTAACCTCCATTAATGTATATAATTGTTATTATACTGGTTGAAATTGTCACAGGAGAAATGACTTGTCTTTGTTTAAGAGCCCTGCTTCCAGTTCAAAATTTTAATTGATTTCTGAGATCATTTTAATCTTACTTTCCACCATATTTCCTCTTCTGTGATAGTTTTACTCAACATAAAGAAATAGCCTGAGAAAACATTTTAAAAAGACATTTTTTTATTAAAGAAAAAACAAAAATTTATTCTTTCATTGATTTTTTTTTTCATATTGCTGTTTCTAATCATTTAGATATTTGAATGTTTAGGAGGAAAAAAATGTCCTAATAGAGCACTGAAAATGAAGAATAAAATACTAAAAGTAAAACTACTAAGCTGGTACTTAAAATTCAACCAAAATAAACTGTATTTTCTAATAAACAGCTGCTGGATTCTGACTCAGTAACTAACTAAGTCCCCAAAATTATTTCCTGTTTTGAAATTTCCATACCCTATGTGATTATCCTGATCCACAGATTTCTCCATTTTGACTGAAACACATGTTAGCTTTTCAAAATCTGTAAATTTTGACTTTCTTAGTCATGAGGTAATGCCTGACTTTCCACATAGCATCTTTACAACCCTGCTTATGGAAGACAAACTTCACCAGACTGAGGTTAGTGGGTTCCACATGACCTCAATCTCATTGCCCCTGTTTCACATTATCATCTTAATGCACTTCTTTTTTCACTTGATCAAGACCAAGTTAAGACAAATTTTCATCTCCTACCCTCCTAAACAAATGTTCTATTTAAAAATTACTTATTGAGGGCCAGGGATTTAGCTCAGTGGTTCTGCAGCCTGCCTTGCAAGTGCAAGGACCAGAGTTCGATCCCCGGTACAAAAAAAAAATAGCATTTAAAAATTACTTATTGAGAATTTACGTTAAGTTACTACAAATAAAATCAGATTTTACTATCTTATCATACTCTTGAAAGAAAACCTATAACAGGCAACAATAAAAGAAGGAAAACAAAGTAGACTGGACACTGTGGCTTGGATTAGAGCTCTGGTCATGGCACCAGAAAACTGTGTGCCCATAAGTGACATATATATATAATATTTCAGTCAAGCATCTGTCCAATGAGGAGGCTAGATTAAATGGCTAATGAGGCCCAGTCAAGACTACATGTTCTACTTGTAGAACATTTTCATAAAATAAATAAATGTTTCAGGTATAACAAAAGGGAGGGAAAATAGACCTGCACTAAATATTAATCCAAATATAAAGATTTAAGGTTTTCTTTCTCTACAAATGGGGAAAAGAAAACACGGAACTTGGCTCATTAAAAATATATCAGGTATAAAGTGTTTGTAAATGGGGAGGGGAGGAGGGGGTGAAGGGAGGGCAGGGACAAAGGGAAAAAATGAGAACCAAGACCTGTCATGTAAAGGTACGAGATCCCAATAATGACTGTAACTGTACTGTATACCTAAAATGTACCAATAAACTCAATAAAAGAAAAAAATATATACCAGGTGGAAGAAGCCAATATATACCAGAGTGGTACAGTGGCAGGAAGGCCCAGCCAAGGCCCTGTCCTGATTCCAGCTGCTTGGGCCTACATGCCCCAACCAAAAACCCACCTGGAAAAGAGCTGCATAGACACACAAGCAAACAGCCCAAAGCCCACCCTGATACCATCAGTAAGTGGGAGCAGATTCCAAAGAGAAGCCCATGGGGACAAGAGTAGCACCGTTGTGGACAGGTTCTAGCCAGGGCCCCACCCTGACTCCAACAGCTCAGAACTACAGGCCCAGCCAAAGGCTTACCTAGAAAAGAGGTGCACAGGCACACAAGCAACAGTCAGAAGCCCACCCGGATACTATTGATAAGTATGTACAGACCCCAGCCAGAAATGTGCTCAGACACCAGTGACTGGGGTGTACATCCCCCAGCCAAAGGCTCTCCCAGACAACAGCTATGTAGGGGGATAGGCCACACACAGAGGCATGCCCAGATACCAGTATGCACAGACACCAGCCAGAACTCTGCTGGGACAACAGGGCAGCACAGGGATCCAAAAGGCCACCATTCTGAACTCAGAAATCAGTGCAGGCATGAGCAGCAGAGAAAAGGCCTCTCAGTGGCTTGCTGAGAATTGAAGACCACTGGATAAGCAAAAGGTAACCTCAACAAAGGCACAGCAGGCTGAATCTGTTGAAATGAGAAGACACAAACAATTCTCAAAACCACACTTCCAGGTCACCTATGGTAACCCCAAAGGGCACCAAAATGGAACAATCTGATACTCAACCACCTGGACTCCCAAAACCTGGCAAAGAGAGAGGACCTGGGAAAAAATGAAATCAGAAATAATTTATTAGCTAATAAGAGAGATTGTGTCCATAGTGAAAGACACAATTATTAAATCTGGAGCAGACACAGATAAAAAAACAGAGAACCAGAGGAACAGGAGGGAATCTGAACATAGGAAACAAATGGAACCCATAATGGGTGCAAACATATATCGAGGAGATTAAAAACTCCACTGAAAGTTTATGCAGCAGAATGAGCCAATGTGAGGACAGATTTTAAATATAGAAGACATAATTGCAATTAGTGACCAGAAAAAGGAAAATTTCTTAATAGTAAGGGACCACAAGAAATCAATTCAACAGCTGCTAGATAATGCAAGAAAAATATGACTAATCAGACTCAATGAAAAAAAGAGAGCATGCAAACAACATTAAAAACTGTTCAGAGAAGTAATGGCAGAAAACTTCTCAAGCAAGAGAAAAGAACTTGACATACAGATAAGGCATATAGGATTCCAACTAGTCATGGTAAAAACCTACATGTAGGCATATAATAGTTAAGATTCTAGAAACCCAAAGAAGAATAAAATTCTACAAACAGTTAGAGAAAAGAAAAAAATCACATGCAAAGGAAAGACTATCAGAATCACAGCAGATTTCTCAACACAAACCCTCAAAACAAGAAGAACTTAGAGTAACATATGTCAAGCCTTAAAGGAAAACAACCTCCAACCTAGATTGATGCATGCTGCAAAACTATCTTTTAAAATTGTTGGAGATAATGGTGTAGGGAAAGTGGGAAGGGTAGGGGAAAGCTAATAAGGGGAAATAATATGAGAAAATGAGAAATGGAAATGAAGTGTTTGCAAAGGAGGAGGGGAGGAGGGGGTGAAAGGAGGGCAGGGACAAGGGGAAAAAATGAGAACCAAGACCTGTCATGTAAAGGTACAAGATCCCAGTGGTGAATGTAACTGTATTGTATACCTAAAATGTACCAATATACTCAATGAGGAAAAAAAATAAAATTGATGGAGAAATAAGATGTTTTCATGACAAAGAGCACCTGAGGAATGTATACCAAGCCAGCACTCTAACGAATTTTAAACAATATCCTATGAGAAGCCAAAGAGGATCACAACCCAAGGTAGCCCAACAGAATGAATCCATCAGGCATGACAAGAAATTAAATGCAAGGGGGGATAATCCATCAACAGGGAAAGATCATGCCAAGGATAAGTAAATGCATATCAGTAACAACCATCAAGGTTAATGGTCTCAATTCACCAATCAAAAGAAATAGTTGGCAGAATGGGTCAAAAAGCAAGATCCAGCAATATGCTGCATAAAAGAAACATGCTTAATTCAGAAAGAACTCATAGGCTGAAAGTTAAAGGGTGAAAACAATGCACAATGTGACAGGAACCGAAAAAAAAAAAAAAGCAGGAGTAGCTATCCTATGTGCAGATCAAATGGATTTCAAACCAACACAGATTAGGAGGGACAAATGACAGCACATCCTTGTAAAGGAGAAAATCCAAGAGGAAAAGAAGACAATCATAAATATATATGTACCAAATACTAGTGCACCCAACTATATAAAATAAATATTAACAAACATGAAAAATCAAATAAGCACTAATGCAGTAGTAGTAAGGAATCTCAATACCCTACTGTCACAAATAGATATATCACAGAGACAGAAAATAAACAATGAAATACTATAACTCCATCAAACTCTTGAACAAATAGACTTAACAGATGTTTACAGAGTGTTCCACCACACCAAATCAGAATACACATTCTTTTCAGCTGCACATGGGTCGTTCTCAAAGATAGACCATATACTCACTCACAGAACATGTTTAAGTAAGTACAAAGAAACTGAAGTTATCCCCTGTATATTACGAGACCATAGTGCACTGAAATTGGAGATCAATAGCAAAAGAAACTGCAAAAATTTCATAAACACATGGAAATTGAACAGCACACTTCTGAATAATCAATGGATCACAGAGGAAATTACAGAAGAAATCACACATTTCTACAATTAAATGACAATGTCAATACAACATATCAGAATCTATGAGACTCAATGAAAACTGTCTTATGAAGATAATTCATAGCAAAGTATATTAATATTGGGAAAACAGAGCAAGCTCAAATAAACAACCTGATGCTACACCTCAAGCTTACAGAATAAGAAGAGTAGGGGCAAAGCCAAAGCTTACCCAAGGAAAGAAATAATAAAGATCAGGGCAGAAATCAATGCAATGGAGACTAAGAGAATGATACAAAAATCAGTGAAGCAAAGAGTTGATTCTTCAGAAGAATGAACAAAATTGACAAACCCTTAGTCAACCTTATCAAAAAAGGAAAGACCCAAAGATATGCAATTAGGAGTTAAAAGGGTGAAATTAAAATAGACCCAGGAGAAATTCAGAGGATCTACTTCAGACCTACTTCAAGAACCTATTGTCAATAAGATGGAAAACACAGAAGAAATGGACAGATTCCTAGATGCATATGATTACCCAAAGTTGAATGAAGAAGACCTAAAAATTCTAAACACCCCAATATCAATCAACAAAATTGAAAATGTAATTAAAAACTTAACAACTAAAAAAAGCTTGAGTCCTGATGGCTTCACTGCTGAATTCTACAAGAAATTTAGAGAGCAACTCCTGCCACTATTGTTTAAACTTTCCAATGAAATTGAAAAGGAAGCAATACTCTCAAATTTATTCCTGGAAGGGAATATCACTTTGATCACAAAAGCAGAGAAAGACCCAATCAAAAAAGAGAACTAAGAACAGGAAGGCCCCAAAGACCCCAGAGGGGGTTTTTTTTTCAGCTGCCTGCCTGCCTGCCTGC
>NW_022900928.1:72427508-72438704 GCF_012274545.1 Fukomys damarensis
AATAGTTTCCCTGGTGTGAATATTCTGCAACAATGCATAAGATTCTAATAAGATTACTGACATTTAGAAATGGGAGGAAAGGAGCTAAAGGTGTAGGGAAGGTGTGATACGTAGGGGAAGAACAAAAAGGGAAAAGAAAAAAATGTGAGAGAATGAAAAGATGAAAATAAAGTGTTTGTAGATGGGGAGGGGAGGAGGGGGTGAAGGGAGGGCAGAGGTAAGGGGAAAAAATGAGAATCAAGACTTGCCATGTAAAGGTACATGATCCCAACAATGAATGTAACTGTACTGTATCCCTAAATGTACCAATAAACTCAATAAAAAAAAAGAACTATAGGCCAATCACCCTAATGAACATAGATGCAAAAAATCCTTAATAAGATACTAGAAAACAGAAAGCAGATGATCATCAAGAAAATCATACACCCTGACCAAGTGAGATTCATACCAAGGGTGCAGCGAAATGAAGAAGTCTAATTGTCTTTTGCTGCAGATGACATTATTCTCTATATAAAAGAACTGAAAAACTCCACCAAGTCTTCTAGAGTTAAAATCGAATTCAGTAAAGTAGCTGTATACAAGGTCAACATATAAAAATCAGTAGCTTTTTTGTACATAAACAAACTCACTGAAAAGGGAACTGGAGAAACAACTCTCTTCATGATAGCATCCAAAAAGTGAAATACCTAGTGACAGAAATCAAAGATCTCTGCTCTAAAAACTACATCCCTCTAAAATAAGGAATTGAAAAGGATATCAGAAAATGGAAAGACACTCTTTGCTCCTGGGTAGGAAGAACCAATATAATGAAAATGGCCATCTTTCCAAAACTGCTATATACATTCAATGCCATCCCAGTTGAAATTCCAACAGCATACTTCACAGACCTTGAGAAAACAATCCAAAAATTCATTTGGAACCAGAACAGACTCAAAATAGCAAAAGCAATTCTAGCCAACAAAGACAAGGTGGGGAGCATCATATCCCCAACTTGTAACTATACTACAAAGCTAATATGATAAAACATCATAGTACTGGCAAAGAAACAGACCTGAGGACCTGTGGAACAGTTTAGAAGATGCAGAAACAACTTTAGATACACTCAGCCACCTCATCTTTGACAAAGGAGCCAAACGTTCTCACTGGAAGAAAGATATCCTCTTTAATAAATAGTGCTGGAAAAACTAGGTTTCAACTTGCTAAAGATTAAAACTAAACCTATTTCTGTCACCATGCACTAAACTAAAATCAAACTGGATTAAATATCTAAATATTAAAACATAAACACTAAACTGGCTGGTAGATTGGTTATGTAGAACTCTTGAAGACACTGGTGTAAGAAAAGATTTAATGTAGAAAGCCTCAGTTGCAAGTCAAGTAGCACAAAGAATCAACTGGGAACTCATCTTATTAAATATCTTCTGCACAGCAAGAGTATCCACCAACAGTGTGAAGTGACAGCACACAATGTGGGGAAAGAAATGTTTACCAAGCATTCTTCAAAGGACTACTATCTAGAATATATAAAGAGCTTAGAAAATCAGACCTCCTAAATTCAAAGACCTAATCCAAAAATAGGCATCTGAAATGAACAAACATTTCTCAGACAAAGTAGAAATAGCAAATAAACATATGAAAAAATGTTCAAAGTCACTGGTCATTCAAGCAATGCAAATGAAGACAATGGTGAGATCACACCTCACACCAGAAATAATGGCTGCTATCAAGAAATCTACCAAAAGTAAATGCCAGCACAGGCCACAGATTTAGCTCAGTGGTTCCACCACCTGCCTCGCAAGAGCAAGGATCTGAGTTCGATCCCTGATACTAAAGAAAAAAAAAATGGTGGTGGGGCTGTGAGGAGAAAGAAACCCTTCTCCACTATTGGTAGGAGTGAAGAAGTGTGGAACCACTGTGAAAATCAGTATGAAGATATTTCAAAGAACTCAAACTAGAGGTCCCATTTGACCCAGCTATTCTTCTGCTGGGTATCTTCCCAAAAGAATTAAAAGAATCCTACCAGAGCCATATATGTGCACCCATGTTCATAGTGGCACAGTTTGTAATAGCTAAAACTTGGAAAATTTTAGTTACCCATCAACTGGAGACTCAATAAAGAAAATGTGTGTGTGTGTGTGTGTGTGTGTGTGTGTGTGTGTGTGTGTGTAGGCACTACTCAGCCATAAAGAATAAGAAACTACTCTGGTGTAAATAAACTATAACAGTACATAAGATCCTAATGAGATAATTGGCAATGTGAAATAGGAAGAAAAGGGCTAAAGGTTTAGGGAAAGTGGAAGGGTAGTGGAAAGGTAATAAGGTAAAAGAAAAAATAGGAGAAAATGAAAAAATGGAAATAAAGTATTTGTAAATGGGGAGGAGAGGAGGGGGTGAAGGGAGGGAAGGGACAAGGGGAAAAAATGAGAACCTGTCATGTAAAGGTACAAGATCCCAATAATGAATGTAACTGTACTGTATACCTAAAATGTACCAATAAACTCAATGAGGAAAAAACAGAATGAGAAATAGAGACATTTATACCTAATGGATGGACATTAAGGTGATACTCCTTAAGTGAAATAAATAGGACACACATATTTAAATACTGAATAGTTTCTCTGGTATGAGAAACTGAAAGTGTAAATAAGGATCAAAATATGTAATACATAATGTGAAATAGGAAAAAAAGATGCAAAGGGTAAGTGAGATGGGTAGGGAAAAGGAAAGAAAGGAAAGGAATTAACATGAGAAAATGAAAAAGTGAAAAGAAAGTTTGTAAATAGGGGTGAAAGGGTTGAAGGGAGGACAGGGGAATGGGGAAAAATAAGAATTGAGGTATAGTCTATAAAGGTACAAGTCTCCAATGATGAATGCTATTGTATTACATATCTCAACTACACCAATGAAATCAATTTTAAAATATATCTACAGGTGGGGGGGGTCGTGACCCACTAGACATCCTGCCCCCATGTAGGACAAGGGCTGCTGCCATCAGGGATATGCATGATCCCCCATCTGACACCTCTCCTAGCTCCAAAAATTTTTTAAAAATCCAAAACACTGCAACCACCACCCTGACATAGTCAGCCCCACATCCAAATCCACTCTAACAGGGCTGCATGAGCAACAGGGAGAGCTCACAGTGTCTAGAGCCACGGCGGGCTGCAGTTCTGGTGTGCTCAGCTCATATTTGTTCTAATCTAAAGATTTTGGTGTTTAAGGCATTAAAATAATAGCCTGAATCATTCATAACAATGGCGATCATAAAACTGTAAAACTGCTAAGTTAACACATAGAAGGACAGTTTTGCAATATTGCTATGTGGTTGAAGAAATACACAAATGTGTTCTCACCACCTACAGCATCTACTTAAAAAAAAAAAACTTTACAATATACTCCAGGTGGATATGGTAGTTCTTCAGTAATGGAAATAGATTTTCTCCCTTCTGATAGATTTGAGATACTGAATTACATGTACATTGCAAAGATTTCTGTGAAAAAGGAAGATGTGTTAACATCTTCAGATCAGACTCTTGGTATACATTTTTGGTGAGCTGTTCCCAGAAGCATGGTGTGTCTAATTCCAATGAAAATAATGGTCAGTCCAAAAGTAAATGTTATCTCAAAATAAATCACCCAATCAGAGATGCCACAGACACTCAGGATGATGACATAGAAGAAATTGAGCATCAGGATGACAGACTTTCTGATGCCACTGTAGAGAGCACCCCCCAAGTCACCCATGACCACACTTAGGTTTCAGGAGGCAATTTTAAAAGAGCTGGTGTGCAAGGAGTTTTGGAAATTAAATTGCTATGACCAGGAAACAGAGTCCGTGGAGATTCCAGACCGAGAATCCACCAAAGATCTTGGGTCCTAGACCCCTCAGACCTTAACATAATGATGGGATGAGCAAGTTGAAAGATGGACAGACCCCAGGCTGGACCACAAGTGACATGGATTTAGAGTACCTGTTGTATGGTTACCTTGAGGAGCACATCACCTGCTTTTTTCCATGTTCTCATTGCATGAAGTATTGTTTACCAGCCTTTGATTTTTTAACACATTCATAAGAGGGCTGAATTTCATATGTCTCGCTGCTGGCTGGTTCTGATTTCTAATCCATTGTCTGATGTTAAGTAACTAACCATCAGTGGTTCTAGTTGCTGGGACTATAGTAATCTATGTTTTTAATTAAATGTGTTTCTTATACTGCATATTGTTGGGTGTTGTTTCTTGATGCATTATGCCATCTGTGTCTTTTCTTGGGGGCGGGAGCTACCAGAGATCGAACTCAGGCCCTTGCACTTGTGAGGTAGGCAGCAGAACCACTGAGCCAAATCCCCAGCCTCCATCTGTGTCTTTTGATTGGGAAATTGAGATCATTCATATTGGGAGTTATGATTGAGAGGTATTGACTTATTCTTGTCAATACAATTATTTCCTATTGCTGATTTTTTTTTCTTTTTGCTTAGTTGCTTATCCTGCCAGGTGTACTCATTCTTCTTTATTTATTGCCATTATTGGTTTCATTGTCTCTCTAGGATATTCTTGAGAATTTTTTGTAATGCTGGATTGGTGGTCATGAATTTCTTGAGGTGCTCCTTATCATGGAAATACCTTATTTATTCATCAATTTTGAAAGAAAGATTTGTAGAATTCATAAGTCAAGGTTGGAAGTTGTCATTTTTTAGGGCTTGCAACACTTCATTCCTGGCTTTTAAGATTTGTGTAGAAAAGCCTGCTGTGATTCTAATAGGTTTACCTTTATATGTGATTTGTTGGCTTTCCCTAACAGCCTTTAAGATTTTGTCTTTGTGATGGACTTCTGGTACTTTGAGTAGAGTGTGGCATAGATGGGTGCTCTTTGGATCGTGGTGATTTGGGGTTCTATATAGCTCATTTATATGTATGTTTATTTCTTTCCCTATATTCAGGAAGATTTCTGCCATTATCCCTGAAAACATGTTTTTATGCCATGTGTGTTGTCTTCTGACCTTTTATGCACTCTAATTGCTCTTAGATTAGTCTGTTTCACATCATCTGGAAGCTGATGGATACAACTTTCATGTTCTCATGCTGCTTTTAAGGTGTTCTTGTGGGATTGGTCTTTGAAGACATCATTGTTTTCTAATTCTGCAATTCTGACCGCACATGTGGGAGACTACCCTATTGATTGTGCTCAAATCAGACTGTAAGCAATGTAGGCTGTAAAGAGTTAACCCCACAATTGGCTTATTTTGAGAAGCAAGTTTGGTTGCACCCTACATGCTGAGGTCAAAGTGACTCTTACCCAAATTCTCTTCCCAGAGTTGAAACCTTTACTAAAAAGACAAGGTTAATTATTAACAACAACTTATATTTTGTTTATTCTGTTCCTCATTCAAGAATGTTTTGCTTTTCCTTTACAAGTCTTGCCTGCAATTGTATCCATAGCAACTTCATGACTATACATTCTTGCACATAGTACCCCTTTAACGCAATCTGATTACCACTAAACATCAATGGCTTGGACTGACAAGTGCCTTTACTGATAGAGCTGCACTGGACATCCTAGGCTCCCCATGTCTCAGTCTTTTTAGTTCTGACTTTAAGTTTTTCTTTCAACCTTGCGACATAGCACCAACCAGATCAGATCAGAACCCACTGCAGGGTTCTCCAAAACTCATATTGGTCATTTCTGCTGCCCATACTTTCAGTGTAATTGTTACTATGGATTTCTGATTGAAGCCTTGTCATTCTTTGCTAAACTGGTCATTCGTGGTTTATATCATTTTCTTTAGCTCATGCAAGTTTTTATTAGTGTCTTCAGAAAGGCTTTGAGTCATTTTGGTTATTATTTCTGATATCTGCTTAGTTATGTCTTCTGTGATCTCACTGAGTACCTTCTTGATCCGTTTTCTTTTTTCTCTGCCCCCCACCCCGGCAGTACCAGGGATAAAACTCAGGACCTTGCACTTGCCAGGCAGGTGCAATGCCAATGAGCTACATCCCCAGCAATCTGATTTCTAAACTCCTCTGTAATCCTTTCAAGTAATCTACATATTTGGCTTATCTATTCTGTCCCTTCATGCGTCCTAGATTGGTTTTGGCAGTGTTGAGAGTTTTGGAAAGTATTTGTCTTCTCATGTCTGTATTCATTTGCTTATTTGTTTCTTTGTGTTGTGCTGAGGTTCGTGGGTGCTTAAACTGCAAATGTTTTATTGCTAATAGAGCTCTCTTTAGTTGCTTTTGAGTGATGTACTTTAGTCATGGCTAACTATGTCTTTGCCTCAGCCCCAAAATCTGACCAGCCTGATTAATATGGAAGGAGAGGATGCAATATAATTAGTCCAGCAACTAATTTCTCTGGGAATGAACTCTAGTATGGTTAAGGTAACAAATATAATCTGAGTGACAGTGACAACTGCATGACCTGGTAATATCAAACAAATCAGCTAAAGCAGTATTATCCAAGACAAACTGGATATTAACATACCATAAGAATAAATTATGTACCACACGACTCCAGAGAAGAAATCTCTAATTATGATGTAAACATTAAGACAACCCAGGTATTGACTTACAGCTAATATGTAATGAATGTGACAGAAGAATTCAACAGTAATTTTACAGAGCTATCAAAAGATTAACAGGCCAGGGGTTTAGTTCAGTGGTTCCAGCTTCTGACTCACAAGCACAAGGACCTGAGTTTTATCCCTGGTACCAAAAAAAAAAGCAGAAGCTAGAAAAAGAACAGCTTTATATAAAAAAAATATTAACCAAGTTTTATGGCTATATTACTAGAGATATAGGATTTAATAATGAAGGAATGCAAATGAAAAAAATTTTAAACCATAAACTATATGAGGAGGAGAGAAAAGTGTTACAAAGGATCTTATTGGAAGTTGAACAATTATTTATAGAATTAGGTAAAGGTAAGAAAATGATGAGAAATAGAAGATATAAGAAAAGAGGGAGCAAAAGAAATTACATAGGGAATAAAAAATGAGAAAAAATTAAAGGAAGAAAAATTAAAAGGAAGAAGAAAAAATAAGGAAGGAAGGACAAAGAAAAATTCCCCAATTCCCTTTTAACTAGTAAGAAGAACTGAGTAAAGGAAAATAGATAAGAGAAAAACAAAAAAACAAAAGCAAAATGAAACAAAAAAATCTAAAAACACACACTAGCCAAAAAAAAAAAAAGAAAGAAAGAAAGAAAGAAAGAAAGAAAGAAATTTCTCTGTGATTTTGTGATTTCAAACATGGTTTTTCTTAGTGGATTCTATAATTTTGGGGTTATGTCCAAGTCAAGACATATCCCTGCTCATGGTGGTAGATAAAGAAGGCAAACAAATCATAGATCTGCACTAGATGCAGGCATCAGCAGGCAATAGGATTACAGTAAGAACACCAATGCTGCAATTTCAAATTCAGAGGAATTCAGGCTCAGCCTGACTGCTGACCACAGGTGCAGGGCCTGTGTCCTTAGTTTAAACCCTTCAAGGGGTCTCTAACCAGTCTGACCATGGCTCCTTGACCATAGTTGTCTACCATGACTCTCTCACCCACTGTGGGAATGTAACACAAAGAGTTCTAAATGAAGCCATTCCATGGATGCTTTGAGTTCTGGGCTCAAATGTTCAACCCCTTCCCAAGAATGATGTCTGATGAAGCACTCTCTCCAGAGAATATGACAGGTGTGTGGACTGGAGTCACTCACCAGCTGTTGCTTGTTGAAGAACTCACATGGGAGCAGAATCCCATACTCTTCCTGCAGCTCACTGGTCCATCCTATTGGTCCATTCCACTGCTACCTTCCTCCCTAAAGCCCTCTGAGTCCATGGTATACAATTTTTTTAGATTATTGTATGATTAATGAAGCAAAGTTTAAAATCAAATAATAAGAGAATAGCAATAGCTATTACACTGTGTATCATTATCTTTAAAGTATTCAGAGTACAAAATATAAATCAAAAAGTCTCACAAAAAAGAAACATAATAAAACACTAGTTTCTCTTTTAATGAGCTAAGATAAACTAGTAACAATTGAAACCAATTAGCATATATATTGAAATATTTTTACAACAGTGGAATTTGTAATTTGGAGTACATGAATTTCCCCTCTGTCTCTGTAGATTCAATCTCCCTTTGCAATAAGCCATAAGCCAAGAGCTGGGGAAAAAGTGCAGACTGATCCTTCCTTTTACTGTACTGTGCTCTATCTGCAATTCCTCTGTAGGTTTTAATTTTCTATCAGATTCTTCCTGATTCATGGGAATCTACTTCTTTTTTTTTATTTCATTCTTTCTTTCCTTCCTAAATTATTTTCCAGTGTCTGGATTCCAAATTTCAAAGAGGCTGAGTTGTTTGTCATTCTTTATCACTCCACAATTTTCTATAAAGACCCTCAACTTGATGTCTTGAATCAAATCAAAGTGTTCATCTTTCATGATCATTTTAACTATTTGGTCAGAAATTGTACAGTACTAGATCCACGAATAATGTCGATGAGGACACAACATGAAGTTTTTATGAGCTGGCCATTCCATTGGATGTCACTCAACAGCAGTGTTCACTGTATTTTTTAATCACACCTTGTAAGACATTCATGAAGAGAATTTTCTGCAAGTGGCATAATTATGGGATAAGTGTGCCAGGAGGGAGGGTATACTGGGGTGGAAGAAACAGAAATGTGACTTTCACTGTAATAAATGGGTTTTTTTTAATTTAAATATTCACCATACATTTTGATCACCCCAATCAATATTAATAAACAAAACATCATCTCCTTTTTAAAATATTCCTTCTTTGCTAAGAAAATATTTTTTTGTCCAAAGCTTTCCTCAAGGCAATTTTGACATCTTTATTCCTCAAGCTGTAGATTAATTGATTTAACATTGGTACTACAATGGTATAGAAAAGGGAAGACACTTTCCCTTCATCAAGGGGCATAATGGATGGTGGTTTAAGATACATGAATGCCCCAGAACCAAAAAACAGAGAAACCACAATGACATGGGAGCTGCAGGTACTAAAGGCTTTGGATCTACCCTCTGCAGAACTAATGTGAAGAATAACTGACAAGATGAGGGCATAAGAAACGAAGATGGTGACAGTGGGTATTCCGATGCCAATGGCTACAACAATAAAGAGTTCAAGCTCATGTGCAAAAGAGTTGTTGCAGGAGAGCTCAAGGAGGGGAAGGATGTCACACATGAAATGATTGACAAGGTTTTCAGAGCAGAAGGTCAGACTCATTATGCTTCCTGTGTGAGACATGGCCCCAGCAAACCCCATTGTGTAGACACCCAACAAGAGATGTAAACACACCTGGGGAGACATGGTGACTGTGTACATGAGTGGGTTACAGATGGCAACATAGCGATCATATGCCATTGCTGAAAGGACAAAGGACTCAGAAATGACAAAGAAGCAGAAGAAAAAGAACTGAGTCATGCAACCAGCATGCATGATCATGTTCTTCTTGGAGATGAAACTCATCAGCATTTTGGGGGTGATGGTAGTGGAGTAAGATAAATCTATTATGGAGAGGTTGAAGAGGAAGAAGTACATGGGGTTGTGCAGGTGAGAGTCCAGCACTATCAGGAGGATCAAGCCCAAGTTCCCAAGTACTGTGACCATGTAGAAACCTAGAAACAGGAAGAAGAGGGGGGTCTGAAGTTCTGGCTTGTCTGTTAAACCTGCAAGGATAAACTCTGTCACAGAAGAGTTCTTGGCTGCCATCCTCTCCTGAGTGCGATCTGTGGGGTCAAGAAAAGAGGATCACTGGGAAACAAAAAAAAAAAAGGAATCTTCAAAGAGAGATTTGAACTTTGGTTGGAAGATTTTTCCCCTTTGCCATGGATAGTAGCAAACTACAAGAAACTTCAGCTTCCAGTCTAAAACGTACTTTCAGAACAAGAGCTAGTGTGGTACCACAAACCAGTTTAATGTCTTTTATACTTTGAAGTTCTTCCCTCTTCTGCCTCAGTTTCAGTTGCTGCTCTTAGACTGCTTCCCTTTCCCAAAAGCAGAAGTCACTGTAGCTCTGCTGCAGTGCTGTAAGACGAAAAAGGTGAAGCTGTATTCTTCTTGTTTTTAATTTGGCATCTTAAATTTTTATTTTTTTGTTTTTTCATTAAATCCATTTCTATTTGTTTTTCCAAGGTCCCTTAGTTCAAGTGGATACAGCATTAATAGTATTTTTGAAAGCTAAAATTAATTTAGAACTTACTGTAAAAAGCTCTTTTCTAAGAGCTCTGTGACAATCATTGTCCTCATTTGATTGATGAGACAACTAAAATTGAAGAACTGACTCAAAATTATAGAGATTCAACCCTAAGTAGACCTTCAGCAGTCTTACTCTTCTTACACAGTGTTACATGACTGAAGAGATTCACGCAAGCATTCATCGTCATTTATTTAGAATTATAACACTATGCAGTACTCAGCTGTCTCTCATCCGGTTTACCTGGGAAGGATGAAGACCTGATAAATAGAAGCCAACATCTTCAAGCTCAGGCTAGATGAACAAATCAAAACTTCTCATTTATCTTTTTTTAATCCTATTGCTATAATTTTCTTTTGATGAGATCTTTTGGTCTTTAACACTTAGGACTTGAAATGAACTCTAGTCCCCTTCTGATTCCTCTGCATACTTTTTCTGATACTCATGTATGACTTCTCCAGAAAGCTCAACTTGATGCTTTTGCCCCCAAGCAAAGGCCCAGACTTTTCTTGCATGCCACATTGGTCACACACTAAGAGTTTAGCAAATTTTGTTGATTATATACAACAAGAGCTAGTTTAAGAAGATGGATGGGAATAAAGAAAGACAGGTAAGGGAAAAAGATAGGGAAATCAGGATATTGAGAAAGTAAGTGTATGTACCTTGGTTTTTAATTAGTTAACTCCTTAGTTAAACTCCTAATATTAAGGCTAGGAAAATCAAAGAAGCAGTAAATTTGAGGGTATCCTTAGGAACTATTTACACCTTTTTCCACTAAAACAAAGCTTCTCATTTATATTATAAATCTCTCTGCACTGAAGAATGAAACTTATAGTAGTTAATTTACCAAAGACACCCCACCACCACCACCACTTCCAGAAAGGAGATGGGGACACAAGGGTCTGGAGATGTAGCTCGGTGGCACTGTGCCTGCCTAGCAAGCACAAAGTCCTCTGTTCTATCCCTGGAAGAAGAAGGAAAAGGAGG
>NW_022900928.1:72438767-72443998 GCF_012274545.1 Fukomys damarensis
GAGGAGGAGGAGGAGGAGGAGGAGGTAGAACTGCACTTCTTAAGGAATAAAAAATATTTGTTTGTCCTTTGGAATTGCTTGATGTGGCTTTTAGAAATAATTCTTTCATTCAAGTAAGAGTTCTTATATACTTCTAAGAGAAAAAAATGTGAAAAATGATTTTGATTGCCATTTCTTGAATGTCCAATAATGTGTGCAACACAGAGCCCTTATACTGAGCCAAACCACTCTACAACTGCATTGTATCTGTCCCTCAAGATGATACCACTTCAGAGGATAAATGCTCTGAGAGATGTGTTTCAGAACCCAGAGTCATGCTTAGGTCTGTCTGACTCCAAGCCCCTTCTCTGAACCATAGGAGGAGACCCAGTAAAATCCATAGAGCAGGGTTCTTGCCTTCTGGATCTGAGAATCTCTTGGAGAATAATAAATATTCAATAAATTTAGAAAAAAGTTGTAAGAGCCAAGATAGTTTAACACAGAGGGTTATTGGAGTTTACAATAGCACAATGAATAATTTTCAATGAATAATAATATGAATATCTATATTTCAGCTCATTCCAGGAACTGCATTACCCCCAGCTTCAAAACCTAAAAGGGATTTTTTTTTCTGATTCCTTTCCTCATCTTCTCATGATGGGTAAGTTTGAAGATAATAAAGAGACTTTATTAGGTAACTACTCTGAATCTCTGCTAAGACAAGACTTTCTCTAAATTACTAAGTAGTTAAAATTCCCACTGACTCTCCCTGACTTCCATTCATACGCCTTAAGACATTATCCTAACAGCCTGTTTTGTATGCTTTTGTCTTTTTCTGTCTACTACTGCTCACTTGTAACCTCTATTTTGACAAAAATTGTTTGTCCTATGTCCCAATCTCTCATCTTTACTTTCTATCTATAACATCAAACCCACAAACTCACAGAATTTTGACTTCAAAAAACTGAAGAGATTGTCCTCTCCTGTGTTTTCCAAATCAGTAACCAAGCAAAATGATTACATAGAGTAATTATCAAATAAAAAATTTATAGTAACCTGTTTCCCCTGGATCAAACTCTCTCTGGGTATGAAAATGGTTACTGTATGTTTTAATCTTTCTAAATATTTCCAATGCCATCAAGTTAGGCGTTCACACAGTTAATATTTACCTTCATCTGACAAAGACACTGTGAAGTTCTAAAGATATGAAGCCACTTGTTCAAAATCACAGAATTAGTGTAAGTCTCTACATTTCTAATCTCTCCTTACCTCTAAAACCATATGGCCTTCTATTTGACTGGAATGAAAAGCATAAGTAATGAAAACATAAGTGCTCAAGCATCACATTTCAAGAGTAAGAGAGTAGCTAATATTACACTTTCTCTTTGAGCACTTACAGCTCTATAAGATTAAAAAAATATAGAGAGCTGCTATGTGCAAATTGGAAAATTGAGAGCATAAATAATTTCTTTAAAGAAAACAAAACAATGAAGTGACTGCCATATTCACCCCCAACTTTCTTCCTAGAGGCAATTTCCAAACCAAGAGCAGTGGAGTAGAGCCCAGGCAAATGGCAGCAGCCTCTACTATTAGAATGAAGAAAGCCAGAGTTCAAGGACACTAAGACACAGAATGTGTAGATCAAACAGGAATGAACCACAGAAAGGACACTTTGGGTTCTCAGCAAAGCAGTACATTTTGGATGTGTAACCAAGGATTCCACAAGTCTAGGAGACAAGAGATGCTAACAGATTAAGAACTGAAGTGAGGGGCTGGAGATTTAGCTCAGCAGTTTGGTGGCCTGCCTTGCAAGCACAAAGACCTGAGTTCAACCCCCAGTAACAAAAAAAAAAAAGAACTAAAGTGAGATTACAGAGGATGTACAATGCTAAAAAGATCTTAGAATTCTGACCTGATAGGAGTGGAGAGATTTTGATCAAGAAATAACTATTTAGATGAAATCTCAGAAAAGCTATATACTATAAGTAGGGAGAGTGTCTTTAGGGTAAAAAAACTGAACTACAACAGTCAAAACAACAGGAGTAAATGGTCTTCTAATAAATCACCTCATCCTAGAACAAAATCTAACACTCTATACAAATGATAAAATCATTCATGGTCACCTCACCATATCTACAATGTAGAGCATAATAAATTCAAATATTAATTGAAATAAAAAGAATCAAAAAATGCTATTCATAAACAAGAAATGAAGCACATTCATAAAATGGTTCCAGATGAAAGCTCATATCTTCAGGAAAAAATAGAGACCACTGGAAATATATGGGTACATATAAATTTCAAAATTACTTTGACTTTAAAACAATAAGAAAATAATTTATTATGGATTTATAATATATGGAGAAGTAAAATATGTAAAACAACAATAGCACAATAAAATATAATAATACAAGTAACCCAATACAAAAAGAAAAGGTGGTATAGTTAAAATTCCAACAGAAGTAGGATAGGAATAACTGCTAATATTCTATGGCACAATAAGACTACTATAATGAAAAACAAGGGTATATTTCAAAATAAAAAGTGAAAAGGTTTTGAATGTTTTGAACATAACACACAAAAAATATTGAGGTGACAGATATGCCAGTTTGGTAACAGACAATACTTATTCATCACAAAAACTACTAGCAAAGTAGGAATAGAAAGAAATAGCCTAAATCTGATAAAAGATGTTGACTGAAAACCTATAGCTAGCGTCATGCTCAATAATAAAGTACTGAATACCTTCATCACAAAAGCAGAACAAACCAAGAATGACTCCTCTTATAACTCCTATTATATTTTTCATGGGAAATTCTAGCCCATTTGATAAGAAAAAAATGTGAAGCTTCTCAGCAAACCCTCATAGTTCCAGGAAATGATCCTTAAATAGTCTGATACTAAACATAGCAGTCCGAGGATTAGTATACCAGAATCCCTGCTACATAGGTAAGAAACACGGTGTAGTTCACCCAGTAAGATAGAACCAAGACTCGGCATCTGTATGGCTCCAGAATCCCTGATTTTCCCACCCTGGTTTCTTTTAAACTCACAGAAATGTAGGGACCCAGCTCCTTGTTAAGCCCACTGATAACCACAGCCCCAATTGCTGTATGTTTACATGTGTGCGTATGTCTGTCAGCTTGCATAGCTACCTCTGTGATATATTTTCAGCCAATGTTCCACAATAATGCTGTATTGTCTGTAGATTGACTCAAAATTTTGCTGTGTCCTACAGTAATTCTAAGAAACCCCACTTCATCATAATCCCACAACAAGCTATTAATGAAGAAAAACAATTAAGTTTCATAAAGGCCCTGAGAGACCCAAAGGCAGAGAAGATCTCAGGGATTCATTAAATATTTCCTTTTCTCTAAATGCAGTGGAAGTGTTTTGTCTGGATGATGCAAGAGCAAGAAAAGTGCCTCAGAACTAATGTCTTTTCAGAGTATGCAGCCATGAAAATTTTATTTCAAATGTATTCTGACTATGGCTTCTGCAAAGTCAAATTTATTGATGATTATCATTAGTATAAGCAAGAAACAGCACAGAAAGAAATACTGTGACTGTGTTCATTATGATAGAGAAAGTTCCTTTTCTCAAAAGCCTGAATTTTTACTTAATGCATAGCTTCTTTGTTTTAGTTATTTCTAGAACACATCCAACATATAGTGTATGTTTATAAAACTATGCATTTTACTACATATTCATGTGTGTCTGATCCTTAAACATGTATTTTTATATATGTCTCAGAGTTTTGAAAAACAAACAAATAGCTCTGGTATGGCCCAAATGAGTCATTCATTACTAAAAACCAGAGAAATACAACATGTCATTTCCAACAAGAAGCACAGAGCCAGGCTGGAGAGAAAAGATGGTAGCTCACAGGACATCATTTGAAGTAGCCTCCACTCAAGAAAGTAAATAAATTAAATTTATTTAAATATAATTCAGATAGGGCCAGGGATTTAGCTCAGTGGTGCCATCAACTGCCTCACAAGAGTAAGGTCCCACGTTTGATGCCTAATACCAAAAACAACACAACAAAGTCAGATAGGACAGTATTCTGTGTAAAGTTTTATTTATCACTTTAGAATTTTAGATTTAGGGTAAAAAGACATGGTCCATGTGTTGAGGACCTCCAGCCTCACAGAGACACTACATAACCATCTGTGCCTCATTTTCCCTTCCTGAAATATTTCATCTTTCCCATATTCTGGGCACTCATTTATTTTTTCCATGCTTGGAGAGCTCATTTGTTCAACACCTTTGTCCGTAAGAGTAGGCTTCAAATTCATAACTTTGGTCCTATATCTTTCCATTTAGCCCATAAACTGTGCCTAATCTTTACTACATACATACAACGCTTTGCTACATTATTCTGACAGGACGGCCTTTGGTCTATTAGACTGCTAACTTCAATGTTGTACCAATTAGGTGAACCCCTGTCCGATTGCCTAAAACAGTCTAGAGTATGCCTGTTGTTCCAACAGTACTGTTACTGATGCCCTCTCTCTGTAGGAGCACATGATCTCCCTAAATTTTCAAAACATGAACCTCAACAGATCGGGGATTTAGGTCAGTGGTTCCGCTGCCTGTCTCAGAACATGAACTTTGGAATCAGACTAAACTCAGCACAGATATTGGCTGTACCTCTTACTAAATATGTCACCATAGTAGCTGTTTAGATTTTCTTTGAACTTTAATTCCTTAATCATAAAATTAAGAAAATACATAAGGAAGGAATGCTGTAATTAATAAATGGTGCTAATGATAGCATGTAGAAGACATAAAATGAAATAGATGTTTTTAAATTATCTATCTTAATAACAGTGTTGTTTAATATAGATTGAGATGACAGAATAGACTAAAGCAGAGAGATTATTAGCCTTGGAGATGAAGTAAATACAGATAGGCATGAACAGTATAGGAGGTCTGGTAATGGAATGATTAACAAAGACTGATGTCCCAGTGGTACAACAGAAATGGAGGGAAAAGTACAAACCAAATTTGACTGATAACTGAAACTTAAAGAATCTAGGCCTGCCTGCCTGCCTGTCTGCGATCACCCGGCGGCGTGCGCGCGAGCTCCCGGCCTGCCCGGGAGCTCCCGGCCTGCGCGACAACAGACCCAGGAAGGACCCAAGGACCCCAGAGGGGTTTTTTTTCAGCTGCCTGCCTGCCTGCCTGTCTGCGATCACCCGGCGGTGTGCGCGTGAGCTCCAGGCCTGCGTGGGAGCTCCCGGCCTGCG
>NW_022900928.1:72448891-72478198 GCF_012274545.1 Fukomys damarensis
ATTAAAAAAAAAAAAAAAGAATCTAGAGTAGGGTAACAAAAAGGAATTTTTTTAAATGAAAAGATAATTAACTGTATTTTAGATAGGAACAAAAAATGCTAACAAACATATAAAAAGCAAAGATCATTAAAAAAGTTGAAAATGGAATATCAGGCCATAGGAGGGAAAAAGAAAGGTGCAAATTGGAGAATTTTCTGAACAGAGGTTATTACAAAAAGTAGATACACTGAGTTTCTAAATGTACCAAAAAACTCAATTAAAAAAAAAAAAAAAGAATCTAGAGTAGGGTAACAAAAAGGAATTTTTTTAAATGAAAAGATAATTAACTGTATTTTAGATAGGACCACAAAATGCTAACAAACATATAAAAAGCAAAGATCATTAAAAAAGTTGAAAATGGAATATCAGGCCATAGGAGGGAAAAAGAAAGGTGCAAATTGGAGAATTTTCTGAACAGAGGTTATTACAAAAAGTAGATCAACACTGAGTTTATTACATTTCCCTACAATAACTTTTTCTGTGATCTGTATCTTTACCTGCCATGTGTGAAGTCTTTAGTCATTGCTTCTAAAATAATTTCCTATTTCTACCCATTTTTCTGGAACTGTAACATTTGTTAATTGGCTTGTTCCACAGACTATTCGGGCTGTTCATTGTTTCTCTGAGTGCTTTAGCTACCACTATGTGCTATTTAGCTGTTTCAGTAACTATTTTGGATTTTATATTGCATTTTTCATCCCTAGAATTACTATTTCACTCTTTTTTATATCTTCTAGTTATATTTTCATGGTGTTCATACTTACTTTAAATCCTTTGAAAAATCTGTAACAGCTGTTATCAAACTCTTGCGTCTTAATTTTATCAGGTCTGTTATTTTTTTTTTCCTCCTGGTTTTGAGACCTATTTTTCTGCTTATCTGAATGTCTAGTAATTTTTTATAGAATGCTGCACATTCTGTGCTTTCTGAATTGCTCTTTATTTCTTTAGAAAGATTTGAAGTTTGTGTGGCGGCCAGTTAATCATTACTGTGGGATGACTTTTCTGATATATGTAAAATTAACCCACATGGGAGACATAAGATGATTCACAGAGCAGGTGTGAATAGAAGCAATTGTTCCTGTAGTCTCCAGAGTAACTACATCCCAATTGATGTTCTTCCCTTACATTTCTAAACAATGTGCTAAGACCACCAATCTGGTTGATCTCTTTTCTGTGCCTGTATCAGGTTTTATGAGCACATTTAGCACTAGACATATATCTGTATATTTCAAGTATTTGCTTATCACTGAAACCAGTGGCATCCCCTAAAATTTCCAAGAGATAATATAATCAGTTTTCCTCCACAGATGTGCTTAATACATATGTAAAACAACTGTATAAGAAAATATTTCTCCTCTAAGCTCTTATTTTTAATGGAGGTTATTTACAATAATGTGTTTTCTTTCATCCCTAAATGTATTTTTCTTGGTATGCTGTGTTCTCAGCAGCAATCCTGAGCTTCTGACAGCTTGGTAAGACTAGAGGTAATACATGTAGTAATTTATAGGTACTGTGGTTTGTGGTGACCTACTTTATATTATTAGAAGATTATAGGAGTAAAAAATAAAATCCTTGCTGCCTGGCCTTCTCCTATAGAATGGTGTCCCTATCAGCACGCCAATCACAATAAACTGCTTTGTAAAACATTTTGATTTATGGTAATGATTATTCAAGGTGGATTTTCTACATTTTTATCATATGTAGACATAGAAATTTGGCACAGGAAAATAGATATTTTAAATCTTTTGCAGCTATAAAAATACTTATTTTGTAATAAATGGAAATGTATATTTAAGAACTCACAATGCCATGCATATTTTCTTGTCTTCATACTATATTCTAAGGGATTTAAATACAATTTCTTGTATCTAAGAGAAAATATAATTAGTTCCAGTTGTTACTGGAATCAAATGAAATTTACTTCTAAATCATGTGTTAAAAAATTCAGTTTAGATCAGTAATTGCATGCAGACCCCAGAAGCCCATGTACACAACAGCAATATAGATAGATACACAGCTCCAAGCAAGGGCCCCACCCAGACACCAGCAGCTTGGGCACAAAGAACTCAGCCAAAGGCCCACCTGGAAAAAAGCTGTACAGGTGTGCAGGCCCCAGCAAGAGGCATGTCTAGATAACATCCTAAGTGTGCAGAGGCCCCAGTCAGAACCCCACCTGGAAAAAGTGCAGAACAGAGACACAGAAGGCCACCATTTTGAAACCAGGTATTGGCACACTGGTAAGCAGCAGGAAGAAGGCCTCTCTGTGCCTTTCTGACAATTGAAGCCCACTGGGGAAGCAAAGAGCCACATGATCAAAGGTGCAGCAGGCCACATCTGTTGAAATGTAAAAAAGACTCAAAATTAATGTCCAGGTCACCTAAGGTAACCGCAGGGGAAACAAGATGAACAATCTGATACTCAACCACCTGGACTCCCTGAACTGTCAAAGAAAGAGGATCTGAAAAAAATAAAATCAGAAATAACTTCTCAGATAACAGCAGACTCTGTTTTCAGAGTGAAAGATGTGATTAATAATTCTAGAGCAGACACAGATTTTTTTTAAAAATAGAGGAGCTAAGGAACATGATGGAATCTCAGCATAGGAAACAAATGGAATCCATAAAACAGACATAAACACATTTCCAGGAGATTGAAAGCTCCACTGAAATTTTTCTTTTTTTTTTTATTGAGTTTATTGGTACTTTTTAAGCATATAGTACAGTTACATTTATCACTGGGATCTTGTACCTTTACATGACAGATCTTAGTTCTCATTTTTCCCCCATATGCCTGCCCTCCCTTCACTCTCTCACCCCTCCCCTATTTACAAAGATTTTGTTTCCATTTTTTCCTTTTGTCATATTTTTTCTTTTCCCTTATTTCCTTTCCCCTACCCTTCCCACTTCCCCAACACCATTAGCCTTTTTCTTCCTATTTCACATTGTCAGTTATACAATTTGGATCTTATTTACACTCTTAGTTCATCCCATCAGAGAAACTATTTGGTTTTACACACACACACACACACACACATGCACATGCACATATAAGTTTACACAGAAGAATGAGCCAATGTGAGGACAGAACATCAGAAATAAAAGACAGGATTGCAATTAGTGACAAGGAAAAGAAAAAAAATTTTAAATAGTAAAGGACCCTGAGAAATCAATCCAGCAACTTCTAGATGATGCAAAGAAGAATAACATAAGATTGATTGGAGTCACTGAAGAAACAGGAGAGAGTGCAAACAACATAAAAAACTGTTCACAGAATTAATGGCAGAAAACTTTCCAAGCAGAGAAAAAGAATTTGACATATAGATAAGTGAGGATATAGGAATCCAACTACCCATAATCAAAAAAAATCTACATCTAGGCATATAATAGTTAAGATTTCAGAAACCAAAAGGAAGAATAAAAAAAACTACAAGCAGTTAAGAAAAGAAACACATCACATACAAAGGAAAGTCTATCAGAATCACAGCAGACTTCTCAACACAAATCCTAAAATGCAGAAGAGACTGGAATAAAGTATTTCAGGCCCTAAAGAAAAACAACCTCCAACTCTGATTGCTGTACCCTGCAAAATTATCTTTCAAATTTGATGGGAAAAGATACTTTCATGACAAGGAGCACCTGAGGAACTACGTGAATACCAAACCAGCACCCCATAGAATTTTAAACAATATCCTAAGAAAAGACAAAGAGGATCACAACCCCAGGAAGCCAGCAGAATGAATCCATCAGGAAAGATAAATTAAATGTAATGGGGAATAATCTAACAGCAGGAAAATGTCATTTCAAAGATAAGTCAATACATATCAGTTATAACTATCAAGGTTAATGGTCTCAATTCACCAATCAAAAGAAACAGACTGGCAGAATGGGTCAAAAAGCAAGATCCAACAATATCCTGCATACAAGAAATGCACTTAAGAGTATGGTTTATTCTGTTTGTTTATCTGTCTGTTTTAGAAAAAGAGAAATTTATTTTGGCCAGAGCATGCTGCCAAGGGAAAGAGTGGGCAAGTTTCTGAGAGAGAAATTACACCATCTGGGTGAGAGATTGGGGGTTTTACAAGGGTTTGAAGATAAAGAAAAAGGATCTAAACAACAATATTATTACCTAATGAATGTCTTTTTCTGATCATTTAGCACCTTGTAAATCCTCCAGGAACACCTGAATTGTGTTTAAAATTATCTTGACAGTTGCAATTTGATAAGTCGATTTCTTCTGTCTTACAGAAGGACTTTACCTAAAGACAAGAAAGTGATAAGAAGATACATAGGTATATAGTCAGAGATAGATATATAAGATGGTAGATCTAGATTCATTGGAAGGAATGAATGGGCTTTATATGAACAGGTTTGCTGCTGTCTTTTTACCATCTATGAAAATAATAGCTAGATATCTTTAACCAGTGTTCTTTTGTTGTTAAACTTGATTGGCAATTTTACTGGCTTGGGAGACACTGAGGAGATTAGTAAAGTACACTTTGGGTGTCTCTGGGTAGGTCATAGGGATATGACCTTGGAGAGTATTTATGATTCCTTCCGCTTCCTCGCTGGTTCTGCTTTCCCAGGTGTTATGCATCAAGCAGCTTTCTTCTGTCATCTTTTCCCACCATAATATTCAAGCTTTGGATCCAGTTGACCATCAAATAAAACCTCTGCAGGCCTGAGCCAAAACAACTTCTCCTCCATTAACTTTCAGGTGTTACTTATTTGATCCCAGAAACATGAAGGTGACTGGTACATTTGGTAAATATGTATTATCCCATGTTTACTTTTACAAACAACTTTGAAGGTGATGTTAATATTTTTCTTGAATTTCAATATAGATATTGACTTCTTTCTCAATGACACAGCTTGTGAACACCACAATATACTGACACTCCATTAATTTGAGATATTAATACCTTCACATTCACAGAATATGAAGAAATAGCTTGTAATATTTTAAATCTATTTCTCTATTGTTAACTAGAAAAAACTTATTTTTGTAAAATGTTTTGTAAGGATTAGAAAAGTTTAATTGCTGAAGCAAATTCTTTCCCAAACTACACACTGTATAAAATGAAATTCACTGCTTATGAGTGATGGATCAGTATCCTGGGAGGAATCACTAAACCAAAGATTATTAAGCCCCATCCCAGAGATCCTGGTTGAGTACATGTAAGGTGAGGACAGATAAATTGCATTCATGTCAAGGTCAAGGTCATGGGAATGTTTCTGGTCTAGGGCAACACAGTAAAAACCAAGGATCTAGGATACTGGAGAAACAGAGTAGTAAGAGATCCACATCTGGACCCCATTCAAGATCTCTGAAATACTAAAAGCCTGGTCCTCCCCTCTGAAAAGCAGGAGTTGGGAGGAGGGTACATCAGCCATGACTAGCACAGCTCAGCAACCCAAATACAGAAAAAGAGCTGCACACACAGTGCAAGGGCATCCACGCAGAGGGTCCTACTCTTCTATTCCCACAGGACTCCCACCCAGACAGAATGGCTACAGAAAATCATTATACAGTGACAGAGTTCATTCTTGGAGGATTAACTAACAGGTCAGAGCTCCAGCTTCCCCTCTTCTTCCTCTTTCTGGGGATCTATGTGGTCACCATGGTGGGGAACCTGGGCATGATTACCCTGATATGTCTCAATCGACAGCTTCACACACCCATGTACTACTTCCTCAGCAACCTGTCACTCATAGACCTCTGCTACTCTTCTGTCACCACCCCTAAAATGCTAATCAACTTTGTGTCACAAAAGAATGCCATCTCCTATGTGGAATGCATGTCTCAGCTCTACTTCTTCCTTGTTTTTGTCATTGCTGAGTGTTACATGCTCACAGTGATGGCCTATGACCGATATGTGGCCATCTGCTGCCCTTTGCTATACAACATCATCATGTCTCATGCTCTCTGCTCCCTGCTGGTGGCTGTGGTCTACACCATGGCGTTCATTGGCTCCACAATAGAGACTGGCCTCATGTTAAAACTGGGCTATTGCGAGCACCTCATCAGCCATTACTTCTGTGACATCCTTCCTCTCATGAATCTCTCCTGCTCTAGCACCTATGAGGTGGAGGTGACGGTCTTCTTCTTAGCTGGATTCAACATAGTAGTCACCAGTTTAATGGTCCTTGTTTCCTATGCCTTCATCCTGTCTAGCATCCTCCGCATCAGCTCCACTGAGGGCAGGTCCAAAGCCTTCAGCACCTGCAGCTCCCATCTTGCACTGTGGGACTGTTCTACGGATCCACTGCATTCATGTACTTTGAGGTGGAGGTGACGGTCTTCTTCTTAGCTGGATTCAACATAGTAGTCACCAGTTTAATGGTCCTTGTTTCCTATGCCTTCATCCTGTCTAGCATCCTCCGCATCAGCTCCACTGAGGGCAGGTCCAAAGCCTTCAGCACCTGCAGCTCCCATCTTGCACTGTGGGACTGTTCTACGGATCCACTGCATTCATGTACTTAAAACCCTCCACAGCCATTTCCCTGGCCCAAGAGAATGTGGCTTCTGTATTCTACACCACAGTGATCCCTGTGCTCAATCCCCTGCAACCTGAAGAACAAGGAAATAAAGAAAGCCCTACAGAAAACACTGAGAAAAAAAAAACTCTTTTGATGGGAATGTTATTGTTCTCTCTGCATATAAAAGTAAGTTATTAGAAACACCAGAAAGATGGCCTCTGTATGCCTGGTCAGCCATAGATTGCAAGCAATCACTTCTCTATGTATCTGGGTATGTGGCTTCTCTCATTTCACCTCTTCCTTCCTTCCCTCTGTTCCATCATTTTGTTTGCAACTAATCATATCTGGTTGATTTTTCTCTCAATTAGGATCCATTTTATCTATTGTCAATCATAATTCTAAATTAATACCAATTTTTTAATTGTGTTTGGGAGTCATTTGTGGTCCTACTACCTTCAGTATAGAAAATATTACACAGCTCATTTCTTACTTTGGCCTTTGGCGATGCACAGAGCAAAGACAGATGAATCTGAAAGTTTCCAAGAAATTATATTTTGTACCATCATCCAGATTCCTTCTTCCTCTCTCTTTCTCTTCCTGTGATATATCTCCTGTCTTAATATTCCTGCCCCCAAATTTCCACCTGATTCCTTCACATAATTTTCTTGGGAAGGAGGAAGAGGAAAAGATGAAGTAGAAGCAGAGGAGAAGAGAAAGAAGAAAAGGAGGAAGAGGAAAAGGGGGAGGAGGAGAAGGAAGAATACTCATAGGTTTTCGTGCTTATTTTGAGCCATTTATCTCTTCTAAGCAGATTCTATTTTATCTCCATCATACCTCACCACAGGTAAATAGAATTGTAGTCCCACTGCACACAGATGCTAATTTAGTAACCTGAGCTGGGTCATCCAAGTGGTAATCAACACTTGGATCAAACCACAATCTCAGTGGCTCCAAACTCGCACTCTGATTTCTCACACATTTCCACCTTTGCTGTAGGCCTTCACAGCCCCTGTGCGCAATCTGTAAGAATTGCGTTGGCTATGCTTTTGCATTTCAAACATTTCCTGATAACAATTTCTCAAAGCCTCTCAATCTCATCTGCCATAAATCTGTTTCTCTTTCTGTGCAACATCTTCAAGATAAATAAAGATTACATTGGAATGGCTGACCAGATTTGCCTGAATCTCTCCAACTTCTGGCACTGTAAGATTCACATCCTGGAAAGCCCCTCTATCCAGGCAAACCAGGATGATTGGTCACCCTAAATTACATATTGCTGCAAAGTAATTTAGTGAATCCAATTGCAGAGGGACAAAGTTTCTCCTCACACTTATGACAATGTCAAGGACTTGTGTTTTAGACTTAACAGCCTGATATATCTGAAGGATTTATGGTCATCCATTTGTCATTTACAACAATTTGTGGTATACTGTTGTATCAATCAATGGTTTGATTTGGGAAACAGAAATAACTAGCTCTCACAGACAGAAAATGATTTAATGCATGGAATACATGCATGCAATTTTAAAATACTATAGAAAGCACAAAGGATCCCCCAAAGTGACTCCCCAATAGACAGGAACTAGACGTCAGGAAGCTCCAGCACTACTGCCACCATGAGGAATGCTTCTCACGTTCGTGAAACTGGGAGGTCTCACTGTCCTAGGATGAACATCACCTGGAAACTTATTAGAAATTCAGATTTTCAACTCCACTCCAGACCTACTTAATCCCTGGGTAAGAGCTAGAAAGCTGTTTTAACAAGCCCTTAGGTGATTATCAATTATTGTACACAAAAAGGAGGGAAGCTTCCCCTCTACCCTTCAAAGCCTCACATAAGTACATTTAATCAATGGAGACTAGCAGCAAAGAAATTGGGATCTGCCAATTTTAGCTTTTTGACTTGGCCAGAAGGCAGGCCAAGGGAATAGTGAAACTCCCTTTCTAAGTAGCTTCTCTACTCATTTTCCTTTAACCTTTCTCCAAGAGGAAATGGCATCTCTACCATTCTAAATCCCCAATGATTAGAATTAAATATACAAAGATATCTCTGTTTATCTTAAAGTGATAAACCATAAAAAAAATAATGGTGGTGAGCCAGAGATTTAGCTCAGTGGTTCCCTCACCTGCCTCACAGCGCAAGGTCTGGAGTTTGATCCTAGTACCAAAAAAAAAGAAAAGAAAGAAAATAATGATGGAGGGATACATACCTCAGAGAACAGAGATATAGTGCATACATGCCATGCACAAGATCTTGGATTTGATTTTCTTTACTTAGCATCATGACTTAGATAATTCAGGCTTTATTGTCATTATTATTAATTACTATCTACAAAATAGGAAATACCAAGTAAAAAGAACTTAGTGGTTTTATTTTTATTTTTCAAGACAGTACAGTCAGATCCAAATATTTAGAGTGGGTTTCTTCCCCAGTAATTTTTTGCTTCTTGATTTAAGCTGTTTATAAGACCTCAAGAGAAGGCTTTCTAACATTGTGGAGAACATGTGTGACTTTCCATCCTTGTAAGACTGAAGATGTCACTTTAACTTTTGTTCTCTTGCTTCTTGAAGTCTTTTGTGTCTGAATGGTTTTCCTGTCCATGGAAACTTCTCCATTATGCCTGGAATCATCTTTCCTCTCTTACCTATCAAACAGTACCCTTCCAATGAAAGACTATCTTCAAAATTTCCCTGTAATGTCAATCCATGGTGCAAGTTTGATTTTATGTTCACACTTGAGAATTTATAGATTTTATAGCATTGTAATGGTAGATTTCACTTTAGGAAACAGAACATAAAAAATGTGATTGAAAACTATGGTAATGATTTTTTTATTTTTATTACAATAAAAGACAAACTGTCATTAATCCCACTCAAAAATATACTCCCTCACTTCAAACACAATTATCTTTGTACCCTAGCCACTTTCTGAAGCACTTCTGGAAGTCTCTTGCGAGTGTTGTCAGTTGCTGTCACATGGCAGAGTCAATGTTTTGAATGAACTCCCGTGATTTATCTTTCATTGTCACTGTAACTTTGGAAAGATTCAGAAGTAACATAATGCCATATCCAGTGAATAGGGCCAATGAGGACACACTGTGATGTTTTATTTGACAAAAATATTGCGATAAACATTTTGAATTAATCCAGGAAACAAGGCAGCCACAAAGACACTCATGAAAAAAGACTTCTAGAACTGCTTCAGAAAGTGGCAAGATGATGGAATAAAGGTGTTTAAAGAAAGATGATATGTGTTTTTGAGAAGGATTAATGGCAATCACCTTTATTGTGAAAATTTTTGTTTTTCATTTGAATAGTCATTGTTTTAGTCACATCTTATATGTCCCTGCAATGCAATGTCTTCACATAAGTATTTTATTTTGCAGATTTATTTAGAACTACTTGCATCAAAGATTAGCCATTACAGAGCTGCAAATTCCTTTCTGCCATCTTTGTGGTAAGTTTCTGGTTAGTTTTTGCTACCAAGACTTTGACCTTGGAAGCCTCACACACTAAGAGTACTTACAATGGCATCATTGTCCCAAATTAAAAAATCAACACTTGCAATGTAAGAGTCGTAAATGGCCTGGGGGCTCTCTGGGAGGCTGGTCTATGTTCAGGCAGTAGCCCTCTGGCTCCGCACCTCTCAGACACTGTGGTCCCCACCACCACAACACTTGCTCCACTAGGCAGTGCACTGGCAGTGGTGAGCCCTGCTGTGGCTGGGTCCAAATGGATACACACTGAAGCTATACTCTTAAATGAAATAAATAGGACACACTTTAGTAAATACCGAATAGTTTCTCTGGTGTGAAAAACTAAAAGTGTAAATAAGGTTCAAATGGTATAACTGGGAGTGTGAAATAGGAAGGAAATGGCTAAAGGGGAAGTTGGAGGGGAGGGGAAAGGAAATAAGGGAAAAGATAAATATGAAAAAAGCAAAAAATGGAAGCAAAGTCTTTGTAAATAGGGAAGGGTGAAGGGGATGAAGGGAGAGCAGGGGTATGAAGAAAAAATAAAAACCAAGATATATCATATAAAGGTACAAATCCCAATGATGAATGTAACTGTAATGTTTGCTTTAAATGTGCCAATAAACTTAAAGGTGGAGGGCAGAACAGAGTAGAGGGGCCTTCCCAAGAAAAGGTTTCACAAGAGACAGCAGGGGGCACACAGGAGACTGGAAAGAACCCCCTACAAGGGGCACAGATACACAAACAGCTGCTGCTGAGGTGGATGGGCACAAAACCCCACCTGTTTCCTGGACCACAAGCAAAAGCCTTAAACCATTGATGGAGGGTCTTCCAATATGCTCCCAGAACACAGATGCTGCTTGGGGAGAGAAGCAGAAGCCAAATCCCTCTGCCTCTGATAGAGGGATAGTAAAGCCCATGACAAATGCAAAGGCCCTTCATTTCTTGGAGTTTGGGGGTAGAAGCAAAATATCTTCATTGGGAGGACAGTAGAAATATCAATACTACTATTAGTTACTACTACTGGGGAAAGAGCAGAAAATTCTGCCAAAGACTAACCACTATACATGAGGAAGAGGGCTTGGAATAGTAAGAAAGTCTCACTTCTAAAAGAGGCTCAGGCACACAGTTACACTGCCTAACACAGGCTGGGAGAGGACAACAAAGATTGTGGGACAGTGGCAAACAGAATAACCTGTTCTAAAATTTCCAGGAGGAGACATTTCTGAAAACACACACACACACACACACACACACACACACTCCTTGCTAGGCCAAATTCTGTGGCTTCTACTGGCTGCCTGCTATGTGGCAAGGACTCTGAAAGAACCTGAAACCATACAATGTAGGCAATGAACTTTGACATTGTGGCTGTGAACTTCATCATAGAGGAGTGGGTTTTGCTGAATCCATTCCAAAAGAAGCTCTACAGAGACATGATGAGGGAAACTTAGGAACATGGCTGCTATAGGGAGTCTGGGGATAACCACAAGGTTGAAGGAGAATACAAAATTTACTGGAGAAATCTAAGAAATGAAGAGGTAGAGAAATGCTACCAAAATAAAGGTTGGAATCAATATGAAGAAATACTCCTTTGGACTCCAGATACTGATGTGGACATGAAACAAGCTGGTTTAACGCCAACCAAAAGCCTTGCTTTCAGAAAGCCGCTGACTGGGCATTTGCCACTGAAAGTGTCTATCATAGCTCACACTGGATTGAAGACATACAAGTACTTGGGATGAGAAGAGAAGTTGTGCAAATGTAATGAAAAAGAACCTATGGTGATTTCCAGTCCTTTCAGAAGCATGTGGAACAAAGACTGGAGAGAAACTCTATGAATATGATCAATGTGAGAAATCCTACTCTGATCTTAGTGAAAGAACTCACCTTACAGAGAAGACCTCTATATATAAGAAAAATCTGAAAGCCTCCAGAACACCTAATGATGTTCAAATCCATGAAAGAAATCACAATGGGGAGGAACCCTATATATGTAAGCAATGTGGGAAAGCTTTCAGTGGGTGCCAACATTGTAAACAACATGAAAGAATTCACACAGTGGAGAAACCCTATGTACGTAAGCAATGTTGGAAAGCTTTCAGTACCCAAGGTTGTTGTAAAATACATGAAAGAATTCACACAGTGGAGAAACACTCTGTATGTAAGCAATGTGGGGAAGCTTTTGGTAGCCATGATTATTGTAAAATGCATGAAACAATCCATACTGGGGAGAAACCCTATGTATGTAAGCAATGTGGGAAAGAAAGCTTTTAGTACAAAACATTATTGTAAAACAAATGAAAGAAGTCACATTCAGTATTAATTCTATGCACGTAAGCAATGTGGGAAAGTGTTCAACATTTGTGGTTTGCCAAAGTCACAATGGGGAGAAACCATATGTATGTAAACCATGTGGGAATGCTTTCAGTACACACAGGTATTTTCAAATACATGAAAGAAATCTCACTGGGGAGAAACTTTCTATACATAAGCCTATTTTTAAAAGCCTGTGAAAATTTCTTACCGAGACCTGTAGGAATAATTAATACAAAAAGGTTGAGGTCAATATTTCTCCATAAAATTTCCAAAAAATAAATCCCAGACAGAGATATCCTAAAGTGCATACATTATTTGTTTTTCAGTAAATCACTTAAATATCAGGATTATATATCTGCAATGTTTAATATAAAAAAGAGTGAGTTGACATAATTAGATATTTTGTGTATCTTTTAGCTTACTACATAGTGTCTTTATTAAGCATGGTGAATTAAAATGTATTTTTTATTTTCAAATAGAGTTCTAATTTATGCAGTTTTTGTTTAATCTTTACCAATTTTGAGGTGTAGGTCATGTAAAAACTTTATTTTTGTTAATTGCTCTTTGTTAATTAGGATTTTGCCACTACTTTTATTTTAGATTTTTGGTGTGTGTATTCTGTATTATGTGTAACAAAAGATAGTTTTGAAGTTGATGCTGTGTTTTATATTAAGATAAATATTTTCAGAACTTGTGAACATGTGTTTTTGACAAAGTTGATTTGTTTTTACACAATTTGTAGATGAGCATGTTATGTTTCTCACATTGTGACAAGATATCTGCTTATAACCCAACATTATATATTATGTCATCTGCCTAAAACAAAAAAGAGTCTCAGATTGAGGGTGAAAACAAGCAGGTCTGCACTGGACGTGCAACACCATACATCACATGGCAAGCAGGCCTGCACCAGATGCACAATATCCCTCCCATGACAGGAGCAAGCCAGCCAGCACAGGGCATTGCAGCACTCTGCGTGAGAATCCGGCTCACTTCAGAAGGTGGCACATGCTCCCCCATGAGAACAAGCAGGCCTGTGCTGGATGTGTGCTGGCCCCATATACCCCTAGGCAAGCAGATATATGGTGTGTGCCCTAAACACACACATAACACACACACACACACACACACACACACACACACAGAGGCACAACTGCTCACCAACTCCAAGCCAGCTATACAATTTCATTCCCCTTGGTGAAGGCAGCAGAGGCAGTGACTAACCATACAACCTGACTCCAGATAAGAACAACACCAAGAAAGAGAAGGGATCAATTGATGCCATGGCAATTGACATTAAGTCCAACAATCCACTTGAACCCCTGCCCCACAATCACACCAGCACAGGCCAGAGAGCTGATTACATTGCCCATCTAACAACAGGAGCAAGAACATCCTTTGGCTTGGATGGTAACCACAGCCTGAGGTGAACCAACAGAGTGGCCTCTGGTACAGGTAGGGCACCTCAAAAACACACAGGAACTAAATCTAAGCAGAGAAAACTGTGACTGCCTAGATCCCAATACTGCAGACCATGGAAATAAAGCCCTCATTCAAAAGCACAGGAATTTTTTTTTAACTCAATATTTTATTTTTAATCTTACTACCTTGTATTTTCATCTTTGCTTCCTTGGATTTTTGTGGGATATGGGGTTTTTTTCTTCCACTTATTCCTCTTTTAACTTTTTTCCTTCCTTTTACTTTTTCACTGTTCATTTTTCTCTACCTTCTTCTCTTTCTAGTTGAATTTTCTGCCATAGGGCATAAAGTGGGAAAAACTTAACTGACCCACTGTATATAGTCAAACTGTACCAGAGCCCACAATATTGGCTATGCCCAAAACATGCTGTAAGTGGTGCAGGCTGCAAAGAGCTAAATCCCTTAGTTGGCTGACTTTAGGAAGCAAGTCTGACGGAAGCTCTGTGACTCACAGAAGGATCTCATGAGCAATGTGGTAGCATGAAGGTTAGCATGACCTCCCCGCTAATGGCCACAGCCGAGACCAGAGTAATGGCCTATGAAACTGTTAGGCTAATATGAGACAACATCCAGAGCTGATGTTGGAGGAATTGCACCAAATTCCATTCCCACAGTGAGTGCCTTCATTGCTTGAAGGACAATGTTCTAATTACAATCATATATTTTGTCTATCTCACTTCTAATTTGAAAATGCTTTGACTTCTCTTTAAAACCTTGCCTGCATTAGTGTCCATGGTAATTTCACATACTACTCATCTATATATGCACATTTACCCTGATGGATGAATAATAAAATTCAGTGAAAGAGATGGGCCGGTGCCTTTTGCCAAAGGAGCACTGGCCATCACAGTTCACACTTTATCTTTAACTGTTTTAAGTTTTTCTTCAACCCTGCATCACCCACTGGGCAGGTGGGGACTAGAAAGTTAGTGCAGAAGTCTCTGGTAAAGCTGGCCAGCTAAATTCCAAGCTTCCTTGGAATTTATGTCCAGTGCTGAGCTGATAAGGAGGCAGATTCCAGTCTTGTCCCACCGTGAGAGTAGCAGGCTGGAATAGAAGATCAATGTTGCCATTGATCAGGAACTAAAAATGTGCTGTCATGTCTCTATCTATGTTGGGCCAGATTGACCAGAAATGTCTGGACAGATGCCTGTGTGGGTAGAGACCTCCTCTGCACACAAGTTAGTGGCTGCTTGGAGTTCACTGCTGTGATACCAAATTGTGCTCTGAGGTAACTCCCACTCTTCCTGACCCTTCTTTATGACAAGAAAGTCTGTCAGGAGATGTGATACACAACATCAAGGAGCTAAATTAAATTTTTCTATAAAGTCATGAGTTTGTTACTGTCAGATTTCCAAGCTGTGGCCAGCTGTCTCTTCCCAGGGGTGTCTGAGCAGCAGACCAGAAGACCAGGCATCAACATGCATGCCATTCTGTGTGATTGGAGCCACTCTTTATTAGCTTCCCATGCCTCTGGCCTTGCTTTCTCTCTTCTCCTGTCATCCTGACACTGATAGTTTATGTTTTATCTCTTCTAGAAAAGAAATTACAAGCAAAAAAAAAAAACCACAAAGAAATGTAAACCTCTGCATTAACAATACACCCATAGATAGTAAAATACTAAAGAGGAATTTTCTTAGCAACAACTTCCCTAGTGACTGAGGGTATGTGAATGAAGAGTTAGTCTACTTTGTGGTGATCCTCAATTCCTACCAGTCCACACCATCTAGAGGTGGAGCTGTAGGTGACAAATCCAAGGTTCCTTGTTCATTCAGCACTCCTTTACTAAAACTATACAGGTTGTTTTAGTAAAAGCTTTGCCTGTTTTCAAAACCCATTAGACATTCCAGTGCATAATCATGAGGAACAACCAAGATGGTAGTTACTGGTGATGTTCATGGTGATGACTGAGGTGGCTTGGAGATGATGATGATGATGAGAAGGAAGAAAGGAAAATGGTGATTATGGTGGTAGCTTTGGGTGCTAAAATATTCCAGTCCTTGCATTAGACTCTAAATTGCCATTACTGTGGGATGACTTTTCTGATACATGTAAAATTAACCCACATGGGGAACAAAAGATGATTCCTAGAGCAGGTGTGAATAAGATTAATTGTTCCTATAGTGAGGACCAGTCTCTAGAGTGACTACATCCCAAGAGGTGCTCTGCGCCTCACAGGTAAATAGGACCCTGAATTTCCTGCCTTGGGTGACTCATTTTTAATGACTGTGCTAGCCCTTTGTATACATTTTGGACTAACAATTAAGCCTGTATGCTTCTTGTATTCCTGATTGTTGATACCAAAAACATTGCCTAACATATCTGGGAGACTTGCTCCATTAAGGCTCAGCAAAGGTATTTATTTTACATGTAAAACAATTGCATAAAGAAAATCTTTCTTCTGTGAGCTCTTGTTTGTGGTGTGAATTATTTATAACTTTGTGTTTACTTTCATCTCTAAGTTCTATGTTCTCTTCAGCAATCCAGTACCTCTGATAGCTTAGTGAGAACAGAGGTAATAGTTGTATTACATGTGTTTCATGTTGGCCTTATATTAGTAGACAGTGGCAGTAAAAAGCTTAATTCTTGTTCTCTAGGCTTCTCCTATATTATGGTGTTCCCACTGGAGTCTCAGTCAGTAAGTGATGTCCACTCTGCCCTGCCTTGTGTAGCACAGTGATCTATGGCAACGTTTATTTTAAATGATAGGTTGTCTATGTTTCTCATCATTTTAGAGGCAGATGTTGGCTCAAAAGGGAATATGTTAATGAGATAATTGACAATGTGAAATAGGAAGAAAAGGGCTAAAGGTGTAGGGAAAGTGGGAAGGAAAGAAAAAAAATAGGAGAAAATGAAAAATTGGAAATAAAATGTTTGTAAATTGGGGGGTAAAGGGAGGGCAGGGACAAGGGGAAAAATGAGAACCAAGACCTGTCATGTAAAGGTACAAGAACCCAATGATGAATGTAACTGTACTGTATACCTAAAATGTACCAATAAATTCAATGAGGGGGAAAAAGGGACTATGTAAGATTTCCTTAATCTGTTATTTTTATTTAAAAATAATTTATCCCTCTCATAAATTAGAATAGTATTTAAAAATCATACCTGCTTCTGCTTCTAATTATCATAAAGTAAAATAACTTAACATAAAAAATGTATAGTACAATGCACATTTTGCCTTCCAGTCAGATCTGAAGATTTTTAAAGACTCTTTTGTGCTTAAAAAAGAAAGTACTAGACCAGATATTGTTACTAAAAGAATCATATGAGACAATAATTTTTTAAATCTTGTGTAAAAAAAGTTGTAGATTGTCTCTGTAAAAATATATCAATATTTATACATAGGTAAAAAGAAGCTTCAAATTTCTTTGTAAAAATACATATATATTCACACACATGAAAATACATATATGCACACAAAAAAATCTAGGAGGATATTCATAACCAGTGTTAAGCTCTATATGGCAGAAAAATGCTTGTTTTCTTATTTTGTTCTATGGAGTCAATTGTATTGCTTACTCATTTGCATTTCTTTTTTTGTTTGTTTGTTTGTTTTGTTTTGTTTTTTGAGACAGGGTCTCACTGTATAGTTGAGACTGACCTGGAACTCACTATGTAGCCCAGGCTGGTCTCGAACTCACAGTGATCCTCCTGCCTCAGCCTCCCAAGTGCTGGGATTACAGGTGTGCACCACCACTCCTGGCTTATTTGCATTTCTAATAACTACAATGCAGGTGTGGTGCCTTTACTCTGAAAAATGCATCTGAGATTTGCAATACGATGCCATGTCTATTTAATAAATTAATTTTGCCATATTAAAATAAAGTGATATGCAAAGATAAGCCAAAACAAACAATAAAGATTAGCAGAGACACCAACATTTAGTAGGTCTTGGGTAAGTCACTTAGTATCTGGCAATGAGATTTATCAGACATGTTTTACCCATAACTAAAACCTTTAGGGCATAATTACATCAGGAAGCAAAATAATGAGAATTAAGTTACCTGATAAAGACATATAGCCGGGCACACGTGGTGGCGCACGCCTGTAATCCCAGCACTCAAGAGGCTGAGGAAGGAAGATCATTGTGAATTCGAGACCAGCCTGGGCTACACACTGAGTTCCAGAGAAGTCTGAACTACATAGTGAGACCCTGTCTCAAAAAACAACAACAACAAAAAAACACAAAGACATATATTCCTCAGACAAGGATGTATATAAAGATTGTATCTAACTATGTTCATCTGTGCATCCTAGAAACATTTCTATAATTTGAGCATTTCATGTTCATGTTCCTAGGAACATAATAATGTCATGTTTGATATTATGATATGCAAATAATCATCCTCATAACTAGCTATGGAGCACATACTGTGGACCACACTATGTACCAGTGCCTGAAATGAACCACAGATTAAATAAATCAGGCACCAATACCAATTGTTTCTAAATATTCCAGGTCATTACAATACACAGGCAATAATGAGAAACCTTGCCTTAGGGCCACACCCAGTGAATCACTATAAAGAAATGCCACACTTGTGACAACTCACATTTTAATAGGATCAAGTATTTGAAATAAGATTGTCAAATATACATTATTCCATGTGACTTATAGAGGCATCCTGGAACTGATATTACTAGTTTCTTTATCTCTCAATATAAAAACAAACTTGTCACTCAACAATACAGTATAATTACCATGCAATCCTGATACTGCATCGATTTAAGATAGATATTCACAAGTTCAGGTAGGTCCTGAATTTAGGAATTGCGTCAATGACAGTGAAATTTCATTTCTGAGGCAAAGTCCATCTCCAACTACTACTTATGAAATACATTACTTATAAGTGATAGCGTAGAAATTCTCAGACTTTAATATGGACCGGTATCCCTGGAGGAACTGCTGAACCACAGACTGCTCAGGGCCATCTCAGAGTTCCTCCGCAGTGAGGCCTAAGAATTTGCATCCATGTCAAGGTCAAAATGTTGGGCGTTCAAGGCACCACACTGAGGACAAAGGCTCTAGGATGTTTGAGAAACAAGAAAGGAATAAGTGACCCAGATCCTGACCCCATTTCTCTCAACACTTGTGGGCTGGTCCTCCCCTCAGTGAAAGCAGGAGTTGGGGGAGGATGCCTCAGCCATAACCAGGATGATTCAGGAGTCCAAAATAGAGAAAAACAGCTGCTCAAACCATGCAAAGGCAGTCTCTCACAGGGTCCTTCTCACTCATTCCCACAGGACTCCCACCCAGACAGAATGGCTGCAGAAAATCACTCTACAGTGATAGAGTTCATTCTTGGAGGATTAACTAACAGGTCAGAGCTCCAGCTTCCCCTCTTCTTCCTCTTTCTGGGGATCTATGTGGTCACCATGGTGGGGAACCTGGGCATGATTACCCTGATATGTCTCAATCGACAGCTTCACACACCCATGTACTACTTCCTCAGCAACCTGTCACTCATAGACCTCTGCTACTCTTCTGTCACCACCCCTAAAATGCTAATCAACTTTGTGTCACAAAAGAATGCCATCTCCTATGTGGGGTGCATGTCTCAGCTCTACTTCTTCCTTGTTTTTGTCATTGCTGAGTGTTACATGCTCACAGTGATGGCCTATGACCGATATGTGGCCATCTGCTGCCCTTTGCTATACAACATCATCATGTCTCATGCTCTCTGCTCCCTGCTGGTGGCTGTGGTCTACACCATGGCGTTCATTGGCTCCACAATAGAGACTGGCCTCATGTTAAAACTGGGCTATTGCGAGCACCTCATCAGCCATTACTTCTGTGACATCCTTCCTCTCATGAAGCTCTCCTGCTCTAGCACCTATGAGGTGGAGGTGACGGTCTTCTTCTTAGCTGGATTCAACATAGTAGTCACCAGTTTAATGGTTCTTGTTTCCTATGCCTTCATCCTGTCTAGCATTCTCCGCATCAGCTCCACTGAGGGCAGGGCCAAAGCCTTCAGCACCTGCAGCTCCCATCTTGCAGCTGTGGGACTGTTCTATGGATCCACTGCATTCATGTACTTAAAACCCTCCACAGCCAGTTCCCTGGCCCAAGAGAATGTGGCTTCTGTGTTCTACACCACAGTGATCCCGATGCTCAACCCCCTTATCTATAGCTTGAGGAACAAGGAAGTAAAGACAGCCCTGCAGAAAACACTACAAAGAAAACTCTATTAATGCAAATATTATTATTTCTGTGTGTAAAAATAGCTTATAAATACTAGAAAGATCCCTTCTACATGTTGACCCAGCTGTGGATTGGAAACAGTCAGTTCTTGGCCTGTTTGGTGTATCTCTTTGCCTTCTTTCATTTTCCTTACTTCTTTTCTTTCATTCTATTTAAAATTGGCCAATTTCAATTTCATTTTTCCTTTATCTGGCTCCTGAATTTTGAGTCCTTTGAGAAACATTTACCTCTTTTAGTCTAAGTTAAAATAAAATAACGTTTAGCATTGTTTTGAAAGTCATTCCTGATGTTATTACCTCTTTACCTTCGGTAATATTAAAAATATTACTCAGTTGTTATATTTTGCACATGAGAGTACAAAAGGCAAATAAAGGTGAACTGAAGAACCATCACGGAGTGACATCCAGTCCTTTTGCACTCTGATTCCTCCCTTTTATTCCTGCCCAAGAAATTTCTACCTCATCCCTTCATGTAATTTTCTTAGTGAGAACAATTATGACAGCAGCAGTTAATGTGTTTCTGATGCTTTGTCTGAGCAACTGTTGTGGCTTGTGTCCAGTTATCCCCCCCAAAGCCTCATGCAGTCAGAGGCGAGGCTTTTCTGTGGTGGCTGGATCTAGAGTGGGTGATGCTGAGACTAGGAATGTGATGCTGGGACAGATTCATGGTGCGATGCTAGAATTATGGGTGCCCTACTCTGGGTGTGAGTGCCACTTGCCCTAAGGGTGGATAACCCTGATAGAATATAAGGGACAGAAATAGAGCTGCTGTCATTGCTTGACACTAGTCGCTTGCTTGATACCTCATTGCTTTGCTGCCTTCCTGTCTTCTGCCCAGCATGAACGGTTTCTCCTCTAAGATGCCCCTCTGCCATGCCATCCTGCCTTAGAGCCAGCCAACTATGAAATGAAACCTCTGTAACCCATGAGCTACAATAAAACTCCTTTAACTTTGGGAAATTTTTTTCTCAGCAATAAGAAAAGTAACAGACAGCAGTGAAACTCTTCTTAGTACTTTCTACTCTGCATCAATTAGATCTATGATATCTCTACTACAGAGGCCAAACCCCATGTTTAAGGGGCTCCACAACCCATACTCTGGGCTCTCACATCTTGCTCCTGCAACATGAGCTGATAGGCCCTTTGAAGAATTTGTTAGGGTTGCCCCGGTTTTGTTGCTCCGATTTCTAGTGCCTCTTGATAATTTTTCAAATCTCCTTCTCTTTTTAATCTCCCCAAACCTTTTTCTTTATGAGCCACCACCTCAAGATAACCAAGGAAAGTTTAAAGTAGCTCACTGTCCAGATTTGCTGGCTCTTCCTGTCCCAGAAAACCAGGATGATTGGTCATTCTAGATTGTATATTGCTGCAAAATATCTCATCGTGCAATAAAATTCTTCCTGCATGTGTTTTTGCTTGTCTGCTGGTTTGTTTTTGTAGTACAGGAGATTGAATGTAGCACCTTCACAATGAGCTACATTACCAGCCCTTTTTAAATGTTTTATTAGTGCATGTTTGAAGTAATGATTAGATTCACATAGAGAATTTTAATTCTTTTCCCTCTTTCCCTCAACCCTTTTTATTTTTCCAGCATTAGATTCATTTATAAGACCTAATAAAGTTAACTATCATATATACAGACTGAAAACAAGATTATTAGGCCAAAGAACATATAAAACATGGAATACAATTGTACTGTCAACATATGTAGATATATTGTTCACATTGGATTATAATATCTTTCTCTCTGTCTGTCTCTCTCTCTGTGTCTTTTCCTATCATCTGTCTTTTAAGTAGTTTTCACATAAGAGAAACCATGCAATATTTAAGCTTGTTATATGTCTGATTTAGTTAATACTATGGTCTCAAGGTGCATCCATTTTTCTGTAAATGACTCAAGTTCATCCTTCTTTATGGCAGAGTAGTTTTCCATTGTGTATAAATATTACATTTTCTTTATCCATTCATCAGTTGGTGGACATATAAACTATTTTCAAAATTAAGCTACTATGAACAGCACTGCTATAAATATAGGTGTGCATATAGCATTTTGGTATGATGTCTTTAACTCTTTTGGGAAGATACCTAGAAGAGGAATAGCTACATCAAATGGAATTTCTATTTTTAGTTGTTTGGAGAATCTCCGTATTGATTTCCATAGTGCTTGTAACAGTTTACATTCCCACCAAAAATGGAAAAGGGTTCCTTTCTTCCCACAGCCTTGCTAGCTTTTTCTATTGATTGATTGCTTGACAGTAGCCATTCTTTCTGGAATGAGATAGCGTCTCAGTGTTTGGATTTAATTTTTAGACAAGGTCTCACTAAGTTGCTAAATTGCTCAGGCATGGATCAAACTTGTGTTTCACTTGCCTCAGTCTCCCAGAGTGCTGGGACTACATGTGTGTGCTACCGTGTCTGGCTTCCTACTTGTCTATAATGATATTGAAGTTGCACATTTTAAACTAAGCAGCCAGACATAATCTAGAGTATTTCTGAATATTTTTTCATTTACAGCAATTTGGGGTATAATGTTGCATCAACTGATGGTTTAATTTGGAAAAAGAATTAACTAGTTGTCTCAGCAGAAAAGGATTTAAATACATACATTTTAATTAATTTTATTGGAAAAAAAGGGAAAAAAAGAAGATACCTAGAAGGAGAACAGGTGGGTTGAATGAAAAAAAATTGATTAATTGTATTGGTATAGTTTATGATGTTTGTGACTATATTCATATATGTCATACATTATATATATAATACTTTGATAATTTTCAATTCCCTTTCTCCCTCCTCTGTCCTCTTTTCTCCCCATTTCTTCTGCTCTACTTCCCCATCTGTAAGAAGTCTATCTCCCTGTTTCCTACCATGTCCCCTTTATTTTACTCTTAACTTATATTGTAGCTTTCCCCTAAGCCAAACTGTGTGATATTTAATTAACTTCAAATTTGTTCTCAAGATCCATCCATTTTCTAACAAATGATTTGAATTCATCCTTCTTTATGACTGCATAATACTGTGTGGTATATACATACCACGTTTGTTTTGTCCCTTCATCAAATGGAATTTCTATTTTCAGTTGTTTGAAGAATCTTCATGCTGATTTTTACTGTGATTGTACTAGTTGACATTCCCAACAACAATGTAAAAGGTTTCTTTTTCCCCACCCACTTGCCAGCATTTGTTATTTTTTAAATTCTTGGTTATAGTCATTCTTACTGGAGAAAGATGAAATTTCAGTGTTGTTTTTATTTACATTTCCCTAATGGCTCATGATGCTAAATGTTTTGCATGTACCTATTGATTTATACTTCTTCTTTAGAGATGTGTCTATTTATTTCATTTGCCCATATATTTAATTGGGTCATTTGGGTTTTACTTCTGTTTGTTTGTTGTTTTGTTTTGTTTTGGAGCCTAACTTTTTCAGATCTTTAGATATTCTAGATATTACTTCTCTACCAAGAGAGTCATTGGCAAAAAAAAAAAAATTCTCCTTCTGTGGCTTTTCTCTTTACCTGTTGATTGTTACCTTTGCTGTGCAGAACTTTTTAATTTAATATAATGCCATTTGTTGATTCTTGGTGTTATTTCTTGTGCTATCAGAGCTCTATCAGAAAGCCCTTGCCTATGTCTGTGTCTTCGGGTGTTTTCTCTACTTTACCTTCCAGCAGCTTCAGTGTTTCTGTTTTAATATCTGGGTCTTTGATTCATTTTAATTTGATTTTAGTACAATGTGAGATATATGGGTCCAATTTCATACTTCAGAACCATTTGGTAGAGAGGCTGTTTTTTCCCCAGTATATGTTTTTAGTCACGTTGTCAAAGATCAGATGGTTAAAAAGTACTTAGGGCTGTTTCTTTGTCATCTCTTCTATTTTATTGGCCCTCATGTCAATTTCTGTGCTAGTGTCATGCTGTTGTTTATTATATATCTTCCTGGTATGCCTTGATATCAGGGATTATAATCTTTCTGCTCTGCTCTTTTTGATCAAGAATGCTTTTGCTATTCTTGATCTCTTCTGGTTATGTATAAATCTTAAGATTTTTTATAATTCTTGAAGAATGTTGTCAATATTTCAGTTGATAATGAGAGAGACACAGAGAGAGAGTTTGGCCATTTTCTACTCATCCAGGAACAGGTGATGTCTTTCCATTTTCTAATGTCCTCTTCAACCTCTTTCTTCAGAGTACTATAGTTTTCACATTAGAGGTCTTTCACTTTCTTGGTAAGATTAATTCCTAAGTATTTAATTTTTTAGAAGCTCTCATGAATATGAATATGTTTGTTTTCCTGATTCCTTTCTCAGTAAGTTCATTATTGGTGTACACAAATACTATTGATTTCTGTATCCTGCCACTTTTCTGCATTTGCTTATTAGCTCTTAGAGAATTTTAGAGTTATCTAGGAGCTCTTGAATTGTCTTCTGATAGTCTCTTATTCTTTGCATATCACTGAGTAGATTCTCTACTACATTAACCGCATCCTTGAGTTCTGGTAATTTATCTTTTGACAGATCATATTTACTGACCAAACTTTTAATTGAGTTTTTTATTTCCAGGATTAGGTAGTACGAAACCTCCATTTTTCTTTAGTAAAATAGTCATTCATATCCTGCATTCTCTTCTTTAATCCAATCAACTATTCATTTCTGTCTTCTTTTAGCTCATGGGACATCTTATTAATTGAATCCTTTATCTATTTATTTATACCTTCATGGAGCTTACTGAACATCTTCATAATATCTTCATGCATCTTCTTATTTCTTCTTTGATCTCTTCAAACAGTGTAACAATTTAGTTTGGAGGTGTGTTTCCTGTTTAATTGCACTGTGATCTGACAATACACATGGGATAACTTCAATTCCTTTGCATTTACTTAAACATGTTCTATGGGCTAGTATGTGGTCTGTTTTGGAGAGGGTGCATTCCTGAAACTTTCTCTACTTCAGTGCCTGTGGGAACTGAAGTGCCACTTCAGCTTTAGGGAATTAATGAATATTTGAGGCATCTTATTGCCTTATTTTCTAGTGATTCTTTTGCTTTTATGTTGAATGTTGTGGATCAATTAGGGTAGAAAGCTCTGCCACTATAGTAGAGATCTCTTTAGTAAGTGGATTTCTCCCTATTATCTGCATTTGGCTTTGGATATGACTCAGTGCAAAGACACCTACTCAACCTATTCAAAGCACAAGGATTAATCTAGAATACTGAATTGCAAGGATGGTACAACTTCTAGCAATATCAACATCCAAATAACCAATCATACATTGTTAGATAATTTAAAGCTTTTTTTAGCAAGTCTTCTATGTTTTGAATAACCCAGAAATAAAAAGGATTAGAAATGGCAAAAGGGAAATGGGGCTGGAGAAAGTAGAAGACAAAAGAAAAAGGATTAAATATAAATAAAAGGATTAAAATATAAATAAATATAAATTGAGAAAAACAGGGGTCTAAAAAGAAAAAAAGGAGGATGAGAAAAAAGTAGTTTTTGATGATATGATTTTCTATGCCTGGAAAGGAAGGGGGAAAGATGGGGGATTGAGAGGATAAGTGTGGGGACAAAGTGAAAGAAGTAGAGGGGGATTTTATAGGTAGAAAGTAGGACAGTCTTTATGGAGAGTGCACCCAATGTACAAACCAACAGAAGCCCTGTGCTACAAGACTTAAGCAACAACTCTTGGTAAGGGAGAACCTGGCAATGTTCAGGTCAATGTAAAACACTATAGAAACCAAAGCAATAGTTAGCAATCACATACAGTGGCTTATAAACATAGGCCCCTCACATACATTCTAAAATACATTCTAAAATAGTAAAAAAATGAAAAATTAAGCTTTTATAATAGTCTTTATATACAAGGAAAGGAAGGAGAAAGAAGAGATTTATGAAGCTGTGAGAGGGAAGAGAGGGAGGAGAATGGTAGAAAGCACTCTAATTGGGTAGGAAAAGAGAATTCAGGGAAAATGAGTCCAATTAAAGATGAAACAGAAACACTAATTCTAGAAATCCTATAAAATAACTCTTAGTGAGAGAGAACCTTGTGTGAAATATTAATATTGCATAGAGGTTAGATTGATGTTAATAGTTTCCGTGTAAAGGAGAAGAACAGGGCTCGGGTTGTGGCTGCATGGAACAGTGCTTGTCTGGTATGTGCAAAGCCCTGGGTAAAGAAAGGATGAGACTATAGGCAGGAGGTGAGAGAAGAGATAGGGAGACTGTATCCAACTGTTCAACTAACAGTCCAGCAAGGTTAGATAACATCACAAAACAACCTTTCAAGTGGGCATATCTAACAGCTATGTGGAATATTTTATAAGCAACAATAGAATGTATATGTCTAGCTATAACTATACACACATATATACAAAGGCCTGTCACTCCAAACTCAGAAAAGAAAAAGAGAAAACACGAAGCAAACTATAAAAGGAGCACCCCTCTTGGAAGCCTCTGGTGTTCTCAGAATGCTTATGGATCACCAGCACTGCTCCTGCTAATGGGTAGCAGACTCGCTTTTCTAGTTGAGTTTTTGCCATAATCCCTGCTGTTTGTTCAGCCCAGTTCACTTCTGTCAGCTCTCCATTTGTAGTTATGTTTTAGTTCTGTTCATCCTGTCTCTGGCCATCAACTGCAGTGGTCCCTGCAGACAGGCAGGAGGCAGTACTCCCACTCCTGTGCACACTCTGATGGCTTTTCTCTGCCCCATCACTCCCAGGTCATAGCAATACTCCTGCCTGTCAAATTTCAGGATGACCCAGGATTTTGGTGGTTTCTGGAGACCAGCAGGAAATAGCCTCTACTGGAGCTGATTTGGGCTTTCTCCATCCCCAGTTAGCCCATGTCCCAATTGTTCAGCCTCACAGAGGATCTCTTTCCACCCCCACAGATTTGGTGTGTTTATAACTCAGCAGAAAAGAGCCCTTAATGTGGAATTCAGTAGCACTTGGGGGGAGTAACAGGAGAAAATCCACAGGGACACAGAGTTCAGTGGTATTTGTGGCTTAAAACAGTGCCCACTCCAGCACTGCTCCAGCTTTTTCTCCACCCCCAGATCCCACTACTCACAACCACTGAAAGCTCCTGTGATTGTCTCAAGGCACCTTCAGTGTCTGGTTTCAAGTGCCCAACCAGGACTGTGCCTTTTACTACTCTCTGTCCCTAGGGCTAACCAGGAGTAACTCTGACAGGTCCTTACTCAGTCACTGCCCTCTCAGAGGTTCTCTGGCTTTCCTTGGTGTCCTGACCTGAAGAAGTGCTTTCTTGCAAATATCTCACTCACTGGGTTCTGTCCCCAGTGGAAGTAGAGTTAGACCAGGCATTGGGCATTTGCTGCTAATCTGAGCACCAGTCTGCAGCCTGGCAGCCTCTGCTTCTTCCCTCAAGGATTTGAACTTTCCCTGAGATATTGTGAATGCTGGACCTGGACTATAAGCCCTGCCAGGATCAAGAAGCAGCCTTCCTTCTCATTCACAACAACCATGTTACTGCTTCTCCTTCAGATTGCCACATCACCACTACCCCAGGACCTAGGAATCTTGGTGAGGGTCTCCTGCATGCTGTTGCTCTAGCCCATCTCCATGCTACTCCTCATACAGTTTTTGAATGACTAGATAAGGACTGAGGGAGCCCCTAGTGACTCCACTGTAGATATGACCCTTAGTAAGGAAGGTCCAACCACCAACATCACCACAGCCACTATATGGAAAGTTTCTCACACTCACAAGCCTGGAAAATAAATGACAGACTCCAAGGATAAGCATCCCTGGGAAACATCAGACTTTTTTAGCCCCTACCCTAGACCTGCCTAATTACTGCAGAGTGAAGTAAGCTTAATTTTTTTATGAGTCTCAGATGACTCTGATTATGCTGAGGTACAAGAAGCTTTCCATTTCCAAACCTCACAAATATGTTCAATTAGTAGAATTGAATTCACTTCCAGGGTTCTAGCAGCAATGGAATCTGAGGAACATAATTTTTAGCTTTTTGACCTATTAAAGGAATGAGATAGCCATTTCCAAATGGCTTCTCTATTCATTTTCTTCTGACCTTTCCTCAGCAAGAAATGAGAAATTTCATTTCATTACAGTGGGTGAGAAATCCACTGTAGACCCCTTCTAATCAAAGTATAGAAAAATATTTGTATTTATCTTAAGGTAAGAAATCATAAAGCAAAACCTATGAATTTTGGTTATATAAAATTGTGTGTTTTATTCAAAGACCAATGATGGGTTTAATAGAAATATAATGCAATGGGAGAAGAAATAAAATACAATAGGAAAAGTTTTATAGCCAAGCACTTTGTATAATAGCCTCCAGCACATTATTATAAAAAAAAAAGACATCAACAGCAACAGAAAAAAATGGGCAAGACATATAGAACATTCAAATTCACAGAAGAGAAAGTCTGAAGCACGGCCAAGTGCATGAGGAGGCTCTCAAACCAAGTACTATAGATACCAGTGCTTATTGAAACAGCAATATAGCACATCATATCTATACGACTCACAAAAATTAAAAGCTGGATGGCAACATGTGCTAGTGTGGAGGTTGGGAATTAGGAATCCTCATGCACTGCAGTGTTCTGGTAAGCAGTCAGACATTCTTTGGAAAACTGTATAAGTCTATGTGTCCTTAGGACCCAGCATTTCCAGTCCTAGGTGTATACACCACAAGGCCTTCTATCCCGGGCCCAGGGGAGGACATATACAAAAACCTTTTTTTTGTACCAGAAATCAAACTCAGCACCTTGCACTTGCAAGGCAGCCATGGTGCCACTGAGCTAAATCCCCAGCCCAAAACTATTATTTTTGATAACAAGAAAGCAGAAGCAAAATAGTGTCCCCTGTTGGGGGAATAAGCAGATCATTTTTATGGAGACCGTGTAACAATTAGGATTAACCACAGGCATATTAAATTTATATGCACTAAAAGAATTATACACAAAGCTGGGATTTGGCATAGTGGTGCTGCTGCCTGCCTTGCAAGTGCAAGGAAATGAGTTCAAAAAACACGAACTGGTAACAATTTTTTAAAAGAAGAAGAATTATATGTACTGCCAGGCTGAGTGACACATGCACACAGAGCCACCGATTATGGGAAGTTAAGGCAGAGTATCATTTAAGCACAGGAGTTTGAGACCAGCCAGGGCAACATAAGCAAGATCTTGTATCAAATACTAATAATAATCAGTAACCTAATTGAAAAAATTAAAATTATATACTAACAAGCATAGGAAAAAGAAATATAAGGGGACTGGGGATGTAGCTCAGTGGCACAATGCCTGCCTTGCAAACACAAGGTCCTGAGTTCAAGTCCCAGTAGAAAA
>NW_022900928.1:72478267-72480947 GCF_012274545.1 Fukomys damarensis
TTAGAATAATTGCTCAGAGAAATAATATATGCAAAAGTAGGGAGTGGAGACAAGAAAAAAAAAAGATCAAGTCTACATTCCGGACCATAAAATATAACAAAATTTTTTTTAAAGATAAAAGTCATACAACATCTCTGGCAAACCTCAATTAATCTGAGCAAGAAATTTTAACAGAAAGATAGCAGGACATATCGATATGCTTTGAGATTAAACAACATACTTTTAATAAATGCTATATGGGTCAAAGAAGAAATCTTAAGGGAATTCTCAAATATTTAAAAACGTTTTGCTATGATAAAAATTAAAACAACTTGAAAATGTGTAGGTTGCACTAAAAGAAGTGCTTAGATAAAAATGTATTAGATTATGCATTAGAAAAGAAGAAAGATCTGAAAGCAATTATCTAAGTTTCTAGTCTGGAAACTAGAGAAAAGGGTAAATTAAACCCAGAATAAGCAGAAGAGAAAGAATAGTACTTAAATTTAATATTGTCTCATTTGTTTATTTTGCTTTCGCTGCCTGAGCTGTGATGCCATATCCAAAACATCAAAGCTAAAGCAAAACTAATATCAAGAATCCTTTCCCTTATGTTTCCTTCTAAGATTTTTGCAATTTCATGTCCTAAATGTAGATCTTTTTCTAACCATTCAGTACCATTCGTTGAGGAGAGTCTATTTTCCTTACTGTGTTCCTTGGGTGCTCACCTAAAATTAAATGATTGTCTATTTTTTGGCTTATTTCTGGGCTTTTTCTTTTGTTTTGTTGGTCAGAATGTCTAATTTGTGCCAGAATCACACTACTTTGATTTCTGACTATAGCATTACAATACATTTGGAGATCAGATTGAGGACTATTTCCAGTTTTATTCCTTTTGCTCAGCTTTACTTTGCCTAATTGAGATCATCTGTGATTCCATATGAATTTTTTTCTTTTTTATTGAGTTTATGGGTATATTTTAGGTACACACTACAGTTACATTCATTTTTGGTATCTTGTACCTTTACATGACAGGTCTTGGTTCTCATTTTTTCCCCTTGTCCCTGCCCTCCCTTCACCCCCTCCTCCCCTCCCCATTTAAAAACACTTCATTTCCATTTTTTCATTTTGTCATATTTTTTTCTTTTCCTTTATTCCCTTTCTGCTACCCTTCCCACTTTCCCTACTCCTTTAGCCCTTTCTTCCTATTTCACATTGTTAATTATCTCATTAGGATCTTGCGTACTATTATAGTTTTTCACAACAGAGAAACTATTCAGTATTTACACATGTGACTTATTTATTTCACTTAGGAGTATATCCTCACAGTGTATCCATTTTCCTATGAATGAATCTAATCTCTCATTCTTTATGGCTGAGTAGTATTCCATTTTATAGAAAAACCACATCTTCTTTATCCAGTTTCCAACTGATGGGCAAATGGGCTGTTTCCAGGTTTTAGCTATTACAAACTGTGCTGCTATAAACATTGCTGCACACATATCACTGTGGTATGATTCTTAGAGGGATGGCTGGGTCAAATGGAACCTCTAATCCAAGCTCTTTGAGGTATCTCCATATTGATTTCCATAGTGGTTGTACCAGTCTGCACTGCCACCAACAATGGAGAAGGGTTCCTTTCTCCCCACAATCCCGCCAACATTTGTTATTGTGTGATTTCTTGCTCTTCAGCTGCCTGCCTGCCTGAGATCACCCGGCGGGTGTGTGACCTCCCGGACTGCGTGACAACAGACCTAGTAAGGAAGGTAGACATGCGGGCACCCTTGAAACAATCCCACGACCTTCCTCCCCCCATTCTCAAACCTCCCAGTCCGTAGACCAAATCTGCAGAGGCATAGGTTCTCATGAAGGGTAGTTTTCTGAGCTCCCAACTTTGAACATCTTTAAAGAAAGGGCAGGGGAAATCTGTAATAGAACTGAGTGGAGTTCAACCCTGAGGGTAGGGAAATTCAAGTTAGGTCTTGTAGACTGTGTTCAGTCTCAGTGGTGGGGAACTGCCATTGGCTAGCTGAGACCAGGGGATTCAGTTCTGCATATGGCTGCACAGGTGGTGTAAAATGAGAACAGAGAAAGTCTGAAAGAGGCTCTTCAAATTCTTTTTTTCTCTCTCTCTCTTTTTTCTTTTCCTCATTCCACCCTAAAATTTCTTTCTTTTTTCTGTCCTCTCTCTCCAACTCAGTCTCTTGCTCCACCATATTATCCCTCATCTCCCTTTTTATTCCGGCTCCTGCCCTAACTTGGACTTCTTTTATTATTTTTGTTTTTGGGAGGGGTTTCTCTTTATGTTCTTTTCTCCAGTCATTTTACCTCACTCATGGCTCTGTACCTTCAAGGGAAGGCAAGCGCCTGTTATTGTTTAGGGGATATATGCTTGTCCTTATTCCTGCACTCTCTCTATCCCCCCTGAAGTTAATAGCTTTGTAAAGATAGTAAAGTAATTCTACAACCTCTGGATTCACATCAAACCTGCTCTAATTCTTTCACTTATCTAATCCTCTCATTCTGTCTTACCCCCCAATCCTAAATGGTAAAGATGCTACATTGAAAAGCATATTTACTGCAAATATATTATGGGCTGCTTCTTGAAATTAATTTAATTCACATGAGTTAAAGGTGATACATTAATGACTACCACAAGTGGTCAGTTTGCAAGCTGTGCCTGATCCTATTGGGCTGCTGAATG
>NW_022900928.1:72481701-72482658 GCF_012274545.1 Fukomys damarensis
ACAGAAATCCAACAGAAAAACAAAATACTACAAGCAGTAAGAGAAAACAAATCACATGCAAAGGAAAGCCCATTAGAATCACAGCAGACTTTTCAACACAAACCCTTAGGTCAAGGAGAGCCTGGAGTGAGGTATTCCAAGTCCTAAAAGAAAAGAACCTCCAACCTAGACTGATGTATCCTGCAAAACTCTCTTTCAAAATAGATGGGGAAATAAGATACTTCCATGACAAAGAGCACCTGAGAAATTTCATGAACACCAAACCAGCACTGCAAGGAATTCTAAACAATATCCTAGAAAAGGACAATGAAGTTCACAATAACATGAGGCCCAACAGACCAAATCAAATAGGTAAGGCAAGAAACTAAAAGGAGATGGGAGAAAAAGTAAAAAGAGTCAACAAAAGGACAATAACATGACAAGAATAAGTCAAAATAGATCAGTTATAACCATCAATGTTAATGGCCTCAATTCACCAATCAAGAGAAACAGATTGGCAGAATGGATTAAGAAGCAAAATCCAACAATATGTTATATACAAGAAACACACCTAGAGCAAAAGGAAGTCCATAGACTGGAAGTGAAAGGATGGAAAACAATTCTCCATGCATCAGGAGCCCAGAAAAAAGCAGGGGTAGCAATCTTATTCTCAGAAAAAGTAAATTTGAAACCAAAACTCATTAAGAGAGACAAAAAAGGACACTAAATCCTTGTAAAGGGAACAATTCAAGAGGAAGAGTTGACAATTATAAACATATATGCACCAAATATAAATGCCCCCAACTATATAAAACAAATATTAAGTAACATGAAAAACCAAATAAGCACTAATACAATTGTAGTGGGGGATTTAAATACCACATTATCACAAATTGACAGATCATCTAGGCAGAAAATCAACAATGAAATAATAGAACTGAACCAAGCTTTCGAACACATGGACTGAATAGATGTTTC
>NW_022900928.1:72487672-72509664 GCF_012274545.1 Fukomys damarensis
CTCTCTGGAAGACATTGGTATAGGAAAAGACTTTATGAACAAATCCTCAGTAGCACAGGAACTAGCAGATAGAATCAACAACTGAGATCTCATCTTACTAAAAAGCTTCTGTACTTCAAAAGAAACCATCAGCAGAACTAAGAGACAATCTACAATGTGGGAAAAAATTTTTACCAGCTGTTCTTCAGACAAAGGACTATGAAGGATATATAAAGAACTCAAAACAATCAGTTCCCCCAAATGTAAAGACCTGATTCAAAAATGGGCATCCGGAATGAACAGACATTTCTCAGACAAAGAAGTAAAAGCAGCAAGAAAATATTTGAAAAAATGTTCCACATCACTGGTCATTCGAGAGATGCAGATGAAAACAACACTGAGATTCCACCTCACCCCACAAAGAATGGCTGCTATCAAGAAATCACACAATAACAAATGTTGGCGGGATTGTGGGGAGAAAGGAACCCTTCTCCATTGTTGGTGGCAGTGCAGACTGGTACAACCACTATGGAAATCAATATGGAGATACCTCAAAGAACTTGGACTGGAGGTTCCATTTGACCCAGCCATCCCTCTGCTGGGTATCTTTCCAAAAGAATTAAAAGAATCATATCACAGAGAAGTATGTGTGCCCTTGTTTATAACAGCACAGTTTGTAATAGCTAAATCTTGGATACAGCCCATTTGCCCATCCGTTGGAAACTGGATAAAGAAGATGTGGTTTTTCTATAAAATGGAATATTACGCAGCCATAAAGAATGAGAAAATATATTCATTCAAGGGAAAATGGATACATATTGAAGATATACTCCTAAGTGAAATAAATAAGTCACACATGTGTAAATACCGAATAGTTTCCCTGGTGTGAATAATCTGCAACAATGCATAAGCTTCTAATATGATTACTGACATTTAGAAATGGGAATAAAGGAGCTAAAGGTGTAGGGAAGGTGAGATGAGTAGGGGAACAGTAAAAAGGGAAAAGAAAAACATGTGAGAGAATGAAAAGATGAAAATAAAGTGTTTGTAGATGGGGACAGGAGGAGGGGGTGAAGGGAGGGCAGAGGTAAGGGGAAAAAATGAGAATCAAGACTTGTCATGTAGAGGTACAAGATCCCAACAATGAATGTAACTGTACTGCATCCCTTAAATGTACCAATAAACTCAATTAAAGCTGAAAAAAAAAAAAAGAAAGTAAAGAGAGCAAAAGTATCCTTCATGAGGATAAAGTATTAGAAATAGGAGAAAGGGCTAATACAAGTGACTTTATATGGAGATACCTTAAAAACAAGAAGATATCATGGAAGTGGACCCAAGAGCTGCTAGATGACAAAAAGAAGATTAATCTGAGGGAAAAAATAGAATGTGACATAAATGATATAAAAATATTTTTACAGAAATCATAGAAAATTTTACAAGTATGTGGAAAGGTTTCAACATACAAGTAAGCAAAATATATACAACCCCAAATACCCAGAATTTGAAGGAAAAAAGAAAAACAAGAAAGCAAAAACCTCTTCACAATACCTTACGATGAAAATACCAAAAGACCAACACAATGAAAGAATTTTAAAAGCTATTAAAGAAAAGCAATAAATCACTTCTAAAGGTAAAACCCATTAGAAATACAGCAGGCTTCTCAACCCAAACCTTAAAGGATAATTTCAAGTGTCTCCATTGCTAAAAGAAAACACATCTAAGCCCAGACTAATATACTTCCCACCAACTGTCTTTTGAAATTGATGAAGAAATAAGGAATTTGCATTACAAAGAGTACCTTAAAATATTCATAACAATCAAACCAGCAATTCAAAAAGTTCTGAAGGATATACAGATGGAAGTCAAAAATGTCAAAGAGTCTAACAGAATGAATACATGAAGCAGGGTAAACAGCTAGGAAGAGGGAAAAATAAAGGAAGCAGTAACAGAAAAATAACACAATAACAGGAATAAGCCAATAACTTTCAAAAATAATTCTGAATGTAAATCATCTCAATTCCCCAATCAAAAGACACAGGTTGGCATATTGCATCTAAAAGCCAATCCAATGGTATGACACACATGAAAGACATATTTAACCCAAGAAGCAATCCACTAGTCTAAAAACCAAAAGGATGGTAAACAATATTTCACACAATGAGGACCCAAAAACAATAGTCGTTCTATTTTTAAACAAAGGGAACTTCACTTTAAAACCGATCAGAAGTGACAAAGAAGAAGGAAAAAACTCAACAGGAAGAGATAATAATTATAAATGTATATGCACCACATACTGACACACACAACTTCATAAAACAAACACTACTGGACATAAAGTATCAAATACAACAACACAATTATTGTGGATGACCATTATATCCCACTATCACAAGCAGATCATCTAGATTAAAAAAATCAACAAAAAGATATCAAAGTTGAACCACACCCTGAAATGAATAAACTCGGTAGATATTTACAGAGCATTCCACCCAACAACATAATATACATTCTTCTCAGCAATCCACAGTACATTCTCCAAAAAAAAGCCACGTACTAAGCTTAATGGTTAAACAAATACAAAAGAATCAAAATTATCCCATAGTATCAGGTCATAGTACAATAAAATTTAAAAATCAATGGCAAAAGAAACCACATAAATTATGCAAACACATGAAGATTAAACAATGCACTCTTGAATAATCAATGGGTCATCAAAAAAAGTCAAATAAATTTAACAGTTCCGAGAGTCAGATGATAATACCAATAAACATTCTACAACCTATGGGATACAATGAAAATAGTCCTAGAAAGGTAGTTCATAGCTGAGAATGCCCACATCAAAAAATATACAGAGACCAAATAAATAGCCTAATGATGCATCTCAGATCCTAGAAAAATAAGAACAATCCAAACCCAAAGCTAGTTTATGGAAGAAAATTATAGAAATCAGTATGGAAAAAAATTGAAACTGAGACTAAAAATAAAAAATACAGACAATCAATGAATCGAGCTGGTTCTTCAAAAGAATAAACAAAATAGACAAACCCTTACCCAAAATTACCAAAAGAAGGAAACAAATGATTCATATCAATATATTTAAAAATGAAAAAGGTGAACCCAAAAGGGACACCATGGAAAGCCAGAGGTTTTTAGTAATTACTTCAAAAATATGTACTCCAAAATACCAATAGAATTTAGAAGACATGGAAAGATTCCTAGACACATATGAATTAACAAAACTGAACCAAGGCGTAAAAATCTTTTAAAATGTAATGACAATGAATTAAGGTAATAATTAAAAAAAAACTCAAACTACAAAAATCCCAGGACCAAATGGATTTGCCACTAAATTCTACAAGAACTTTGGGAAATATCCAATATCAATACACCTCAACTTCAAATGAAATTGATAAGGAATACAGCCAGATCCATTCCTGGAATCTTGCATTACCCTGATCCCAAGACCAGGCAAGAACTCAACAACAACAACAAAAAACAAACAAACAAACAAACAAAAAACTACAGGACAATTTCTTTAATGAACATATTCATGAAAATTCTCAAAAAGATACTGATAGGTAGAACACAACAAATCATTAAAAAGATCATACATCATGACGAAGTAAGCTTTATTTCAGGGACATAAGAATAGTTCAAATATGCAAATCAATAACTGTAATGCTTCACATAAACAGAGGAAGAAAAACATCACATTATCATCACAATAAACACAGAAAAAGCCTTTAACAAAATCCAGCATCAATTTTAAAAAGCCCTAAGGAAAATAGGTATAACGGAACCTTATCTCAATCCGATGAAAACTATTTATTACAAACTAAAGACCAATATCATATTAAATGGAAAATAATTAAAACTTTTCCTCTAAAATCAGGAATAAAACAAGGATTTCCACAATCACCACTCTTGTTCAATACAGTACTCAAAATTGAGCAAAAGAAATCAGACAGGAGAAAAAAATAAATAAAAGAGATACATATAGAAAAAGAAGAAGTGAAATTATTCCTATTCATAGGTGACATAATTCCCTACATAGAAGACACAAAAAATTTTTCACCAAAAGATCCCTAGAAATAATAAATAAATTCAGCAAGGTAGCAAGATACAAAATCAACACACAAAAGTCAACAGTATTCCTATACTCTAAAAATGAACCCATTGAGAAAGTAGGAATATAATGCCATTCACAATAGCTTTCAAAATATTAAATATGTAGAAATTAACCTATCTATGAAAGTGAAAATCTTTAAAATGAAAACTCTAACCATCTGAAAGAGAAATGTGAACAAAACACCAGAAAAGGAACTATATCACCCATTGCTGGGGTGAATCAATGTTGTCAAATTTACCACACTATTAAAACTGATGCACAAATTTGATGCAACCTCAATCAAAACACCACAGCATTCTTCTCAGAACTAAAAATCAAACAAACAAATAAATAAATCTAAAATTTACATAAAACTAGAAGGTACCAGAAGAGTATAATTAATCAATCCTATGTGATAAGAACAAAGAGGAGGTATCATAATCCCAGATTTCAAGTTGTATTGCAAAGTTATATTTATTGAAAAAAGAAAAGCATGGCATGGTACTGGCGCACACAAAAAATATGCTCATCAATGGAATAAAATAGAGAATAACACATTCAACCATCTGATCTTTTACAAAGGGCCAAAAATATACACTGGATGAAAAATAGTCACTTTAACAAATGGTGCTGGGAAAACTAGTTATACATATTCAGAACACTCATACCTGTCACAATATTCTAAAGTGAAATCAAAATGGATCAACGATATTGAAACAAAAACACTTAATCTGATGGAAAATAAAATAGGTTAATTTCTTGAAGATACACACATCAGAAAGGTTTTTTGAACACAACCCCAATTGCACAAGAAACAGTATAAAGAATTAACAAAGGGGATTATATAAAATTAAAGATCTTCTGCATGGCAAAATAAATAAATACCAGAATGAAGAGACAACTCACAGAATGGAAAAATAATTTTGTCAGCTTCTCTTCAGACAGAGGAATAATTTTTTTTTAAACTGGAGGCTGAACTCAGGACCTTGTGTTTTCAAGGTGAGCACAGTGCCACTGAGCTAAATCCCCAGCCCTCTAATATTTAAAATATATTAAGAACTCAAAATACTAAATTCCCCAAAATAAAAGGCCCAATAAAAAGTATTAAATTGAGATGAGTAGACTTCCAGAAAGTACAAATGGCCAATAAATACATGAAAAAATGTTGTACATCTTTCTCCTTTAGAGAAATGCACATAACACTGAGATTCTATCTTACTCCAAAAATGAATGGCTATCATCAAGAAATCAAATAAAAACAAGTATTGGTTGGGCTGCATATAAAAATGAACCCTTCTAAATTGTTGGTGGGAATGTGAGCTAGTACAATCACTATGAAAATCAATATGGAGAGTCCTCAAAAAATTAAAACTAGAAATTCCATTCTACCCAACTGCTCCCCTTCTAGGTACTGACCCAAAAGTTACAGACATCAAATTACAGTGACATATGCATGCTCATATTTATTGCAGCAAAACTCATAATAGCTAAATTTTGAAATGGTCTATATGTCCATCAACAGACAACTGAATAAAGAAAACGTGGTATTTATACACAATGGAGTACTACTGGGCCATAAAGAAGAATCCATTTGAATCATTTGTAGGAAAATGAATGTACCTAAAGACAATAATATCAAGTGAAATAAATCAGACACCAAAGCTTAAATTTCACGTCCTTTTTTTCTATGAGAAAACCAAAGTACATAAAATTTAAAGAACCAAATAAAAGAGATAATTGGAAACAGGGACATATCTTTAGCAAATGGAAAGGGGATCTAGAGATGAAGTGAAGAGGAAGGGAAGAGGGAGGAAGTGGAAATTAAAAAATGTGTTATATGTATGTACCAATGGTCTACAATGAATGCAGTTTTTATGTACAAAAAGCTTGTACTAGAGAAAATTTTTAAAACAAAAGAGAAGAAGAAATAGACAACATAACTAGATAGATCTACTAAAACAAATAAATCAATAACTAACATTCTTACAAAAGCAAAACTATCAGACCCAAATAGGTTGACCAACTGATTTTTCCAAATATTCAAGAATTTGTACCACTTCTCTACAATCTCAAAATTCAAAGGCAAAGAGAATATTTTCTTATTAATTCTATATGTCTAGCCTCACTTTAACACCAAGACCTGACAAAGATTATAAAAGAAAATTCCAGACCAATATCTCTTGAGCATAAATGAAAAATTGCTGAACAAAATATTAGCAATTTAAATCCACAATGTATAAGCTGCACATGGATCATTCTCCAAGATAGACCACATATTGGCTCACATAACAATTTTGAATAAATGCAAAAGAATTGAAGTCATCCCCTGTATATTATCAGATCATAGTGCAATCAAATTGGAGATCGAGATCAATAGCACAAGAAACTGTAGGAACTTCACAAGCACATGGAAACTGAACAACACTCTCTTAAACAATCAATGGATTACAGAGGAAATTAAAGAAGAAATTAGACAGTTTTTACAAATAAATGAGAATGCCAATACAACATACAGGAATCTTTGGGACACAATGAATCAGATCATAGTGCAATCAAATTGGAGATCGAGATCAATAGCACAAGAAACTGTAGGAACTTCACAAGCACATGGAAACTGAACAACACTCTCTTAAACAATCAATGGATTACAGAGGAAATTAAAGAAGAAATTAGACAGTTTTTACAAATAAATGAGAATGCCAATACAACATACAGGAATCTTTGGGACACAATGAAAGTTCTATGGGGAAAATTCATAACACTGAATGCCCACACTAGGAAAACAGAATGGGCTCAAATAAACAACCTAATGATGAAACTTACTCCTAGAATTTAGACTCCTAGAAAAACAAGAGCAAGAAAAACCCAAAGCTCAAAGAACAGAGGAAATTATAAAGATCCGAGCAGAAATCAATGCAATTGAAACTAAGAAAATGATACAAAAATAAATGAAACAAAGAGCTGGTTTTTTGAAAGAATAAATAAAATTGACAAACCCTTAGCTAATCTTATCAAAAAAAGGAAAGAAAAGGCTCAGATCAATGCAATCAGAAATGAAAAAGGCGAAGTCATAACAAATCCAAAAGAAATCCAGATCATTAATAACTACTTTGAGAATCTGTGCTCCAATAAAATGGAAAACACAGAAGAAATGGACAGATTTTTAGATACTTATGAATTACCCAAGTTGAACAAAGAAGATAAAAACATTTTAAACATCCCAATCACAATCAGTGAAATTGAAAATGTAATTAAAAATTTACCAACAAAGAAAAGCCCAGGCCCTGAAGGATTCACTGCTGAATTTTACAAGACATTTAGAGAAGAACTACTACCATTACTCTTCAAACTTTTCAATGAAATTGAAAGGGAAGCTATACTTCCAAATTCATTCCTGGAAGCAAGTATCACTTGATTCCCAAACCAGGGAAGGATGCAACTAAAAAAGAGAACTACAGACCAGTCTCCTTAATGAATATAGATGCAAAAATCCTTAATAAGATACTAGCAAACAGAATACAGAGGATTATCAAGAAGATCATCCATCCTGACCAAGTCGGATTTATTCCAGAGATGCAAGGGTGGTTCAACATACGAAAGTCAATAAATGTAATACATTATATTAACAAAGTCAAGGACAAAAACCACATGATCCTCTCAAAAGATGCAGAAAAAGCATTTGATAAAATTCAACATCAATTCATGATAAAAAAAAAACCCACAAAAATTTGGAATATATGGTCTTTACCTCGACTTAATAAAGGCTATGAAAAACAAACAGCCAACATCATATTAAATGGCCAAAAACTGAAAACCTTCATGTTAAAATCAGGAACAAGACAAGGATGCCCACTATCATGATTCCTCTTTCATATGCTTCTGGAAACATTAGCCATAGCAATTAGACAAGAGAAAGAAATTAAAGCAATAAAGATAGGAAAGGAAGAAGTTAAACTGTCGTTATTTGCTGATGATATGATACTCTACTATGAAGACCCAAAAGACTCCACCAAAAGACATCTAGACTTAATTGATAGATTCAGTAGAGTATCTGGATACAAGGTGAACACCCAAAAATTAATAGCCTTCTTCTACACAAATAACAGACACATGGAGAGAGAAATAAGAGAAAAAATTCCTTTTACAATAGCATCCAAAAAAATGAAGTATCTAGGAATCAATCTAATAAAAGCAACAAAAGACCTCTACTCTGAAAATACAGAACTCTGAAAAAAGAAATTGAAGAGGATATAAAAAATGGAAAGATATCCCCTGCTCCTGGGTAGGAAGAATCAACATAGCGAAAATGGCCATACTATCAAAACTGCTGCACAGATTCAATGCAATGCCAATTGAAAGTCCAATACTGTATTTTACAGAACTAGAAAAAAGAATCCAAAAATTTATTTGGAACCATAAGAGTTCTAGAATAGCAAAAGCCATCCTAGACAACAGACACACAGCAGTGAGTATAATAATTCCCAATTTGAAACTATAGCACAAAGCCACTGTGAAAAAAACAGCATGGTACTGGCAAAGAAACAGGCCTGAGGGTCAGTGGAACAGACTGGAAGACACAAAAACAAACCCAGATGTACTCAGCTACCTCATCTTTGACAAAGGAGCTGGCCATCCTCAGTGGAGGAAAGATAGCCTCTTTAATAAATGGTGTTGGAAAAACTGGATTTCAACCTGCCACACATTAAAACTAGACCCTTATCTTTCGCCATGCACTAAATTAAAATCCAAATGGATTAAAGATCTAAATATTAAAACAGAAACATCAAACTTGCTGGAAGGTAAATTAGGCAGAACTCTGGAAGACATTGGCATCAGAAAAGACTTTATGAACAAATCCTCAGTAGCATGGGAACTAGCAGATAGAATCAACAACTGGGATCTCATCTTATTAAAAAGCTTCTGTACTTCAAAAGAAACCATCAGTAGAACTAAGAGACAACCTATAATGTGGGAAAAAATTTTTACCAGCTGTTCTTCAGACAAAGGACTATTATCAAGAATATATAAAGAACTCAAAACAACCAGCCCCCCCCAAATATAAAGACCCGATTCAAAAATGGGCATCCGGAATGAACAGACATTTCACAGACAAAGAAGTAAAAGCAGTAAGTAAATATATGAAAAAATGTTTCACATCACTGGTCATTTGAGAGATGCAGATGAAAACAACACTGAGATTCCACCTCACCCCACAAAGAATGGCTGCTATCAAGAAATCACACAATAACAAATGTTGGCGGGGTTGTGGGGAGAAAGGAATCCTTCTCCATTGTTGGTGTCAGTGTAGACTGGTACAACCACTATAGAAATCAATATGTAGACACCTCAAAGAGCTTGGACTGGAGGTTCCATTTGACCCAGCCATCCCTCTGCTGGGTATCTTTCCAAAAGAATTAAAAGAATCATATCACAGAGAAGTATGCACACCTTTGTTTATAGCAGCACAGTTTGTAATGGCTAAAACTTGGAAACAGCCTATTTGCCCATCAGTTGGAAACTGAATAAAGAAGATGTGGTTATTCTATAAAATGGAATATTATTCAGCAATAAAGAATGAGAAAATAGATTCATTCATAGGAAAATGGATACATATTGAAGATATACTCCTAAGTAAAATAAATAAGTCACACCTGTATAAATACCAAATAGTGTCTCTGGTGTGAAAAATCTGCAATAATACTGAAGATCCTAATAAGATTACTGACATTTAGAAATGGGAATAAATGAGCTAAAGGTGTAGGGAAGGTGGGATGGGTAGTAGGGGAAGGGTAATAAGGGAAAAGAAAAAAATGTGAGATAATAAAAAGATGGAAATAAAATGTTTATAGATGGGGAGGTGAGGAGGGGATGAAGGGAGAGCAGGGACAAGAGGAAAAAATGAGAATGAAGACTTGTCATGTAGAGGTACAAGATCCCAACAATGAATGTAACTGTACTGTATCCCTAAAATGTACCAATAAACTCAATTAAAGCTGAAAAAATTTAACAATAAATCCACAATATATAAAAATTATTATAACCACAAACAAGTGAGATTTTTCCCAGATAGGTAAAGCTAAACACTGTTCCAAAAATCACTTCATGTAATCCATCACAAAAAAAACAAACTATAGAACACTCATATGATCATATCAATAGATTTTTTTAAAAGTATTAGACAAAATTTAACACCCATTCAAGATTTTCTTAAGTTCCCAGTAGACAAGAAATAGAAGGGAACTTCCTCAACTTGATAAAAAAAATCATTTCAAAAAGCAACAGATAGCATCATACTTAATGATGATACACTTGTGGTTTTCTCACTGACATCAAGAAAAGCAGTGGCCCCTCATCACTGCTTTTCAATGTTATCAGCTATCCAGGCATTCAGAGGCTACTGCAGCCATGATCCAAAGTGACCTGGCTACTGCTTAAACCTCTGACAGAACTTGGCATCATCCATATGGTATCAGTTTTATAACATGTAAAATGCAAGAGTTATGGATTCATGGAGACTTCCACCCAGATTTCACAAAGGCACTGGCTGGTTGATGCAGGAGATACAGTAAGAGTTCTGTTTCTATATATGGTCTGTATATAGTCACATTCTATATACAGTATCTCCAAAGTCACACAGTGAAAAGCTGATGCTATTAATACAACCATCCACCTAATCTGCTGACTGCTATTTTCAAAGTCCATGTCCTTTCTACTTCTGTATGCTGCCCTTCATTCTATGTGTTTCAAAAGGATAGTATATAAATGAAAGATATTAGAAAAAGTAGAAAGTAGACACATGCAAAGAATAATTTTTCAAAGCACAGCAGCTTGGGAATAGGAGTCAGGGTTCAGAGCTAAAGTCTCGATGGGGGTGGGGATATGGGTATAACACTCCCATTCTCATTCTAAATCACAAAATGAGAGCCTTCAATACATTTAGGCAAATTCTATTCAAGTTACACTTCAATTACCTAAAATATAAGAAAGTGTAGTTGATATTTGGTTTCCCAGTATCAGAATCAGCTTTTCTGTCAGGAGAACCTGTCTTTGTTTGAGGATGAGTAGAAACTTTCCCATTTGGTTGCTACTTAGACCAAACAAATGGTAGATAGCTAATAAGATCAGAGGAAGATCTGAATTTACCCTCTGTTGAAGATACAGAGAAACACTCAGCTGCAGCAATTAGATGCTCCTACTCGAGATTTCTGAGCAAGAAGTGCAAAGGACCAAGGATAATTTGGGGTCCATGGCAGAAAAAGACAAAGATGATAACCTCTAGCCACAGATGTACTGTATTATGATGGTATCAGGTGGGACTACTGGCAAGTGTATCTTAACCTGGTATATTCCTCACTTAGGACCTTAGCTGTGATCTAGCCATCTAGCTTCCCCTGTATCCTTATTATTTTCTGAATACAATTTCCTATCCTTCTCTGCAATTCTGTGAATCATTATCTATCTTTCCAACAAACTCCTCTCCTGCTGAAGTTCACCAGAGTCAGAGTCTGTGTTTTGCACCTAAGAACCATCCCTGGCTATAATTGAAGCCAGCCATATGGAGAGCTGAGGGAAGTGAGAGGGAGTGGGCAGAAGGTTGTTCTAGACTGTGCCCAGCTCTCTCACTCCACTGTGACTGGTCACAAACCTCCTCCACCAGCCTTTTGGTAAAGTAAAAGCACCCCTTTCTTCTTGCTTCAACACAGTGCTTGTTTTGTGTTTCTTTATAGCTACTTTTCCCTTCCAGTCACTTTTTGTTATTTTATTAAGGGCAAAAAGTGTACAAACAGAACCCATTCAAAAAGTTATTACTCTTCCAAAATATAACATGCAGAGAGCAAAGTCTATAGTTGATTTTTCTTGGAAGAGCTACATTTTAAAAGATTAAAGCAAGGAGCCAGGATTTAGCTCATGGTTCTACGCCTGCCTCGCAAGCACAAGGTCCTGAATTCAATCCCAGGTACCAAAATAAATAAATGATTAGAACATTACACCAATTATTAATTCTCTGAAGTCAAGATACAGATGTAGGTATAGATATAAGCTCAAAATATACTTGAAGTTTCTTAAAATAATTTAGTTCTGTGGGAGACTGCAATATTGATTATTCCCAAAGCAGGCTGTAAACAGTGTAGGCTATAAAAAGTGAACCCCACAATTGGTTTGTTTTGAGAAATGAGTCCAACCAAAGCCTATGTGCTGAGGTCAGAGTAACTGGCACCCAAACTCTGTTCACACAACTAAAACTTTCTTACTGGGAAGACAATATTCAAATTACAACCCCATATTTTGTCTATTCTGTCCCTAATTCGAGAATGCTTTGTCTTGTCCTTTACGAGGCTTGTTTGCATTAATTTCCGTAGAAACCACACAGTTGCACACCCTTGCATGTAGTCCTGCCCTTGCATGTAGCTCACCTTTATGCCAATTGTTCACCCATAAAAATCAGTGGGTCAGACTGGCCAGGGCCTTTGTGGGTTGCATGGCACTGGTTGCCCTAAAGCCTCACTTTCTGTCTTAGTTCTGTCTTTTAGTTTTGTTTTGTTTTGTTATTTCCCCCACAGGGTTGCATTGCACACTGGGCACAACAGTGAAATACGTCAGGTTTCTGGTAACATTTCAGAGATACCCAATAAGCACTATTATGATTTATATCTGAATGTCCCCCCAAAGCTTCATGTACTCATAAGTGGGGGTTTGGGAGGTGATTGGATCTTGGGGGCCAGTACTCACCCATAGGTTAGTCCAGTGATGAGCTTATAGCCAAATGTGATGCTGGGCAGTGAAGCCTGGTCAGAGGAGGGGGCGGGTCACCGCGGGCATGGCCTGGAAGAGTGTCTCTCCCTCCCTTCTCTCTGCTTCCTGACAGCCATGCCATATGCAAGCCTCTTCTGCGATGCACCTCTGCCGTGCTGCCCTGCCTTGGAGCCAGCCAACTACAGACTGAAACCTGTGAGCCAAAATAAGCCTTTCCTCCTTTGCCTTACAGGTGTCAGGTATTGTGTCCTAGTGACAAGAAAATAACCAAGACAAGTACATTCCCTAAAATTATTTCCCAAATCTAACATAGCAAAGAGCATCATTATTATTTAATGTTTAACACATGGTATTGTTAGCATTTCTATTTTGGGGGTTTTTGTGTTTTTTGTGGGGTTTTTTTGTTTGTTTTTTGTTTTTTGTTTTGAGACAGGGTCTCACTATGTAGTTGAGACTCACCTGGAACTCACTATGTAGCCCAGGCTAGTGTCGAACTCACAGCGATCCTCCTGCCTCAGCCTCCCGAGTGCTGGGATTACAGGCATGTGCCACCATGCCTGGCTAGCATTTCTATTTTAAACAATCACTATTATAGCTGAGGTCAGTCTTTGATACCACATGCACAAGGGCAGACACATGCCCATCCCTTGTTGTCTGTCAAAACTTCTCATACAGAAAACCCCCAACTTACAAACATTTGAGTTGCAAACTTTCATAGGTGTACTATATAAGACTCATTGTCAGCTTACAAACTAATGCACCTTATGAGCAATTCTCCCTAATGGTGTTATGTTTTTAAATGATTATATCTTATGATATATGGTATATATTTTTATGACAGATACGTTGTCATACTTCTATTTATGTTATACTTAATCTTTACTCAGAACCGTGTCCCGTTTTCTAACATCATCACTATGGAAATTCATGGTCATGGCTTGTGATATACTAAGAACTCATTACAGATGGTCCCCAAATCTCCATGGCTCAACTCACACATTTTTAATTTTACAGTGGTGTGAACACACTACACATTCAGCAGAAATTGTGCTTTGAATTTTTATCTGTTTCTAGATTAGCCATATGCAGTAAGATACTCTCCCATGATGCTGTGCAGCAACAGTGAGACAGCTCCCAGTCAGCCACATGATCACAACTAACACTCTATCACTTTGTCATGCAGTTTTTGGATATCGTATTTAGTATTTTTGTATCCCATCATATATAGAACATGCCCATCTGTGTCTTCTGCTTCTGATGAAAAGAGGATAGAAATTGCTTTTGAAATTAAACTCAAGATAATTCTCTAAGGCAAGGCATGGTGGCACACATCTGTAGTCCCACACTCTGTGAGGCTGAGGCAGGAGGATCACAATTTCAAGCCCAATAGGCAACACAATGACTTAGCAAGAGCCTGTCTCAAAATTAAAAATGAAAGGGTTATTGATGTAGCTCAGTGTGAAGGCCCCTAGTTCAATTCCCAATACCACAAAAGAAAAAAGTTTAAAATGGAATTACTCAATATGAAAGCAAAAAAGCCAGTCATGGCCAAAATGTGAGCTAGAACTTTCACAATTGAAGATCTCAACCCTCTCAGTATAAGAAGTGAATGAGTAATGCAGCAAAATCATCAGCATCGGGTATATCCATTGTCATCATGAAGAAAAAAGTTGGGTTGCTGGGTAATATGGGGAAATTACTTTTTCATGGATGAACAAACAGTATAGGAGCACAGCCTTCTTAGTCTACTGATGATCCTGGCTAGGCAAGAAGTCTCTTTGATATGCCCAAAGGGTGAGCCAGTGATCCTACACATACACAAAAGTTTATGTCAAGTGGGTGGTTCCAGTGCTTTCAAAGGCACCATAATGTGAAGGTCAGTGATGAGGCAGCGAGCGCTGACTTTAAAGGTGCAGAGCTTTCTGGGAAGAGCTGCATCAGGATAACTGCAGCTGAGAAACGCTTGCCTGAATGAACATTTAATGTCCACACAACAAACTCATTCTGGAATTGAATGCTAAAGCAGAAATACATTCATTAATAATCCTAAACAACGTGGGAGGCAAGGCATTCAAAAAAGCTGTATAATGCTGCTTTGGAATGGGAATACTGCAAAACCACAATTAAGGCCATTCCTAAAACAATATTTAGAGACACCCCCCCCAGAGCATTCAGGAACATGAGCAAGGACATGCTTCCCATTTATTGTCACCATGACAAGAAGCTCTGGATGGCATCAGCACTGTTTGAAAACAGGTTTTTGAACTGTTTTATTCCTTGGGCAAGAGAATAAGCAAATATAAGCAAAATATTATCCCACCTGAGGGTCTCCTGATCAGACAAAGCTGTAAGGCATCCACAGCACATCCGTGACATGCATCCTGATGATTTGTTGATTTGCTGCTGAAGAGTCACACTCATTCAGTGGACTGAAGTGCAGTTGCTACCTCCAAAGTGTACTATTTATACTAAATGTCTACAACACTGCTAAAGCATCTGAATTTGACCACATGCTCCAAAGGTCATGGGAAGATTTTAGCATTCTAAACCCAGATTACATGTTCTAAGCATGTTTTAGAAAAACTAGGCTAAGCTACAATATTCTGTAGTTGAGGTGTATTAAATGCACCTAACCAGATGACATTTTCAAGTTACAATGAGTTATCAGGACATAACCCATTGTAAATTGAGGGACATATGGACCATGAATGCTGAATGTTAAGTAGGTAACCAGCAGAGGTAGGTTAGGACTTCCCATGCAAAGAAAATAACATAATTTGTTGTGGAGCTATAGAAAAGCCATGTGTATTTAGGGAAGGGTGGGTGTTATTATAGGTAAATTGCAGCATATATAGAAGAGTGAAACGGGAGCTTTGAGAAAGAGTGGTATGATGGTTAATTTTATGTGTCAGTTTTGCAGTATCATGTTAGGCACAAGTACTCTTTTGTCATTGTCTTTACTTGGCAATTAAGTATAAGGGAATGTGCCTAAATGTGAGTTAACAAGGGGTGAAGTAGGATGATTGATTTTGTGTCAGTTTAGACAGGCCATGGGCTTCAGTTGTGTTCTCAAACACTACTCTGAGTATCTGGTATAGACATGATTAACATTTATGATCAGTTGGCTATAAGTAGGTGTACCCTCTATAATGGAGTAGGCCTTACTCAATCCCTCAAAGATGCAAGAACCAAGTTTCCCTGAGAAGAAGAAATTCTGCCTCATAAATATAACATCAAATTTTTCTTGTGTTCCTTACCAGCCTGCTGGTCTGCACTATGAATTTGAGATTGAAACACCCACTCATTTTAATTTCAAACTTGCTATCCTGTACAATCACGTGAGCCAGTTCCTTAAAACAAATTAATTACAAAGAGAGGGAAGAAGAGAGAGAGATCTCCTATTCATTCTGTTTCTTTGGGAACCTCTGACTGACATTGAAACAAGTGGTTAGGGGTGGCTTACTGCTAGCTGAGGAAAGTTCATATTGGCTCACGTCTCAGAGGTTTCATGGTGGGTTGGCCCTGTTGCTTTTCTGCCTGTGGTGAGATGGTACATCATGGGGAAGGTGTGGCAGAGGAACCCACTTCATTTCATGGCTAGGAATAAAGGAGAGAAAAGAAGAAGTCAGTGTCCCACAGACTCCCAATGACCTAAACCTCCCAGTAGGTCTCATTTTGTAGGGTTTCACTAACTCCCAACAATGCCAAGCTGAGGACTAAGCCTTCCACACATGGGCCTTGGGAAGACATTCAAGGTCCAAGCTATAGTAGAGTTATAAGTAATCATCCTCCCACTCCACACCCTGAGTAGGAAATTTACTTGAAAAGAAGACGTAAGAGCCAGGCAGGAGACATCCTAAATATTAGTAGAGGACAGGTTAGTACTGCAGCTATCACAGTACACTAATTTCCTCTGTGCTTACATAAATTAGTTTTACAAACCTCGGCACAAGTGGAGACAGCAGCAGCCTTTCCCTACAAAAGGGAGCACTCAGAAGAGCAAGAGAGAGGCTACTGAGGTCAGGGATGCCCTACAAAGAAAATGCTCAGGGCCTTGCAATAGTCACACTTAACTGCTGTAGCTCAGATCTTAAATGTCCCCCAAAGGCTCATGTGCTTGGGCTTTGTCCCCAGGGAGATGATTGGGGAGTGGAGAAACTTTTAAGAAATTCAACTCAGTGGAGGAGGTCTGTAGATCACTGAAGACGTGCCCCAAGAGAGACTAGGACCTGAGCCTCTTCCTTGCTTTCTTTTTTGGCTCCTTATATGCCATGAGCCAAGCCTGGAGATGGTCCTTCACCTTCTTCCTGCTCCCTTTCTCCTCCATAGACTGGACAGACAGACAGACTCCTCGGCTTGCGGCACTTATATACTCTTAGTTTTTACTTTTTCCTCTTTATTGTGGTTTCCTTCTAAATTATAATTTTGCTTAATTATATCTTGGTGCTTGCTAGAATTTACTCTTTGAAATAAATATGTATAATACATATGTTATTTCTGTATATTAAATAAAACATATATCCTCCCATAAAAAGAAATAGAACATAGTGCTTAAAAATCAGCAGAGGTAAAGATCGTGGTCCTTTTCCTGTGCCAATGTCTTCCAGAGTTCTGCCTAACTTATCTTCCAGCAAGTTTAGTGTTTCTCTTTTAATATTTATATCTTTCATCCACTTCAATTTTAATTTAGTGCATGGTGAAAGATAAGGGTACTGTTTTAATCTGTGGCAGGTTGAAATCCAGTTTTTCCAACACCATTTATTAAAGAGGCTATCTTTCCTCCACTGAGGATGGTCACCTCCTTTGTCAAAAATGAGGTAGCTGAGTACATCTGGATTTGTTTTTGTGTCTCCCAGTCTGTTCCACTGATCCTCAGGTCTGTTTCTTTGCCAGTACCATGCTGTTTTTTTCACAGTGGCTTTGTAGTATAGTTTCAAATTGGGAATTATTATACTCACTGCCGTGTGTCTGTTGCCTAGGATGGCTTTTGCTATTCTAGGTCTCTTATGGTTCCAAATGAATTTTTGGATTCTTTTTTCTAGTTCTGTGAAATATAGTGTTGGAATTTCAATTGGCATTGCATTGAATCTGTATAGCAGTTTTGGTAGTATGGCCATTTTCACTATATTGATTCTTCCTACCCAGGAGCAGGGGATATCTTTCCATTTTCTTATAACCTCTTCAATTTCTTTTTTCAGAGTGCAGTAGTTTTCAGTGTAAAGGTCTTTTGCTTCTTTTGTTAGATTGATTCCTAGATACTTCATTTTTTTGGATGCTATTGTAAAAGGAATTTTTTCCCTAATTTCTCTCTCAGTGAGTCTGTTATTTGTGTACAAGAATGCTATTGATCTTGGGCTGTTGATCTTCTATCCAGATACTCTACTGAATCTGTCAATTAATTCTAGAAGTCTTTTGGTGGAGTTTTTTGGGTCTTCAAAGTAGTGTATCATATCATCAGCAAATAATGACCATTTAACTTCTTCCTTTCCTATCTTTATTGCTTTAATTTCTTTCTCTTGTCTAATTGCTATGGCTAATGTTTCCAGAACTATATTGAAGAGGAGTGGTGATAGTGGGCATCCTTGTCTTGTTCCTGATTTTAACATGATTGTTTTCAGTTTTTGGCCATTTAATATGATTTTGGCTGTTGTTTTTTCATAGACAGTCTTTATTAAGTTGAGATATAGACCATCTATTCCAATTTTTTGCAGGGTTTTTATCATGAATGGGTGTTGAATTGTGTCAAATGCTTTTTCTGGATCTATTGAGAGGATCATATGGTTTTTGTCCTTGACTTTGTGAACAAATCCTCAGTAGCACGAGAATTAGCAGAAAGAATCAACAACTGGGATCTCATCTTATTAAAAAGCTTCTGCACTGCAAAAGAAACCATCAACAGAATGAAGAGACAACCTACAATATGGGAAAAAATTTTTACCAGCTGTACCTCAGACAAAGGACTATTATCTAGAATGTATAAAGAACTCAAAACAATCAGCCCCCCAAATATAAAGACCCAATTCAAAAATGGGCATCTGAAATGAACAGACATTTCTTAGACAAAGAAGAAAAAGCACCATGCAAATATATGAAAAAAATGTTCCATATCACTGGTCCTTCAAGAGATGCAGATGAAAACAACACTGAGATTCCACCTCACCCCACAAAGAATGGCTGCAATCAAGAATCAAACAATAACAAATGTTGGCGAAGTTGTGGGGAGAAAGGAACCCTTCTCCATTGTTGGTAGGAGTACAGACTGGTACAACCACTATGGAAATCAATATGGAGATACCTCAAAGAGCTTGGGCTGGAGGTTCCATTTGACCAAGCCATCCCTCTGCTGGGTATCTTTCCAAAAGAATTAAAAGAATCATATCACAGTGATGTATGCACACCCATGTTTATAGCGGCACAGTTTGTAATAGCTAAATCTTGGAAACAGCCCATTTGCCCATCAGTTGGAGACTGGATAAAGATGTGGTTTCTCTATAAAATGGAATATTACTCAGCCATAAAGAGTGAGAAATTAGATTCATTCATAGGAATATGGATACATATTGAAGATATACTCCTAAGTGAAATTAATTAATCACACATGTGTAAATACTGAATAGTTTCTCTCATGTGAATAAACTGTAATAGTACTTAAAATCCTAAAGAGATAACTGACATTGTGAAATTGGAAGCAAGGGGCTAAAGGTGTAGCGAAGGTGGGATGGGTAGGGGAAGGGTAATAAGAGAAAAGAAAAAAATGTGAGAAAATGAAAAGATGGAAATAAAGTGTTTGTAAATGGGGAGGGGAGGAGGGGGTGAAGGGAGGGCAGGGACAAGGGGAAAAAATGAGAACCAAGACCTGTCATGTAGAGGGACAAGATCCCAACAATTAGTGTAACTGTACTGTATCCCTAAAATGTACCAATAAATTCAATTATTTAATTTTTTTTAAAAAAGATTGTGGTCCTTTTGAATAACTCCTTCTGCTACTGCCACCTACTGGCATCATGCCTGAAATTCAAAGTCAAGAATCCCATGCTTTTAGAGCTCCATCTTGTTCCGGAAAACCTGATGGCAGCAAGCTCTAAAATGCAGAGAAAACCCAGATTTTGAGATGTAGGTACATCATCAGGGGGGTTCCTGTGACACTGGATGTGACAAAAGATGGGCTAGAGCTGATATAATTTATTTAGAGTGAGCATCTGATCTTAGAGAACACGTAAGAATAAAACTCATTTTTTAAATTTTACAATAAAAGAAGAGATAGGAAGAGAATTGGGGGTAATTTTTAGGATAATGAGGCCATTTTTGTGCCTACACTCTAACAAAAGAACTTTGTATAAAAAGATACAAAATTGATAGTTGAGGGAATGGGAGATGGTGGGACCTAGAGCACATGAAAAGGCAGTGAGCCATATTCAATCCTCATTCGTTATTTTTAAATATTTGGTGAAATAGAAAGTTGATAGGAATATGCTAAGCAAAATGTGAAGAGATTATTAATATATAAATATTGGATGTGCTCCCATTAAAATCTAAGCCAGAAAAAATATATCCCATTATCATTTTCTATTGCTTTTAATATTGTAAAAGAGGAAAAAGAAAATGTATGAGGAGAAAAGAGTTATAGGCAAAGAATCAGAAAGGAAGGAGAGACAGTTATATATATTTCCAAATGAAAAACTACTAAAAACATCAGGTGACTAACACAAACATGTCACATTACATTTCATCATGATGGAAACTTTAAATTCCTAGGCAAAAGTCTGAAGTACAGAGCTATATAACTAAAAGGATAAACATGCCAAAAGGACACAAATATAGATTTAACAAATGAGAACACAGATCATGTTCTCCCATTTTACAATTCAATACTAAAATATATCAATTCTCCCGATATAATATGATCTCAACAGATATAACATCAGAGGATTTTTTTTCTTTCTGAAGGAAAACAGTCTGATTTTAAAGTATACATGAATAAATAAGCAAGTGTAATGTGGGAAATCTTGGTGGGAAAAAGAGATCTAACATGTAAAAGCCAATCCTAACAGATACAAAAACATTATAAAGCTTCTACAATTAAAATAGGATGTTAGTGTCTGAATAGAATGATGTATCACTGGAACAGAAATAACTCAGACACACATTCAAGAACAAATGGAAATTTAATAACATCTCAGATCAATAGGGAAGGGGAGAGGTTGTCATTTTTTAATGGTAGTGATATAACTAGATAATCCTATGAAGAGTAAGATTTAGATCCAGTCTTACTGTAAGCAGTATAAATTTAAAATGCTTCCAAATGTAAGTGCAAGGTCCTGAGTTCAATCCCTGGTACAAAAAAAGGATAAAATTATACATGTTCTGGAAAAAAAGGAAACAGAGATAGTTATTTACAATCTGAGGACAGTAAATATTTGGCAGAATATTATTTAAAACCCAAAAGTTATAAATAATATATTAACAACTGTGACTACATTTTTAAAACTACTTTTGCCTGGAAAAAAGCCTTAAGAAAAGTCAAAAGATAAATTTTAAAAATGATGAAAATCTAGTGGAATTTATATCAGATGAAATGTGAATATCTTTAACACAAAGAACTTCTAATGTTTGACAATAAAAAGGCCTCCAATTCAAGATAAAAAGGGCCAAAAGCTATTTTTTTTTCTTTTTATTGAGGTTATTGGTACAATCTAGGGATACAATACATTACATTCATCATTGGGATTCTGTACCTTTACATAATAGGTCTTGATTCTCATTTTTCCCCTTGTCCCTGAACTCCCTTCACCCCCTCCTCCCCTCCCCATTTACAAACACTTTATTTCCATTTTTTCACTTTCTCATATTTTTTCCTCTCCCTTATTACCTCTCCCCCACCCTTCCCACTTTCCTTACACTTTTAGCCCTTTACTTCCTATTTCACATTATTAATTGTCACATTAGGATCCTGTGTACTATTATAGTTTTTCACACCAAAGAAACTATTCGGTATTTCAGTTAAAGAAATCTCTGTATGAACATTAAAAATAGGGAATCCTAAAATAAAACTAAAAAGGAAAGTAAAAGAGAAAAGGCAATGATGTAACATCAAAATAATCCTTAATTCTGGAGATGAAAATGGTCCCTGAACATATTTAAATTGCTTCTC
>NW_022900928.1:72509926-72513261 GCF_012274545.1 Fukomys damarensis
TATATATATAATATATATATATAAAGACTAATAATAGTATGTTATGTATCGATAGCAGCAACAGCTTTTCCACGTTCTGCAGTCATCTGAACAAAATTATAGACATTTAGCACATTCCATTGGAAAAGAAAAAGAAAAAGAAAAGAATAATATCCAGAAAACAGCAAAGTTCTGTTGCTGCTGTGGTACCTGGCACCATTTTTTCTATTAGCCTCTTAATCATCATCTGGAAAGAGAACATTCTAGAGTAATATCATTAAATGTAGCTCTGATAAAGCTCGGTCCCTACTATGTATCATAGAGCAGGTACTAGATATTTTATATTCATAGAGGTATGATACAGTACTGTCCTACATCAATAATACTAGATTCAGTTTTGGTTTGAAATTTACTTTGTCTGCAAATAAGATTGCTACTCCTGTTTTTTTTTGGGGGGGGGCTCCTGTCACATGGAGAATTGTTTTCTATCTTTTCACTTTCAGTCTATGGGCTTCTTTTTGCACTAGATGTGTTTCTTGTATACAACATATTATTGGATTTTGCTTCTTATTCCATTTTGCCAGTCTATTTCTCTTGATTGGTGAGTTGAGGCCATTGACAATGCTAATTATAACTGATATGTACTGACTTATTATTGACATGTTATTGGCCTTTTGTTGACTCTTCTTACTTTTTCACCTTCTCCTTTTAATTTCTTGCCTTGCCTATTTGATTTGCTCTGTTGCGCCTCATGGTGTTGCTGCCTTGATTGTCTTTTTCTAGTATCATGTTTAGAATTCCTTGTAGTGCTGGTTTGGTATTCATGTAGTTTCTCAGGTGTTCTTTGTTGTGGAAGTGTCTTATTTCCCCCTCCATTTTGAAAGAGAGTTTTGCTGGATACATCAGTCTAGGCTGGAGGTTGTTCTCTTTTAGTACTTGAAATATGTCATTCCAGGCTCTCCTTGCCCCAAGGGTTTGTGTTGAAAAGTCTGCTGTGATTCTGATGGGCTTTCCTTTGTATGTGATTTGTTTCTTTTCTCTTACTGCTTGTAGTATTTTGTTCTTCTGTTGGGTTTCTGGGATCTTGATTATTATATGTCTAGGTGTAGATTTTTTTTGATTGTAGCTAGTTGGGGTCCTATATGCCTCAGTTATCTGAATGTCAAATTCTTCCCCTCTGTTTGGGAAGTTTTCTGTCATTAATTCTGTGAACAGCTTTTTTAAGTCATTTGTATTTTCTCCTGCTACTTCATGGATTCCTATCAGTCTTATGTTATTCTTCTTTGCATCATCTAGGAGTTGTTGGATCAATTTCTCATGATCTCTTACTGTTTTTAAGAGACCTCTCTTTTCATGGTCACTGACTGCAATCTTATCTTCTATATCTGAGAGACTATCTTCGCATTCTTTTATTCTGTTGCATACACTTTCAATAGAGTGTTTAATCTCCTGGATATCTGTTTGAATCTGTTTTATGGATTCCATTTCTTTCCTATGTTGGGTGTTTATTGTTTCCCTTTCTTCCTTAGGCTGGGCCTTCATGGCTTCTATCATGGTCCTGAGCTCATCTATTTTTTTGTCAGTTTCTGCTCTAGAGTCTCGAATCACAACTTCCATTTTGCTCACTATCTCTATGGTTATCTGAGAAATTATTTCTGTTTTGACTTTTTCTAGAGCCTGATTGATCTGTTTTGTTACTTCCTGTGCTTTGAGTTCAGGGTGTCCTGGTGGTTCACTATTGGCCTTTTCATCCTCATTTGTCCTACTGTTTGCCATTGGTGAACTGGAAGTCTGTCCTTGTGTCTTGCTTAAGTGTTTTCTCATTTTAATTTTTGTTGTCGGACTGTCCTTGGTTTAATCTCTGGGTTATCACCCAAATCTTCCTGATATAGTTGCACCCTAGCTTCTGTGTCTCTAACGACCCACAGACATTCTCATCTTCATAACATCAGAGAAAACAGCTCATCAGATCAACGGCAATGCTTTACCCTAACTGATACAATCAGCAACACATTAAGATCAAGCACAACTTGGACACTGACCACCTGTGGTAGTCACTAGTCTATCACCTTTAAATCATTTGAATTAAATTGAAATCAAGAAGCAGTCCAGAACATGTCTGCAGTGAACAAACTTTTCAATATAGTATATTTACAATTTAATGGCTCAGAAAGAGCGAGGATGCAAGACCCCTGATCTCAGTTAGCTGATTGGTGAACCCCCTGAAGCTAACTTACCTCAGGCTGCAAGGCCCAGATTGAGTTCCCCATCCTTCTGAATGGTTGAACTCCACAACATTCTATTACAGGTTTCCCATGCCCTTTCTTTAAAGATGTTCAAAGTTGGGAACTCAGAAAAATACCCTTGATGACCACCTCTGCCTCTGCAGAGTGGGTCCAAAGACTTGCACAGTCAGGAGGTCTGAGAGTGCGGGCGGTCGGGGGGGTGTGTTATGGGGATTCAGGGGTGCCTGCACAGCTACCTTCCTGGCGCTTGAGCGATGGCTGCTGGGTCGGGAGCAGGCGTGGTTCTCCTTCCCGCGGTGGATCGGGGCCAGCCTACCTCCCGGTGGTGGATCGGGCCTGTCTACCTCCCGGTGCTTGAACGATGGTGGCTGGGTAGGGAGCAGGCATGGTTCTCTCAAAAGATATTATTTAAAATGGAAATATTGGTGTCTCTTAAACATATAAAAGATGCCCCTTTTCTGATACACAAAATGCAAATAACATTTACAGGAAAGATTTCAAGAAAAGGAAAGTTCAGGACTTACTGTCCCGGCCATGATGGAGTAACAGATCTAGATTTTCCCTCTGCTTTAAATCACCAGCCCAAATAGATGGGAAAAAAAAAAACTGTTTTCAGATGGTGGCAGAAAATGAATTGCAGGGGGAGAAAAAGAAAAGCAAATGTGACTTTCTGCCTGGAGGCAATTTCAAAAAGGGCTGTAGGGATCAGGAAGCAAAAAAGTTGGCTTCACTGAAGTGAGAAGACAGACACCAGTGTTCAGGAAGCCAATGAGAGTGAGGCTCTGTGAGTCAGAAGGTTGGAGAAGAAGGAGAGAGGAAAAGAATTCCACAAATTGAGTAGTGATCAACTTACAGCTTCTGCTCATCACCAAATCTAAATAAAGTTAAATTCCATAAGACCAGGTTAAACACCATAACAAATTGAGTTGACCAAAATTCAAATTACTCTACTTTTATCACTATACATTATATACATGCATTGAAATACCACACTGGCCAGGGATAGTGGCACACACCTGTAATCCCAGCACTCATGGGAGGCTAAGGCAGGAGGATCACTGTGAGTTCAAGACCAGCATGGGCTATATAGTGAGTTCCAGGTCAGTCTCA
>NW_022900928.1:72513603-72536553 GCF_012274545.1 Fukomys damarensis
CAAGACCAGCATGGGCTATATAGTGAGTTCCAGGTCAGTCTCAACTACAGAGTAAGACCCTGTCTCAAAAACCAAAAGAAATACTACACTGTACCTCATAAATATGTATAATTATTATATATAAATTTTTTAAATTTAGTATGTTTAGTAGATCTTTTTTTAATTTCCTTAGTTGAGAGAGAAACACCTTAGAAATTACACACAGTGGCAGGTACCCAAAATGATTAAATTGGTTTGAGACAATTTCTCACTGTGCAAATATTTATTAATCTTGCCTATCAAAAATGAAGATTTCATTGCTGAAGTACAAAAATAAAAACAAAATGTTTTCGATAGAATCAATTACCAAAGAGCAAGAAGCAGCAACCCCTGGAGCTCACACAGCCTGGAATCGTCTGAGTCCACAGTGAAGACATTCCAAGAAAGGCCTGTTCTGAAGATGGGAGAAGCCAGAACAATCACACCTTTGTGTTGGGACATATTAGCCCTTCTTAGTCACTTTCTGGTCTCTGAGACATGATACCTGACACCACAACTTAAAGGAGGGGATGTTTATTTTGACTCACAGTTACAACGGAAGAAAATGACAATGTACTTGAAGAGAAATAATGGAAGCTAAGCTGAAACAGAAAAAGAAATATCTTTGAAAAGAAAGTTGTATGTGATTATTGTTTCTTTTTTGTAAGAATCCCTGGTTTATGTCTTGTACTCTGAGTGACTACTTTGAAGATAATGAAACACAGTGTATCATGGGCATTCTCTTATTACTGTTATGAAATTTTGTTTTATTTTATCATAAGATAAAAATTTTTTAAAGAAGCAATGGCTGAAACTTTTCCAAAGTAGATGAAGACCATATGCCTACAGATCAAAGAAGCTCAGTGAATCTGCAAGTTGAATAAAACCATATATAGCATATCATAATCCAATTTCTGAGTATCATCAGAGAAAGAAAAAGTTTAAAGTGCATTACATATAGAGGAACACAAATGAGAGTAACTACAGATTTCACCAGAAATGATGCAAGCCAAAGATAGAAAGACATTTTTTCAAATCCAGACAAAGTCATATAGAATTCTATATTGAGTGGCAATATCTTTCAAACATACATTTTGTTTGTTCATTTGCTTTCGGTCTTTTGGTCTTTTGGGGTTTTGGTTGTGTTGAGTTGGGTTGGGTTGAGTTTTTGGGTTTTTAGTTTTTTTGTTTTTTGAGACAGGGTGACCTTGCACTCACTATGTGTAGCCCAGGCTGGCCTCAAACTTGCAGTAATCTTCCTGCCTCAGCCTTCAAGTGCTGGGATTACAAGTGTATGCCACCACACCCAGCCTTGAAACAGATTCATACAAGTTAAAACTTGAACTTTATACTAATCAAAACTATTGCCAGCTAGCTACACTATAAGAACTATTACAGAAAATTCTCTAGGCAGAAGGGAAAAGATACCAGATGGAAACTTGAAGAGCTCTTGAAATTGTAGTAACCTTGGAGATATGATGTAAACGTAAACTTAGAGAACACTTGAAATTTTAAGTGTATGGATAAAAATAAACTTTTTTCTCAGTTTTTTAATATCTTCCCAAATAAAACAAGAAAAGGTGACACTAAGGTTAAGCTTCATTATCAAGGTACCATTTGTGCAAAGACTGGAAAATATGGCCAGAGTCGCACTCAGTAGTAGCAGCAACCTCAGTACACTATTGTGTAAGCCCTCCCCAAGGACTTCCTCCCCAAGCCACACACTTCAGGCACTTCTGCACGCTTATTGTATCCCTAAAGCACTGTCCCTACAGAGAGAACATTCTGAACATCCTGTGAGTTTAGAGGAACAGAAGATCTTTCTAAGCAGTTTAGGAAATAAGTCATAGATCAAAGGTAACTGTAAACACCTAATTGTGTTCTCCTAACAACCAACCCAACCTTCTGTAAACTTCATTCACTCTACAATTGGTTTCAGGGAAGAATCTGATAAAAGAGATTCCTTCAAGGGTTAATAGAGCTGGCATGGCCTTGCACTCACATTCCTTCTTATCTTGTATGGTGAATTTATATTATGTTTACATTAAAAATAATATACTTTGGGGCTGGGGATTTAGCTCAGTCATTCTGCCACCTGCCTCAGAAACACAAGAACCCAAGTTTGATCTCCAGTACAAAAAAAAAACATATATACATATATATATAGTTTTTTTTTAATGAGGACCAAATTTTTAGCCAAAGCAATTAATTTTTATTGGGGAAAAAAATCAAACATTAGTTAGCACATGTGCTATTATTATTTATTATTATTAATTTTGCCAATCAAAAATGAAGATTTCATTGCTACTCGCTGAAGTACAAAAATAAAAAACAAATTTTTTTAAATATGTGGACAGAGTTAAGGGCTGGAAGTTTTCCTTTTGGAGGAATAATAGAATCATCACAAAAGCCAAAGCCCATGTTCATTCCAGGTGTATTTATGCTTATGAGGATGCATACATATTTAATAGTCACTGTAGCTCATATTCACACAAGGCTTAGCTGTGACGGTTCCTCATTTACAGTCGTTTCTTAGAATGTTGCCACATCTTTCAGTCTCACTAATAAATCCTAATCCTCGTCGTCAACTCCACTGCACAAAAGGTACAAATGGAGAAAACAATTCATTATGACAAAGTTCAAATAAGCCCCACGTGGTAGACTTCCCTTAAGACTCACAAACAAGGAAGACCTTAGGGATTCATTAGAAGTTGACTCTTCTCTCAAAACCTTGGAGGTTTCCTGTCTGGAGGATGCAGCCACAAAGAAACTTCCTCTGAGTTGACGTCACTACAGACACTGTTGGCATGGAGGCTTCATTTTAAAATGATTAGACCACTCTTTTGTTATGTTTTTTAATATTTTATTTTTAGTCTCACCAATCTAAAATTCACATAACATAAAATACAGCATTTTAAGCATTTTTAAGTTTACACGCACTGCTTTAGTACACTCACAGTGCTGTGCAACCATTGATACTATTTACTTCCAGAACACTCCACCAACCCTATGAAGAAACTACACCTATTAAGTAGTCACTTTCTACACCCTTCTGCCTCCAGCCCCTAGCAACAATTAGACTTCTTTCTGTTTTTTATGGATGAACCTAATGTAGATGCCTCATCAAAAAACATTTAAGCTATGTATGGCCTCTTGTGCCTGGTTCTCTCACATAGCATAATATTTTCAAGATTCATCCATGTTGGAGAATGTGTCAGTACTTCATTTCTTTTCATGGCTGAATATTTCAAAGTATGATGCACCGCATTTTATTTATCCATCCATCAGTGGATGGCTATTTGTGCTGCTTCCACTTTTTGGAACATTATAAATAATGCTACCTGAAGGTCAGTCAAAAGTGAGAGCACAGAGCCTGTCCAGGTCTCCACTGAGGAGTGTCCAGCCTTGAGCAGTTGTTGTCTCCTAGTTCCCAGGAATAGAGGGGAGCTTTCTAAAGTCCTTATTTCCTAAAGCACCTCATTCTCCAGTCTTTCTTCCCAGGCTTTTTGGTTAATCTAGTGTTTGTCACAGCTGTTATTCCCTTGCTTCTGGCTGAAATGAATTTGTCTTTAGATAATGCACTTTGAACAAGTCCACCTCCCTATTCCTAACCCACACACCCCACAGAGCCACCTCCGCCCTGTGAGAGTTCCAGAGCAGCCATGTGAGCTTCTTTCAGTGTCACCAGGAAGGCAAAACAAGTAACCTTCACTGCCTTCAATATCTGTAGATGACTGGATAAATTATATATACTGCATGATACACACACAGGAATATTCATTAGCTTTTAAAAAGGAGATCTGCCATTTGCAACAACATGAAGATGAACCTGGAGAATATTATGCTAAGTGAAATAAGCCAAATGCAGAAAGAAAAAGATGCATATGTAGACTCCATGGGGGAAAGCTGAATACACACAGAGAATAGAACAGTGGAGACCATTGGGTCAGAGGGTACAAGGTTGCAATGATGTAAGGTGAATACATCTAGAGGACTAATTTATAGCACAAGGACCACAGTTAATAATAGTATATCATGTACTGAAAATTTACTGGAGAAAGTTTAGTATTACTACCAGGAAAAAAAGGAAATAATAAAAATTTTCATTGCTTCCTGTAGTAATCATTTCACTACGAATAGGAATATCAAAGATCATGTTGCTGGGCATGGTGGCACACAATTGTAAAGCCAGGACTCTGGAGGCTGACGCAGGAGGGTCACTGTGAGTTCAAGGCCAGATAGTCAATTCAAGGCCAGCCTGAACTACATAGTGTGACCTTGTCTCCAAAAAATTATGATAGTGGGTCCTAGGGTACAACTGGTTAGAAATAATAACTTCTAATGCTCTATAGCACAACAGAATAACTATAGCTGACAACAATTAATTAAATATTCTTAAATAATTAATAGAGGGGATTTTGAATGTTCCTAACACAAGGAAATATGCCTGAGGTGATAGATACACCAACTACTCAATCTGATTGTTACACATTGTATTTCTATATTAAAACGTGGTGTTTCATAAATATGTATAAGTACCGTGTGTCAATTGAATGCATATTTTAAAGAAATGTTTGACAAAAGTGTGTGAAGAAACAGAAGTGATACGCTTGTGGCAGTCAATTAGATGAGGAAAATGTAAACATGAATAAAGAAAACTGTAACCTTGAGTAGGAAAAAAATCACATTCACCTTAAATTTCTACAATTAAGAAACTTCAGTTTTTCTGAAACTAAGGTGTGTTATGCTCCCTTCATGCCGAGTACTTATGCCAAGAATGTGGGCTGCTGTCTTCAAGACTGCTGCCAACGAGCTCAGAGGAGAGGCATCCAGAATAACTTAAAATGCCACAGAGTGCTCTCTGAGATTCAGCTCATCTTCCTTAATTATGTGTTCCCCTCATTGTGCTGAGGTTTTTATGAGTACCCAAAGTTCTAAGAAAGTTGATACTGTAAGTTTTTGCCAATTGTCTGTTGCTTTTGTGGGGAGGACTTTTTTATTATATATACACACATACATATATATATATCTTTATTATATATAGATATATATATATATATGTATATATTTTAGTAGTAGTACATATTTGCCATACATTCTGATCGAATTCATCATGGGGAATTTGTACCTATACATATTAGATCTTCATTCTTTTTCTTCCCCATTCTCCTCCCCTCCCTTCAACTCTTCTTCCTCTCCCCATTTACAAAGGCTTTGTTTCCAATGTTTTTCCTTCCAGTCTTTTTTAAATCCCTTTTTCTTTCCTTCCCTTCCCCTCCCCCTCCCTTGTTCCCCTTCCCATTTGAATAAGTTCTTCTACATCCTAATATTTATCCTCTATTTTGCTCCTTATTTATCTTTTTGGGTTTCTCACACAAAAGAAACAATGATATTTTTAAGTTTGTGTGTCTGATCCATTTCAAGGCCATAAAATTATAGTCTCAAGATGCATCCACTTACCTTAAAATGCTCATTTATCCTTCTTTATGGCAAAGTAGTACTCTATCGTATATAATGTCACGTGTCACATTTCTTTATCCATCATACCACAGTTTTGTATGCATACCCAAATTTATAGAAGCACAATTTATAATAGTTAAACCTTGGAAATAGCCCATATGCCCATCAACAAATGAATGGCTGAAGGACTTCTGGAGTCCCCTACTCTGTCATTTTTGCTGACATTACTCCATAAACACCTCCATATCCTAGATAAAAAACAGCCCACATGAGCCCCCTAAGTAATCAGACAATAAACTTTGGAATCTGATTGACCTAAGTACAAATCCCGGCTGTCCTCTTTCCTAGGTGAATTACAGTGGTAGATTTGCTTAACCCCTCTATGAACTTCAAATCTCTTGTCACATGAGAATAATAATACTGAAAGTTGGGGTTATAAATAAATGGTACCATTTGTGGCATCATAATTTAAGGTATAAAGTGATGTGAAATTACCTGTCTTTACTACTGCAACCTAAAGCTTAGAGACTCTTTCCTCTACCTCAGAAAGAACAGTCTGGGCTGGTATTGTTAATGGATGTATATGAGGGGAAAGGTGAAATCAAATGTATGTATTTGAAAATGGCAAGCTAAAAAATAATTAAAAGCAAATATATATATAATCTCATTGTAGGGGGAAAAGGCATGTGAAAAACATGCAGAAGGATAGACAATAAATAGTTAAGAATGATAATCACTGGAGAGAGGAGGTATGGTGCATTTAATTTCTTACTTTTTCTCATCTACATTTTATCATTTTTACACACAAATATTGTTTTTGTAATTTTGTGTTTATAAAATACAGTGACATCTTCTTACTGTATTTCATTTTAGGCAACATTGTATCACTATGTTTAACTTGTCGAGTAACTGCCAAACTTCTACAGTGGCTGAACCATTTTATATTCCCACCAGCAATGTATGAGAGTTCCCTCCTTACACACTCTTGGCAGGAATGCAAATTAGTAACAGCCATTATGGAACACAGTATGGAGGGTGCTTAAAATATTAAAAATAGAATTACCATATGATTCAGCAATCCAACTACTGAGTATATACCCAAAGAAAATGAATTCAGTATGATGAAGGGATATCTGCACTCCCATATTTACTGCAGAATTATTCAAAATATCCAAGACATGGAATCAACCTAGGTGTCCATCAGTAGATGAAGAGATAAAGAGAATGTGGCATATACAATGGAATATTACTCAGATATTTAAAAATTTTTAAATTCTGGAATTTTCAACAACATGAAGTTGGAGAATATTATGTTAAATTAAATAAGCTAGATCCAGAAAGACAAATACCACATTACTCCCATTTGTATATGGAACCTGAAAGAGCTAATCTCATAAAAGGACAAAGTAGATCAGTGGTTACCCAGGATTGAGTGGTCAGGGTGGAAAAGGAATAGGAGATGTTGGTCAAAGGATATATAATTATGGGCAAATTGGAGGGAGAGATGTCTAGAGTAGGACATATATAGACACAGATAGTAAATAAGTGATTTTCCAGACCAGAAAGAAGGTGGGAGAAAGTGATTAAGTGTATAGTGGAGGAGAAATTGGGAATGACTGCTAATGGTTTGAAGTTTCCTTCTTGAGTGATGAAAATGCTCTAAAATTAATTATGGTGATGGTTGCACAACACTGTGAACATACTAAAAGCCACTGGATTCCACACTTTAAATGGATGAATTGTGTTACATCTCCATAAATCTGAAAGCATTAGGGCTCCAGTTTTTCCATAACCTCACCAACGTGTGTTATTGCCCACCTTTTTTTTAATGGTAGCCATCCTACAGGATATGAAGTTTTAACTCACTGCAGGTTTAATTTATAATTCCCTGACTTCAATGATATTGCACATCCTTTCATATACACATTTGCAATTTACATGTTTTACTTGGAGAAATATCTAATTTATCTATTTTTACTTTTGTTGTTTATGCTTTTGGTGTCAAATTTAAGAACCAAATGCCCAATCCAAGGTTATGAAAACTTAACCCAGCATTTTCTTCTAAGAATTTTAAGAGTTTAAAAGCAATTGCTTTTTAAAGATCAAACTTTAACCTGCCTTTTCATTTCAAATGTCTCAAGATATCTCCACAATCCTCTTGGGCTTCAATATATAATTACCATAAATTGTAAGCCTTTCTGCCTTGACCAAGATTGACTCTAAAAGTGGAAAACCAATAAATAGCGATTTGGGAATCAAAGTTTAAAAATATGAAAATAGTGACGCAACAAGAGTTCTTGCAATATTTCAGGAAGGATATGTGACATAAAAAGAAGTCAAAGACAGACAGATTTCTTGTGACCTTAATATAAAAGACACACAAATGGACCCTAGCATTGCAAAATAAAATAAAATGAAATATAAAGGAAGGGTATCCTTTTCCCTAACCAAATCACTTTTCTTTTGATCTGCAAGCACAATTCTAGTTCGTTCTACCTACTTCGAATTCCGACCTAGCCTGACTTTTTTTTGAGCTTCTCTGAACACAGCAGTTATAATAGATCATATCTTTCTTTTTCTTAGTTTATTTTATGAGGACAACTTATATTCTGAGTGTAATTTGCCCAATATTTTTTAAACTACAAAATTCCCATCTGATATAATCTGATCCTTCCTCATCAGAACACTGTGCCCTCTTTGGAGTAACAGATGCTGGCTTCTCAGCAGTCCCAGGGGTTTGAGCACAACTATCAACTGGTTGGATCCAGTTTCTTATGCAAAGAAAACCTAATTATCAACACAGCTACACAAAGTGATATATCCTAATTATTTTCATGTTTTCTTCCATTTTCTACACCTATACTCACAAATGCTTATATAATTGTATGCACATATAACTGGAATAACATATACGTTTATTAAAGAACAATTCTTTGTTCTTTCCCCTCCTTTGGTTACAATGTGTCCATACCATATTCATGGCACATAGGGCACAGAGTTTCTTCATGGTCTCCTAACTTTTACATCTGTGTGCATCAAAATTAAGTTAGCCAAGTACCATCAATATTGACATGCATGGCCTGTACTTCTTTCTCTGTATGAGTGTGTGTGCATACCCACTGAGAATCAAATCCAGGTGAAAACCACTGCTAGGCATGCACTCTACCCTACTGAGCTATACTCACAGACCTGTAATCTCTTTTTTAATGTCTTTTGAGAACTATAACATATGTTCTTACTCCATTTCCTTCTTCTGGTTGCTCCTGAAGTTGCCGGATGCCTGCTATGTTAGGTCACAGAGCTCCAAGTACAGGGAAAACTAAGGAAAGGTTTCCATATGCTTAAGGACAACTTACATATCTATGGCAACTGACCATTTGGAAAAATATTTTCATGTACATTATCCTATTTTATGCTTACAACATACCTTAGGAGTTATTTTTATTCTTCATTTCATACATAAAGACATGACTTGTATAATAAGACATGTAAGTATAATAACAATAATCACACTATACTGTACTTTCTCGATCCAGGAAAATGTTCATTTTATTTACATCATCACATCCTGATGAGTATTGTAGGTGCCTGTATGAGAAAGAATATTAGATTATAAAATCAAAATATATGCACAAAACCAAGAAATAAAACATACGAAAGGTGAAAATACTGCAGGCAGTAAAAACGCCAGGTACACTTCCTCTAACCATCCCAATCTCTGAAATAATTCCTGGCTGGCTTAGCTGCCAGCAAGCATTATCAGTATTGAGATGCACAAAATGTAGGAAACAGTTAGTGAAGCAATGCCCATACCTGACCTCACATCACCAGCTTCCAACCTGGAGGAGAATAGTGCCAGAAAATGATAGGGATGGAATTCATTCTCAGGGAACAAGCCAGCCAGGATTTAACTCCTCCTCTTCTCAGCGTCTATCGAGCACCACAGTGGGAAGCCTGGTCTTAATCACTCTTTTGGTCTTAACTATCAGCTTCACACCCTCGTGTACACTTTATCAGAATTTCATCATTGGAGGATCTCTGCAGCTGTTCTATTATTACCCCTGAAACAAATACCATTGAAGTTTGGTGTTATGGCTTAGAGTAAAATGTCCCCAAAAGTTCTTATGTATACGGAAGGTGATTGGATCATGGGGGTGCTACACTCATCAGTGGATTCATTAATTGATATGTACGGGAGCTGCATATTCTGTGAGGAAGCAGGGCCTGGTGGGAGGTGGGTCACCGAGGGATAGACCTGGAAGGGTATATTCTTGTCCCTGACTGCTCCCTTCTCTCCCTGCTTCCTGGCTGCCATGATGTTTCTGTCCTTGGACTCAGCCAACTATACAGTGAACCTCCTAAAAACCATGAGGCAAAATAAACATTTTAAGTTATGCATGTTGGATACTGTTTTCCAATGACAAGAAAGTGACTAGGACATTTGTACTGGAGAAGAACATCAACTTCTCGTTGAGGACAGCTGTCACAGTTCCACTTCTTCCTTAGATTTGTCACAGTCAAGTGCTGCACGCTATCCACAATTGCTGGCTTCACAATTCATCGAGTCAGTTTCCTACTGGTAGTTGTAGTATTTATAATGGGGTTGATCAATTTAACAGTAAACACTGCATCTTATACATTGTCATTTATTGAGTGGCCATTACTTCTCTTGAGCACTAGCATGTGTGATACTGATTTGACTTCTTTTTTCTTTGGTTGGTTGGTTGGTGGGTGGGTCGGTTTTTTGCAGTGCTTGGAGTAGAACCCAGGGCCTCATGCATCCCCAGTCCTTTATTTTTGAAACAAGGTCTCACTAAATTGCCCAGACTGGTCTCAAACTTGAGATCCTCCATATCCTCCTAGATCCTCCTAGCAATCCAAGTAGCTAGTACCATATGTCTGTGCCACCATGACTTGCAAAAATGTTCTTCTTGGCTTGATTCTATTTTGTAGTCACTGTACTAATAAACTTTCTTCCTCTACCTTTTCTGTCTCTCCTCCTTATCAGCTTCACAAAGGACAACTCCAAAGATTTCAGCAGCAATTCGGATTTTCTATAGATCTGATGCATTCATGCTTCTGCCTTGTTTTCTTTAAAGTGCTCACCAGGAAAAGTCAGGTACTGTATAATGAGAACACTTAATCAGCCTTAACAGAAGGGCATGCAGCAAGAAGCTAGTCCTCCAACCACACTAAGGCCTTCTGCCAAGAGCCATGTAAGGTAGACATCTGGGATGTGAATTTTCCAGCCCCAGTCAGGCCCTCAGATGAACACAGCCTATTCTGGGATGTTACACCATGAACAACTTGGAGCCAGAACAACCCAGCTAAATTGTTCCTAAATTTCCAATCTACAGAATCTTTGGGATGATTAATGGCTTTTGCCATTATGTTAAGCCCTAGCTTGTTATGCAATTTTTGTGTGGTGGATTTCTAACACATATAACAGCATAGATGAATCTCAAAATATTTTAACAGAGAATCATGACACAAAAATGTGCATATAACTACATGTGTATAAAGTACAAAAACAGACAAAAAATGTAATGATTCTCATAAATACAATGTAGAGCAAAATAAGCCAGACACAATATCACAGTATATATATGTATATGATTCCATTTTTATAATGTATGCAAAACCAATCTATGCTACTTAAAGTTAGGATAATGATCACCTTTTGGGAAATAAGTTATTAGAAAGAAGCACAGAGGCTGTTTCTGGGGTATGAATAATGTTCTGCTTCTTGACAAGGTGAAAAATCTATTGAACTACATGCTTTATGTGTATTTTAATGTACATATATTATGCTTTAAAACTATGTAAATACTTTTAAGAAGCAAAAGAATATATATGTATTCAAACCAAAAATAACCATTTGGGGAAAACACACACAATTAAAAGATACCAAAATGAAAACATGGAGAGGGTGATGGAAAATAGAAATAATCTCTTCTGATGTTCCCATGCCTGGATTACCCCAGTTAGCACACATGAGGCAAATATGATTCAGAGTTGTCCCCTGTCCTGTGGGATGTGGAGAAGCAGACCCAAACCACATTTGTGAGACCATCAAAAACAGCTCCAACAAAGATCCACGTCCCATGTGTCTAAAAAATGAAATGCTATAAATCAAGGAAGCAAACTGTTGAATATGTTCTATCTACCTGTCACACACACACACACACACACACACACACACCTGCCATATGGTCAGGAATGCCAGGTTCAAATTTAGAATCTTTATATTCTACCAGGCCCCCAAACCAATAGCCTTTTCTTTCCAACCCAGCTAAGTCGTACACAGCAAAAACGAACTCACAATTGCACAGGTGGACATCCCAGGACTTCTAAATTCCATCCAAACCCCCACATCCAAGTACCCTAGAGCCTGGGTGCACCCCAGAAGCACAATCACTAGAATGCACATGAGGAAAAGGCCTACATCGGTCCCAGAAGCAGGCTGAAGCCATTTGAGCAGGAATTAGAGTCTACTGTACTGAAGGGTGCTTTAGGTGATGCATAGGTTCTGTTTAGGTATAAAATGGGTACATCCCTTGGGCCCATGTACTCCTTGCCCCATGGGAAGGATACAGCCACAGGGGCACTTGCATGTAGGCCAGTTAAGGGCATCTAATAACTAATTTAAAGGCAGTACTAGTGACAAGAATACCCTGTTCTCTCATGCAGTCCACCAATTTCAAGAGCAGACACTTACTGTGCTACACTTTCCATCACTGTGACAAAATACCGGACATGGTCAGCTTAATAAGAGAAAGCATTTATTTTGGCCCATGGCTTCAGAAGTTTCAGTCCATGATCTCTTGGCCCTGTTGCTTTGGGCCTGTAGCACAATAATACATCATGGTATTATCACATGGCAGAAGCTATTCACTTCATGACCACCAGGACACAAAAGAGAAAGAGAAGGGAGGCTGAAGCAGGAGGATCACAACTTCAAGCCCAGCCTGGGAATTTTAGCAAGGCCCTGACTCGAAATAAAAAGGCCATGGATATAGCTCAGTGAAAATCCCCTGGGTTCAAGCCCCAGTACTGAAAAGATTCTTTTTAGTTTATTGGTACATTTTAGGGATACAGCACAGTTACATTCATCATTGGGATCTTGTGCCTTTACATGACAGGTCTTGGTTCTCATTTTTTCCCCTTGTCCCTGCCCTCCCTTCACCCCCTCCTCCCGTCCCTATTTACAAACACTTTATTTCCATTTTTTCATTTTCTCATATTTTTTTCTTTTCTCTTATTACCTTTCCCCTCCCCTTCCCACTTTCCCTACACCTTTAGCCCTTTTCTTCCTATTTCACCTTGTCAATTATTCTACCAGCTCACAGTCACACCACAGGCCGGGGCCCAAGCCCTCAACACATAAGCCTTTAGGGGACACTTATCTAAACCACAGCATTTCTCTGCACTTTTCAGCTTACAAAGCATTCACATACAACACTCTTAATCCCCACGATCCCTAAGATCCTAACATACCACCTCTTGAAGGATGAGAAAACTGAGACACAGTGACTTGTCTGAAAATATACGATTAAAAAGTGAGCACAGTCCCCAGCTTTTTAAAGAAGTGATGTGGCTAAAACAAATGAAAATCATAAATTTGCTTAAATTTTGAGGGAAAAAGACCAGAATCGGGACAGAAAATTTAACACCAAATACAGAGCAGTTTCTGGGAAAGAGACTGAACAAGAGCTACTCTGTAGAGTAAGCAATCCGAGCTGAGTCCAAGGGGCTCCATTCCCACCCAAAACCACAAGATGAAGGGCTTCAACACATTTAAGCAGTCCCCACCCAAATTCCACATCAATTACATGGGGAGCCTGACCCCACAGCCCTCCTTCTCTGCACCACATTGCTGAAAATACTTTATTAATGAGAGGGCAGCATAAAGCCATGGACTTAGACAATCCAGAGAGCATCCTGGCACTAGCCACACATGAAGCCCGACCCTCCTCCAGCATGGACCCCCTAATTACCGGGGTGCCTGGCTCAGGGTCTGGACAGTTATTTAGGGAACCACTGCCTGCTCCTAGCATAGATGTCCGTGAGGCTGGGGCTGCAGCACTGTCTGTCTGAACCTCTCATCTCCTCACTCCACTGACCCAGGACACCTCCTGCCACCTCTGCGGCCTCAAGCTCAGCAGCATCATGTCGCTCGCACACACAGCTGCGGAGTACATGCTCTCGGATGCCCTGCTGCCTGACCGCAGAGGCTCCCACCTCAAAGGCCTGCGTCTGGAGCTGCCCCTGGACCAGATGGTCAAGTTCGTGGCCGTAGGCTTTCCCTTGTTGCTGATGTCCCTGGCATTCGCTCAGGAGTTCTCCTCCGGTAAGTTGCTTCCAAGATCTCACTTTATTCCACTGTTTGCATGGACTCAGAAATGAGACAGCTCCCACACTGACAAGGCTTCATGATGCTAGGCTGGGCTGGATGACTCAAGGGGCAGCCCATGCATGCATGTAGGTATCAACGAAGCAGAGACACTGGAAGGTTTTTAAATCACCTCCAAAATTTTACAATAAAAAATAATGACCTACAATGTCAGTTTCATATAGTTTGTTTCATTTCAGTAATGAACCTTTTATTCTAGTTTTCCTGTAGATAAGAGAAGGTGGGGCCCCAGGATCTTTTCTGGGCCTCAGTCAAATTTGTCTTAGCCACACTGTTAAAAAGCCTCTCATTTTCTCCGAGCCCTCTCCTCAGCTCCCCCGACCAAGGTTACTAATTTAAGAACATATGTGAAGTGCCTGACATAGCCTTATCAGAGAAGCTGGATAAACCCACTGCTCCTCTCCAGGAACTCCTGCCACACATATTAACATACACAAATATGGAGTATTTTAGGTGCTGGATTAACTCAGCAAATCCACTACCTCTATTAAAGAGAATGTGAACTTCCATAGAACTGCGACCTCTGGTTTTCATTCTTTTTTTTTTCTTAATTTCTATTTTTTATTGGTACACATTTGTAATTCATAAATATTGCATTCCTTGTGGTATGTGTACATAATACATCTCGATTCTTTTTTTCATCCTCTTCCTCTCCCCTCTCCTTCTTCCATTTCTTGGTCCCCTTCCCTGTTAGCTTAGGACATTTCCTAGTGAGATATGTCCACCTTGTTTGGCTTCTACATTCATCCGCAAGATGGAGAAAGGTATTGGTTCCAGGCTCTACCTCTTCTTGGAAAATGATGGGAAAACAGGAAAGGCAGTGACCTTCCTCTAAGTCTGCTTTCCTTTCAGCACAACTTACCTGCCCTTTTGCTTGAGCTGGGCTCAGAAGTCCAGGGCATTAATTCTCTATGTTTTAGAATCTAGAAGATTCCAGCTCTCTCAGGAAAATGTCACCAGCAAACCACAAACCTTCTGGTGCCAAACTGCAGGAGTGTAGGGGTCACCACTGGCTGCCTGCCAGGGTGTCTAGGGGATGCTCTGAGAAACAAGAACTGCCATACCTAACAGGCTGTCAGCACACTGGTAGGCAGGGCAAAATGGTGGGGTTCTCTCCAGTCATGCCCTCTCTTCCTATGACAGAGCAGTGCCAAACTCAGAAAGAAGGCATGGGAAGATAATGCTTGCCAGACACAAAAATTGACCAGAATTGTGGAGGCAGCCCCTGAAAACTCTTTGATGATGGCCCCTGGGGTTCCCTTTCATCCATCCCACCTCAGAGATGTCTCAAAGCTGCACTCCTCTTCCAGGGTCTCCGATGAGCTGCTTCGTTCCCAGTAACTTCAGTGTGCGTCAGGCTGCCTATGTGGATGGTTCCTGTTGGGACTCACTGGTTCACCATGAGCAAGATGAGGATGGCCAGTACAAGACAAAATCTCTCTGGCCCCACAAGGTAAGGCAGCCCCAACTCTCTATCAGGCCAGCTGAGTGGAAGGAGACAGACCTGAATCATACTCCCTCTCACTGAATCATTTTCCCTACCCTTGCTACAATTACTTTCATGTTTCGAGCATTCTTCAAATGCCGGCTGAACCTTGGCTGATTGTTTTCACCTGACTGGAATCTCTCTCTACCTGTGGAGCAGACAGATGATAGGCAGCCTTAGTTGAAGGTGATTCCTTCAATCTACTCATTAGGAAAAACGTCAGTGAGACAAATAGTAGTGTGATAGTCTTTCCTCTAGGCTGGCCAGTTTTCTCTAACAACAATCACTCAATCCTTCATTTCTGGGGAGGGATAGGGTGCAGCTAGTATTAATCCTGGCTTCCACCCTCTGGAAACTTGGTCACAGGACTCACCGGTGTTCATCCAGCTGATGCCCCATCCTCAATATGGTTCTTCTGCTCTCAGTGGACTCAAGTGCAAAGTTTAATCTGGTTTCATCTCTCCAGAGTGAACCTCAACTTCTGGCAAGGGAAGAAAAGTGGTTGCTGGAATGTATCACCTCACAGGAAAGATCTACAAGGCTGTTGCTCGCGTATATTTTTCAATTTTCCTATTTTCAGCCCCAACTATCCTTTCATTTTCTAAGGTTTTCCACCTAATGTAGAGGCTTTCTGGGTCTGAGTTGCGAATAGCTTAGTTTCTCCTGTCCCAACTCCCACCTGGTTTGCACACTGATGTCTTCTATTACATAGCTCCTTTCCAGTTTTCAACATTTTGCTGCTTGTCTCCTCTCCTGTTTTCACTGTCTTTGGAAGAATATGCCTTTTCTACCACTTATTGTCATCTTAGTGGTGTTTTATGGAAATAGTGATAATATATATTTTCAGGTCACAGTGTTTAGTGAGAAGTCTCTCACAGCATTTTCTAGGGATGACCATTTATAACACCTCAAAATGTTACAGTTCTAGGACTCAGACAAAACCATAAACTTATTGGAGAAAGCCCAGGAGGTCTCCGTCACTAGTAGTTCAAGAAGGTATTAGTCAGTGACAAATTCCAGATATTACAGAGCAGATTCACATGTCAGAAGAGTCAAAATACCTGATCATCAAGGTCACCAGAAAGCTATCTAAACAAAAACTCTACTTCAAACCTAAAAATCTACTCTGTAGGGGTAAAGGCTTATTTTCAAGGAATGCTATTTCTTGGACAGAAGTGAAAAGGTTCTATTTTCTCTTGAAGCATAGTGTACTTATCCTAACTTTCTATGTTCAAAAAATACACACACTCACACACACACACACACACACACACACACCCTATGAAGAGGTAGATATGCATACAGAATGTACACCCAGAATGCTACACCTGCAAGCCAAAGAGAAGGCCTTAAAGATCTGTCTCTCACAACCTTAGGAGGACTAGCACTGAACTGTAAAATGATACATTTTGTGTGTGTGTGTGTGTGTGTGTGTGTGTGTGTGTGCATGCGTGTACGTGTGTGTGTGTAAGGACACCAGTTAAACTGCATTAAGAGCCCACCCTACTCTAACATCACATCATTTTTAATTAACTAATTATATCTACAATAACACGGTCTACTATTTCATTCTGAGATACTAAGGATTAGTAGCTTCCACATATTTGGAGTGGGAGCAGAAACCATAAACACAATTCAACCCATCACAGTCCTTTCCCTCAAGATGCTAGTAATGTAGCTAAAGAGACAAGGCTTCTGCATTCCTAAAAGTCAGTTTATATAGCTACATACCTGAAAGGACCCCCAAAGAATTTCAAAATAGGGTCATCATTCCACATCAACAAAAATCCAATGATGAGAAAAGACCAGTGAATATCTGAGAAGCCAGTGCAGGAGACCACAATATTGATTATGTCCAAGAGCGCTGTAAGCAGTACAGGCCATGAAGAATTAACCCCCCAATTGGCTTGTTTATAGAAGTGAGTCTGGCTGAAGCCTATGTGCCATTGCACACCAATTCCACTCCTATAATTCAAACTTTAACTAGAAGGACAGGGTTCTAATTACAACAAAAAAATTGTATATTCTATTCCTAATTCAAGAATTCTTTTTGTACTTTACAAGCCTTACTTTCATTAGTTTTCATAGAAACTGCACAATTGCACATCCTCACACATAGTCCCATCTTTGAATATAGCTGGCCTTTATCCCAACTGATTGCTAATAAAAATCAGTAGCTTAGACTGATCAGCACCTTTGCTACCTAATCAGCATTGGCTATCCTGGCTCCCTGCTCTCTTTCTCTCTTAGTTCTTTTAGTCTCCCCCGCTCAACCTCAGGCTTGTGTTGTACACTGAGTAGGAGACTAGAGCCTACTACAGAGGTTTCCAGTAATGTTTCAGGGATTCCCAGTAAGCCAAAGAAAGCTAGACAGAAAAAATGGGATTTTTCTCTCCTCTGGGATATCACGCATGGCCACTGTTAACCATGACCTCAAGCTGGCTACTCGGCCTGACACATGGCAGGGTGGGGGAATCTCTCAATCACTGTCTCTCTTTTCCCCTCCTCTATACCCCATGCTCTCTCATTTTCTCACTTTCACTTTCTCTTCTCCTTGGTGCCCTATTCAGCCTATAAATTAGAAAAACTATAGATCATAGACCTGGGGAGTAAAAAAATCTAAATTCCTGCTAGGCCTTTCTATATTCTTCACCATCAGGACAGTCTTAGCTGGCCCATTCCCTGTATCATTTTTCCCCTTGCAGGAACTGGGGAGAAGTAAGCCCCTCACTCAGTGCTGTCACTCAAATTTCAGCACCCTGAACTCCCTCCTCAGCCAACTCTCACCCTGCAGGCCCTCCCCTACTCCCTGATGGGCCTGGCTGTGGCCATGTACCTGCCAGTGCTGCTGTGGCAGTATGCAGCTGTGCCAGCCCTCAGCTCAGACCTGCTGTTCATCATCAGTGAACTGGACAAATCCTATAATCGCTCCATCCGCCTGGTGCAGCACATGTTGAAGATCCGGCAGAAAAGCTCTGACCCACATGTCTTCTGGGATGAGCTGGAGAAGTAAGATATCTCTTCACCTTTTGGAGGATTTGTCTGAGTGCTAAGATGATATCCATGCATACTGATCTTAATTATCCTCTATGTTATCCTTCTCAAGAGAGCAAAGTGCTCACACATAATCTCATGAATTTTCTGTAATTCCTATAAGGGGAAAAGGACTCTACCTCTAGTGTACAGATAAACACACTGAGCCACAAAGGGGTTAACCACTCATGTAACCTTATCTTCCTACTCAAAAACCTCAAATACATCCCATATCATGCCTATCAAAAATATCTGGATTCTCCCAAATATTTTCCCAAGGCCTCAACATACTGTCACCATTTACTTTTTCAAACATTTTTTTTTTTTTGAGACAGGATCTTACTTTGTAGTGCAGGCTGGCCTCAAGCTTACAGCAATCCTCCTGCCTCAGCCTTCAGAGTGCTGGGATTATAGGCATGTACCAGCCTACTCCTCAGCTCCTTCAAACTTCTAATTAAAACATCCAAAACTCAAAATTTTTTGAGCATCTTTGGTGAGCATCCTTGGTAAAGTCTATGTAAATATTCCAAAATTCAAAACAAAGAACGGAACTCCAAAACCTGAAACACTTCTGGCCTTAAGCATTTTGGAGAGGGGATATTCAACCTATACCAGATGGCAGAAACCTTCCACCCTACCTCCTCCTTTTTTCCTGGACACATCATTTGTCTATCTAGTTGTTCATTTATTTGATACCGGGCACTGCGCTGGGTGCTTCAGATACACTAGTGTATGAGTGCTGGGGACAGGGGTTGGGGCAACAAAACTGCACCTGCATATATGCTTACATTGTCTTAAGGGGAGACAGATGACAGGTAAACAGCACACATAAGAAAAACACACGTTAGGATAACGATAAGTGCTACTAAGAAAAAATAAAGCAAGGGAGGGGTATCTGGAAAGTAGATGGAGTGTAGTACAGTTTTAACTACGGTAGCCAGGGTGGGCCCAACCAAGAGGCAAAATATTTGAAATCAGATTAAGTCTCATGTTTATGCACATGAATATGTCCTCTCAGAAAGTTCTTTATCCCGCCTGCCTTGCAAGCACAAGGTCCTGAGTTCAATCCCCGGTACAAAAAAATAAATAAATAAAAGATAAAAATAGAGTTCTTGGGCCGGGGATTTAGCTCAGTAGTTCTGGTGACTGCCTCACAAGCACAAGGCCCTGAGTTCAATCCCCGATACCAAAAAATAAAAAATAGAGTTCTTTATCTTTTGACGCAGTAAGTCAGTATTCTCTATAAAGGTTTCTGAACCCTCCACCCCACAATGTTATTCTAGCTTCTAACTTTCATAACTATGGTTTGTATCCATCAACTTAGTAACAAATCAAGTGTCAATTTATTTCATGTTTGCATGTCTTATCTACCCTTTCCCCAGAGATCAGACTCTAAGCTTCCTTGGAGCAGAGACTAGCTTATCTGAACACCACAGCTCTCAACAAATACTTACTAGCACATTTATTCATATAAAGTTAATTAACTGACCCAAAATCACACACACACAAATACACAAGCCAAGAATCAAAATGCACTTATTTAGTCTCCTAGTGCAGTGCTAATTTATAAGACTATTGTTTCTTAAGAGTCCTACTTCAAAGCTTAGAGCTTTAGTTTGCCTTGTTGGGCATAAATCTTCTATGACCATTCATTACTCATTGATCATTCCTTGGGTTTATTACACTGCACTCATTACTTGGAGAATCAAGGCATACTCACCACCTGTTTTGGAGGGAAAATCATGTCGAAGGACAACAGATTTCCTTGTGACCCAAGACTATCCTGTTGAATATTCAGATCTATTACTTTCTCACATGATTCCAAAGGTGTGGTTCTAAACTGTTCCTCCTAACCTTGCCTTCTTTTTTCCCTGCCCAGGGCCCGGAAAGAACGATACTTTGAATTTCCCTTGCTAGAGCGGTACCTGGCATGTAAGCAGCGCTCACATTCACTAGTCGCCACTTACCTCCTAAGGAACTCCCTCTTGCTCCTCTTCACATCAGCCACTTACCTGTACCTTGGCCACTTCCACCTGGGTATCTTATTCCAAGAAGAATTCAGCTGCTCCATCAAGACAGGGATGCTGCGTGATGAGACCCATGTCCCTGATCTGATCACATGCAGGCTGACTTCCTTGTCTGTTTTCCAGATTGTTAGCCTCTCCAGTGCAGCAATATATACCCTATTGGTTCCAGTAATAATATACAACCTCACACGGCTATGTCGGTGGGACAAACGACTCCTATCCATCTATGAGATGCTCCCAGCTTTTGATCTCCTCAGCAGAAAGATGCTGGGATGTCCCATTAATGACCTCAATGTGATCCTTCTTTTCCTCCGAGCCAACATCTCTGAGCTCATCTCTTTTAGTTGGCTGAGTGTCTTATGTGTGTTGAAGGATACAACCACCCAGAAGCACAACATTGACACAGTGGTCGACTTCATGACTTTACTGGCTGGCTTAGAGCCCTCAAAACCGAAACACCTCACCCAACGGGTATGTGATGAACACCCATAGTTAAGAAAGAAACTATGGAGTAAAAAAATTCTGTGAAAAGTAAAAGTCTCTCGCCATCTTCATAAGCCACACATTGTAACATATTTTTTTAAAAACCCACTTCATAATCACTAAGCTTGAATTTAGATGAGTATCTTGTATTTGTAGAAATGCAGACATAAATATGAAACCTGGAATAGAAGTCAAAGGACTAAACTCTTAGGTCTGGAGCATTCTATGAGGATTGTAAAAGTAAATAAAAGTAAAATCTAGGAATTCTATAAGAAAAGAGGATTCTAAAGGCTATTTATGTAGGTAGGTTTTCACTATTTTCAATCCATGACCCTTTGAGAGTATATACTTGGCTTACATCAAAGAGCAAGTGAGCAACATGGTAAGAGATAATAAAGATGTCAAATACCTGGAGACCCTTTGGTGTGGACTGAAATCCTAAGAATTTGCCCAATTTTGCTTTGTGGAAGTCATCAGCCTTGCCAGGCCCTGTGGGACCTGCCAAATGAGCCAGGGAATACTGATAGCTTGAACCAGTAATCTGCTCTTGGGGTTTAAAAACAGAGGGAAGTGCCATTCAAAGCCATAAGTGGAGCCAGGTATACTTTTCATCACCTAAGCCAAAGACTCATTTCACTAAGAGCTGGGATTATGGGCCGTGGGCCCTTCATAACTTTTAATGAGCTCAAGTATGTTTTAATACCTCAGGGGACTCTATACCTTCACTTATAGCCAATCACTGAAGAGCAATCACTTAGAACTAAAACAGAAAGCAATACACAAAAAAGTGCTCAGTAAGTGCTAGTGAGTCCCTTTGGTCTCTTCCCAGATTTATCACCTCATCCTTGTAGCTAACTCCCAACCCTGTACCTGGAGTCCTCATTTGATTCCAAAAAGCTGGTCAGCCCATAATACAATGCTGTGTTACACTTTATACTTCTTTTTAAAGCTTCCGGTTGTGCATTTCTCAGAATTTTTTGCTTAGGCCATTTAGACCCCTCTACATATACGTTAGTGGAAAGCTATGTTGCTTCTGACAAATTCAGATAAGTTTACCTAAAACAAGCAATGAGCTGACATATCAGTGTTCACTGATCACTTCTATTATCAAAAAATGTCCAACTCATCAGTTGGCACACAAGCCCTTTCATAATCTAAGCCCTGCTCAAAATTTCAGTCTCTCTCCTTACTTCTCTTCACACAGAGCTTTCACCTTATTCAATGACTTGCAGTTCCCATGCTTCGCATGGTGTTAAACATTGGAATATGCTGTCTCCACTGCCCATGATGCTCTCAGCCAGCTCAGCCTCTCCCTCTTCTTCCACATATACTCAGGCATATTTCCTTCAAGAAGCCTTCCTATTTCCCCTCTCCCTCCCTAACTGGGTACTGCCATACCAAGCAAAATCTACCTCTGAAATAAACACATTACACTGTATTAATAAAGTACTAAATAAATACTCTACACAAATTAGCAAAAGATTGGGTCAGTCGGTAGCATCACATTCTCTGGAGCACATAGTCCCAGCCTCTAAATAGTCCTGTATGGAGAAAGCTTTATACACAAAAACTCAAGCAACATGGAAATAATTATACAAAATGGAAAAGTTATAACCAAAATATTAACCAGCCATTTAAAATTATGATTACGACTTAACACTGTAAAAGGATAAATAAACAAAAAGGAAAATAAAACAGAAACATACTCAGAGTTTGCATAAAAGTGTGTGAGTGAGGGGCTGGGGATGCAGCTCAGTGGCACTGCACCTGCCTCTCAAGCACAAGGACCTGAGTTTGATCCCCAGTATGGAGGTGGGGGGGAGGAGGAGAAAGGAAAGATAGAAAAGTGAGTGAAAATATAAACATACACGAAAGTTCAAAGTGGTTTGTGTTGGCATGGTGGTTCAGGCCTATAATCCCAGCACTTGGAGAGGCAGTCAGGAGGAGGATCACAGCGCGTTCAAGGCTAGCCCAGGGCCAGCCTGAACTACAAAGCGAGACCCCATCTCAGGAAAAAAAAAAAAAAAAAA